>NC_081264.1:3543393-4233893 GCF_030490865.1 Poecile atricapillus
CTGGGCAACTGTAATGACTCGCAAATGATAAAACATTTAAGGTGCAATCTGTATTTTATGACCAGAAAAAGCTGCATCATGTGGCATAAATCAATTTCTACTAATTAAACTCATCAAGTCATACAGAGCTTAGAGCAACCTGACCCAGTGACAGGAGTCCCTGCCCATGGTGGGGGAAATTCTACTGACTGATCACCAAGGGTGCCTTCCAACGCAAACCGCTCTGGTTCTGTGGAAACAGATGTTTTCAGGACAGACATCAGACTCCTGCTCATCTAAAATAACTCTACAAGGAGTCTCTACTCCAAAGGAGAGGCTATTAAAGGTGCCTTTTGGTAGAAAAGGAAGAGCAGATCATCGTGTCTGAACTGGCTCCAGGATTCACAAAATTGACACTCATTGAGCCGAACCTTTCCTCATACATGAGCCAAGGCAGAGAAAAATCCCTGCTTTGAAGCTTCAGCAATGTAAACATAAAGCTGCCATGACCTGAGTTTTCCAGCTCCTCAAACATCACCTAAGGAACTGCTACTCACCCCCGTGACAGCAGAATATTTTCTCATCCACAATAGCTGCAATTGGTAAACAGTTAAAACAGTCTGTGAAGGTTTTCCACAGCTTAATATTGTATCTTCTCTTACCTAGAAGAGATTGGGAGAAAAACCCAGTCAATGTGCTTTTCAAACACAAACACAACCAACCTAACATAGATGCCTGAACTTTACTGAGACTTGCAAAAGTCAGCATTAGAGCCTATACATAATTGATCTTCTTTGACTTATTTGTTTAAAAACAGTGGCAAAGGTCCCTCAGTGTGGAACAGCTTCAAGAACACCATAAGTCTGTTCAACAGTTGGCAACCAGGCTCTCCAGTCCCAACTCTGCTTTGGCAAATTATCCCTTGGAGAATTTGATCTGTTGGAGAAAATCTTGCCATTTGCCATTTCTTTCAGGGGAAGACAGCAATTCTTGAAAAGCAGATTTTCTTTAAAATTCTGCTTTACCACAAAAACTGGCTTTCGGCAAATAAACAGGACTGAAAAATGAAACAGGACTGAAAAACGAAACTGCCACAGTTTTATGAATTTCAAAGGGACTCTCCCAGATATGAACCCTGAACATATTTGTGATATATGACTAAGCCTGTGATTAATCTCTGAGGAGACAACTCTGAAATACCACACATCTTTGTTTCCTCACAAGAGGAGAACAAGACATGGAGTGCACATCTTGTCATCTGCAAGCCAAGTGTGTCCCACCACACAAGTTCCAACATGCTTCAGTGCACAATTAATTTGACAGTATCATCTCTACATTATCTGGATTAAATCACATCCTTTGAAACAGGAACATTGGCTTCTACTTCACAGCAAAATTACTTGTTGTGTTTGGGAAAGGTCTACATACAGCCCCCATCACACAGTCTGTACGTATCATCGTCAGATGAATGAAACAGAGGTGAACCTCTGTAATGCACATCAAATTAAGGTCTCCCATCTCTCATTAGATGCCCTTATCTTATGATTTTTACCAGTGAGAATTGTTAACACAGCAGCAAACAAAATTACCCACTTGGTTGCTGCTTTGTACTGTGAAGATCAGACTCCAAGAGGACCAGGGGAAGGACAGACTCCCCTCTGTAAAATAGGCCAAGGCCCCTCTAAAGAGCACAGAGGGCATTTCAAGTTAGGAAGGAACCACCTAACACTGCCACCCTGCTGTCCCTAGCCAGAGGCACACACGCCTGGTACTTACATTCATCATAAAACCCATAAATTCTATTGATGCTGGCACATTCGTGGTTCCCTCGGAGGAGGAAAAAATTCTCAGGGTATTTAATTTTGTAGGCCAATAGAAGACAAATTGTTTCTAAAGATTGTTTTCCTCTGTCAACATAATCACCAAGGAACAGGTAGTTACTTTCTGGTGGAAAACCCCCATATTCAAAGAGTCGGAGCAAGTCATAGTATTGTCCATGGATGTCACCTGCAAGGAGATTCAGACATGACACTTAAGTGACCCTTCACTACATTCTTTGATTGATCCTAGAGAAAGAATAAATCAAAGATACTTCAGAAAGAAAAGAAGCCTGCAGTTAGATACTGCCCATAACGTACTTAAAATGACAGGTAATGTATGTAAAATTATCACATTTTGACATCTATGCAATGGTAGTTACACAAAAATATTTGTGTGTATAAAACAAAATCAAGATTCCAAGGAACCAACTGTTTTCTGGAAAAACCCAGTAATTCAAATTCTAGCAGGGAAACTGCATCAAAGATGAAATTGGTTTTTCCTGCCTTTGGTTTAAATCATGGGCTTGTTTATGACAAGCAGAACACTAAATTGTGATTTTAGACTACCAATATTATAAATATGGAATGAGCTGCTTCAAATTGAAATAAGTCCTCTGTTTTAGAGCAGGATAAAAAACTATTTGCTGGAAGCTTTCAAAATTGCATTATTGAGGCTTTTATGTTGACATCCTTCATTCTTTTAGCATAAGTAGACATGTACATGTGAGCAAAATGAGCACTGCTGTATGCAATACAGTGAAACCAAACTAGAAAGTAATTCCAAGAAACAGAAATTTAAGTTTCCAGCAGAATTTTAAAATACTGTCAAACCACAAGTCAGCTTTGTATGGCAGCACACTAAATACTGGGGTTCCTCATTGCTTCCCCTTGTTCAGTCACAACTGGGCCAAGCATTATTTATTTGATAACTTCTTTACAAAACTTCACGTGAATCTCTCCCCCAACCTGGTGAAACTGGACCAGTTGTGCTTTGTGTTTGAATTATTTTGGTCCCAAATACAACTCCCTCATATTACCCCCTCTCCACTCCTCAGCCCTATACATCCAACAAGGTTTTTATTTTACCTTTTGCTACAATTATTTATTAATTTCACTGTCAGTAAGTGAAAATAGCATCTGGCACTTGTTCTCTGCTTAGGATTTGCATTTAGCTGACACCTCCCCCAAGATCAAACCAAAACTCACAGTACTCACCACAGATTTTCAGTGGAGCTTCAAGTTCTAGTAGAATAGGCTGACTCAGGAAGATTTCTCTGGATTTCAAGCACAGTCCTCTAATTTCATTCTCTTGAAGTTGGACATTTTTGCCTGGTTTTGATCCTCGCACTGTCGGAAGTCAGAAGTCAGTTATCAAAACCAGCAACATCCCTGGTGTTATTTTAAGAGCCTGACTAAATGCCAGAGCAGCACTGAATGAGGAGATACCAGGGTAGGATCGGTGTACTGGGGTGAAATGGCAGTGCCAGGGAAAGGGGAATGTGTTCTGTTCCAGTCGTATGTTACTTTCATTTAACAGAATTCACGGCTCAACACTTCCCCCGTTAAAAATGTCACATTTTAAATAGCATCAGTTTAGTTCTATTCAGTTATAAACCCCATCTTGGGCCGTGTGACTATTTACATGTTATTTTTTAGTGAAGCAGTAACGTGCTTGTTCTCTGCAAGCTCTCTGAACTTGAGCAAAGGCCGTCTGCCACTCAGTCACTGACAAATGTGCAAGTTTCCCTAAACCAGCAAATCACCTTGCCCAAGACAGTACCTAAACAAGACCACAGCACCAATAAATCCTGTACTGGCCTCTTCTACACTGCAGTTGGAAAACAGGGAAGAAAAATACGCACATGACTGGAAGGCAAGGACTATCAGTAAGGAAATAGTTTTGGATCATGATGACAAAACAGCTGCCATCGTCACTGCCTTTGAGCAGGGTAAGAGAAGAGCCAGTAGGAGACCAATCTCCCAGACCCAAAGCATTTCCCCCTCCCAACTCCTATCCTTCACACCATCACTGCTTCAATTTGCCCCAGTGCAACAATTCATGAGTGTTCCTTTAACATCCATTAAAGTTTTCCTTCCTGTTCTGGACAAGGACATCAGCCCGTCCTGAACAAGTTCCACACTCCTGTTTCTGTTGTCCAGAAATACAAAGAACATTTTTACAGCAGCAGCGCTGTAACTACGGCCCAAATCGCACACAACAGCATTTATGGGTTAAGACTGGATTAAAAAAAATTATGAGTATGCCATTACTGGTGAAACCTATATTTTTTGTTTGGTGTGAAAACCAGCGACAACATCCAACAGTGATAAGGCTAAAGAAAAAAAGAAGTAAGTGCAGCAGTCATCTTTCACAATGTAACCCATTGGTTCAGCTGCATCAAAAGCCCAAACACAGAGAACTTGGGTCACAGATGGGTGGAAATGCTCTGCCAACACCTCCAGAAACAAAACCCCTCCACTGCTAAGGCTGCCAGGTTAGGTGGCTTACTGTGAGCAACTCTATGGCATTGAGACTGAAGAATCTATGCCCTTATCCAAAAAGGTCTGGTCTTTAATTGCAAAAAAAGCAAGCAACAAGCCTGAATCCTTTCAAACACAAGAACCTACGCAGTATTATCTTCCTGAAGTCCTGAATAACTTAGTAGCTAGCTACCACTTCAGTCTAAATCCTTTGCTACTGTTTAACCTCCGAGTGAGAAATCTGAAAGCTCCAGATGACTCAAATCTCTGCCATCGCTGTGGGCCTCGCGCTGTATGAAGCCAAGTGAGAACTGCAGTGGGAAAGGCTGGGGGTGCTCGAGGCAAATCTTAGGAACAGCAAGAACAAAAAACAGTTGTGTTCCAATTTCTCACTAGCACAGAAGCTCCTGACTTTTCCACAGGCCTCTGATCAAGCACAGGAAACACTGCTTAGTGAGAGTGCACCTTTATCTAGACCATGAATAAAATAATGACTGTGTGACAGCCACCAAATCCATGACACTGGATGTGATCTCTGCCAGCACTCGCAGTGTTAGTGCCACAGCAATCCCTCCCTGCACGCTGACTCCCAGAGACCCCCGTCAGGGTGGCACTGCCTGCCCTGCAGAACCACTGACAGTGCCTTAAACCACAACACCTTCCCTCAAACAACCTTCAAAACCAAACTCGAGCTCAGATCACAGTGCATGCTCACAGTGACATTACTGTAGGTCAAAAGTCACGGCTTTAACAGTGTTCTCTTTCAAGCTCTACCTGCTCCTCTGTTCCTCACTGCCCACGTGTTATCACTCACCACTGACACTACATGCCAACACTGGAATTACCACTGCACTTCATGTCTTTCATTAAAATCTCAGAAGTAATGAAGCATGTAAATGGAAGTTAAATCTTTGTCACAGCAGTTTATCACAAATGAGGCTTTTCATCCACACAGTAATTTTTTCATCCATACAGTAATTTTCCAAAGACTCCTGAGCAACAAGCAAGTTACTCAAAATGCCAAATATCCAGAAGCAATAAAGAACAGAAATTTTTAGAATTAAGTGATAAACTGCCTGAATTGTAAATATAAAATGGATGGTCACTTAATTGTAGATTTTACAATTCATCTTTTTTTTTTTTTTTTTTTTTGAGACAATACAAAATACTTTTATTTAGTTTTCTGTGAAGCCAAAAATCTAATTTGCCATGATTTGGTCTTCTTAGAAATTGCCAAAACCAAACTCCGTACTTTACATCCATAAATTAAAAAGTACAAAATATTATATAGACTATGCAATGCACTGAATCACTAAAGCTCATGAATAAACATGTGCATTCATTTTTGCTCAAGATTAAATGAAGATCTGAACACTGTTTCAGACATAGGTTTTCCAGGTTTTTCCAATAGATTTTTATTGAACTGGTATAATCCTCACACAGTTTTAGTCACTGCCTGTAAAAAACCTTGACAAAATTAAATGATGCTTTACTGCACTTCCAAAACTCACTAGGACAGACCCCATGGATGAAAGAACAGGAAAAATTGGTTCAGCTCTGCCTGCCAGTGACATTTTCACTGCTTTGTCCAACACAGAACCCGGACAGAGGAGATGAGCGTGTTCAATTTCTTGTGACATTAACCTGTATGTCCTGAAAAGCTGGGAAAACAAAAGTGAGTTTGGCTTCAGAAGAACCAAAAATGCAGAAGTGCATCTTGGTTTGAGGAATCCGTATTTTTAGTGCAAGGATTTTCTCATCCACAATGAAAGAGCTGGCACAGATATGCAGGATATTCAGTCTTAATGACTTCTTAAAAGGTTTTTCTGGGTCTTCAAGTTACTTAGTCCTTCTAAGAAAGGCAAAAATAGTACACTATGAAAAATATGTTGTGTTTACAGTTTGTTTCTCCAATTTGGACCAAAACAAAGCAGCTTGTGGAGATCAGACAGTATAATACTAATTGACAGCTTGGTCATGAAGGCAAAAGAGCAGCTCGATAGTACTGTACAGGCACATTTGCCCTTTCAATGCATAAAAAATAACCTCTCAAAAATGACAGCCTGGAACTGACAGTGGAACAAGCTAGAGATTAATCATTTGGGGAAAAAAACCTCAGCCCATTTCAAGTGGTATTTTACTTGTGTCTGAACATGCTGCTGCAGCATTTCCAGACAGCAGAATGTTCCCACCCTCTTTAGGCAGAGATGCTCCTGTTCTTAGAAATAATTTCTCTAGAAATTATTCTCTGAATTTCAGTGTCCATTCTGGGCAGTCTTCTAACAGGTAAAACCTTTCTTACTGTACAAATACCAGAAGCTGTAAAAAAAATAAGCTCTCCACTAGATGGAAACGACTGTAGAAAAAAATCCCTCCCTGGATCCTGGATGATCTCTGCAGGGGCTGCTCTGAACACAAGGTCCACTATTAAAATTATCGTTGATTTCCAAGACTGGGAGAAACTGATGGAAACAGAAGATACCAACTCCAAAATGAGTGTATTATAAACAGTGCAGTGTGACAGGTGCCCAGCAGAGGGGGAAAGGAAGGAAAAGGAAGAAGAACAAGAACTTGAGGCACCCTGTCATTCTGGAGCAAGCAAACAGCAAGTACAAAGTGTTGCTGCAGCTGCCAGGAGTCAGAAGACTGCTTGACATTGAGAACTATTCTACATTTCCCTGGGAGGGATAAATGGGTCAGGAGCTGGGGGATGCAGAATGTACAACAGTCTGAGACCATATGCATGCAGAGTACAACAGACTCCCACTTTCCAACCCACCCTCAGCATTTTCCAATCCTCACTTTGGTGCCATACAGTCCTTTACGTCAGTCAAGGTTAATATGAAAGGGACAGATACTTAGAGAAGTATTCGAAAATAGCAGGAAGTTCAAAAATGCCAGAAATTGCAGTGATCCAAACATCTCATTTCCATTCAGTATTGCATTAAAAGAAGCAGCTGAAACACTGTCAACTGAAGTGTGAGAATCAAGTTCTCCTACAGAAAATGTTTAAAGAAAAATAGTCTATCTACAGGTCAGTTCATTTTTCTGGCTTATTAAACAAGTCTCTCAGTTTCACCACATTTTACGTTAAGATGTCTGCAATCATAGTGACATTTCCAAAAATACTGCAGGTTGGTTTTAATCTAGTTTTTAGCAGTTCCTGATGACAGTTTCACAGTCAGTTTTGCACCACAGGCACAAAGGGAATAAATAACTTGAAAGTGGTTGATGTAAAAAAGGTTTTACTTTACTGCAGGCACTACCAGCTTTCATGAGATCGCTTCAAATTCAAAACTGAAATGGAAAAGCATCTTCTCAGTGCACAAAGCTCTGAAAAGTTCTCATCTGCTTTCTATTATGTCAAAAGTTCAGAGCAGAGTTATCAAATGGAAGATTCTGTGTGACTACAAGCTTTTCCTCTTGTAACGTATTTCCACACTGCAGACAGGTGAGGAGCAACAGGTACTCACACTGCTCACAAACAGGGGACAAATTCCTCCACATCACTGATGGCAACAGGCACAGAATTTAACAGACTTATCTGAATCCATGGCATTGATGAGACTCTAATGCTGGTCTTTGGAATGAAAAGAGTTTCTATTTCCCACTCTTAGAAACTGCTGCACCACAGCAGGAAACAACATCAAGCTACACAAACTAGGGAAAATTATATGGTTTGAGGTCAAAGTGTTGCTTGTCCATGAGAAACTCCATCATAGCATCCCAGCTCATCCATGAGTAAACGTGACATTTCAGATTAACATCTCTGAGAATCACTCTTATCCCAGTAAAGGAAGCTAAAGGGCAAGTAACCCTGCAGTCCCAATTAATGCTGTATTTAGCAGAAAGGTGAAAAAGAGAATTACAGGACTGCTTTTGGGAGAAAACATCTTCTCTGTGGTGAGCAAAATCTTATCCGTGCTCTTTAGCTCAACTATTTTTAATAAGTAGATGATAATCTTTCCCCATTTAAAGCAAATTAAGAGAGAATATCTCCTTGACATCTCTACAACAGGCTTTACTGGGAATAGAAATCTGTGGGTGTATAAACAGAAATGTTTAAGGATTTAAGAGTCTTTTTGCTGATTTTAGTGCACTAGCCAGGATTGCAGCTTTCAGAATGGCTACCACCATTGTAGCCTCATGTGGCTTTATCCAAAGTAGCCTCCATTCATTATTCAATTTTCCCTTAACAGTGCCTGCAGAGGATGCAGCACAGGAGAGTTTTACAGAAACAGATTTCAACTTGGGTCACTTAGGTATGTTGAAATTGTTATTTCACCCATTATTTACTGTTACCATGGCAAGACTAATACACTTCAATCCTGTTTTCTAAATAGGTGACTGTGAGCTCCAAACCAGACCCTACTTATCTGGAAAAGCTGCCAGCACATGAGATGAAGGAAATGGATAAGGAGCTCAAGTTATAGAAACTCCATCTGACATGACACAGAAAGGAAGCCACGCTCACACTCAGGGAGTCTTGGGATTTGTCACTCATTCTTTACTGAGGCAAGCAGGAATTCTGCCATTTCCTGGAACCCTTTCCAAGACCATACAGGTGCCACTGATTTTTTTATCTTACAAGGAGTTTTTCAGCATCTTCTTAACTCTTGGCATTTTTGACTCAGCACACTCAGCTGCAGTTGCTGCCTTCAGTAACCCTACTAGAAAGGGCCTAATTTGCTCTCATGTTTGACCCCTCCTATTCCTCAGAAAGTTGAATTAGTTCCATCAATATGTGAACCTGTATCCAATATCAAAGACACTTAAAAACACTTCAATATTCAGTGTAGGATACTGTTACTTACTACAAGTCTTATTCTCGTGAATATTACAGTTACTGAAAGTCACAAAGTCAGACAAGCTGTACTCAGGAAATTGCTCCTAGCAGGACACAACCCTCATCAGTAAAAGGAGAAAATATGAATTCAATTACAGCAGAAGAAGTCAGTATTTTCAATATTTTCCCTGAATGGCTTTCCAAGGTTGAGAACATTGCTACTGGAAAATGGGTTTTTGTGACATTTCAACGCCAAAAGGTTCTGTACTATAAACATATGGAGCAAGGAAGACCAAATATTTACCTTAGAATGAGAAGCTGAAGTATGTATTTCTAGGCCTTTTAAAGAACAAGTTAATAACTTCACCTAAATAGCCTAATGTGGGTGGGAGAACATCACTATTTGGGGGAAAAGTAGGAATAATGTCAGCTGAGCAGAGGAGTCAGGATAGAAAGCAACTAAAATCCCTCACAAATACATTATTAATATCCTGCATTAAGGACAAAAGCAAGAGAAATTTATTATTCACCCTTCACTTTACCTCAACCATTAGACTTGATTCACTGCTTCTACCAACAGGGCAATGCTAAGGCACATGATAAAAGAAATACCTAATTGTATCTGCTCACTGATTTCCAGTATTTCATCAAGAATCTCCTTAGTACTGGGGTTTGTTACCTTTAGAAAGGGCTAAGCCCCCCTGCTCAAACCCTTTTAATTTTAGTAGCAAAATCACCTAAGTTAACTGCTATAAAAATGTGTAAGTATTTAAAGTTTAAAGAGAGCTATAATGAAATACCAAATTGCTCTAAAATTACAGCTTGCACAAGGATTTGGGCAATTCAGTTTGTGAGCTGATTATTAAACCAGATTTTGCAGTGTTTTCATGCCTGAATATGATTTTAATCTGTGTGCAGCCTTGTCTGAAGGGGTATTGACACAAAGCTCACGGGCACACCACTTTGTGTAACTAACATTATGCACTTGTTCTACCAGAACTGCACTGAAAAGCAATAATTTGTTTGCTCTAAATGTAAAATGCAATGTGTGCTAAAATGCAGCAATATTTTAGGAAAAAATAAAGTATAAAAATGACACTCAAAAAGGTCAGTCATTACTCTCTGTCTGGCAAAGATGTTTAGAACAGACATTTAATAACCAACAAATAAAGCACTAACACAGGTTACTAACACCAGTAATTGGTTTAAATACTGAAAGACAATCAGTGCCTCAAGGAATCCAAAATCCCAGCTGCAATATTAATAGTGAAAAAAAAAATAAATTAATTTCAGTTCTGGCAGCTGATGCAACCTCAGGTAACATCTGTAATTGCTTAAAAGAGGTCAGTAAACCTTCTGAAGTCTGATTTATGAACTCTTATCTGCTCCAAACATCTAATGCTGATATAAACTGAGTAAGAGCAGAACATATTGACATAGTACATCTTACTACTTTTTGAAACTTTAAACAGAGAAATCACATTCCTTTCTAGGAAAGGTCTAACCCATGCTTTTAAAAATTAAAATTTACACTTTGAAAATATTGCATTAGTTACACTAGGGGAAATCAGTAAGAACTGTAACTAATACCTGCAGTTAAACTGAGCATGTATTAATATGTCACCAACCATATGACATACGAGACCTGACATTTACAAGTCGTATTACTAGATTTTCAGGAAAATCCTGGTCTAACTTTATGAAGGGAAATCTTTAAATAATTGAAACCAGGGTGGTTTAAATTGGTAACAGGCAAAACCCAAACTGGATCAGAGGAAAAACTCCATTTACTTTTACTTATTCAATAATCCCATAATTCATCTACAGGATTTTTTAACTCCAATTGATTTCTAGAGTAGAATTTCTGTTCCTCTGCCTGACCTTTTTGCTATCCAAGCATTACACAAGCAAAATCCTGTAAAAAGGAAAGTGTGTAAGAAAAGACATTTCTTCATCATTTTTCTCAGCAAGATTTCAGCTGACTTTATGCCAAATGGAAAAAAGTTAAATCCCTGACCAAGCTTTTCAACACTAAGTCCAGATGAGATGCCTGCCCTGACACACGTGAAATGAAGCTGGATCAAGGATAGCTTCCTTCTCTGAACAATTATAGTTTTCCTTGATGCCTGGAAGTGAATTTGCCACTGGCAACTTCTCAGTCTTTTGCCCTAAAAATCAGTCAAGCCCAGTCCAGTGCTGATCCCTGCAAGCGAAGGGACGATGCTGGAAACACCTCCTGCAACTTCCAGGTCTTCCTTTGCTTTACAAACTCCCAGGCAACTCTTTTCACCTCAAAGTACCAGAACAGCAGACAATAAGCCCTTTTTCAGACTGTCTGAAACACCAAACCCCAACCCTCTATTCACACCTAAAAACCCACCATATGTTACGAATTAAGAGCCAAAATCCTATGGCAGCTTTAATGCAAGCAGCTAATCAAAGCTAAACCCAGCATACACTGAAACCCATGACAGTCTCCTCCCGACTTGCTGAAAAGCTACCTCCAAACACTCTTCAAACACGCTGAGTCTTATTTCCAGAGCCCCACGACTACCCAGCCATGCACTGATCCCATGTGTATGCGTGAAAGGCAGCCCAGGCTTTTTAAAAGACCTTCCTACCACAATACTACTAAATTAAACATCCCTTCATTCGAACATACGACTAGATTAAGCATCCCCTCAGAACTGCAGGGGAGAAGGAGGCAGCCGGCTGGTCCCAGCATTGCACCGGGCGATCAAAATGCAGAAACGCCTGGGAAACACGCGGGCTGAGGGGAAAGTTGGGGCTGCGGGGCCGAACCAGGCGGGGAGGCGGCGGCGGCGACCCCAGGCAGACAAAGCGCCTCACGCCCCTCCATTTTGGTGCCCCCTCAGACCGCGCCGGGCGGGCGGGACGCGGCGCATCGGCCCCGCCGCCCCCCCAACCGCGCCGTCCCCGACCCTCACCCTCCAGCAGCCGCTGGATGATGCTGTCGATGTTCAGCTTGTCGATATCCGCCATCGCCTCTCAGCGGCCGGGCGGAGCCCTCCCCGCCGCTCCGCTCGCGGCTTGGCCGGCCCGACTCCGCTCCTCGTTCTGCCCTTTCCTGTTCTGCGCCTTCCCTCGCTCTCTCTGCCCCCCCCGCCCCCTCAGCACAGAGCCAGCACTGAACAAAATGGCCGCCGTCCCCTCAGCGGGCTCGCCTGGCGCACGGATACTACGAGCGCGACGCGGCCCGTCGGAAACCCTTCATGGGCCGGGCGGGAAGAGGGCGGGGTGATAGGGCTCCGCTTGCGGGCTCCTTCCGCTCCCGGGACGGGAAGTAGTGCGGAGGTGCCGCCTCCCGGTGTCGCGACAGTCGCAGACCGGAGGAACCAGTGGTGGCGGTCACAGAGTCCCAGGATCCAGTAGGTTGGAAAAGACCTCTGAGATCGTGGAGTCCAGCCTATAACCAAAAATCACTATGCCACCTAGGTCATGGCACCAAGTGCTGCGTTCAGTGGTTCCTTGAGCGCTTCCAGGGGCAGGGACTCCAGCACCTCCCAGTGCAGCCCATACCAATGTCTGATCACCCCTTCTGTGGGGAAAGGTGCCTCGTAGGGCTCCTGAAGCCTGGGGTCTGCAGGGAATGGGAAAGGGCCACCATGGCCTTCATGTTGTCCCCCCACTGTGATCATGGCCCCACATACCCGAATGTGAGGGAGATGGTGGTTTCAGGTGGGATTTTGGGGCTGTTCACCCCACTTTGGGGCTGGGGGAGCACAGCCCTCATGTCCTTCACCTCACGCTGAGCCACGTCTGCCTCACGGGTTGAGGCAACGTGTCCTGAGCAGCCCCTCAGCTCCAGAGCACCTTCAGACACGTGGCTCTGCACCTGCAAATCCTTCAAGAAACAAACATACAGCACTTTCAAGTCCTGGAGGATGAAGGAATTAACCTCCTTGTTCAAAAGCGTCTCTTGCTACTTTAGTTCACATTTCTATTATTCTACATGTAGCTACAGCTTGGCTACTGGATGGTGTTTGTCCAGGAGACAGGGTGTGCGAACCTTTCCCACTGTTCAGTCCTCATCTTGGGCTGAATATTGTTTAATTGCTTTATTTACTCCTACTTTAATTTGCGGGGCTGGCTGTGTCAAGCTCCTTCCTCCTCCCCTCCCTTCCCTGCGTGGATTGCTCCCACTATCCTGTTGGATTCCTCCTGCCGGCAGTTATACAATATTCATTATGGCTCATTGCCGTGGTGGGGCCGGAGCAGAGTTCGGATTCATGCAGGTGATAAAGCAAAGGACTTGCAGTCTCAGCACACCTCAGGTGTGCAGGAGGAAGGAGATAAGAGGATGCAGAGTCTACCTGAAACACAGGCTCCAACCCCTTGCAAGTGCAGCCTCAACGCTCCGCTTCCCCGAGCGAGCGCTTATCGTATGGAACACGCCCAAGCTGATATGCTAATCTTAGTCACGCTGGTGTAAACCCAAAGTAACCCCATGGAAAACAATAGAGTTACTTCAGATTTACTTCAACGTGACAGCCTTTGCAGATTTACATCTATTTTTGTGCTGCACCTTCTCGGGGAACGGCCCCCTCCGGCTCTTGCACCAAATGCTTTCTTTCTCTTTCAAATCCTTCCTAATTCTGCAGGGTGAGTTGTTCTCTTGGACTTAGCTGAATTATTTAACAAGGAAAATTTGTCCTGTGTTTCCAGAGGAGCCTTCCTGGCCTTGTTTTAATTTCTGAAAATATCTTCATCTCATCTCACCCTTCAGCCTTCTCTCCAGGGGCAAGTCCTTTGGGGATCTGAGCACCTTTAGTGGGATGCTGAGTCCTTTCCACTCCTGTTAACGCTCTGGGAAATGGAATGGATGGGAAGAGCTTAGCAACCCAGGTGCAACCCAGGAGATTGCTTGGGAATTCACTTGGAAACTCTGTTCTTCTCAAAGGACAGAACCGGCCCTTCAAAAGAAGGTCAGGGCAAAGAATCTATCTCACTTGCTGAACCATATCAGCCAAGGTCCAAAGCACTGACAATTCTTGTCAAAAGAGGCGTAGCCCGGAGGAAAGAAGAGAAATGACAGATAAAGGTGAATCTGTTGAGGCCTTGTCATCTCTTTGATAACCAGCTCGCCTTGTTCCAGCTCCAAATCTCAACAGCAGCTGCCAACACTTGGTGTCCTATTCAGAAGGGGCTGGATTTTTGCAGAGGGTCTTTCTCATTCTCATAAAAAAAAAAGGGATCCTTCCTTATCAGTAAAGTCTGTGGAGAGCCAGTTATATTAAAATGCCACCACAAAATTATCTCTTTAATAAGGTAGCTTTTCTCTGCAGGAAATAACCAGTCTTGCCCCACACCCTGATTAGAAAAGGGACCCAGCCAAGGTGTTATAAATATTGTGAAACTGTTTTGTTCTCTGGTGTTGCTCACAACAATGATTTATTTCTAGAGGAGGAGCAAATTTATTTCCAGAGAGGGAACAATAAGGGAAATCCCTTTGTCCTTAAACTCTGCACATGGGCCTGAAACATTCTATAATTTTGAAGCTCACGCTTCATATAGCAACATCTCCACCCCTCCTTTCAATTTGTCTACAGTTTTTTTCCTACTTTCCTACTAGCTAAATACACGCTGATGAACAATTTGTTCTGCACAAATCACTCACAATTCACAGTTCTGAGACCTCTAGGTCTTTTCTTCCTTTCCCCCCTTGAAATTCCACAAATCACCACTTTGGTCTCATTCATTGGAAGCCTCTGTGTAAAATAACTTTCCCCACTGGTTTGTCCTTGCTCTCCCTTGCATATGTTGCTTTATTATTGTATCGTTGCTCATAATCTGGTTAAGTTTAAGGATATATAAATTATATATATAATACCCACCTACATATAGAAGGAAAATAAGATTTCAGTATTGTTCTGTGCATCTGTATAAATATATATATATGCATATACATGCATGTACTGTGAGTAAATATAATACATATTTACACCATGTACACATACATACATGTATATATGTGCAACAAATAATTAAATATTCCCCGATTTATTCCTGTTTGTAGGTGGATCCTGAGGAATGTAAGGCACCCACACTTTTAGATTACATATTTGCTAAGCCCATGAAATTCAATGTGTTTGTGTACATTTCAAACAAAGATCTACACCGGCTCTTCAAACACTGCCAAAACAAGAATGGGTGACTTGTGGGTCAGGTGTTATTTTTCCTAACTCGCTCTGCAGCCAGGATTCCAATGTTTTCATAACTCCTACTGTTTGCACCCAGCTTGCCTGGTGTTACAATCAAGATAAAGCCTCATGCACAACTCTTGCTTTTCAAGCCTGAAATATTTTGCTAACCCCCAAATTTCAGCAGGGTTTTGGGGGTGGATGGTGCTGATTTGCCAGACAAAAGAGGAGCAGCTGGAACAAGCTGTGAGGCTGATCTGGAGATGGAAGTGTCCGTGTCCTGTTCCGAAGGGAGCTGATGACGCACACGCAGGAGTTTTCTTAGTGTCATGTTTTATTTACAAAACACACAGTGCCACGATCTCCCTCCAGCAACAAAACTTGTGGATCCTACACATTCCTGTGCGGAACTCAGCGAGGAGCTCGGGGCTGGTGGCTGCTCCTGAGCCTCCAGCTTCGCCTTGGAGCTCTCCAAGGACTCAAACCTTGTGCAGAAACTGAATGAAGCCTCATTCCCAGCCAGCCAGCAGCAGGATTCCTGCTGGAGACTTCTTCTCACGGGTGTACCCTGCATACCAGAGCCAGGCCTTGATTTCCACCAAGCCAATGGTTTCCCAGTCTTAAGAGTTGGTCTCCATCTGAAATCTCCCCCAAAAGTAGCTGTCAACACCAATGACAAGTCCATCTCAAGCTTTTTAAAATCACGTTTTTGATACCAAAGGTAAAAAAATTCAGCTCAGAAAATTTTGAGGCAGGTGATTTTGACATGGCAGAAATATGATTTGCCATTCCTCCCCTACTGGTGGGTTTTTTAAAAATCTATTTATTAAAAGTTAATGTACTTCATGAATTTCTGGTGAAAGGTACTTTCAAATGGAAAAATATTCTATTGGTCAGTTTTGGAAGGTTCATACTTGCAAAAATACTACCAATAAAATCCTTCTCATATAAAAATGTCGTAAGTCCCTTTTTTCCTAATATAACAGTGACCACAAAAGGATTTTTTCTGCTCCAGCTCTTTGGATTAGGAAAAGCCAGCACATTCCACACTCTTGGTGAATTTCTAAGATGAATCCGACTTTTAAAGCTCTGAGATGAGGCACAAGAGCCGTTTGGATGTGTCCTCTCCGTGGCTGAGCATCCCTGGGCAAGCGTGGCCATCGTCTGCTGTGCTGCTTGGAAAAAGAGGAGAAACAGCTCCAAAAGAGGCTTTGTCCTACTTTAAGTGGAGAACAGCCGTGGCGGATCAGTTGACGCCGCTTTGGCACCGAGTGGAGCCCCGTCTTCCCCTCTTCCTCAGGAATCCCTTTGCTCCGCCAAAGGGAGTTGCATAACTGGCTGGAAAGCTCTTGTGGGCTTCCACAGGGCTCAGCTGAGGCGTTCTCCAAGAGGAGAAGGAAAAACACGGACACCAGCCAGTGCTGGACACCCAGCAAAGGGTTTTTTGCCTGTTTTCCAGCTGGTTTGTGGTGGGGTGAGCACAATTTTCCTTTCCCTCTGCAGTGTCAGCAGCTCCCAGCATGGCTCACCTGGATGTGGTGGTACAGAGGGATGTGGGCAGACCTTGCAAAACAAGGAGAAGCAACTGCTTCTCAAAGTGGGGCATTTCTGTGCAGCTGCAGCCTCACGTGGCTCGAAGGCAGCACATTGTGGATGTTCCTCATTGCACTGGCCAGAGATGCACGTTTGCAGCCTGGGACACGGCCTCTGATCTCAGCCCAGCTTCATGGCTGAGCTGCTTCTCTAATTAAAACCCATGAAAAAGCAGGATCAGGAGGGCTGTCAGGGGAGCAGGAAAGTGGAAATAGGATGAAGGTCTGGTGATTTGAAATTGGTCAAATGGCTGCTGTGCCTCTGCCAGTGGGAGACACACCACTGAACATGAGATGCAGGAGCAGGAAAGATGCATGCACTCCAGAGATCCCTAATTCATTCATTTCCCATGGAAATTCAGGTGAAATATGTGGCAAAACCCACCTGCAGGTGCCTGAAGGCTGGTGAACCAAAGCCTTCCCAGGGACAGGTAACAAGTTTACAGAGGGCTATAGCTTTGCTGATCCAGATTTTGTTTTCCCTTACACTCCTGAAATTCCAGAACAATCCCATTGGAAGCTCTTGGACACCTGCTCATATGCAGCATTTGGAAACGTGGTCCATTGTGAAGGTAGGTGCCACGTATTTTTGTTTATTTGTTTCTATTCTCACCTCCTCCTTGCTGCTCTCTGCTCATGAGCCTGGCAGATTTTCAGGAGCTGGGCTGCTCTTACGTAACACTGCGCCAAAATTGGTGCGAAAGGATTTGGAGGGATCTGTGGCTGGAATCACCTTTGATCCCTGGATTCCCTTCTGGTTTGTCTGTGCATTTTGGGCACACCACTGTGAGCTGCTGGGGCATCTCTGCCCTGGCATCCCTTGGGACCCATCCTCTGCCACCGGCATCGCTCAGGTCCCGGTGTCCAGGCCATTCCGTGAGTGCTGCCTTGGTCACAGCTGCCTTGTGGCAGCAGATGTGATCCCAAACCAGCTCTCCTGGGCACACAGGAGCAGCTTCTCCCAGGTCTCCAAGAGAGCATGGCCAGAGTTCAAGCCTGTGTAATTAGCAGTAATTAGCCAATTGAGAGAGTGTGTATAAAACGGATTAAACTCACTGAAATCCCCAGCCCAAGCTGAGCTGAGTTGTGATCTTGGCTCAGAAACCTGCACCCACATCCAGAGGATGCCTTAAGCAACTTGAGGAAACTCTCTTTCTCCTCTTTCTGCTGGGATGGTCTTTCCTCCAGGCCATGGGCAGCTTCATCCAAGCAAACATCTGGAATGCCAGGGACTTTGGGGCTTAGCCCAGCAGCAGAGAGGGAAAACTTGGGCTGGACCCAAGGCAAAGGTGGGCAAGGCTCTTCATGGCACCCACGGTGCTTTGGGTGCTGCTGTGAGCTGCAAACACAACCCTGGGAGCTGCAATCCCATCTCAGGGCTGCAGCAGACAGATCCAAAGCGATGAAGCCAGCCTCTCTCCCACGCCAGTCTCCTGCCAGGTGCCTTTGCTGATGAATCACGAGTGTTTTGGTCTGGATGTGGTGATAAATCCAAGTGCTGCGAATGACAGAGTGCACAATGGTGGGGTTTAGGCAATAAATCAGCTTTTTACGTCAATGCTTCCGTGCACACGTAGCTGTGAGGCAGCAGGTGAGGCAGGAGAGTCGGGAACATTAATCTGGGGGAAAAGAGAGCCTTGGAAACTTGCCCCTTTTGTTCCAGTCTCTGCTCTGCTGGACCTCCATTTTCCCATTCTTTATCTCTGTGTTTTGCTTCATGTGATTTTTTTTTTTCAGTTTAGAAGTAGATTCCTTGTTTGCAGGAAGAATCTCCTGTGTATTTGTGGGTGAGATTCAGCCCAGGGCAAGGCTGGGGTTGGGTGAGATCTCAGCATTGCACCGGCTCCAGATCAGACACGGATGGCTGATGCTGAACTTCTCTCTCGGAGTGAATGGCTGTGGACACCAGCAGTCCATTCCTTCCATTTAGAAAGCAAAATAGAGATTAGAGGAAGTGTTCACCCCACAGCCAGAAGAGATTTGATGATTCCAGGATGCATTTAGGCTTCATATGTGTCATGACATCTCGTTTCTGAATTCCCATCCAAGCAGGGGGACATCCCATGGGAGACTCTGCATTCCCTATGAGGATCAGGCCAACATCTCAACACTCTCATTGATCCTACACATTCAGGGTGATGCATTGACAGATCCCTTCCTATTGTGCACAAAGAGGAAAAGTGGATTCTGAGACCACGAGGTAGAATTTTAGAAGGGAAGTTGTCTATGAAAGTTTGTGCCTGCCTGAAGTTGTCTGATGATAACTGTCACAGAGCACTCTTCCCAACAAAACATTCCTTTGCAGATGGTTCAGCCTGAATCCCAAGTCTCTGGAGGTGAAGGAACATCTCCAGGGATGGAGAAACTTGCTGGAGGTCAGAGAAGCCCCTTTCACCTGCACACTTGGTTCTCTGCAGCCTTCACTGATGGCCAAAACCTCGGTGGTCTCCAGCCCTCAGGCTCCACTTTCAGTCCTTTTCCAACACCTTTTGACTTCTCTGCAGAGTTTCAGCTGTGAAATCAACTTATCTAACAGGGGTTGAGGAGGGGACCAGTGCAAGCTGCTGCTGGGTGATTCCATGCACCGACAGATTCACACCACAAGCTCCTCAGGAGAGGGGCTTTGCCTCACTCCAACCCCTCCTGGGCAATGCCCCCTCTGCCAAGTCTTGCCCCCTTTGTCACTTCTCCCAACACAGCATCAAACAAGTTTTGGGTGGTTTTTCCCTCAGTAGCATGTAGGTCACAGCAGAGCCTTAGGGACCTGACAGCTGACATTCATCCTCAGTTCTGAATCCGTGCGTCAGGCTGTCTGGAGGCGATAGAAGTGCAGTTGCTGGTGAGACCGACTGCCTTTTGTGTGGCTTCAATTAAATGTCTTTCTCAGCGTGGGATAGTTGCCAGAGTTCTTTTTTTTTTCCTTCTTCTGCTTTTTTTTTCTTCTTTTTTTTTTTTTTTTTAAAGAAATAAATGGTTTTGTTTAGATATATATATAGAGAGAGAGAGAGAAAAAGTCCCACCTGGCTTTTTGGAAAGGTTTCAACTGCAATATATCGGATCCCATATTCTTCTATAAAAAGGTGATCTGTATTTTTCAGCTGAACTTTTCTCCCTTTTGTGACTGAGATTTGGCACACACGAGGTAGAAGCTGTGGCAAGGTCACTGTCAGGACCAGGGAAAATTTGAGGTTGCACAAGCTGTGAGCTGACCCCCAAAACCTGCTCATCACTGGGGTCTGTGCAGGAGCTCTGGGCTGGCTTGAGGACCCTGGGAGAGAAAAGTCCTGGATGCTGTGGAACCTGCCCTGATGATGAGATGCCTTCAGCAGTGACCTCTGCAGAGGACCCATAGGGATGGTCCTGGCACAGCACCTGCTTCTTCTGCCAGCCATAGAATCCCAGAATGGTCTGAGCTGGAAGGGAACTTAAAGCTCATCTCATTCCAAACCCTGTCATGGGCAGGGGACACCTTCCACTAGCCCAGGCTGCTCCAAGCCCCTGCAGCCTTGAACACTCCCTGGGATGGGGTAGCCACGACTTCTCTGCTTGATCCTCACTGCTCTCTTTCCACAACAGTGTGGGCAACAAGTTAAAACAAGGCAAGCAGCCACCATGGCCTCTGCCCTCTTTCTTCCTGCACCCTTTTAAATTTTGGTTGCTCAAATGATCTTTTCCAGACCTGGGTGTCCTCTTCTCACACTGCCCAGTGTCCCTTGTGCTGTGACTGGGTGCTCTGGCCCCTGCCACCAGCTGTGAAGGAGGAGATGGTACAGGGTAGCAGCTCTTTCCTGCCTGACCACAGACACATTTTAATTAATTTAATTATTTTTTTCACAATTACATTTATTTTTATTACGCATTTATTTACTGTCAAATGTACTTTTTGCATACTGCAGTGCTTCTCTTCCCAGCCCCAGCTAGAGAAGGGACCTGCCCAGTCTCATCCAGACTCCTTCCAGCAGCAGCAGGCGATGCCAGAAGTGCTCCGGGAGCCGCAGCACCTTGGCAGAGTAACATTTGCATGAGAAAGCAGGGAGCGGGGAGGAAATAAAATCTAAAGGTGAAGAGGTGTGAGTCATTTGGTGAAACTGCGGTACTGCTGCTGAATTCCCCGGGGCTTCAAACCAGGGCTTCAAGGAGAGATTGGAAATCCCAGGGATGCAAGCGGCCAGGAGTAAGGAGAACGCACTCGATACTCGATACTTGTGTGGTGGGAGCTCGTTCCTGCTCGGTGGTTTTTATTGTGCTCTGATTAATATGGAAATTGCCGTGTCTGCCCAGGCTGGGTGAACATATTCATCCTTGTGCTGCCACTGATCCTGCTCTGGAAGTGCATGTCAGGCTGAGAGTTGTCCCTGGCTCCGCTGGGCTGCAGCAGGAGCACAAAGCGAGGTCTGAAATCCTCTGCTCGCTGCTCCTGGTTCTTGCACAGCCTTTAACTGCTGTGCCATCAACTGCTTGATTAATTAATGCTCTTCTGTTTCACTTGTTTGATGATGATGTTCAGAGATGTGACTGAAACTCCAGGGCGGGGACAGCCTCATGCATGAAACAGGCTGGACGTGTATTTTTAGTAAAACTGTTTTTTCAGCTCAGGATTTGAAGTTTCTGATCATTTCCTCATCCCTCTCTGTGCCACATGCCAAGTCCTTTCTGCTGTTTATTGCAGATGTTGAGGGTTAAAATAATCTGGGAGTCAAGTGCTCAGTTTTTGGAGGGAGAGGGAAGTGAGCAGCTGGATGAGCTCTTGCTGCTCATCAGCACCAGGCACCCAAGCTTATGGCAAAACTGCCAGGGAGCTCCAGTTTATATATATATATATATATATATATCATTATAGAAAAAATGACTTGGGAAAGGCACACGGAGGATTTAAGGCCATTCCACATTATTGCTCAGCTCAGCTGAAAGAGGTGAGGGATCACTTTGTTGTCCTGGCCTGGAGGTGATCACAGCAGGGCTGTCTGTCCATCTGCCCACCCAGGGCTGCTGCTGGCGTGTCCCAGGCCCCGGGAGCAGCAGAGGGGTGAAATGGGGTGAGCCAGGGGGTTTTGCCACTTCAGCAAATATTCCTTAACGTGTCTCCTCGCCTCTGCCTGCAGGCAAGGATCGAAGCCAGGAACGCTGTCAGTCGTGTTTGTCCTGTCAGCAGAGCTCACCTTGGAGGTGTCAGCCCTGCAACGGTGCTTTACCTGCAGTGCATCTCTGCAGCCTCCCTGGCTGCATGGATCCCAGAAAATGCTCCCCTGGAGTTTCCCTCCTCCCACCCCAGACTTCCAAACCGTCAGTAGATGCTCAGAGCACTGAGAAGCCTCAACACACGGATGGGGCAGGGGTCTGTGGCCACCAGTGCAGATGTGATTTGGTGTTTGCCCGCTCTGCTCCATGCCGAGGTAAATTCCTGTCCCCTGGCAGGACCAGCTGTGCCCAGAGTGGGTTCTTGCTGCCAGAGCAGGGATACAGGGACTGTGAGGCAGCAGAGCATCACCACGTGGCTGCTGGCTTCCTCACCCTCACTCACTCCCAGATTTGGGGACGCACGTTTTCACTGGAGGGATGGATGGATGGATGGATGGATGGATGGATGGATGGATGGATGGATGGATGAAACCAGCTGGGAAGAGGTGCCTGTGTGCCCTCCCACCTTCCACTGGGATTTCAGAGCCTGTTGAACCATCCTGCAACCCAAAGGAGGATTTTCCACCAGTGAAGGCTGTGTCTGCCCTCCAAGAGCAGCACAGCCAGCTGCCCCCTCTCTTTCTCTTGCAGGGCCAGAGAATTCCACAATAAAAATGGAGCTGGCAAGCACTAATTGCTTGGGAGACAGCATGGCTGGCTGGGGCCGTGGGGACAGCACACCAAGGGGCTTTAAAATCACAGATGGGTGCCCAGTGGGATATTTTGCCAGCTCAGGAGGAGATGGGCGAGGGCTCTGCGCTCAGCCGGGGAATGCAGCGCACAGGCGGCTTTCTAGAAGCAGCACAAGTTGAGCTGGTAAATTATAAAATGCCACACTTGAGGTCTGTTACATAACGTCCCTTTACAGAACCTGGGAGCTAAATATAAAAAGGGAGTTACATTTTGGGCTGGTGTAAAATGATGCTCCAGAACGGGTTTGTGTGGGAAGGAGGCTCTGCAGCTCGGCGAGGAGCGGAAAGGCTTTTGGGACCCTGGGTCTGCTCCCAGCCTCCATCACTTGTTTTCTCTGCAACCTCACAAATACCATGTACTCCCCAGGTCTCAGTTTCCCTCTCTTTAAATCAGGGACAATGAAACCTCCATTTCCTCGCAGCTGCGTTGTCAGGATTAATTCATGTTTTCAAAGTGACCTGAGAATCTATAGAAACCCGAATAGTATATCATTATCCCGATCTAAACTTGGCACAGAATATCAGCAGGCCAAATTCCCCTCCCACACTGGAGGAGAAGGGGTTGTGTCAGCATAGCCAAGAGGAAAATTCCAGCTGCTGTTCCCAACCAAAAAATCCAGAATACAAAAGCTTTTCCAGGCTTGGGACCATTTTATTTCTCATGAGGAAATTCCCCCTTCATTAGCTTGGAGCAGAAGAATCAGCTCCCACACAAATGGGCTCATGCTGAGGGGGTTAATGGGAGTTTTGAGTGGCTCATCCTTCCTCTCTTGGTTGATGGTGACGTTGATGGTGACACTGGGCTCATGCAGGACATGCTGCCACCTCACTGGCTCTTCAGCTTGAAGGTGACAAAGCCAGGAACATGTCCCACAGGAAATGCAAGGGGGAGTAAAGCAAAGTAGAGATGTGCAGGGATTCTGTCTGTGTCAGGATCCAGCCTTCTTGGCAGTGATTTGGGGCTGGCTTGCCTTTTTTTTTTTTTTTTTTCTTTTAAATTCCACTACCAAACTCAGCATAATCCTCAGTGTTCTGCTTTGCTTGCTCTCCACCAAAAGCTGAGAACAACCTGGCACATCTTCCTCCTCCTTCCTCTCTGCACACAAAATGAAGACCACAGTAAGTACCCAGAAGAGCTAGATGGATTTCTAGGTCAGGTTTGGCCACTGAGTTTAGGGGCTCAAGGAAGCCAGGTATGGGCTGAAGGACAGCTGAGGCACTGGATGTCAGGGGAAAGCCTGGCTGGGGTCAGCAGGGGATGATGCCACCACAGCCTTGCTCCTGTAATGATGAAGAGACACGAAGATTGAGCTGGGATCAGCCTAGTCCACCTTCTGGTCAAAGTGTGTGTGTGGCCCCTCCAGGTACAACGTGTGGTTTCTTAAACCCACCTGATCATCCAAACCTGATCCTGCGCCTGTGAAAACCCATCCAAATCGCTGGAAAAAAATGTTTCCTGACAGGATGGAGATTTGCAAGGGAGTTGCCAAGCAACTGGCGCAGCTCTGCTGCCTCCTGCTCCTCTCCTCCCTCTGAGCAGCGAGCAGGCGATGGCTGCATCCCTGGATCCCTCTGCCCCGGCCAGCCCAGCGCTCCTGGCCTTTCCCAGCCTGTCCCCACCTGCCTGGGAAGGTAAAAGGGGGAAGAGCAGGGGTCACTGGTGGCTGGTGGGACAGGATGCTCCTGGCTGCTGGGAATGAGTTCCCTGCACATCCAGTCCATGGCAAATCCCCTTCAGCAGCAGGGTTAGAAACAGGAACCCTTTTCCAGCCCAATTCTGAGCTGTGTAGCTCCCTTTTGAACTAGTCCCAGAAATGTGGGAAAACACCCAGGAGGATTCATTATAACCCAGCTTTGCTTCATGTCACCTCTGCATTTCTTTGGAAGCTGCTTCAGGTTTACGCTAAGAGAAACATGCAGCCCAAGCCCTTGGGATTTTCTTTGCTGAAGCTTTAATTTAAATGAACTCCTGAGCAACAACTATTACAAAAGTCAGCTGATGTCTCTTGTAAAGCCTTGGACTAAATCAAGAGCAGCGAGCAGCAGCAGAGGGGAGGGGAGGCACCGATAGCTGGGATCTTGCAAAAGATCAGTTGCTGAGCGAGTGGCAATAAACAGCAAACCCAGCCAGCTTGGAGGAATGGCAAATGGACCAGACTGTTCAGAACAATCTGTTCCTGCTCCAGAGCAGGGCTGTGGTGCCGGCAGCAGCCTGGGAAAGCGGCTATTCCTGGCGTGAGCAGGTCTGAAATCCTGCTTCAGAAAAGCGGTGGGGCCAAGCCAGGCTAATTACAAGGAGACATGTCCTAAATCAAACAAAAAGGCTGCGAGTGGTTTTGCTGGGCTGACTCCTCTCCAGGGAGCTTTGTGCTCTGCCTCGTCCCGTGGATCTGCTGGCTGTCGTGTCCTTCTGCTCCAGCCGCCAGGATAATCTTGGGCAGGGCCACTCTGATCCAGTGTGGGTCCTCTGCCTGTGCTTGGCCAAGCATTTACTGTCTGATATCGTCACCTGCCTAATCAGGCATTAACGTCACTGAGCTGGAGCAGTTCATGCACTCGGTTTCTTCCCAGCGCTGTGATTGCTGTTGGAAGGGAACAAGAGTGCTCAAACTTCTCCCATAAAGCCAAAACTGAGGAGACAGGAAGTTCTGGAACTGTCCATATCAACATCCCCACAGCAGGCTGGGTCTGGGGTGCGATTCATCCAGCAGGATTTATTTCAGCTGTGCTTCTTTTCATGGGGCCTGGGGGCTCCCCAGGATACTTTCCTCCCATGTTTAACCCAGAGATCAAGTGGCCTTCATTTGATTTGGAAAAGGAAAGAATGGGATGCAGATGGTCCAGAACACCCATACAGCAGTTTAATTAATTGCCTTTAAATGTTAATTCGAAACAGTTTCCCTGAGTGATCTTATATAGGCAAATCCTCAGTTGCCTTAAGCCACTTGCAGAGTGTGTTCAATTAATAAGGTATTCTTAGTCCTGACCAGAAGCCTTGCACAGGACTGTAATCAGGAATGATTAATTGGAAATAGCTCTTCTAAACCTGCTGTGGTCTCCTGTGCTGCCCAGCTCTGCCCAGAGCTGACATGGAGCTGCTGGAGTCTGTGGAGAAGGGGATTTCCTTCCCAAATCTCTCTGTGATGTGCTGCTTCCTCAGGCACAAACCACCCTCCCAGTGCTCCCCAGCTCAGTCTGGCATGGAGGGGTTCCAGCACAGCGTCTGGATTTGCCAACAGACTTCCCTGGGGAAGGCTGGAATGTGGGAGGTCATGGTGGGAATTTATTAGCTTGGCTCAGCCGTGGCCAAGTGCTCTGCCAGACTTTGGGAGCTGGTGCACTGCACATCCCAGCCTGGAGCAAAGCCCTGCCTCCTGCTTGGGTGTGATGCCTCCAAAACTGCTGAGGGGTCAGCAGCACCACTGAAAGTAACTTTGTGCAGTTTTGCCTAAATCACAGCAAAAAAAAAAAAAAAAAAGTCATAGAATGCCAGAATGATTTGGGTTGGAAGGGACCTTGAAGCTCGTCCTGTTCCACTCTCTGCCATGGGTAGGGATGTCTCCCACTTTCCCAGATTGTTCCAAGCCCTGTCCAACCTGGAACACTTCCAGGGATGGGGCAGGCACAGCTTTTCCTTGCAGCCTGTTCCAGGGCCTCCCCACCCCACAGTGGCACAGAGAACCCTGCTGCAGGTCAGACACAGCCTCGTGTGACAGCGGCATCTGCCATGGCTCTGTCCTTGAGTCCCTCGTTCTTTGCTTTAGCTAAAATCATCCTGCAGTGTCTGTGTGCTTGTTACACACCAGGTTTGACCTCAAGCCAGTGAAATTTTTGGAGGTCTCTTCTTTCTATGCTTTTATTTTATTTTCCTCCTGCATTTCTCCCCTGTGGAAGCAGCTTTTGAGCAGTAATTCAGCACGGTGTACCTGCTGCAGCCAAAGGTGGCTGGGAGTTAGCACAGACAGATGAAATCCACGTTATTTGGCTCTGCTGGAGTGGTGGAGCCTGCTGTGGGAGAGTTTTACTTTCCTAAAGTCAAAGCTTGGGGAACTTGCTCCTAAAGCGACGCTTGAAATAACAGCCAGTGAAGCCACAGAGGAGAGAGTTCACTGCTGGAAATCACATTTCACTTGGTGTCAGCAATTCAGGAGAAAACCATCTGCAGGAAATTAGGATGACAATTTCCTCTTGGAGTGTGGAGAAATTACAGCTGTAATCGAGGAGGCAGCCAACAGCCTCCTCTCCCCTTACTTCTACCAATTACCCTGAAAACTTTTAAGTAATTTGCTTGTGTGGAGATGTCTCTGCCCCTACCCAGGAAGGACAGGCTGGAAGAAGTAATATCATGCAGGGATAGAACAGCTCAGCAATTGGGGAGTAGATGGTGTATATCTGAAATAAAACCCCTTCTCCAGAAACACAGCAAAACTCAAACCAGTTGCAAAAAGCTGCAGGTCTACAACTCTCCATGTGTTCATGAGGGCTTTGGACCAAAACTGGTCTTGCCTGTTGAAAGCTGATTCATGCACATGAGAAGATAACATTCATCAGAGGAAAGAAATAAAAACCTGGCTAGAAAAGTGTGGACACATTCACAAGGCAGGTCTTGGTAAGGTGACACCATGAGGCCAAGGGATCCCTCCAGGTCCCCAGGACATTTACCTGGGCAGATGGTGATAGGACAAAGGGGGAATGATACTAAACTAAAAGAGGAGAGATTAGATTGGATGTTAAGAAGAAATTATTTACTCAGAGCGTTTTGAAGCACTGCCACAGGTTACCCAGAGAAGCTGTGGCTGCCCGATCCCTGGAAGTGTCCAAGGTCAGGTTGGATGGGGCTTGGATCAACCTGGGCTTGTGGGAGGTGTCCCTGCCCATGGTTGGAGGTGGAGCTGGATGAGCTTTAAGGTTCCTTTCAACCAAAGCCATTCTGGTTCTATGATTTCAGCAAATGGACGTGGCGTGTGCCTGAATTCAGAACCTTTTCTCTGAGGTTTTAGCCATCAATTTGTTGCCTGAGAAGATCTTTCCCCACCACCAGCTGCCTTAGCAGTTGTCAGCATCTTCCTGTTCATCCCAGCACTGCTGCTGGAGCTGACAGGAGTTTGATTATGATTTAATCCAGGCTTTTAGAGGAGGGTAAAAAGAAAGTTTTGACAGTTCCATATATAGCCCTCTGACTCACCGATTTCATGTGTCAAACACTAAAGACGGGTTAAGTAGAATTAAGTTCTGGATTTATTATAAATAGGCATTAAGTAACATGAATGTATTACATTTGCATGAAAATATGGGCCTGATTCTCCAGCTTACCCCAGAGATTTTGTTTGACATCAATGGGATGCTCCCAGGTGGGAGCTCAGCTCAGAGCCAGCCCAGCTCTGACCACCCCCTGTAGCCCCCATGAACTGGACCCAGTGAAACAGGAAAATCATTGCTGGAATCAGGAAAAGTTTACACTGCTTGCACAGATCGGAATTCATCCCTTAATATAGTACAATGAGTTTTAATTAGCCCCCAGATCTGCTGCTGAAGGAATAATTTCTGCATGTCAATCAGTGCTAAATGTACTTGTTAAATCAGGCAAGATTGGTTAAGTTGAAAATTGCATAGAAAGTCACTTTTCTTCTGTTTCTCCCAGAAACTGGAGACTTTTTGGATTCAAATGTTATGGACAATCTCATCCTGCCCCAAATACTGTTCTGCTGAAAGGTCCATCCAGACAATGAAGTCACCCTCACTGAGAGCAAGTGTGACAGTCAGGAATTGTTTGGGTGAAAAGAGTCCTCTTTAGTCAAATCAGTGCTTCTGCAATGAGGGAGACAGACACAGACTCTACCAAATCAGAGCCCTCCTGAATAGTTTAATTTACTGACTTGTTCATTCCTAAACAATTGAGAATTGGTCCATGGAGAACACAAAAAGGACAGACAATATGGGCTGTATTTTGAGGCTGGACTAGTCCAAGCCAAGGAAAAACAAGACTCTGAGTGGCATTGTTTCTGGAAAAATAATGTTCACTCCTGCACCTCTACTTTTATTGGGAACTGGGGGTTTGGCCCTGTTTCTGCTGAGGGTGAAAGGGAGGGATGTGTCCTCTAACACAGCCAGGGCCACAGGGACTGAGTGACAGCCTCACCCTTGGAGAGGTTGTTGCTATTATCCCACGGAGCTGTTGATCATTCAGGAACAGCATGAAAATCTCTGGGAGCTTCCCCCAGCCCTGGTGGGAACCTCAGGCTCCGGTGCCTTCCCAGCATGGCTCTGCTCTTGGCTGTGATTTTCCTTATCAAACACCACATTCTGCTTTCTGCCACGAGTATGATTTCCAGTTAAATGCCTCCTCAGAGCCTGTCTGGCTGGGAATTTGCCTGGAACTTGGTGGCTGGGCTGTTAGCTCATCAAAGTCTCTGGGATAACGGGGAGGTGCTGATGCTCCGCTCGGGGATTTTGCTCGTGGCTTTGAACTCGCCGCAGCCCTGCAAACTGGGACAGGCTGCCCTTTGCTCACCTTCAGCACTGCTCTATTCCCCTTCAGCCCACAGCTGAGTAAGCAACTCCAGGGCTACAAAACACAGCCCCTGTGCTCCTGCCCTCCAGGGATCCCAGCATTTGCACAGTCCCTGGGAAGGAGCCACGCGCTCCAGCTTACAGGGAAAGGATTATCGTGGCTCTTATGACTCAGTCCACAGCTCCTGTGTGCTTCCCTGCATGGAAAGAAGCAGGCATGAAGACTCAACTTGTCCCCTAATCAGCCACCAAACATGTTGGTCCCTGTCCCCAGGGTCCTTCCCCAGTCTGGCAGCACCAACCATTGCTGCTCTGGATGCCAGCAGCGGTGGCAGTGAGGTGGTGATGGTCTCTTTATGGATAAAACAGACAAAAATCGGATTGGAAGGCAAAAAATCTGGATGTGGAGCTGGGATCTAGGTGGGGAGGGAGCATCAGCCCTAATCCTGAAGCACTGCTGGGGATGGTGAACTCCTGTTGGAGTAAAAGGCTTTGAATGCCAGGTTATGGGTCAATTCCAAGTGAGGGTTTCTCTTTGCTGTGGACACGCAGCCAAGGAGGAGTTGGAGCCCATGCTCCAGGGCTGGTTTTGGGGCACAGAAACCCCTTTGGTCCATGTAATGTGGGACCCCAGCAACTCCTTGCTTGATCTGTCTCGGTGATCCGTGGAGCACCATCCTCACCCCATTGCAGTGATGCTGCCGTGGCAACCAGGCCTGCAATTGTTCCACGGAACCTGGGGCAGTGCAGGATGGAACTGGGACCAGTTCTCTTCTAGGTTCTCCCTTCTCCTGAGATTCCTGCTGGAAACAGGCTTTGGTCTTTGGGAATACCCCACTGTCACTGTGGTTCTGTCTCCTGGCTGGAGAGGAGCTGCAGTGCCCTGTGTGGGGCTGAGCAGTGCCAGGGGACACAGGGGGACCGAGGGACTGCGGTGTGGCTGCTGGGAACCAGCTCTGGGGGTAAGGGATGTCCACTCTGCTGCCCTCCTGGCACCAGTAGGGCAGGGGGGCTGAATCCAGGTGTTCTGCTGGCACAGGGTGGGGGAAGCTGGCCTCGCTGGAATTTCTATGGAAACCCAGGTACTGAATGGGGTGGAATAGCTCAAACCATCTGTTCTTCCCCTACTTATAAAACTCGATAATTTCACGATGACATCACCAGAAATGCTCTCCTTTTATTCCACTTGCAGCCATCTGTGATGGTTTCCTCATGTGCCAAACATGCGAGCGGGTGCTGAGGGATGGGCAGGAGGACACAACCTGTTACAACATTACTCCTGTTTCATTTCTCCCCTTGGAAAGCAATCCTGTACCTGCAGAGTTTCACTTCTTCCTTTCCCGAGGCTGCTGCAACTGGCAGAGTTAGACAGGGAAAATGAAGGTAAAAAACAAGGATACACTAAAGATGAACTTCACAGGGACTATGTGGGATCTGCTGTGGGGATCTTACCCGAGGAAATACACATCTAGCAGCGGGAGCAGGGTTTGCTCCTGCCAACAAGGTGCTGGGTAGCAGTGGGGCTGCTTCTGCTGCCCTCCTGTGCCAGGAATGAGGCCCTGGGCTGAGATTTGGGTGTTGGGAGAGGCAGAGTTGGGGAATTTGGGTCAGCTGAGGACACGGGTAGTGGTGGGTCTAACTGCCTTCAGTGCTTGCCTGCTGGGCAGTTTCTCACCTAGAAGGCACCTTCTGATGGCTGGGGAGAGGAACACTCCTGCTCCACCCCTGGGCAGCCAGCTGGGCTCATCCACATCCCCAGCACCAGAGGCTCCCACTCTGACTCACGTGGTCCTCATGGTCCTCTCTGTTGTGCTGGGTGATAAAAGAGGTGACAACCTGCCATCACCTTCACTGGTGGAGGTCTCTCCCTGTCCTGGCCTTGAGGTGCTGGCTCCAGCTCAGCCAGCGTGTTTTGGGTGGTGATGGATATCTCAAGTGCCAGGGAAGAGCTGGAGCTGGTGCTGCCACTGCCGGCTGTGTTTGCTCAAGTGACCGAACCCTCCCTTGTCTGTGGCAGAGGAGAGAAGCCTCAGCAGACCTGGAGCTCTCTGAAAAAGATAAGGAAAAAAGGGCTAAAGTGGACATCAGGCAACTGCAGACCCATTTTCATCATGAAGCATACAAGAGGAAATTCTTCGATGCTGATATCTGGCGGCAAATGCAGGCTCAGGAGTGAGTACAGCTCTGCTGCCTGAGGCTTGGGAAGCTCCTCCATGCTGAAGTCACAGATTTATAGAATCCCACAGGCAGGGACACCTTCCACTGTCCCAGGTTGCTCCAAGCCCCAATGTCCAGCCTGGCCTTGGACACTTCCAGGGATCCAGGGGCAGCCACAGCTGCTCTTGGCACCCTGTGCCAGGGCCTCTCCACTCTCTGAGTAGAGAATTTCTTCTTAACCTCTGATCTCTCTTCTTTTAATTTAAAACCACTCCTTCTTGTCCTATCACATCTGCCCATGTAAAAACATTGCTCCCTCTTATTTATAAAGAGATCTGGGGACCACAGTGCAGAGATGGGGAGGGGTAAGGACCTGCCCTGGCAGATGGGATGTGCTAAATGTCATTTGTCGTTCTGTTTCCACAGAAAAGCAATAGATGATCTGAAGCAAGAACACAGACATGTGACATTAACGCTGAGCCAGATCTATTCCCCGAGTAACTTGTTGCGGGACAACAGAAATCGAATGAAGCTCCGAAGCCTTTTGCAGATCAGAACGCAGAATGATGTCCTGATCAAAGAAAGAAAAGCCCTGCTAAGTGACCTGGCCAAGCAGGTGAGAGCATCCAGAGTGTTCCCTGCCTGAGAGTCACAGAGTGGGACCTGTGGCTGAAACTCCTCAGTGTAAAACACATTTAATTCAGGCCTTGGAATATTCCTCCTGGCAAGTGACACATGACAATGACAAATGGAGAGAACCAGGCTCCCGTTCAAGTCAGCAGCACTGACTGGAAAAGTGAGGTTGGACTCTCAACCTTGTCCCACCGGTCCCTGCACCCCTGTGTGGTGGCACACACCAGCCCTGGGGCCACAAACATCCCTCTCCTTCTCCCTTCACTTCTTTTATTCTCCTGAAAGGGAGGTAAAACTGGAACAGGGCTGTCTGAGATGTGGCAAATACAGGAAGAGCACCATCTGAGGGATGTCCCGTCCCTTCTCCTGAGGGCATCCTGGTTGGATTTGGGCAGGAGCAGGGTGGGAAGCCAAGGGAGATGCGGGCTATGGAAGTGACAGCTCCCTTCAGCATTGTTCTCAGAGCCAGCTGCCCAAGCTGGATGCCAGGGAAACATGCTTGGACGGTTTGCCATTGCTGGAGGTGCTGCAGAGCTCTCCCAACAGGGTTAGCTTTCTGTCAGGGATGATAACTCTGACTCATCTGAGTCATCCCTCCCCCACCTGCCCCCTGCTTCACTGTTCTCCAACTGCTTCACTCTTCCATGGATTTATCTCCTCTGGAAACTCCCCACTTCTGGCTGAAGTTTTCCTCTGCTCATTCCTGGGGAGGACTGCACAGATCCCTGCCTGGCCAGCACAACACCTCTGCCAAAGCCCCATCTTCCTTGCCATTCCCCTCCACAAAGTGCTGCTGTGCCGTGTTCAGCACCTGCTGGAGTTCCCTCCCAAAACAGCTGACACAAAAAAAACCACCAACATTCCCAGTTACAGTTTATATTTCTGCGTGTGCAAGATGGGATCCTTTGGGATTAAAGCTGCTCCTATAACTGAGAGCTCATTAATGACATGGTTGCTGTAGTTCAGGTCAACAGAGGGGATTTTCTCTGGCTCTGTGTCCTGACAAAAGTCCAGAATGTCGGGGTGGAGATTACACTTCCTGGGTTTTTTTCCCCTGTGTGTGTGTGCAGGTTGTAGAGCTGGAAAAAAAGATAGTGAAGCAAAGAGACACAACCTGGAGAGAGTTGGAAGCAAAGAGTCACAAACATCTGCAGAAGAAGATTGAATTACTGGAGATGCATCTAAATCATGTAAGGAAACATTTTGGAGACTTCTGGAGAACGTGTGTGGGGTCACAAAGGGGCCTGGGACCTTTCTGGTCAGAACAAAGGACAATGGTACAAATGCATTTGGTTGACACAAGCTGCATGAAGCACCTGGCTTGTTCCCCTGGCCTGATCATTCCCAGAATATCTCAAAGGCTCCTTCAGGCTTGGTGACCCAAATGCAGCACTTGAGCTGTGCCAAGAGGCCTGAAGGTCTGCACCTGCTTTGTGATCAAACTGGGCTGCCTGGAGCCACCTCGCCTTGGACAAAGCCAGCTCCAGGTCTCTGTTGTGATTGACCTGGTCTTCTGCTGCCTTTGCTCTCTTGGGGAGGAGGACAGTGCAGGGCCAGCTTCAAATCTCTTTTGAAATCTCTTCAAATCTCTTGGGCTGTGTTGGACCCTGCCCTGATCAAGGTCTTTAAGCTCAACCTGAACCCCCCAGTCCCCCACCAATTCCAGCTTTGCTCTCGCCAGGTCACCGTGCGTTACAACAACATCATGACCCGGAACAACAGGCTCCGAGAGGAGATGGTGAGCCTGCAAATCCAGAAAGCCATCTATGACAACTCCTACTGGAAGCTGGAAAGAAGGCTGGTTCGGCAGAACAAATTGCTGAACGATGCTATCGAGCAAGCCACTGAGGATTATGAGCAGTGGTAGGTGGCCTTGTCACCCCTCTGGGCAAAACCTGGGGCTGATGGCTGATGCCAGCGATGAGTGTTCAAGTTGACTGAGCCTTCAGAGAGAGGATTCACTGCTCTCATCATGGTCAGTGTGGGGAGACTGGTACCTCCAGGGTGTTTTATTCCAGCTATTCCAGATGTTTCTTTGGATGGGATGAACTGCCCCATGGAGGGATTCTTTTTTCTGAGTCCCACCTGAGCTGGGTACTGAGCCCTAGTACAAAACCCCACCAAAAGTTGTGTTGGTGGCTGGGAATTCCCTCTGGACTAACTCCACTCCATCCAGATGAGAGCTGGGAATGGGCACAGCATCACAGGGGCTTTGCCAGGCCTGGAACTCCTGGCAGTGGCCAGGAACACAGAGCCTTATACACCCACAAGGTGAGAGTGTTGCTGTCTGTGTGCAGGATGGAGGATCTGGGGCGGATCTCAGACATTCGGGACGTGCGCTACAGAGAAACCATCCAGTACAACATCAGGCTGCTGGAGAGGAAGTGTGCCCTTCACAAGGAGACCAGGCTGAAAAACTTCTTCCTCAGCAAATGTACAGATCACTCTGAACTGAAGGAACAGGCCAAGCAGAGAGAAGGTATCAGAGGAGAATTTGTTTTACTGGGACCACAGACTCCAAGTCCACAGAGCTGATGGTGTGGGCTGCTCATGGTGGTTTATAGAATTGCACCCCAAAGGCAGGATCCCTGCCCCACCTTCACCCCACAAGCAAAAAGGCTGAACCATGGTAACTGAGTGAGACTGAGTTGTCTTGGGGTGCCCTGGGGACAGGGAGCTGCTCCTGTGTGCAACCATGGCTCCTTTTATCTCAGAACCACAGAATGGGTTGGGTTGGAAAGGAATCTTAAAAATCATCCCATTCCACCCCCTCCATGGGCAGGGACACCTTCCACCAGCCCAGGTGGCTCCAAACCCTGTCCCACCTGGCTTTGGACACTTCCAGAGGTGAGGGAGCCACAGCTGCTCTGGGCACCCTGTGCCAGGGCCTCACCTCCCTCACAGGGAAGGATTTCTTCCTGACATCCAATCTAATCATTCTGTCCTCCTGGTAGGGGATCCCATGGTGTTTGCTCTATTCCCATGACATCCCTGCTTTGTTTCCTGGTGAAAGGGGCACCCTCAGCCCCTCCAGCACTGCTCCCTCCTGCCCCAGCACTGCAGCAAACCCCACAGCACTGCGGGGAAGGCTCTGCAAAGGGCAGCCACGGCTCTCTGTCTCTTCCTCAGCCTTTGAGGCAGCTGAGAGGGCCAAACAGAGCCAAAAGGAGAGCTATGAGGTGGCCTACAAGCGTCTGCTGGAGCTGTCGGATGGAGACATCGATGATTTCTTGGAGGACTTCATTGAAAAGGACAGGAGATTCTTCATCCTCTTTGGCTATGCCATTAGGCTGAACGTCAGGAATGAGGGTCTCAAGCAGAGGATCCAGGCGATCCAGGTCTGTTCCTGGCTCTTCACGTCTGCCCTTTCCAGGCAGTGATTTGGGGTCAGGGTGGGTTTGTCCTCTCCCGAGTGTCCGGCATCACTGTCCCCACCAGAGCCTGGCTCCAGCCACACAGATGGGATTAGGGGGATGCAAAGGAGTAGCCAAAACTGCAACTCGGCTGCGTTCTCAGAGCTAAACGTGTCTCAATGCTGCCACCGTGTACCCAGCAAAAATACTGCAGTGTCCCGGGGAGCCAGGAGATCCCTCGAACCCTGTGGGGCTGCCTGGAGTGGGAAGCGGGGTTATCCATCCCCTGCCCTCCTGACCTGGAGCTGTCCCTGCTCCCAGGGCTGTCCCCAGACTCCGTCTGGCTGCTCAGGCAGGATTCCATCCCATCCATTCCGGGTGGGGCAGGATTCCATCAGTCCCCACCACACGTGCTGGTGTTTCCACAGGATGACATGATGGCCATCACAACGGAGCGGGAACAAGCTGAGACAACTCGGACTCAAGTCCTGCAGGAGCTGGAGGTATTGAATTCCCTCGAATTCCCTCTGGAAAGGCAGCATATCCCTGCCTGTCCCGGCACTCATCCCAGGGGCTCTGGTCCTGCTCTGGCCGGTGGCTGGAGAGGTGTGGGCAGAAAAGGGCCCTGCAAAGGTCTTGGCAGCTCCCAGTGCATGGTGAGAGGGTGGCTGTGAGCCCTGCTCCAGCATGGGCAGCTGGGGATATTCAAGATATTCAAGAACTGTCTGGACACAATCCTGTGTCCTGTGCTCTGAGATGACCCTGCTTGAGCAGAAGTTGGACCAGACCACCCACTGTGGTCCCTTCCAACCTGACCCATCCTGGGATCCCATGATTCTGTCTCCAGATTGGCAGCACTGGGGTGGTGGGGCCAGCGAGGGGCTGGTGTGACACCTGGCAAAACCTTTGCTGACAGGCAAAAATAACAGAGACCACCGAGGAAGCCAACAAGTATGAGAACAAGTGCAAGGAGAGCAGCAAACTCCTGGCACACATCCAGTCTCGTATGGAGACCCTCTTGAAGGACATGGACTGCGACACTACAAAGATATTGAAGCCTCTTGGGGAGAGCTTGGTGCCAGTTTTTGGTAGGTCAGGGCTGCCCATCTTCCCATCCCACGTGCCTTGGGAACTCCTGTCCACCACCCACTCACGCTGTGTTTTAATTGAGCTTTTGTTGTCCCCATCCCATCAGCCATGTGTGCCCCAAAGTGAATTTGCAGCACCAAATTCCCAGCAAATCTGGGAGCTGATTTGGATGTATAAACATCCCAGTGGATCCCCAAACCCTCATTGTGGCTCTGGGTGTTGAAGTGAGGTGGGGGTCAACCTCTTCTCCCAGGCAGTCAGTGAGAGGCCAAGGGGGATTGCACTAGGGGAGGTTTGGGTTGGACATCAGGAAAAATTTCTTCACTGATATAGTGGTCAAGAATCGGAATAGGCTCGCCAGGGAAGCTGTAGAGTCACCACCCTTGAAGTGTTCAAAAAATAAAGCAGATGTGGCACTTTGTGGTATGCTTTAAGAGGCAGGGGATATTCAGTATGAGGCTGGGCTTGGTGATTTTCGAGGTGTTTTCCAACATTAGTGACCCTGTGATTCTGTGATTCCACGACCCAGCCCTGGCCCCTGACCCAAATGATGGAAAGCAGTGGATGCCCTGCTCTGCAGGCAGCCAGGGGTGGGTTTGTGCAGGGTCCTGGTGCAGGGACACTGCGGGACTCTGCTCCTTCCCACCCAGGTCCCGTGGAGGACAAGGTCAAGGAGTTCCTGATGAGGGAGTCCCTGCTGCGCTACACGTCCATCGACCGCGCCCAGCGCTCCCAGTCCTTCATCAGCCCCCTCCAGGGAGCCTCCAGCCTCCTCTGGGTCATGGACCGGGCCAAGCTCTGCCCGCCCCCCCCAGACCTGGAGACCGCTGACCCCAAAACTGGTGAGCAGGGAGTGGGGAGATGGGATTGCTCCCCAGTCCCCCGTGGCTGCCTGGCCATGCTGCCACATGTCCTTCCCAGTGCATCCCCTCCAGCCTGCCCTGCCCCAGCAGGGCTGTGAGACCTGTAAAACTGTGTATTATGGGATGGCCATTCTCTTGGGCAGAGGAAGAGCCGCTGAGCTGGGATCAGCTGCGTCAGCTCGCTATCCAGAAGAAGGAGGAGGAGCTGGCCAGGCCGCCCAGCCCGGGCAAGAGGAGGAGGAGACTCACATCACCTTCAAAAAGCCCACCAGGGACAGGGACAAATTAAAGAAGCAGTTTCATTCTTGAGCATCATTCCATCTTCCTTCTCTGGGAGGAGCCCAACACCTTTCACAGGCTTCAGAACCTCACCAGGTGATATTTTGGCATGGCTCCACCCACTGCTGACAAAGCACCCGCAGCCAGGGTGGGATCAGCAGCTCTACCATGGGGTGACATCCCTGTCCCCATGGCTGGAGATGGGGACCACGGTCCTGACCCTGCACCGTGCCTGGCTCGTGGGATGCAGAGGATGAGCTCACAGGGTGTTCCCTGCCAAGCTGGCAGAAGCTCACAACTCTCTGCTGCCTGAAGTAAATCCGAGCTCAGTGCTGGGCTGTGGGATGAGGCGGGATGGGCACAGCCCAGTGTGGAACAGGCTGGTTTGGGGCTGGGAGTGGGAGGCAGAGGGACTCGAGGAAAAGTGAGGGTGATGTGCAGTAGGTCTGGGGTGCCGGGGCCAGTGGGGTCTGGAAGGATCTGGGGGCTCCCACGGGGCACAGGCACCCCACACAAACCCAAGCACTGCTCACACCAGCAGCTGGATTTCCTCTTGCCAAAAGGCCATTTAATGTGAATGCCATTCCCGTGCCAAATTCCCAGGCACGTGCCTCTCCAGGGGAAGAGGAAAGGGAACCCCTGTGTGACCTAGGGAGAGGTGATCTTGCAGTGCCAGCCCCAGCCCTGAGCCTGGGCTAGTCCTTCTCTTCACCGTGAGTAATGACATGGACCAGGTTCTTGTAATCCAGGTTGCCAGACATGTCCGGAGGGAAGGCAGCGAACATCTGATCGATCTGCCGGGGAACAGCCAGGGAGAAAAGGTGGCACGGGAGGGGCTTGGGACCATGGCTGGGAGGAGGGATGGGGTCTGTTGGGATGGAGGGAGGCTGGCAGAGGGTGGGAAGGGGATCATACCTCTTCCTGGGAAAATCTCTCCCCCTGCGTCATCAGCATTTCTTTGATGCTGCAAACGAGAGAGCACGGTGAGCACTGGGGAGGTTCTGATGGGGACACCCCCATCACTCCCTGCCCCAGGTACCCCTGCACTCACTAGGCAGATTTCAGGCCTTTCCCCTCTGGATCAAACACCTTGAATGCATTCAGGATTGTCTCCTCTGGGTCGGCACCTGTGGGTAACAAAGCCATGGCGGTTGGGGATGGTGAAGTAGGAAGCCAACTGCAGCCTCCTGCTTCTCCCAGCCTTGGGGGAAAACGGGGGGCAGACTGGAAAGTGGGGTCCCTGCAGGAATGCTGACCCTGCAGCTGGAGACTTGAAGTTGGTGGCACGTAGAGGAGCAGGCGTGGGGTCGTGGTGTGAGCACAGAGCAGGCGGTGTCGCCACCGCTCCGGCATCCGGCATTTATCTAATCTTTGGAGCGTATTTATAGAGCTCCAGGCACAGCCCTTGGGGCCCTGCAGCCTCTTGGAGATCTGCAGGAGGCTGCATTCCTTGGGTTTAGTGCATGATTCAGGGTGCAGCCAGATGGGCTGGGGGGTCAAAGTCTGGCTGTAGCCAGGGGTGGGGCACTGTTGGCACCGCTGGTGTCAGCGGGCTCAGAGGTGCTGCAAGAACTGTCCCCTCATCCTATGGGCCAGCAGCAGCAGCAGCACAGCCATTTGGGTTTTGTAAATGGCTGGGGAAACTGAGGCACGGAGACCATCTCACACCCCCCAACAATCTGGGGAGACATGGGATAAGATCTGCATCTCTGGACCTAGGGATGGTTGGTACTGCAAATCAGCAGGAGTTTTGGGGCACGGGAATGCCACTGATCACCTCTGACCACTCCCAGCTCCCCAGGTGCCCTCTCACCCTTGAGCTTCTCCCCGAACATGGTGAGGAACACGGTGAAGTTGATGGGGCCGGGTGCCTCCTTTATCATCTCATCGATCTCCTCGTTCTTCACATTCAGGCGCCCTGGGGGGAGCAGCTGTGGGTCAGTCATGGATCCGTGCCCTGCTCTGAGTGTTGGGGGCTAAAAATACACGCCACAGAACCCTTCCCTGGGGGATTTTCCCCCACTGGAGGCAAATAGCACATCCCTGGGGAGCCACCTCTGACATGGAATGGAGGCAGCGGGAGTGGGCTGAGGGAATCATCTCCAGCTCTGGCTTCTCAGGCTCCAGGATCACGGAAAAGAAAGATGCAAAGGACTGAGCCGTGCTGCTTCCCTCCCTCGCTGCCCCACGGATCAGCCTCTTTTAGCCCTCCTTGGAAGGTGTTTTGGGTCAAGACCGCCAGCACTGGGGTTCACCCTGTCCCCCAGCACCAAAAGCAAACGGGATTGATCGCTCACATCCTTTTTCCCCAGGCTGGGTTGTCCTTGGAACTGCATTGCTGATTCACGCTGACCTCTGATGGCAGAGCCAAGCTTGCATTGTCACAGCCTCCCACAAATCCCTTAAATCCCCCTAAAGCCCACAGGCCCTGGGATGCCGTGGGATGGGCATAGCCAGGTGCTTCCAAGCACGGAGAAGACAGGGAGTGTTTGGCTGTGTAATCCAGGAGCTGGCTCCAGTGGCACCAGGATAAACCAGCGCTGCTCTGGGTCACCCCTGAGGGAACTCCCAGGCTGACGGGCTTGGGTTTGGATCAGGAGTTTTTTGGCAAAATGGGAGATCCGGTGGATGACAGAGGCTTGGTGAAATGCCCCACCCACCCTTGTCTCTCAATTAACAGGTCTAATGTTGGCAGAGCTGTTGGGGAGGGGAGGCTGCTGGAGCTGGGCTCACCGAGGGCAGCAAAGGTGTCTCTCAGATCCGCCTTGTCGATGAAGCCGTCCCGGTTCTGATCCATGATGGTGAATGCCTGGAAGCGCAGGAGCAGGGCAGGGAGCACAGAGAAAAGGAGAATTGTCACCCTTTGCAAAGGCTTTAGTACCTTCCTTCTTCTCCCTTCAGCTTGGATGGGATAAGGGCATTTTGAAACCTCCCAGGACGGGCTCTGTGGGCCTCACTCACCCTAACCCCACACAGTCCTGCACCCTGGGGCAACTCAAACCCCAGTGCTGTACAGACCCTTTCCTTGGCCAAAGCCCTCTCAGGAGAGAGCCCAGCCTGAGCCATCAGCTCCTCCAGTTATCCCTGGCACTGGGATCTGCACAGGACCTGTGCTGGGGGTCAGAGCTCCTGGCAAGGCAGATGGGAGTGAGCTGGGAGATGTGCTCCAGCTCCCTTGGATGCTGCCAGATCCTCTGCGGGATGCCGGCTCCTCGGGAGCTTGGGGGCAACTTGGATTTAATGGTGTCACTGAGTTATTCTCACTTTTAAAATAAAACTACCCAAAACTGAGCCTGCTGCCTCCTGGTGTGAGCCAGCTGTCACTTGAGAGCACCAAGGAAGGAGATGAAGGTCACATCGCATCAAGGACCCTCGGTCCTTTCCACCAAACCCACCTACCTCTTTGAATTCCTGGATCTGGGCCTGCTCAAACATGGAGAAGACATTGGAATTAGCACCTTCAACCCTCTTCTTGGCTTTCTTGGGTGCCTGCAGGAGTCCAAGTATGTACCATTAGCTCGCTGGCTTTTTATGGGGTGAAATAAAAACATGGAAGTGCCCTATTCTTGGTTGTGACTCCTTTATGGGAGCTCTGGGCTGGTGCTCTCTTCCCTGGGGGCTTGGTAGTTTCTCCCTGCAGCTCTGGGATACTGAGGGGCTCTAAGATTCCTGCTTAAATCTCAGCTCCTGGTGAATTTAGCCAAAGAGCTCTAAGGAAAGATGAGGAGTCAAATCACTTCTCCCACTGGCAGGTAAAAGGGTCAGCAGTGGGGTGAGATATTCCCATTGGAGCCCTCCTGGCTTTGGGAGCAGTGCTGAGGTTGCAAATGAGGGTTGTGGTCGGTCGGTGCTTCTTTACCCTGCTGTGCAGACATTAAAATGAGGCTTAATTAAAAATCTGCCTCCTCCTGCACTGAGGCATGAACCAGAAATGGGTCAATGTGTGTTTTGAAGAGGACTGAAGAGCCCCTCACTGTCCCGCCCAGCCCATTATCCCCCATTCTGCTCCTGCAGCCGTTTCCTCTCACGGGGGTCTGTCAGGAGGAAGATTTTGGGGGGCACAAAATGGTCCTTCCTCTCACTGCATGAAGGAAGAGAAAAGAGAAAAATGGCATTTGGACCCTAAAATCATCTATCCTCATTTGAAAGCTCTGCTGGCATGGGAGACACCTCTCTGTTCCCTGTGAGATGCTGCTGATCCAGCCAGATGCTCCCAAATTTTCTCACCCCCTCTCCAAGGCAGACAAGACCCTTGGCCCTCAACTCTCTCTTAGCTCCTTTGCTCCCTTAAGAGATTCTGGTAAAAAAAATTGAACGGATTTTGTCTCTTTGGGCTCTCAGTACTCACCATGGCTTGGCTCAGCCGCCGATGTCACTGCGAGGGGTGTCCCAGAGGCACTCCCTCACTCCCCCTGCCTGGAACAATAAATACACCCCCCTCGGGGTTAAAAATAGCCCCATGCCCACTTTTGGCTGTAATAGGTAATTTGGCCTCCCCCAACCCTGTTGTCTGTGCCTTTCTCTGTCCCTCTCTCTCTCTCTAATCTGGAATAGCAGATTGTTGTTGTCAGCGGCTGACGTGACATGTGAGCCCGGCAGGGTTTCAAGGTTAACGAAACCGGGCGGCCCCCGGCTCCCACCCCGGGGATGCTGTCCCGGGACTGCACAGGGACAATCCCACCTGCCTTTGTCACTCGGGCTGGCGCCGGGCTTGTCCCCTCCGCTGGCACACGCAGGGAGGGGTTGGCCCCAAGGGACCCTCCCCCCCGGATGGAATCCCCCAAGTTTTGGGACAGGGATGCTTTTTCTCGGTGTTTCCAGGCGTCTTTGCGAGCCTTGGTGCCCCATCGCAGCGCTGGCATGGCAAAGCCGGGAGCCGCTCGGCTGCGGGAGAGGCAGAGGAGCCTCCCTGCCCTTGGGTCGCTTCCTTTGGGATGCTCCAGGAGCAGGAGCAGCTGCCTGGTGACCCGGCCTGAGCAGAGAGGGGAACATCCAGCCCCATCCCCGAGGCTGCCGGGGCCGGAGCTCCCACAGAGCTCCCACAGAGCCGGGCACGCACCAAGAGCTCCTCTCTCATGTGTCACCCCCACTGAGGCACCTGTCACCCAGTTAAGCCAAACATTTGCTCCCGGTGGGACACACACATTTAACTCTCCCCATTCCGGGCTCTGTACCAGGAACACATCCTGCAGTGATGGTTCCCGGACTCTCTGGTTCTGCATTCCTGCAGCAGGAGCCAAGGAACCCACGGGCAGGCGGGCAGCAATCCCACGAAACCTGTTCCATGTCCGCTGCCCTTGTGGAGCAGGACTTGTGGCTGCTGTTCGGTGGTTCCCTTTGGTCAGCCTGTTCGTTTTATGTCCCTCTCGCCTTGCCCGGGATGAGACTGGAGGGGGATTCACGGGCTTGCTGCCAGCCCAAGGATGCCCATCAGCCCCCCGAGCTCTGCGGTGCCTGGCATGGCCATGAGCCGGTGGCCTCGCTGCCCGGCATTGTCCCCTCCGCATGCCGAGAAGGGTGGTGGGCGAGCGGGGAGGGCTGGGACAGGGCTGGGAACAAAAGGAATTGTGAAACCAGACCCCTGGAACTGCGGGCTCTGCCCAGACGCTGCCCTTGTTCTCCCGGAGGTCACAAATATCGTGTTTAATCCCTGGCACTGGCCGCCAGCGAGGATGGCATTACTGGGAGGGTTTCGGTGGGCAGCAGGGAAGTGTGAAGGGAAAAGTGCTTGTGGAGGAGAAAAACTCCTGATCCGAGAATGACCATCCCGTCTGGACGGAGCTGCAGCTCAGGGAAGGGATTTCAGGATGTGTTTTGGGGTCTGTGTGAGCAAAAGGGAAGGAGAAAGAGCCGCGGGGGCAGAGCTGGGGCCAGGACCAGCCCCGGGCACAGCCGGGGATGAGGGGGATCAATCTCGGCACGGACTGTCCCTCGTCCTGCCAAGTTCAGCCGGATTCATCGGCCAGCCGAGCCCAATTACCTTAATTTGTGGCATTAAAGAAAAATCCATAAGCATCAGGGAAGTGATGTGTGGTGGTTTCACAGGGCTGGGCGGCCGTGGAGCCACCGGCGCCACCCGGGCTCCGCCTGTCCCTGTCCCCGGCTCCGTGTCCGTGCTGGGGCACGGCGGGAGGCTCAGGAGGAAACCCTGGAGCTCTGCAGATCTCCCACAATGTCATTTTTTCAGGAACAACCGTTTTTTGCCTGCCCAGCCTGGAAGAAACCAGGGTCTCTCCCCGGTGTTGTGATGAGGCGGTGGCTGCGGGCTTTGAAGGGTCGGCGGTGGCACAGAAATCCGGGATGGGAATGGGGTGCAGATGTGGAACAGAAATCCGGGATGGGAATGGGGTGCAGATGTGGCACAGAAATCCGGGATGGGAATGGGGTGCAGATGTGGAACAGAATCCGGGATGGGAATGGGGTGCAGATGTGGAACAGAAATCCGGGATGGGAATGGGGTGCAGATGTGGCACAGAAATCCGGGATGGGAATGGGGTGCAGATGTGGCACAGAAATCCGGGATGGGAATGGGGTGCAGATGTGGCACAGAAATCCGGGATGGGAATGGGATGCAGATGGCTGCCAAGGCTTCTCTTGTGATTTGTAGGACGTGGCATCTGCTCCACTGCTCACTCCTTGCTATCAGCCGAAATCCTCTGTGCTGCAGGGGCCAGATCCCGCTCTCCCCCGAGGACCCCGCTCCAGCCTGCAGATGGAAGCGCCTCCAGGCACATCACATCCTTCTCCTCCTGTGGATATTGGGGGGCTTGTCGGCCCCCGGGAAAACCCGAGTGTTTTAAATACGGCTGTATGCACAAACCTGCCTCTGGAGCCCTGGAGCGAACAAAAGAGCTGTGGGAAGTGGCTGCAGCCTGTGAATGGATGTCAAGGAATAACACACGGATCTGCGCCACGGCAAAATCAAGCATCGTCCCTTCTTATCTGCGAAGGAGCCTGTGTTTTACATGAAAAAAGCCTTTCTAATTAATAGGCCGGCCCCTCATGAGCTCGATAAAAAATGGAGTCAAAAGGATTTGATTAACCCCTGCTCTGTGCCGGGCGCCTGCTCTGCCTGAGGCTCGGCCCCAGCCCAGCCCTGCCCGGGGCCGATAAGGGCTCCGTGTCCCGGGGATCCCGGCAGCATCCCCGAAACCCCGAGCCCGAGCATCCACGGAGCTCATCTGGGAGTGTCCAGCCCCAGGCACAGCCACCTCAGAGGGTCAGGATGCTCCAGAGCCCGCCCCGTGCCCGTTCCTTATGAATATCCTTTGCTCCCTCCACTATTTTTTTTTTTTCTGTGATCAGACACATTTGACTAAACTAATACATATGTATACACTCCGGGACGTTCCCATCCAAACCAATGTAAATTACGTCTGACCAATACATTTTCCCAGGAAATCAATGCATTTTAACACTGGATAATATTTATGAAATTGAATTTTTTTTTTTATTGAAGCTAATGCAATTCCCTTCTGTTTTATGCATTTTTATTAAACTAATGCATTTTAAATTAAACTGTTGTATATTAACTACAATGGCTGTGGGTACTTACAGTAAAGTAATATATGTTTACTGAAATCAATACATATTCCAAACCTGGGAATTTCCAGTTAACAAGGCTATATCAAATATAACAAATGCATGTAGCTACTTAATTTGATGCTTATATACACTGGCTACTGTATTTGTTTATTGGTAATGATTATTTTAAAGGGGGAAAGCATATTAAAGTTAGAAATACAGATTCCTGTGCTGCTGGCAGCTGCAGTTGGGAGCTGCCAGAGGTGGCCAGCCCATCCCTGATGCTCGAATTGGGGATTTGTGGGGGTGACCCACGTGCCCTGGTGTTGGTTGGTGGCTGAAATTCATCTCCTCTGCCGCAGCTGGCTTCTGTCACATCCCTGCGCCTCAGTTCCCATTGTTTGAGGTTTTAGGGACATCCTTCCCTTGCCCACCACACTCCCCCTCAGCTCCTTTCTGCTGGCAGCATCCTCAGGAGCTCTGGGAGGGTTTTACCCCCCTCCCCTTGGTGTTCAGAAGGTTTCCACGTGTAACAGCTTATTCTGGACAGATTTGATGCCGCAGCTTTGCCCGAGTCGGCTCCGTTTTCCCTTGGAAAGTTCTAGCACCGTGGTTATGGCCGGGAGGATTTGCCCAGCTCAGGAATTTGGGGAAGAGCTTCCAGCTGCCAAACAGAGCAGGGGAATGGCTGGCCCGAGGATGGGGATGAGGAACAGACAATTCCTGAGCTCCGGCCCGTCCCGGGGCTGTGCCCTGCACCGAGAGCAGGATGCGGCTGTCCCGGCCTCCCGAGCCTCAGCATGGACAGGGAAAGCCATAAATAGCAGCGTTATCCGCCGTGAGCACTCCAGCGGCTCAGCCGGGGCTGAGATAATTTGGGCGAAGCAATAAAAGAGGAAAATTAATTAAAGAGCATGTTCTAATTGCAGGGGAAATACGCGTGCAATAAGTAGCCGAGGCAGAAAGCGGCCCGGGCACCCTCCCCGCACATCCCGGGGCTCAGCCAAGGGGGGCTTTCACCGCCCCGAGCTGCCTCAACCTGCACTCCTGTGCCCCCCTTGTCCCTTTGCGTCCCCTCACCGTGACCGGTGGTGTTCTCCCGTGTCCCCCCAGTGTCCCCCAGTGTCTCCCAATGCCCCCCTAGTGTCCCCCAATGTCCCCCCAGTGTACCCCCAGTGTCCCCAATGTCCCTCAGTGTCTCCCCAGTGTCCCCCAAAGTCCCTCCAGTGTCCCCCAATGTCTCCCCAGTGTCCCCCAGTGTCCCCCAATGTCCCCCCAGTGTCCTCCAGTGTCCCCCAGTGTCCCCCCAGTGTCCCCCAGTGTCCCCAGGGGACGCGCTGCAGCTCCCGCGGTGGCCGCCAGGTGGCGACGTTGTAGCGAGCGCTGTGCGGTCCCGGCGGGAGGCGGAGAGGGATGGGAAAGGGATGGGAAAGGGATGGGAAAGGGAAGGGGAAAGGGATGGGAAAGGGATGGGAAAGGGATGGGAAAGGGATGGGAAAAGGATGGGAAAGGGATGGGAAAGGGATGGGAAAGGGATGGGAAAAGGGATGGGAAAGGGATGGGAAAGGGATGGGAAAGGGATGGGAAAGGGATGGGAAAAGGATGGGAAAGGGATGGGAAAGGGATGGGAAAGGGATGGGAAAGGGATGGGAAAGGGATGGGAAAGGGATGGGAAAGGGATGGGAAAGGGATGGGAAAAGGGATGGGAAAAGGGAATGGGAAAAGGATGGGAAAAGGATGGGAAAAGGATGGGAAAGGGATGGGAAAGGGATGGGAAAGGGATGGGGAAGGAATGGAGGGAGAGGAGCAGGAGGGATAGAAGCAGAGGAGAGAGGAGCAAAGGGAGAGGGAAATGGGGCTGCAGGGAGAGGCGACATGGCCATGAAGCTCCACCACCTGTGGTAAAGGGCTCCTGTGCTGAGACAGAACCAGAAAATGGTTTGGGTGGGAAGGGACCTCACTTGTACCTCACTGCTGTGGAGAACCCTGCATCCCTGAGCTGGCAGAGGCCAGGCAGAGCCCTGGGATGGCCCTGGCTTTTCCCACCGGAGGAGACAAAATCCCAGCAGGGGGGCACAGGGGGAGCAGCAGAACCTCTGCCAGGGCTTCTGGGACACCAGGACCAAAACAGCTGACAGGGGCTGCACTGCCTTCCCCTGCACGGGATGGGGACAGAGCTCTGCAGCACCTGGACCACACTCGGGGTGCCCAGAGCCTCACACATCCCTGCTGTGCCTTGGTGAGGCTCCCTGTGTCCCTCTGCCCGTCCTTGGGACAAGGTGACCGAGCAAGCTGGCAGTCAGCCCTGGGTCACCATCAGATTGGGTCACCATCAGCAGCTCTCGCTGCCTAATGGGGCCAGATCACCGCACAAAGATGTTCCGTGGATCACAAACGGGCAGGAAGGCAGGAATAAATTAACGCCTGGAACGGGAGTGTGCTGAAATCCTTTTTTTTTTTTTTTTTTAAAGTACACAGAAAAGCCCCTTCCATATTTTAATTAAAAGCCTTTCAGGAGAGGAGGCAAGGGGCTGCCATTTACAACGGGCTATTGTCAGGCGCACAAAGCAAACGGGGCTGGAGACAAACTGATTTATTAACCTGCGCCTCGCAGCGCTCCCCGGGGCGGGTGAGCCCTCGCTGGAGGGGGGGGTGGCAGCACCGGGGTCCCCCTGCTCTTCCCGGGGTGCTCCAGGGCTATGGGGCAGCCCCCGAGGGGACACAGGGCTGGATTGTGCCACCCCACAGCTCTCCGTCCCTCCAGGTGGCACAGGGTGCAGTCCCTCTCCTGTTCCTTGCGGGTCCCATTGATTTATGGATGATTTGGCCAAACAGAAACATTCCTCCGAAGCCCACAATTTAATTTGCTCACCAAAGACGCCAAGTTAGTTTTATTCCTGATTTATGAGCAGGGCTCCCGTGTTCCCTGGGCATCAGAGCAGGGCGGTGATTTATGGGGGCGCAGGGAGAAGATCCCTGCCTGGGACCTGTCCTGGTGCTGTCCAACAGCAGCTCCCAGGGGCACCTTGGTGACAAACACGGCATGGAGAGAAACCAGCTCTCCCCACGGCAAAGACCACCCATCCCACCCGGGTTTGCTGACCCATCTATGAGCAAACCTCCCCTTGGCCATGAGGGAGGAATGGAAATGAATTCCCGGGTGGGATCTCCCCTTGCACAGCCTCTGCTCCAACCCCCGGCTAATTACAGCCTCATTAAGCCAGAGGTGAAGCAGCTTCCTGGCACCACCAGCAGCCCCAATCTCATTACAAATCTCACTGACTCCCAGCAATTTCCACTCCCTGATTTTTATGATTTGGGGGATAAGGGGATCTATTTATAGCGCTTGGGTTGCCAGAGCAAGGTTGGAGGCTTTGAGCTGTGTGCCCCCAAGCAGGAGCAGCACCTGGGCACTCATGGCTGGGGTCTCAGAGCATCCATGGAATTTGCTCTTGATGCCACCAGGGTTGGGAATTCAGCTCAGCGTTTTCATCTGGAGTTCCCTGGTTCCAGGCAATGCGTTTGTTGCAGGATCATAAGAAGGTTTTTCCATGGGAAGGATTTGCCCCTTTTCCAGCCAGCTCTGAAGGTGGGGAAGATGCTGGTGCAGGGCTCACAGGAGCATCCAGGCTCTCTCTGACACAAACTGCCTCGACTCCTGCAAATCTTTCTTTGAACTTTGATTTTCTGTTCACTTGCTCTTCTGCCTGAGGCGTTTTGCAATTGTGGGATTGTGAGCGGCTCTGAGCTTCTCTGAGTGGAAGAGATGAGAAGAGCAAGATGATTTCCTGGCTGTTTGTGCTACAGTGTGGGGCCAAGGTCACTTTGGGTGTCTGCCTCACCCTTTAGGACAATTTTCCAGGCCCAGGAGCAGACCTATCCCTGAGACAATTGGAAGCAGCCACAGGGCAGGGTGCAATTTGAAGGGTGTCCCTTTTCTTCGGTGTCTTCTGAACTCAAACTGTGCTTTTTGGTGGAATCCCAAGAGCCCTGCAAAACGCCAGGACCAGCAGCAGGGTGACCCCTGGGGAGTGAGGGGCTGCTTCCTCCCCAGCCTCGTGCAGAGAGAGAGGCTCCAGCACTGCAAGATTTGCTGCAGCAAGGAGAGTTTAAGAGCAGTGAAGGACCACCAGTGAGCACTGCAGGAGCACTCCTGGTTTGCTGTGTCCCTGCTGCCCTCCAGCCCTTCCGAGCACAGGGATTCAGAGGGGACAGGTAAGACAAAGAGAGCAGGGTAGCAATGAACACCCTGCCCTCATCATCTCTGCAGTTTTGGAGGCAAAGCAGCTTGTGACCCCCTGGGAACACTTTGTGACTCCCCTCCATGGGAAGGGGGAGTGTTTGTCCATGTTGGGGTGTGGGGTTGTCACAGCCTGGCAGGAGCCCCCAGTTTCCAGGAGCAGAGATGTGCACATGCCTGCAGGACAGCCCGGGGTATTCCCTGCTCCTCGGCAGGGATATTAAACCTCTGCACTTGCCTGGTCTGCAAATCCCTGCCTGCAAAACGCACCCGAGGGGCAGCTCCGTCCTTCTCTGCTCAAAATTGAGTCGCAGCCAGTGGGGCTGGGGGTCCCTCCAGCACAAACACGGCTCTGCTGGGAGGTACCGCTTCCCCAGGGGTTTGGGAATGAATTCTCCCAGCCCCTTGGATGTTGGCGTGGCCAGCCCAACAGGCTGTGGGGTAACATGGAGTAGAAAATGTGAAGTTTTATTTGTTATTGGTGGGGAAGCAGAGAGGGAATTTCTGGGACAGGTGTCAGTGCCCAGACGCTGCTGAGTGGGCTCCGTTCCTCTGCTGAAGTTGGCTGGATTCTTCAGAGCCATTGAGAAATTTAAAAATACAGCCCTAAACCAGCCTGAGCTCGGGGTATTTGTGAATTTGCGGGGGTTTCTGGCTGTGGAGCGCTGGAACCGTGTTTGCTGTAGCCATTCCCAGCAGGTCAAAGGTGCAGGAAGGGTCAGATTAGGCGGAAAAAAACCCCGAACAAACCTGCAAAAGTTTAACCGGCGGCTTCCCGCGGGCGATTCTTCCAGCTAAAAACCTTAATTTGGCCAGGAAAAAAAAAAAACCCATCACCAGGGGGACTGAAACCCGGGAGGTTGTGTGGGGGGGGCGGTTTGTCCAGGAGCGGCGGGGAGCGATGCTCGGGGGTGGTCCGGGAGGGTTCCCCGTGGCGGGGAGCGGCGGGGCCGGCCCCGCTGGAGGCGGGCGGGGCGGGCGGGCTCCCCCCGCTCCCCCCGATCCCCCCGAGCCCCTCCGCGGCACCGGGCTCCCCCAAGATGGCCGCCGAGGTGGGATCGATGTGTCGATACCGGACACGGTTTGATGCCCGCCGGCTCCAGGTCGGTGGCGGCGGAGGGAGGGAGGGAGGGAGAGAGGGAGGGATGGGGGCGGCCGCCCGGATCACTCCCCCCCCCCCTTCTTCTCCCCGTCCCTCCCTCCCTCCCTCTCCCCCCGCGCCCGCCCCCCTCCCTCCGCCCGCCCTTCCCCATCGATAGGTATCAGAAATTGATCCCCGCCGCCGCCGCCGCTCTTTGTTCGGCGCCGCCCGCCCGGGAGCCTGGAGCAGAGAGCATGGAGCAGCGCTAGCGGCGATGGAGCCGCGATGGAGCCCCGGCCCCCGCCCCGCCGCCCCCGAGGTGACAGCGGGGCCGGGGGGCGGCCGCCGCTCCGCCCCGGCGGGAGGGAGGGAGGGAGGAAGAGGAGGGAGGGAAGTTGCGCGGGATGAAGTTGCGGGGAGCGCGGCCCCGCCAAGTTTCTGGCTGTCCCCGCCCGCCGAGAGGAGCCGCAGGTGCCCGTGGGCTGCCGAGTGTCCCCGGCGCCGCCCGCAGCGGGGGCCGCTCGGTGCCCGCATCCCCCGGCGCTCTCGGGGCGGGCAGAGCAGCGCGGCTGCGGTGATGGATGCGGGGATGGCGGAGCGGGGCTGCCCCGAGCCCCGCCGCCCTCCCATTGTTATCCAGGGCCGGTGTGCGGGGCCGGTGCGGGGGCTCGGCCAGCCCTGAGCCCGGCGGTACCGGGCGGTGCTGCTCGGACCGGGGATGGATGCGGCGGGGGGGCGGCAGCTCCTTTGTGGCTCCGGGCAGGTCACGGCCGCCGTATCCCACCGTGGTACCCTCGGTCTGTGAAATTCCCGGTAAGTCCTTTGTTACCGTGTGCGGGGGAAGGTTGCCAGGGGCTGCTGACAGTTTGTGACCTTAAATACGCACCTTAAATGGGAGGTGGATAATTAACACAATGGCTCTCCCAACATAATGGGATGAAACCCAACCTGGAGCCGCTACAACAACCGAAACGCGCATTTCCATGGATATTAAATGGGTTTATCCCCGTAGGATATTCCGGAGTTTAAAATGCAGCGTGCTTCGGAGGGGAGTAAACAAATTGAAATGCGATTTATGGGGCTCCGGTACTGGATCAACAGTTCCAGCATTTAATACATTTTGGCTTTTAAGCAGATTACGTGCTGCATCTGCGCTACGCGACCCGAAAAGTACCGCAGGTACCGCGGCCGGTGGGTTTGCCATGACTGCTCAGTCCTGGCATTGTGGCCGGGAAGGGATTACGGCTCTAAGCGCTTCGGATACAAAAGCGTTCCTCGCTAAATCGCTCTAATGACTTTTCCTGGGTGCGCGCAGAACCTTTATTTAAAGATAAATATTGGCAGCTACTTTGCCGTGGGTCTGTCGGGGGCGAACTTTGCCGGAGGGAGCGGTGGGCTGGGAGGTGGCGGCTCTCCCTCCTTCCCTCCCCGGCCGCTGCCCGTGCCTGGGTGCGGAGCTGGACCGGGAGCAGCGGGGATTGACTTCTGTCCAGGCAGCAGTTCTGCCGCCTCGCCGGGATCACGTTGGGAAAGGTGACCTTGTGCCAGCTTGGCCTAATGCCCTCCATTAAAAAAAAAACCAAACAAACCCAAAAAATAAAAAAAAAAAAAAAACAAGAGGAGGAAAAAAACCCCCTCCAACCAACCACTAAGGAAGGCAAGCTATCCGTTTATTATTCATCCAAGAGCTTTCTCCCTTTTTATTTTTTTTTTTTAATTATTTATTTATTTTTTCCTTTTTAATGGATGTGTCTGAGCAGCTCTGCTGGCCTGGGGCTGGCCGGGAATGGCAGAGTTTGAGCCTCCCTGATGAATGGTGGGCATATGGAAAACACAGGGATAAATGTGCGACTCGGCAGCGCTCGGATCGAAACGGCGCTGAGCCCTTTTACGGCAGAGAGTGGCGGAAATGAGGAGAGATAAAATTCTATCAAAGATAACACCAGGCGTATTTCACCGGGTTATGAGATTGGTTTATTGTGTACATTAGTAATGCAGTATTTTATTTTTTTTATTTTTTTTTTTACAGCTTTCTTGTGGGTGATAGAGTGGGATTCATACCTTGGTGGGATTTTTTGGGGGGGGGGGTTTAATTTGCTTGGGGTTTATTGCATTCTGCTTGGCACTGTGTGGATTTATGGGATGCTCCTTGCGCTGGATGCTGCTCTAATCCAACCCGTTCTGCGTTAAAACGGCAAAAAAATGGGCGAGAGTTGTGAGCTGCTGATTTGGGGTAATAAATACAACGGCGAGCGAGAGCGATTAGAGCCATCTTTTATAAATGTCTTCACATCTCATTATGCAGATGAGCTCTGGCTACACGGCTCCAAGCCTTTGGTTCTCGTCAAATAAAATGTTCTTGGGTTTATTTCTCGGAATGCAAATGCTCTCTCCGCGTGCCGGAGTTGGGCAGAAACTTCGGCGGCTCCGCCGGATGGTGGAGAGCCGGGAGCCTCGGAGCGTGGTCTGGTTGATGAAATGTTTTTGCTGTTTAAAGTTTAGGGGAGAAGGAAGGGAAAAAAAAAAACAACAACCCAACCAAAAAACCACAACTGTGGATGTGATTAAAATATTATAACCTTATGATATTCTGAAGTGCATAAATTTTACATATCAGCTACAGCGGGAGTTTAGACATCCATTAAATGATATGACAGCTTGACTTATCTAAATGTGCATCATTTAACAATGTGTCAAAATTCTGCTTTATATAGACGACAGCAGTAAATAAGCTATCAGTCCTCTTGGCTGGAGCTTAATTCCTGGAGCTTGGACTAATAAACTTAACTGCATTCTTGTGGAGCAGCAGGATAAACCTGGGGGGAGGCCGAGGTGCTCCTGGGGCTTGGGGGGAGCTTCATCTCAAATGTCCCGGGTGCTCTGCGTTTTTAGGGCTCTTATGGGGAGACTGGTGGGACATTCCTGTTTCCTCCAGCACCCACCACCTTCCATCCCCCTCCCTGCTGGAGGGAGGAGGGATGGTGGCTGTGCTCACTGTGCCCGAGGGAAAGCGGTGGGGGAGGCCAAGGAGGCTCTGGGTGCCCCCATCCCAGAGGGATTTTTGTCTTTCCGAGCTGAAATCTCCGGGTTTGTGTGAGTGCAGCCTGTGCCTGGGGCTGGCTGAGAAGCCCTGTGAGGTTGGGAATGCGGTTTGTGCTTTCCAGTGGCTCCAGCTGCTCCTGGTGCAGCGGGGCGTGGGGAGCAGTGGCTGCGGAATCATCTGGTTCCAACGATTAATCTGAATTTGGGCGCAGCGGCACCGCCGGAGCCGGGCCCTGGGCAGATATTCTGTCTCATGGTTGGCTTGGCTGTTGTCTGATGGTTGTGTGCTCCTCCTGGGAGCTGCCCAGTGACCAGAACTCTTCAGGTGGATTCCCTGCTGTGTCCTGCAGGGCCGTGCTCTGGTGGTGGGGACACAAGCGGCGCTTCTGTGCTTGGCCCAGGAGCTCTGTGTCCTCAGGGATTGAGGGTTGTGGCAGCTGGAAATGCCCCAGGGAGGTCCAGCTGATCTGGTCACCGAAATGTGGCTCCAGCATCAAGTTCAAACCTCGGTCTTGGGAGGACTCGGGTGTCTTGGAATGTCACTGTCATTGAGCACCTGGTGGTGTCCCCTTCCTCTGTGCCCCCACTGCAGCTCCCTGCTTGGGACAGCCTGAGGTGACGATCAAATCCTGCCCCCCAAATCCTGCATTAACACCTGATAGTTCTACTGCTTCCAATTTCTATGTGAAGAGAGGAGGAGACAGGCCGTGTTTCTGGTCCCACCTGCTCTGGGGTCAGTACTGAGCATCAGTAAAGTCAGACTGTGAAGTTCCTGAAGTGAAATCTGATTTTTTTATTTTTTACTTTTTTTTTCCTGTTAATTTTTTTTTTCTGGCTGAATAATTGAGATGCTGCCAGACAAGAAGAGCTGTAGAAAATGAGAGTTTATCTTTAGCACCACAGTTCTCACTTTAGAAACTGGTGACCCCAATTCCAGCCTGGAGAGTGACTTCTTCCCTAATTAATAAATCCATTAATTAATTGTGTGCGTGCTGCAGCCCATTAGAGATGTACACGCTGGCCTCCTGATCCAGTTTAGTGGATTGTCTCTGTGGCCTTGGAAGCAGAGGGAGAGAAAAAGGGATTGTGACCATGAGGCAGAGAGGGGACGAGGATGAAAATATAATTTGATTTTTGTGGGACTTCAGGGATGAGCACAAGCCCCGCCACCTCCTGCTGGGTGTTCCAGCTTGGAGAGGGGTGTGGGGACCGAGCGGGGGGCTCAGGAATGCTGTGCCTGGTGAAATGGGGGTCAGCAGGGAGGGGTGGGTGCCTCTTGTGCCGATGCCCCGCGGGATGGGGAGCAGAGAGCCGCTCCCAGGGCTGCGGCACCGCCTGGAGGGTTTGGCAGGGCTGGGCACGGCTCCTGCGCCGCGGGTGGAGCGGAATGTTAAAGCCTTGGGTGATCTGAATTATTATTTATGACCAGATTAGGAAGCAGTCCTTCAGGAGGCACTTGCTGAACTCAAAAACCTCAGCAGAGCCTGCGGAACTCGCGATGCATCTCCCTCCATATGTTGGCACAGGAGCTGCTCCCTTCAGTTAATTTTTCTTGCTGTCTGCAGAGACCTGGAATAAAAATACAGGCAAATTGTTGTGCGTGCTGGTCCCAGGGCTCCCGTTTTCTCTGCTGAATGGGAAACTGGCTGTTGGCGGAAGAAACATCATCTTTAAATGCAGGAGGCTTTGCTTGCCTATGGGTTTTAGGGGCTCCAGGGGCCCCTCTGCTCCCCCATTTTCCACTCCTGGTTTTGCTGGCTGGAGAAAATGGGTGTATTTGGGTTCCCAGAGGTGGCTGCATGTCCCAGGGGACAGCAGTGGTGCTCCTCCCCTCCTCCCTGGAGGGCTGGCGTAATCGTGGCGCTACATCCCTGGCTGCAGGAATTCCCACATCCCAAATTTCAGGGAATTATCCTGGGAGCTGCCAACAAAACACAGCAAACTGAAATTACAGAGCCATTGTTCGCAGGGAGGGAAGGTGAACAGCAGCATCCTGCTCCTCAGCATGCCTTGGAATGGGATTTATTTAGGATTTGCAAGCCATGGGTGTGTGCTCTCCCCACACCAGACCTCCAGACAAAGCCCACGCTGCAGCTCATGGTGTAGCACATTCCCTCTGGGATTGGAAAAGGCACAGTAGAAACATCCATTCCCCCCCAAAAAAAAGCCTGGGTGAAGTTTCTCAGAACATTTTGTACCATCCTGCTCCTATTACCGAAAGATGTAATTCCCCAACTTGGGAGATAATAAGCAGGTATTGACTTCTGCTGGGGTCATTATCAAGATTTATTCAGTCAATATGGCTCCTTGGGTCAATAAATCTTGAGGCTGATAAAGGAGGAATATATACTTGCAGACTTTATTAAAAAGTTTTCCCCTTTTGTAACACTTTTTTTCCTGTGTTGCAACAGGATCTGTGACTGAGTTTTCTTTAATTACTTTTTTTTTTTTTTTTTTTTTTTTTTTTTTTTTGTGGTGCACATCTTCCTGCAGCTTTTGGTCTGTCTTTCCAAGACAGCACAATTTGGGAAGCAGGATTTGGCCCTGTGCTGGCTCTGGTTTCCTGGAGATCCCTTTTGTGCTGTGATTCCCCCTCTCCTGGCCTGGCTGTGGTGCAGGGTGAGGATCTGGGGGAATGGGACCAATATTCAATATTCCCACCCTTGGTGGCTTTTTAAAGTTGGACACGCCAACACCTCCTCCCACAATGGATTTGGTACCTTTTATTCCTTAACATGGCCTTGCTGTTTAATTATTTTCTTGTCTGTTTTGGTGCAGCACTAAGTGATTTCCCCAAAGCTGCCCCAGCACCCCTGAGCATTGACTTTGCTGTGGTTTAAGCGAGCGTGGAGCCGATTTAATATTTAACTCTCGGCGTGTGCCTGTGCCAGCCGGTCCTCCTGCAACACAGCTTCCCAAAAAAAAGTAAATAACCAATTTGAACCCCGGGTAAATATTCCTCTGGTGGGAGCTGTGCCGTGCGTCAGCCGCTCCGAGCACGCTGCCGTTGCCTTTGGTAACGCTCCTGTGGTTTTACACCAAAGTCAGGACCTCGAGCATCCTTTGTTTTCTTCCGTCGGGATAACATAATAAAGTATTACCTGGCGCTGGCAGCAGGGCTTGTAATGTGTGCTGTAAGCACGGAGCAGAGCCGGGGTTATTGCTCAGCCTGGCTGCAGAGGACATTTATTCCTTATTAATCACGCTGACGGGGAGAGCTGCCTCCGTCTGCGGCTCTGGGAGCGCTGCACAAACATTGCTGCATCCCTGGGAGCTGGGTCATCATTAGCCCTCTTGTCCCCGCAGTTTTTTGGCTGAGGGAGGAGCTGTGGGGGCATGGTTTGGGCTGAAATCCCCCCGTGATGCCCGGCATGGTGGCCGGGATGGGTGAATGGAGGATGGTGCCCGGCAGGAGAAAGGCTGGTGGGGACCCCCGTGCTGTTGCTGTCCCTCGGGATGGTGGGGCTGGACTCCATCCAGGGGGGTTTAGGTTGGAGATCAGGGAAAGGTTCAGCCCCCAGAGGGTGCAGGCACTGCCCAGGCTCCCCAGGGAATGGGCACAGCCCCGAGGCTGCCAGAGCTGCAGGGTGGGATTGTTGGGATTGCCTGTGCAGGGCCAGGGGTTGCACTGGGAGATCCTTTTGGGTCCTTTACAACTCAGGACACTCCACGGTTCTGTGGGGTCACTCTGTCTGAGCGGCTGCTGATGGCACATGGGATGGGATGGGATGGGATGGGATGGGATGGGATGGGGATGGGATGGGATGGGGATGGGGATGGGATGGGGATGGGATGGGATGGGATGGGATGGGATGGGATGGGGATGGGGATGGGATGGGATGGGATGGGATGGGGATGGGATGGGATGGGATGGAGCAGGATGGGATGGGATGGGATGGGATGGAGCGGGATGGGATGGGATGGGATGGGATGGGATGGGATGGGATGGGATGGGATGGAGCGGGATGGGATGGAGCGGGATGGGATGGAGCGGGATGGGATGGGATGGGATGGGATGGGATGGGATGGGATGGGATGGGATGGGATGGGATGGGATGGGATGGGATGGGACGGGATGGGATGGGATGGAGTGGGATGGGATGGAGCGGGATGGGATGGAGCGGGATGGGATGGGACGGGAGGGGATGCTGCAGCCGCGCTGCTCCGGTTCCCCTCCTCTGGCACCAGAGATGGGCTGTGCTGTGTTGATGCCAACCCCTCCAAACTCCTCCTGGCCCCATTCCTGGCAGAGCTGAGGGCTGGCAGGTGCCAGGACTGGCAGGGCTGTGCCCTGGGCACGTGTCCGGGCATCCCGGGCCAGCGGCTCCGCTCGGCACACGCCGCTGAGGCAGCGCCTCCCGCCACCGCACTTTCCTTTCAAATAAAAGCAGCTAATTAACATTATTCTTTAATTATTGCCTTTATCAACAAGGGGTCTGGTTTATACCAGCAGGATAGTTGCTTTCCTTTCCACTACCCAAGCGAATGCTTCAATTCCTGTTGCTTTTGAAATGAATTTGATGTCATCTGCCCATTGTCACTTAATGGGGACACTTGGGTAATGATTGCGCGCTCCAGCCCTGTTAGCAGCACTGCGAGCGCGTAATTTAGCCCCTTAGGCAACGGTACTTTTGAAATCTCTGGATAGTTTTGAACTCTCTGTTCTTAATTAAATATGCAATTTTTCACGGTAACCAGGTTAATTCTTTTGTGTTGTGTTGTAATACTGTTAGGAATTTTCATAGTTCTTATTAAACATTATTCAGGCATTGTGAATTCCATAATTAAAAAAAATGAAAAGAACAAAGCTTGATTCACTTCTTTCTTTTCCCTGGTTAATTTATCAAATGAATTTTGCAAATTTTTCTTTTTCTCCCCAGACAGCGTGCCAAGTGTTTTAAAGGGGAAGGATTTAATTGCTCTGTAGGGATTGGTTGGTTATGAAGGATTTGGCTGTTTGATTAGTAAACCCTATTGGGAATGGTTTAATGCTCCATGATCTTAAAAATTGTCTGATTGTGAGGCTCTCCAAGGATGTTTTCTCTCTTCCTTATGTACGGGAGAGGCTTTGCACAAGTGTGATTATGAGATGGGGAGGAGGGAGCCGAGGTCGGAGCTGGGTTTGCTGGGCTGCCCCGGCCAGGAGGAGGAGGAGGAGGATGGTGAGGCAAACCAGCAGTTGTTCCCATGTTTCCCTGCAGATTGTGGGAATGGATCCCTGGCTGGGGCAGGATGGGGCTGCTCCAGGCTGGATCCATCACTCAGTTCCTCCTCCAAGGCTCGCTGCCTGCTTTACCTTGTAATATAACGGGATTTTATGGAATGTGTGGTTTATTAAGAGGCAAAGCCCTGCTGTGCTGTCTGTGCCTGGATCACTGTGGTATCCCTGGGCACATCCCTGAGTGGGATCCAGGCTGGATATGCACGAGGAGGGATGTGGGGATGCAGCTGCCGGGGGTTTGATCCGGGTACCCCAAAGCAGGGAGATCCCAACTACTCTGACTGTGGAGCCTGGAGATGTCCAGCCAGGAGTCTTTATCCAGCCAGGCTTTTAAAAACGATAAAACCTCTCAGTTTCTACTGGTTTTCTGGTCTTTTTTGGGTCCAGAATTGATGGAGGTGATGTCTGTGCACTGATATTGGGGCTGCAGGGATGGGCTGTGACTCCAGTGTGCCAGGAAGGGCACAGTGCTCCAAAATCCCTGCTGGGGAAGAGCCTGGCCTTCCCTTCCAGAGCATCCAGGACCATCCCTGTGGGCACTGCCAGCCGTGTTCTGTGTTGGTTTTAAAGCCCTTTTCGATTTAATACAGAGAAATAAAGGTCAATATTTAGTGTTTTTAGCCATATGGTGCCATCTGGGCTCCCACTGATGCTGTGGGGTGAAGGATGGTGGGGCCTCACTATTAAATAACAGAACAGCGTGGTGCTGGCACCCAGTGGGATTTTGGGGGGAGCAGGAGGGGTTTTGCCTCCTGCCTGGAGCATCCCCAGGAGGTGCCTCTGTCTGGGAGCTTCAGCCCAGCCAGGATCGATTGTGGCCAGTCTGAGGGGGCTCCCCAGGGGTTATTTGGGCTTTAAGGAGAGGTCAGAGAGTCATTACACTTATAAATATATTACGATTTAAGAGAAGAGCTGTCATTATCTTTGAACTTGGTTTATGTGGCGCCAATTTTTCCCCCGCTCTGATTCCAGCCAGGAGGATCAGGCGGGCTGGGGCAGCACCTGGACAGCCTGGGGGAGGAAAAAAAGGATTCAGCAGTGCCTCAAAAAGCTTTAGAATCTATGCTTAAAACTGCTGCTTTCCCAAAAATTGGAGGGGGATGTCAGCTTGAGGTTTGGGGAACCAAGTGATGCTGTGGTGATGCAGCTGGCAGCGATCCTGGCTTGGAATCTGTGTCGGAGCCGGGGTTTCCCTGCATCATCATCTTTTGGGTGTTTTTGGGGAGGGACAAGTCAGCAGCACAAGTGCCCTGGTGTGACCAGGTGGGAACAAAGAGAAATCCGAGATGCCACCAAGCAGTGGCATCACCCCACGGCGACGCCTCCGTCGCTGCCCTGAGCAGAGCGGGCAGGGATGGCAATGGGGCTTAAAAAGAAGGATTTAAATCAAAATAAATCCCAGTTGCTCCCCCAGTTTTCCTGTTCCTCGTGACTGAGTGGGGCACTGAACAAGCTGGGTTGTGGCTGAAGCAGGGACACAAACATTTTGCTCTGGTGGTCAGACAGGATTGGAGCAGAGACCAGTAGGACTGCAGGGTTCCACTCCCCACAGGGCTGTGCTGATGCCAGAAAGTGACTTAAAAACCAAGAAAAAAACGACAAAAAAAGAAAGAAAGCAAGAAAAAAAGCTAGACATTTGCAAGGAGAAGGCGAGCAGATGCCAGTAATGTATTCCCAGGCATGACACAGAGTGGCAGCGTGTCATGAACCGTGTCCCCAGGGACCCCTGGGTCTGTGATATTGGCTTTAACCCCCACCAGCTCTGGTCGGGGCGTAAATTCATCAGGCTTACGGGTATTGCTCTTGGACTACTGAATAATTTACAGTTGCAGAGCCCAGCCAGGTTCAGGTCATCGGGGTTCATGGGTTAATAACAGGTTTGGTTTTTGTTGTCAGCATCTGCCTTGATAACATATGAAAGAATCCTATTCTGTTGATTAGATTTTGAAATGGATCAATTTTTAATCAGCAGAACATCTGACTCACTCAATAAGAGGAGCGTGGTGGAGACAGGACGAGGGGCTCGTTATTTACAGGATTGTTTGTTTTTACTAATACGCAAATCCTCGCTGGGGCTGGAGCCTCCCCCCGCCTCCCCTCGCCCCGGCTCCCCCAAAATAAATCGCTGGGATTATCTGCAGCCTCGTGCCAGGTATTTGATCCATCCACTGATTGGGTGGGAAATCCATGCTGCTGCTCAGGGCACGCAGAAGCTTTGATTTAACTATCTTGTTATCGATGGAAAACACTCGCCAGTCACCAAATCTTAGAAAATTTTATGTTTTGGGGGTGTTTTGTTCTTCCTGAGCATCCTGCACCCCTAGGACCACCAGGATGAGCTGGGACAGAAGGGAACAAACCCTGGTGGGATGCAGGAATATCCTGGTGAAATTCCTGCCTGTGAATTATTCCGGGGGAATAACTTTTGATTTCATTATTTGAAAGGATCCCCATGTAAAGTTAAATACCAAGTGGGGAACCTGGGAAAAAGCTTTACTTATTTATTTTCTAAATTATTTGGTTTTGATTCTTGGGCACAAAAATCAGAAGTTGATTAATTTAATAACAAAGTTGACTTATTTCATTGCATCTTGATAAACTGCCCGTGTTTCTTTTGGTAAAGACATGTATGAAATAAATATTCATTTTTTAATAATAAATCAGTGGGATTTTAATGGAATCCACCGGGTCAGAATTTTGTCTTGAAGCCAATCAAGCCATCACAGAACTCCCTGAAAATCAGATTCTGTTTTTTTAATAATGGAAAAGGTAGAATAAATGTAATTTTGGGAAGTGTCAGTGGGGTATGATGGCTCTGTGGGGGCTGGCTGGGGACTCTGTCACTGCAGATATCAATGTAGATAAGAACTCATTGGGATGATAATTTCCATGGGTTTTCCCTGGGCCCTTTGGGATTTTAATTTTAAAACTTGTGCCTTCTGGCAGCCTCCTTAACCTAAATAAATATTCTCCCTCGGATCAATTAAGCTCATGGCTGGCGGTGAGGAATTGCTCCTGGCAGATTTTTTGGTTTTCTTCGTATCTTTCTTGAAAGTGTGGCCCCTTCTGAAAAACTCGGTGCATTCCTGAATTTTCAGCTACAGGTTTGTTGTTGATTCCATGAGGTGATGATTTAATCCTTGGGGGAAGCGCGCTGAGACCTCTGGCTGGCGCTGGAGGTGGGGATGTGAACCTGGGGATGGATTTCCTGATCCCTTTGGGTTCTATTCCAGCTCCCAGCTGAGCACCCTCGTGCTCTGTGTTTGCTGACCTTTGGTCCCAGGCGAGGTTTCCTCCGGAGCTTTGCGGTGCCTGGTGTTGTTACACCTCAATAATCCCAAGGGCTCATTCCTACAACCTGGAAATAACTCTGCAGGTAATGGGTGTTTGCTCTCGGCAGCCACAGGTGATGTATCAGCCTCTCCTAAGACCATTAGCACTGTGAGAAGGTTAAATATGCAGATTATATCATCCCTGGCAGGTTTATTTGCAGGAGAGCGATGGGTGTCACAAGTTCAGGACTTCCAAATTAAGTTTATTTTAGCGATGGAAAATGTGCTTCTTCTCTTGAGCATCTGCTGGTTATTTTCTGACAACAGTTGGAAGAAAAACAGCTTTGCAAAGAGTAGAGGGACTCCTGGGCTGGAATTTATAATAAAATTATTTTTATTAAATAATGGGTGCTTAGAAGGTGTTGATGGGGACAATGGGGTTTAGTGCCTGATTTGGGCAGTAGGAGTTGCTCTGGGGACTTGCCCAGTTCTTGGCTCCTCTGGTAACTTATTAACTCCAAAAACTGTCCTTGTGTTTAGCAGCTGAGTAAATGTATTGCTGATGGGTGCCTGGGTTTTAATGTCATTACTCTGGACAGGGTTGACCCAGAACAGCTCCAGGGCTGGTTCTGCTGCCCTGTGGGAGCTGGGTCTGGCACAGTGGGAGCAAAGAGCACAGGAGGGGCTGGAAATGGTTCTTTGCTGCTTCCTTTGCACCTTGAGGCCATGCAAGGGGGTTGCTGCTCTGCAGCTCAGGGCTTTTTCCAGGGTTCCCATCCCTGGAAGTTTTCAAGACCAGATTACAGAGAGCTTGGAGCAAGCTGGGAGAGCAGAAGGTCCCTGTGCTCATGGCAGGGGGAGGAAAGAGATGATGTTCAAGATCCCTCTCAACCCAAACCATTTTTTATTCTATGATTCATTTTGGGTCTCTGGATTTGTACCCCAGCCAGTCCCAGGTGCAGCCCTGTGTGTCTCTCCAAAGCTGCATGGATTTGATTCAGAGTTACCAAGACCTGCAAATCATCCTCTCCTCTTCCCTCCCTGATTTTTTGAGCCATTTAGCCAAGTATGATGCTGCAATAATTTTGGGCACCACAGGCAATTTGGGTTCATTAGGTCTCGCTGTGGGGACCATACAAATTTACCTTTTGCCAGCAGTGGTCTCCTCTGCCCATCCCTTCCCTTCTTGAAGAATCCCCTTCCCAGCAGGATGCACAACCTGAGCCTGGAAGGGTTTCTGCGTTTCGCTCTTTTTTTAGGCTAATAATTAAACCATAATGACAGAGCCCAGCATCTCTTTATTTAAAGAGCAGATGGAGTGTTCTGGATATTAGCAGGGCCCTGGCTCCCACAGTGCCAGCAGCTCCTGGAGCTCGGGGTTGGGATGAGCCCCCCAAGGACTGTGTTATTGGGCGGGCAGCGGGTGGCAGCGCCGTGGGACGCCAAAATTACAAGGGTATCGTTAGGTAGGGGTGAGCTGAGACACTTTTCCCGTCCCTCTTTCCTATCCCATGGCTGAATCCCAGGAAGCTGCTCCAAAAAGCACTTTTGGACCGCTGAGTTGGCACACCTGGCACTCCATGGGCTCAGCTCTCCCTCCACCCCGCCCCGCCAGCGATCCGGGACGCCGCGGATGTTCCGGTTACAAACGGAGCGGGGCATTTCTGGTCACACACATTTGGATGGGTTATCCCAGGCTGCCACTTCCAAAAGCCATGAAAGAAGGGAGTGCAGGCTTTGGCTGCTGAGCTGGCCCAGAGCTCGTTGCTCCCTCCTCACCATCATCGTGTGGAGCCGCAGTGATGATTTCAGAGCTGCCAATGCCATCCTAGAGGGTCCAGACCCATCCCCAGCAAATCCCTGTCTTTCCTCATTTTGTCTTTACCCAGCATCACCATCTAGCCATGGTGCTGTGTATTCCCCACCCCAACTTCTCATTGAAACACTTCCTTTCTTTTTTTTTTTTTTCTTCTCCTAAGCAGCCACAATTGATAATTTAGCTCTGGATAAAGCAACCTTCCAGCTTTTTCTTTCTCAGAGGCCAAAACATTGATGTTGTGTGAAATGGGAGCTTTGAGGAGGCTTTGTATGGAACTTAGCTTCCTGAAAAATTTATTTACTGCGACTGTGATCCGCAGGAGCGAATTGATGTTTATCTATAGTAGTTCTTGCCAGAAAAAAAATGCATAACTGCACTTTCTTGGGAAGCCCTGAAAGGCCTTTTAAATAAGTGTCTAATAGTAGGCTCTCAATAGCAAACAGCCAGCTTGATAGACAGTGTACAGTATATTATTAACTATAAGCAGGCTTAATCTTTTCCTCATGTTTTAGAGAATGCTTTATAACCTTGTGGCCAAAGAATTCATGATCGCCAGGTATTTGAAGCTAAGCAAAAATTATACCGGCTGTAACTGCCGGGAGATCGATAGCGCTGGGAAAGGCGGGAGGCAGCGAGCTCCTGCTGGAGCTGCTGTTCCTGCCCGCTCCTGGCTGTCTCCGTGGGGTTTAGGTGGCACATGTGTGGTGTGGAAGGTTCTTTGGGGAGGGATGCTGGTGAGGAGGGTGTTGTTTGTTTGTTTTCCTCTCAATTGTTGTGTGGGATGGGGGTCTGGGTGTTGCTGGGTGGGATGAAGTTGTGGGATCATTAAGGTTGGGAAAGGTCTCTGAGATCATCAAATCCAGCCAGCACTGTCATGTTCACCACTGAACCATGTCCCCAGGTGCCACCACCTTTCGAATGGCACCAAGGGAGGTGGCTCCACCCCTGCCCTGGGCAGCCTGTTCCAATATCTGACCACCAATATCTGTTCCTGAATACCCAATCTGAACCTCCCCTGGCACAGCTTGAGGCTGTTCCCTCTGGTCCCTTGTTCTCTGGGAGCAGAGCCTGACCTCCCCCAGCTGCAGCCTCCTGTCAGGGAGTTGTGGGGAGCCAAAAGGTCTCCCTGAGCCTCCTTTTTTGGCCCCGTGTTGTGGTGCCCTCCTTGGCTGCCGTGTTCCTCAGCTCCTCCTGCCCACGCTGTTGGATCCTGGGAGCTCTGGCCAGGAGTCAGGGAATCAATAGATGGTTAAGGTGATAAGTGGCTTTGCTAAAAACCAATTTTGCAAGAGGAGTTTGCAAAGAGGTCAGCGGAGAGGATCTGCATCTGCACTCACTCCAGCCTGGAGCTTGACCTGAATTAACCTGGAAAATACCCTCAGTGTGGGACGAGGCTGCTCTCCTCTTGCTTCTGTGAATCCACATGGATCCTATGGGAGGGTGAGCCTGAGGAAAGTCTCCTTCCTCCAGGCAGAGCATTTGGGTGAGGTGAATGTGCCTGAAGGCAACAGAAAATTAAACAAGCAGAGTTTGCTCAGCTGATAACTTCTCGGAGCCGGAGCTGTGCTGGAATTCTGGTGGCAGTATTTACATATGGATGAAGTGCTCCTGCACAGTTCCTCTAAGCAGGCTTTCCTCTAATCTCCACCATGGCTGGATGCTGCTTCCAGCTCTGTTTTCCCTTGAACAAACTCATTTATTGCACCCACTGCTAAGAAGATCCCGTTTTCAGGGCTGCTTTTGGCACGGCTCGGTGACACTGCTGGGACCGTGCTACCTCCTGGCACCAAGCACGAGTGTCACAGCTCTACGTGTCACCGTGTGGACCCCAACTCTTGTGTTAATGGAAGAGCTGGATTTGGGGAGGAATGAGCAAAAATAGGGAGGAACAGATCTTTCGGGATGTTTCAAATCAAAGTGTTTCCAACCACCAACAGGATTTTCTGTGGGCAGAGTATTGGGTTGTTTTTAGACTTTCTGACATTTCTCAGGCTTGACTCATCTTTTCCCACCTGTAAAACCAGGAATATCCCCCAAACTCCATCCTCAAACATTGGACACTTGGGCTGATGGCTGAATAATCCAGCACCGGCATCCCCTCTCCCCTTGGGCAGCAATTCTTTATTTTCCCTGCTTTTTCCCATTTATCAGGTGGAATTCCCCCTTGGCTGGTGACCCCAGAAGGAGCAATGGGGGGCTGCTCATGCCTTGCAGTTGAGCTTTGCTTTCAGCCCATTATTTATTACTCCATCTCTTCCCTGCACAGCTGAAACCACCTTGTTATTTTATTATATTTTATTTTTTTTTAATCATCATGTGGAGGCTGTTTCTGGATGCTGATTGACGGAAACATCTTATCTCCTCTAGTCAAAGTGTCTCCTCTTTGCGTGGTAATGAAAGAGTTTGACACTTTGACACGAGTGTCAAACACTTTCCCGAAGATGCAAACAGTGCAGGCTTTGATCTAGGTGCAAACTGGTTTTATTACAACAAACAGATCCCCCCTTTCATCCAGAAAGGGAGATAAGGGGTTTCAATTGGTGCTAAGTAGCAGCTGCTCTTAAGGGTTTTAAAAATAAAAATAAGAAAGAAATACAATAATGGAATTGTGGAGTTGTTGTGTCATGTTATAAACTAGTCCTGGTGCTGTGCAGTGAAGTAAGGTGGGTGTAAAGTGGGAATGATAAATGGGAGAGAATCCTCCTAAAATAAAACCACAGAAATTTCCTCTTTTGGGAGATGTTTAGATTTGTTTTTCCCCCAGTATTTCCATCTTCAGAAATGCCTTTTCTGGAGAAAATTCATTCTGATTTTCATAAAAGCGATGGGGTTTTGTGAAAAAGAACCACTTCTGCTACTGGTTTGGGGTTTTTTTTTAGGGAAGAATGAGGCAGGCAGCCCTTTTGGGTGCCTTGGGGTTTTGGGCTCTTCACTGGGATGCTGGGTCCTGTCCCATGGTCTCATCCAGGACAGCTCCAGTGGGATCTGCACGTTTCCCCACTTTCCCATGGGATGGGATGTGCCTCTGCCTTCCTCCCCCTCCAGTTTCCACCTGTAATTCATTATAGGTTGATATTTATTATATTATCCCCTGGCCAAGCCTGGAGGTATTTTAAGCCCTGGTGGGAGGCCTGGAGGGAGGAATCCCAAACACACCCCCAGGCTGACAAAATTCTCAGTCATGAGCTTTTCTTTTTCAGTAGATAACTTTAAGTTAGAAATGGATAAAATTCTTTCCTGCCATCACTCCGCAGGCGTGAGGCTGGACCATGCCTGGATTTGGCCCAAGTTTGTCTTAATTAAATGCAGCAGCACCTTCTCTCTATTTTGAGTCTTGAGCTTGGGCACAAATGCCCTGTGAGCAGCTGAAGAGAATTGATGTGATGTATGGAAATTGTTAAGTTACAGCAAATCCTGAGGTTTACGTGGGGATTTTCCCTTCCCTCCCTCCTGTATGGACACGAGTGAGGTCAGCCTGGGAACTGCCTTCAGCCTTCTGGATTGAACTATTTTCTTAGAAAATCTTTTCCCATTGAACATCTTGGGTTAGATGATTGTTGTAGGCCAATTCCAGCTGAGCCATCCCTGTCTCCCATGCCCATCTCCCGTTGTTGCCCCACTCCAGGCACTGGTGCAGCAAGCACAGCCTGGCACTAGGGGTGGGATGTCCCTTATGTCACCATGGGTCCATGTCCCCTGTCCTAAAGGGATTGGGAAGCTCATCCTGGGATCAGGTGCCCTCTGTGTCCATCCCACCCCATCCCTGGAGTGGGTCTACCCTGTCTCCATCGGCTGTCCCTGCGGAATTCCCTCCCTGGGTCGATTTCTGGTGACCCCAGTGAGGAGCTGTCCCTGCTCTGCCCTGCCCTGAGATGTCTCAGCCCAAATCCAAGGGGTGAGGAAACATTGGGGCCATCACGTGTGGGCAGAAGTGCTTCAATTAATGCCTCCTTAATTAGATCAGCAATTCCTGCTCCTTGCCCTCCTCTCTGGCTGCTCCATGCCAAGGGGGCTGGAGCACAGTGAAATCCTCCCCAGAAGATGCTGGATTGGGAACTGACAGAGGATTTGGGGTTTAATTTTAGCCAGGACATGTGGCTCCTTTTTAGATGCTCCTCAAGCCAAGTCGTGGTGTCTTTGTTGTAGTCGAGGAAAGGAAGGAAAAACAAACCCCAAAACTGGAAAGGCAACGCAGTTTAGAGGGAATCTCTCCTTTAATAGGAGGGAGCTATTCCGCATTGCCAGAGATTAAAACTCACATTTCATTTTTATACACTGTGGTTAATCCAATAATGATTCCGTGTTCCAAACGGCAATAATATCTTTCAGCATAGTTAATCAGAAGAGACTTAATGCTGTCACTATTTATTAACCTTTGTTGAAAAGCAAGAAGTTTTCCTACTAATCTGTGATTGTTGCTCTTGTCAGGCTCTGTCAAGTGCAAACCAGATTTGGCATTTGTTCCGGCGGGGAGGATGCTGCCGCCTTCCCTGCTGCATCCAACCCCTGCACAGGGACCTGATCCCTGTGGGGATGCTCTGGGTGTTGGAATCTTTGGATCCAGCCAGCTTGTTCCCCTCTCTGACTCCCTGCAGCTTCCTGAGGGTTTCCAGCCTCATCCTGGTGTTTGGGGTGAAGGGGCAGCTTGTCCCCTCCTCGGAGTTAGGTTTTTGTTTCTGCGTCCAGGCTTCCCCAGCTTGGGGGTGTTTGGGTTAAAAAGGCAGCTGAACCCCTCCTCAGGGTTGTATTTTATCTGCCTGAGCCATGTTTTTACATCCAGGACACCCTATGCCAGGGCATGTGGGGAGATGCTCTCCTGGCCAGCTGGCACTGGAGCAGCCACCTCCATCTCTGATGGTTTGTAGGGGTTAAGTGACATCCAGCAGCTTCCCAAAACCTCTGGGAATGATGGGCAGACCAAGGGGTTGAGGGGGATTTTGTGAGGATCCTGTGGCAGGAGCTGAGGCAGTGGAATTGTCCCTCCCTGTCCTAGTCCCTGGCAGAGGCAGGCGGGATGATGCCCTTGGAATCAGAGCCCTGGGCTGGCATTCCTCAGTGGCTCTGCAGCACCAGGAACTGACGTGATTTTGGGAAGAATGTGGTGTTTGAAGCTCAGTGCTGATAAAAGATCGGAGCATGAAGGAATCTCAGCCCTCGATGTTCTCCTGTTTGGCTCCTGTTGCTGGAATTGGCTTGTAGGAGCACCTGGGATTAATGAGCCAGCTTGGTGCCGCGCAGGAATCGATGCTTCCTGCATTAATTGCGCCGTGTTCGAGCTTCGGCTTTTTATTCTGAGTTATGGAGTTACAGGGAGAGATGTCTCTCTTCAGCACAGCCCTGAATCCCACGGGAAAGGCTCCTTTTCCCAACACCCATCCTGCCAGAGTGAGGGTGGCACTGGCTGGGGAGGGAAAGACAAAAACCAGGACAAAAATAAATTTCAATTCTCTATTTCCTGCCCTTGTAATCAGCCAAATGAGGAGATGGATGGTGATGGTCAGGCTGGAGTGGAAAAGCCACCAGCAGCCACCTGTGGGTGCAGCTCTGGTCTGCACTGGGTGATGGATGGGCAGGAGAGGTCACATCTCCAAAAAAGGCTGGCCTCTCCTTGCAAGTGGGTTTGCAGCAGCTTTCACATTTATTTATGCATTAATTGCCATTTAATTGCAAATTATTTTTATTTACTTGCAATTATTTCTGATTTCTTTAAATGAGCATTCATGTGGATGGAGAGGGAAGTCTCCCAGCCCCTTGGGGCTTTGGGAGCTGTTCTGGAAGAGCAGTTGTTGCTGGTATTTCTTATTTTTAGGGTGGACTGGTATCGAGCACTATTCTGATCCTCTTGATCACTCCAACAGGTGCATTTATTTTACATACAGCCCCAAACAATCCCACTTTGCTAATATCACTGAAGCCTAAACATGGTATTTGTATTTTTAGCAAATAGTTCATTCTGGTATTGATTTACGTGTAATGTGGTCCTTGCATGAATAACTACCATAAATCTGGAAGCATTTATTAACCCAAATAGCTGCAAACTCAGTCAAATCCTGTGTGTGTTGGACACAATTACAGAGCTGAAACTGCAAAGTAAAAGAGCAAAACATAAACCTTATTTTTCTGTGACCAACCCAGAATTTCTGCCAGCTGGTCCATTGATCTGTGATAAGAGGCAAGGGTTAAGATAATTTGCCAAAATTAAAAAGTGGGGAATAAATAACAAATAAACAGGTTTTCTGATGTGGCCTGTCGATATTTGGGATGGTGCCTGGCTCTGCCTTCCCTGCCTAGCTGGAGAAATTAACTTTTGAACTCAGTGGCTCCAATCTTTTTCTCCTGACTCCATCCCTTGTGCTGATGGGCAGCAGGGACAGGCACTTGCTCTTTATCCGATTGATACCGAGCTCAGCAAAGCTGGGCTTTGTGGAGCCAGGGCTTACAAAAAATAGTGGAAATCTTGTTTGGTATTTGTGAAACAGGGATCATATTAAAAAAGCCTCCGAGCCCTGGCTGGTGCCGTGTGCCAGACGTGGAGGGCTGGAGTTTGGAGGGCTGGAGGGTTTCTGGTTCTAAATTTAGCCATTTAAAAGAAGATTACGGACTATGCACTTGGGACTTTTAAAAAGGCTTTCACAATAACTCTTGAAAGCCTGATGCCTTTAATCCTAAACTTTAATTTAAAATAAAGAAATCTTTTCAACTTGCCTCTCTCCCCCCTCCTCCATCCCGCTCTTCCAGGCTGAGGTTCTTCCCAGCTTGCTTATGGAGCAAAGATGTGCTCAGCTCTTTTAATTTCTTATGAAGATATTTATTTTTTAATAGAAAGGAAATCAAGTCAACACTCAAGAGTATACACAGCAGTTTACCACGATAGGAGGAATTAATCAGTCTATAAAGTTCAAAATGTACAAAGAGGGAAGGAAAAAAAAACACCCCGACTGATCAAACACCAGGCTCTTCTCTGAGATGTGGAGATAAAAGACTTTTCCTCCGCCAGCTCCTCCACTATTGGCAGCCAGTGGGATCAAGATTATTTTTTTTTTGTTATGGAAAGCTCGAGATAATTAATGTTGTTGAAAGAGGACCGTTGGGTTGGCGTCTCGCAGGCTGGCCCCCAGTCTGGCATCTCGGGAAGCAGCAGCGAGTGGAGGGAGGGGTGGAAATGTCCCCCACTGAGGGAGCTGCCAGTTTAACGGAGCAATAAATTATATCGAGAGATTAAAAAGAACATTTAGAAGGGGCTGCGGTGCTGCCGTTGCTGTCGAGCCTCTTCCCTGCCCGCGAGGGCCGTGTGCGATCCGGGGCATCCTCGTGGTGTAACTCCTCTGGATCTTCTTCCAGGGCCGAATCCCTGCGGCCTCCCGGGCGCTGGCAGCTGTTGGCAGAGCCGTGAGGAGCTGCTGGGTCTCTCCCGTCTCCCAGAGCTCGTTTGGCCGCGTCCTGTTACGGCGCCGGTGTTAAATGTGCCTGCCCCGAGGGTCGATAGACGGATGGACACCCCGGCCGTGCGAGCAGCTCCTCCGTCACAGCCCTGACAGCGCCAGATCAAGATGCGAGCGGGCAGCTCATACATCGAGCGCTCCTTAAAAAGCGGGATGAATTAATTACCGCCATTAATGACCGGGGAGAGGCTTGAGGAAGGTTCAGCTGGCGGTTTGGAGGCTTGAGCAGGGAGAGAAACTGAGTAAGTGGCACCTCACGGTGCTTCAGTGTTGGTGTTTCTGTTCTAAGTCCGTGGTGATGTGGCCCATGGTCTCCAACCACGTGAGACCAGCCCAGATTTGTAGGGTTGGATGAGTCCCTGCAGATCTGGCAGAGGAAATTCCGACCTAGCAATGAGGGCATTTAGAGACACCTTTTCCCTGATCCTTTGGTCCTGCATCCCCAAACCTCCCTCCAATACCCCAGACCGAGTATCCTCCTGGGATGGTGCACCCATGGGCCGGGATGGTCTGGTCCATGTTCCCCATCCGCATGAGAGCAACCAAAATTTGTAGGATGTGAAAGATCCCTGCAGACCTGCCAGGAACGGACCTGGGGAAAAGATATTTAATTACCCTCACTCCTAATGAATGCAATGCCTGGATCCTGCATCAGCAGACCTTCCTCCAACACCAAGTGTCCTCATGGAATGATGCATGATCCATGGGCTGGGATGATCCTCAAACATCCCAAGTGCACCAGGGCTGCATCAATATCGTTACAACGCCGTGGTCACAGCTGGATTTGCCCCATCCAGATGTTTGCTCAAGGTTGTGGTAATTATGATGATGTTTTAATTGCTCTGAGGGTCTTTTTGCTCTTTACCAGTCCCCTTTTAAGGACCTGAGATGGCACAGCTGATCATTGCATCCTCCTCCACCTTCCCTACCCCAGTTATTTATTATGCAGCATCACCAGGATTGCTCTCAGACAAGACTTGTCAGCTATAAAAGACACTGGCAAATTTTATTAGTTGACAGAAGGGTGGTGGTTTTTTTGTTTTTTTTTCCTCCTGAAAATATTAAGAAGTCATTTTAGTTTAGAAACCTAATTTTAATTTAGTTAGGTTTTAATTTAATTTAGTTTTTAAATTCATTTTCTGGCAGAACTCAATTTTTCAAGCGTAATTTGATGCCGTCAGTGGCCATAATGTTTAATGTCCTCCCTATAAATTGCGAGGATGGCTTTGAGATGATTTACAGGATTCAGGGGGATAAAGCCGTCTCCTGGCCCTGCACGTGGGAGAGGCTGGAGAGAAAATGCTTTTATTGTGGCAGCTGCAGCAGCCAGGGTGTTACCTACAGAAAAATGGGGAAAAGCTCAGTTTTCCTCTCTGCTCAGCACTGCCTGGGGATGGATAGGAAGAGAGATGGCCCTGTGCTGGGTGGGGATGCTCCAGGGATACTCCTGGATCTGTGCTGAGGGGGAATCCTGACTGAGGTGAAGAGTTTGGGATGGCGACATTACCCCCCAAATCCATCTGCTTTCCCAAAAGTGAGCAGAACCATTGCTAGGCATGGATGGAGGGAACTGGGAGGTTGAAATCAGGGCAAACCCTTGGAAAATACAGCATAATTGAGTGAAATTCCCTCCCAATTTCATCCCTCGAAGCGTTGCATTTAATTACTGGATTAGAGAAGTCTTCAGACCATGTATTGAACATTATAAATGGGGATGAGATGATTCTGGGAATGGCTTAATGAAGCAGGGGAGATGGGTGAGGATGTCTGTGTGCACCTTTGGGTCAGGGCCACGTCGATTTGGCAGAGGAGGAGAAACCCTTCGGTGCTTTGGGGAGCATGGCCATGGGGAAGGTTTGATTTTTGCTCCTGGTTTTGGCTCCTGTGTGGCAGCAGTTGGCTCTGGGGGATGTGCTGGCACCTGGGAATTTTTGCCTGGGTGGAATTTGTCTTCATTCATGAAGTGGCCAAGCTGTGTGTTCACAGATCAGGGGAGAGCACTGAGGAATGTCCCAGTGTGGATTTGGGAAGCCAGGGATGCGTCTGCTGAGGGACAGCTGGTTCTGGCCAGGGCTTGGTGCCGCTGTATCTTGTCTCATGATGAACTTTGGGGTTTGCCCTGGTAGGACCTGAGACATGTGGCTACTCCAAACTCGGTGGGAACAGACATGATCCTGGTTCACGCTGGAGGTGCTGCTGTGGGAAATCATGGAAGTTCCGGTCTTCTCCTAAAAAACATCAGTGGGAAGAAGAGGAGGGCTCTGTATTGGCTGTTCAGGCCCCAAATCCATCAGCTCGTGCCAAGCATGTGTTTCACTAAAGACCTGTGCTCCCAGGTCTCTGTGCCGAGCATGGGCCTCCATCCTGCAGGATGCAGATGGAAGGGAAAAGCTCAACCGCATGGAGAGAGGGACCAGAGAGATGCAGGCACCTCCATCCTTGGAGGTTTTCAGAGCTGACAGGCGTGTGGCCTCAGGCAGAGGGTTGTGCAGGAGCCCTCGGGCACTCCCTGACCAGAGCTTGTGCTGAGAGGGATCATTTCCATTGCTGGCTGAGCTCCGGTCCTGTGTCCAACCATGGTGAGCTCCATGGTGGCCATGCCACTGTCCCATTCCACCTGCCAGCCCTGTCCCCCTGTGCCTGGCTCCCTGCAGGGCTGAGGCTTGTGCTCTGTGTCCATTGGATGGATCCAACGTTGGATTCCTCTGGTGAATTTTAACTCAGTCACTGCTGGTGTGTTTTAAGAGATGCCCCAAATATTTCCATGGAAATGGGCTGGAGAAAAGCACCTTAAACAATTGTCCTTGATGGGGACAGGGGATGTGAGCACAGTCATCGTATGAGACACCGGACAATCCCCATGGGAGCTCTCTGCCGTGTCCTGGGCTGTGCCACCACCCTCCTGTGCCACCATCTGCCCGTGCCACCACCCACCACAGCTTCTCCAGGTGTCCCCACGCTGACTTTGAGCTCCTGCCTGGTCCTGGTTCCCCTCACAGAGGGGTCTCACCTGCAAATGCCTCCCCCATGTCCCGTCCTAAGGCTGCTGTGCCAGCACCAAAGGTGAAATCCCAGTGCCCTGCTGAGGTGCCAGTGGCTCCCAGTCCCTCTCAGCGAGATGCCATCGCCGCCCGGCGTCCCCCGGGTTGTCATGGTTACTGAGGCATGGGACCCCTGAGACCCGGCTGGGAATTAATGGCAGCCCAGGATAAAGGATTCCTGTCTGGGCCGAGTTGATGGATTGCATTGATGTGCCATTTGTCATAGCGTAATTGTTCTGGCAAATGTAATACCCACTCGTATAAACATTGTGCTGCTTTGCTAATAAAACTGAAAATAGGAAGAGAAAGGATGATGCAGTGTTATGGTCAGGCAAAGAGACACCGCCTCCGCTCTGCGCTGGCACCGGGGGCTTCTGCTGGACACCTGCCCCGGCCTGCCCTCTCCATCCATGGAAAATGGGCAAAAGTCACTGTGAGATCTTCGTGGGATGGGGGTGTGGCATCGTTTTTCCCATCACTGCTTTTGTTTGGGGGGTCAGACACGTTCTGCACTCCCAAATGGGCAGTGGGGACCCCGAGGGTGCTGAGTCCATCCCTCCCCAGGTGAGAGGTAAATGAAGCTGTGGCACTTTTGGCATCTGAGGGGCTGCTTTCACCTTGAGGGGGTTTATAAATGGAGGGTTTATGGCATGATGGGCACCTGTCCCCAGATGCCACCCCCTGCCCTTGCTTCAGGAGCACCAGGGTCTGACACTGCCAGGAGCAGCTGGTGCCCAAATCCCCAGGTAGTTTTGCTTTCTGATTAATCAACCCCTGGATTAGGAGCCCAGCAGGGATATCAGCTGGAGATGAATTGCTCATCCTCCTGTGAGCAGTTCCTGGTGCTGGAGTCGATGGAGAGGGCTTGGAAAGCCCTTCCTGCCACCCCTGCTCCTCACCCAGGACCCTCGGTCACTGTGAGGATCGTCATCCCTGAGCTTGGCTGGCAGTCAGGTCACAACACTGTGCCCATGTTTTGGAGTTCAGCACCGTCTCACCCATCTTCTCCCATTTTTCTGCCATGACAAGTGATGAGGATGAGGAAGAAGAATAACCCCTTTTCTTGCAGCTCCACAAACCCCACCTAAATCCTGAGGTAGTTCACCGGCATCGTGCTTTATACGCTCATCTCTCCAAATGTTTTGGAAGTTTCTGGTTGACCTGATTCATAGGGAAAAAAAAAAAAAAAAAAAAAGATAAACACCCTTTCTGTGTTTGCAGTCATATGTAATTTTTATCTCTTGACCTTTAAACGTAAGCAGCAGTAAAATGAAGAACTATGGCAGTCATTTAACACCCTGCCTGTACTAACTGGTTTCTGCCTGTGAGCCGTGGTTTTAAATTGGCTAATGCAGAATACTTGCAGAGCTAATAATAATTCAGATTACTTCTGTCAGCTATTCCGGTTTCATGGGTAATTTAGTAGTTGAATAAATTTTTAAAAAAATTCATTCGTTCACATGCACTGTTATGAATCAGTAGATGGTTTACCATTGGCAGCAGTAACTGTAAGAAGATTTAAATTGCTACTGAAAAGGATTTGAGTGAAGGTAATGTTTTATAATGTTCTAAGCCATATGCACTACTTTCAGGCCTCATCAGTTTTACATTGATTCCTAGTGAAGTGTTTAATTGCATCATGAATGCAATATAATTCAGTTCTTTTTGCTAATATGGTATATATCTCAAAGTGATATACAGCACTGACAGTGAAGACTCAGGGTTTTCTTAGGATTTTAAAAGATGCCTCTGTGTGTGTTTGCACGCGTGTGTGCACATCTGTGCTCAGCTGGGAGCGTTTTCCTTGGAATCCTCGGGGCTCTTGGTTGGGTGCTCGGTGCCGGGAGCTGCCAGCTCTCCAGGGGTGTCTGAGTGGGCATCAGCAGGTAGGGATTTCTACATTTGAATCTATTTACCTCATAGAAAGATAAATTTTAAAGTATAGAAGACGCACCTTGGAAGTTCAGCTCTTACAACCTGGCTGCTCTGACGGTGACCGGTGTTCACTGGGCAGCTCAGCTCCGGCCCTGGCACTGGTTTGGTTTTTGGCTCCGGCAGAGCGAGCATCCCCCATCCCTGCTGTAACCCTCATCCACCTGTCTGCATCCTGACTCAGTTTTAATTCCCGAATTTCCATGGCTTTGTGAGGTTAGGAACACCCAGTGCTACCAGGGACATGTCCCTGGGGATGGCTGCTGTTGGCTGCTGCTTTTTCCTTAGGGAATCCTGGATTTTAGACGGAGTTGTCAGGGATGCAGCATCCTTTCACAAGCAGGGATATGCTGCCCTCAGCAGAGACCTCAGCTTGGCCCCATGGGGCTGGGGGAGGTTGGTGAGAGCAGGATCCAGCCCCACATTTGTAATATTCCCACAGAAGGCTCCTCCTTGGCCGTGGTGCTCCCCGTGCGCTGCGGGGGCCGGGATGTGCTCCTGCTTTGCAGCCTAATGCGATATCAAAGTCACTAACATGATTATGCTTATATATCATATTAGGGAAAATGAATACTAATTCAATACAAACTACTAATTCAGTAGAACAGAAAATTGCTGAGAGAATAGAAAATTGCTGAGCGTGCCGAAGCTGGGCATGGCTGGGAGGAGAGGCACTGCCTCGCTCCGTGCTGGAGAGCTTTTCCACAGCGGCTGTGGCACAGTTGGCCAGGGTGACACGGAGCATCCTGGGATGTGTCTGGGCTGGAGAGTGGCTCTGGAGGTGGCTTTGCCATGGAGCTGGGGAGAGAAACCCCCCCTTTGCTTTCTATCTGGGAACTTGTGGCCAGGGATTGGGAGATGTTGGCTGGGATCTGTGTGAGAGCTGATGCAGGAGAGCAGGAAAATGGCTCCAGGTGCTGGTGGGAAAAGGGGGAGTGGAGCTGGCATGGGAGGGTGAACTCCTGATGGAGCTGGTGTTTTGTTTGCTTTTCCTAATGCATAGATCATGATTCATTCCTGGTCTGGTGTTCAGCATGAACTCCCCAAGCTCCAGCGGAACACTCTTGTCTTGGGGACGCTGACTGAGGCTTCCCATGGTCCAGCTTTTCCCCTTGGTGTCAGCTTCGTATTCCCACATCCTCCTCATGACATTTTTGCCCCACATTTGGTATCTCAGATGTGCTCCCCATTCCAGTTTCTGCTGCAAACTGTCCACGGAGTCTCCTGCTCCTCAGGACAGTTCCCAGCACTGTGGGACAATTCCTCCCACTGGCACTGCCATGAGCTGGGGGCTCGGGGGTGTCAGGAGAGTGAGAGGCAGCTGCTGAAGCTGGAACTAATATCAGGCTCTTGGTTTAATTGGCTTCTCCTTCAAATTATTAGTGCCTGTCCAGGTTTTCAGGCCATGATGTTTCCCAGAGCCACGCGGCATTCCCAGGTTGTGGCAGCTGCCTTGGATCTCCATCCCTGGCCAGGACACTCAGTCCTATGGTGAGGGCACCCAAATGTCTCTGATTTACTTCTAAATCAGGAATTTCATTGCAATTTAATGCATCTCCTGTGGGTCCTCTGCACCAAGGGGACAGAGCAGGGTCCTCAGTGCCCAACCCTTCACATCCCACACTGGCACTTTTGGACAGGAGTGCGGCTGGTTCTGGAAATTCCAGGTATTTACCCAGTTCAGAGGGAGCTGTAAGTGGGACACACAATGTCTCTGTACTAATATGGTAGGAGAGTCTTATTGTATTAGCAATTTCCCATCAGATCATGTCATATTAGTATTGTATTGTATTAGTATTTGTTTTCACTAATGTGATGTGAAAGTTGCTAATATGATAAGACTCCTGCATTGTATAGTGAAAACAAATATTAATATGATAGGATGGAAAATAGCTAATAAGAAACCAAGTTGCTAATCTGACGTGATGGATCTCCTAAAGGAATTGGTTGTAGCTTTCCTGTACTTTTCCAGGATCACCTTCAACCCTGCTCGGGGTGGGGGGCGGGAAGGCAGCGGCGCTGCTGTGTGGCCCTGGTGGGTTTCAAAAGGGTGAATCCACCTGGAAAGCAAGAAGGTCTCCTTTGGCCTTCAATCCAGGCTTTCATTAGGCAGAAGAAAAAAAGAATGGCTTGTTTATGGGCAAGCCCCTGTCTGCTGGAAACCCAAGGGTCCTGGGGCAGGTTGATCCCTGGGAAACACAGCAAATATGAATTTAGGGAGCACAGAGCCTCTGACTACCCAGGAGACCACCCCAAGCTGCTCTTAAACCACAGCCTAACTATGACAAGACATAACCACCAGTTTCCTAATTTTATTTTATTTTTTTCCCCCCAGTCACCAGAGCAAAATATCAATTTCTGACACAGAGAACCCAGGGTAGGTGAACCACAGCTAAATAAAAATAAACATTAAACAATTATTGGAATTTAGCTTTATTTAAAAAATCAGCAGGGTTGAGGGAACGAGCCACCTATTAGCGGGGAAAAAAAAAAAAAGCTATTGGGCTTTTTAACAACATGCTGTTTCTTGGCGGAGGCTGGGATTTGGGCTGTGCACAATCATGTTATTGATTAAAGATGATGTAGCAGCAGCACAATTATATCACAGTTTGTGCTCGCCGCGGTGCTACCGTTGGCCTCTCATTTGTCTGTTGGAGATTGGTTTGTTCACCTTGCCCTTCCTGGGTGTTGCTCCTCACTCTCTTGGGTCCCCTGGCGCCAGCGGAGGAGGCTCAGGGCGCTCGGGGACTCGGCGTTGTCTCGGTGGTGAAATTGCTTTTAATTGTTTTTTGTCCCCCGTTAATGGTAATTCCGCTTTCTGTTGACCGTGGCGACGCAAAAATAGGGGAATGTTGGGGTTTTGCAGGAATTGAACAGCCTGGGATGGCTCAAGAGCAGCAACAGGGAAGGTGACCATGCTCATGGCAGTGGGGTTGGAACAAGATGATCTTTAAGGTCCCTCCCAAGCCAAACCATTCCATGATTCCAAGACTTTCACCCTGCACCACAGGGTCTGGTGTTTCCCTGAAATCAGGCCAGATCCAGCCCAGCTGATGCTTGGGGTGCCATAGCAAGCAAAGCCACAGGGAAAGGCTGTTTTCAAGCATTTCCAGAAAGTTCTGTGCTGGAATTAAGAAGCCAGCACAAGAGGACGGAAAGGGGCTGCGTGGAGCGAGCGGGTGGCTGGCGGGGAACGCGCGCCTTCCAATCGGTCTATAATGCAATCAATTCTGTATATCCCCAGTGAAACAGCAACATTTATTTAACGTCTTTTATAGAGCAGCTGAGTTTTATCACAAATCACATTCCATTTCTATTCTTTGGGGACCCCTTGAAGGCTAAAACGCACTTACTTTCCTCCAAGGAAGTTTACCAATTCTTCAATAAAGCCCCATTTGCGTCCGTATGTAAAATTGACACATTTATTGAATATTAAACATTTGCCTGTTGCCTGTGCACTTCTTTCGACTTTATCTGGTGCCCTTAAAAGTCGTTAAGGGAAGGATATATCAAAGTCATAATAAAGGCATATTTATGGCTGGGAAGAGGATGCTGGAATCTGCTGGAGGGGTTGGTGTATCCCGTTCTGTGGCTCCATCCTTGGAGCAGCCCTTTTTTCTCCACTGTTTCTTGGCAGTAATGGCTTGGCTGTGTATTTGCTCTGATTCTCCTAAAGGAATTTCTGTGCTCAGAAGCTGTTGGGTGATGGTCAGGGTCGTGCCAGGTTGCAGGAATACACTTTTCCAGCCCAGAGTCAGTCCAGCTAATTAGCAGGAGGTCCAATAAAACAAGTTTTTTTCTTTTATCACTGTTACTAAGTGCTGCTGTAAATCAATTAAAATGTATTCTAGTAATTCTATTTTTCCTTGGCGACTCTGTTTAAAGAAATACCGAGCCATTAACAGCATTTTCCACGTTTGTTTGTGTGTTTATGGGAGAATATTGAGCTGTTGCTGTTGAGTTTGGTGCTCAGTGATGAGCTCAGGAGCCTGTCCTGTCCCGTGCTCTTCCCACAAGCCATGCCAGGTCTCTGCATCCATTTATTTGGAGAAAGGTACAGGTTTTTTGAAGGTAGTAAGGAGGCAGTTTTCTTTTCCTTGAAGCATGGATATTCATGCCAATGGTTGCTCTAATTATTAATTGGTGAAGACTCAGCCGGGTCCTTTGAGGGCATTCCCTGAGGTGTATATGGGGAGTATTAACTCAGGAGGGTGTGGGAGCAGTGTGTGGTGATCCCACCTAAACAGACCTCTCAGCCCAATCCCTAAAAACATGTCAGCCTTTGTGCAATGGGAAAAACCTGAGTGGCTGGAGGAGAAAATTCGCCAGGAGCAAAAAAATGGGGGATTCACCACTTTATCTGAGCTATCCATTCTCTCTCTCTCTCTCTCTCTCTCACTCCCTGCCTTTTCTCTTCTTAAATCACATTATTTTAAGTACCATGTAGGAATCTGGGCTGCTCTAGGGATAATTTCTCCCGGGCCACTGGCTAATTGAGGATGCCTCGTTAGACCAGGAGGTGGCTGCTGGGTGGTTTCATTGACTCTGGAATGTCAGCAGAGCACAAACGGCCACTTGTTGGTGGCAGCTCAAACACCCACCCTGTCCCATCGGCCTGGAGAGGTGAAGGTGCTCCTAAATCCCATCTGGAGACAAATCCCTGCCATGGGGGATTCACTGTTCAGCTCCATATTTTGGAGAGTCATCCCCAACCCGTCCTTATGGTTGTCGATCAGTCGTGCTCATCAAAAATGAATTTAATAAATTAATATTTTGGTGAGCACCAGGGTGGGACTAAACTATCAGGTTTTTGGGGTTTTTTTTGGAGGGGTTAGATTTACCAGCAGGAATAGGGAACATTAAATAGGAGATTTAGGAGTTGCTCAGTTGTTTTGAAGGATTTCATTTTGTCCCTCCTTTGGAGCAAGGTGACTTGGAATGCAGCTGGCTGCAGGATGGGGTTTGGCTCTCACTTTGCCTTCAGCATCCTCGGATGCTGAATTATAACATTGGGTTAGAAAATTAAGTTCTTAGGGCTGAGACACCTCAAATTATCCCAGATGGAAGAGCAAACCTTCAGAGGAGCCAGCCCATCCTTGCAGTGGAGGCAGATTTTTGGTGCACTTGTCCATATTAATTTATAAGAGAAATAAATAATGAATGTCACCTGAATGGAGCTCCAGTAAACGCAGCTCATCTGGAGTGCACCATAAAAATAATATACAGCTGCCTCTCGGCGGCTGCATGGGAGGAGAAGCCCCTCTGCCAGGATCCTGCTGCTGGCACGGCCCTCATCCCCCTCAGAAACCCCCAAAAGCACCTCCTGGCACAAATAACCTTCCCTGTGCACCGAGAGGCTCTTCTTTATGGGTGAGGGAAAGTGCTTAAAATGCTTAGAGGGAATAAACAGCTTTTAATGAAGTTACATTGCCACATAATGGGTATCATAAAATTGCCTTCATAGTACAGGGTCCCAGGATGGCTTTTATTATCGACTGAGCAGGAATCCTGTCTGTAAAGCTCCGGCAGCTGCAGAGAGGAGAATGCAAAGTCTTCTTAAATTACCTGATTGAAATAACCGGCAAATATTCTGCTTTGCTGCTTTGTTGAAGGCAAAGCTGCCTTTGGGGTGGTCTGTCAGACCTGGTTTGCAGCTTCTGAAGAACACAGGAGTTTCATTGCAGCAAAACAGATGTTCATCTTGTTTCTCTATCGGCTGTTTGATGAGAGATTTATTGCTCTTCTGCTGGGCTGGAGCTCCTCTGCTGTGGAGTCTATTAGGCAGCCCGGGAGCTGGCGGGGAGCCAGGGAAGCCGCGTTTTGATGAAACCCATGAAAAAGGCTCGGCTTGGAAGGCGCCAGTAATAATGCATCGGCTAGACTTGGATCGGGCGATTGATTGCCGTGATTTGATTTATTGATCAATACCCTCAAATTTGGCGTCTGAGAAGCTGAACTAATCTTTAACTGCTGTGAACATCTCTGCCTGGTGGAGAATTAGAGCTGATAAGGAATGTATGAAAGGAATCTGAGCTTATCTTAATCACACAGTGCCCCGGCGCTGCCTGCGCCGAGCGGGAGGGGATGTGTGCAGAACACAATCACCAGGCAGAACAGAGCAGATCTATAAATTGATGGAATTCAAAGCCTCCAGCATCGATTACCATTATAACAAACAGTGGTGCGCTGAATGTCTGATTATTTTTAGACAAAGATTCTGTGCTCTCAGCAGCAATTTTGCTGATGCTGTCACTGTGTCAGATGTCTGTTGTTGATTGCAATTAGATGCGATACAAAAAAAAAAGAAAAATTTAAAACTATCTCTGCCTATAGTTTTATTTCCACTTATTAAATCTCCTCCTTTGTTTGCCTCCTCCTAATGTCTGCAGCTGGATGAAATATTGCATTACCAGAAGAGATCTCGTATATTCAGTTGGGTATAATCACTTTACAGATCATTGGATTATATCTGATATGGTTCAGATAATCCTGGGGAAATGTGGGACATTTACTCTGCCTTGGTTAAATAAATGCGCCCTGGTTTAGGGTTTTCAATGTGAATCTGCATAACATTTGGGTTTCTGAAACAGGGTCTGCAGCCCTCCCAATGATCCAATTCTATTAAAGCACTAATCAATTCCCTGTGACGTCAGTCTGCTTTCCTGCTGGTCCAGCGTGGATTTATCCTGTCCTTTTTAAATGGCTTTTGGAGCTGCCACAGCACGGGCTTTAATGGTTTGAGGAATGGTCACTGGCAGCAGTGGTGGTGGGGAGTGGGCAACGGGGACCAGGCCACATCAGGTGCCATAGTTGGGTGTTCCAGGGTTCTGTGTGCAGGGATCCCAGGAGCATCCATTGCTTTGGTGCTTTCCAGTTTCCCTCCAGTCCTGGTGTGTGGCTGAGTGGCCACATTTGGGACTGATCAGTGTTGTGGGACTGTCTCTACAGGGAAATGTGGCTGGGAAAGAGCAGTTTCCAAATGGCTCTTCCCCATGGGTAAAGCTCTTGGGGAGCCCTTGTGAATCACAAATAAGGGCTGTGAGTCCATACAGGCATCAGGGACTGGCAGTTCCCTGTTGGGCCAGGCTGGGTTTGTCCTGCTGGGAGCTGGGCTCTCTCCCCGCATCCCACACTTGATGCTGGCGCAAGATATTTGGGGAATCTCACATTTTAACTTCAACCCCAGGCAGGGGCCGTGGGCTTTGACACATGGCTGTGCAGTGGCCGTGGCCCTGGCTCTGACCTGGTGGCCAGAGGAGCAGAAGGTCTCCTCTTGAACGTGACCTCATCTTGCGCAGCCACGCGCGGCTCCGGGGCTTGATGGAAAAATGCGGCGCGGCGGCGTAGGAGTTATGTGCTGCTGGCAGCTGGTGTTTTCTTTCTTTGGGAAATCTAATATATTGATTAGCTTTCTTCAGAACAGCATCAATAAAGCGTATAATGGCATGGCTGGTGCCTGCGGCGTCTCCTCCCTTGGTCTGAGCCCCTCTGGAGCCGGGAAGGACCTCGGCTGCTCCGTGCCAGGCTCCGCGTCCCGTCTGCTGCTCCTCCCTTTCCTGGCATCCGGGGGCCCTGCTCTGTCTGGAGAACGTGCTTGGCTGGACACCCTGATCCTCTTATTCTGGGCAGCCTTCCTCCACCTCCTCCTCCTCCTCCTCCTATCCTGCATCTCCCTGTTGCCTCTGCCTCCGGCAGCTTTGGCTCAGTCAGCTCCAGCATGGAGGCACTTGGCCAAACCCTGGGAAATATCTCCAGGATGCACCATGGAGGACGGTTGGGATGTGCCTGTCCTGATCATCCCCCGGCAGCGAATGTCACCAGTGGAGCCACCATCACCCAAAGGGGGGTTGTGTGACTGGTGCTTTTGGGGGATATTGGGTGTCAGGGGAGCTCGTTGCATCCAGGAGCACACGGCTGCTCTGCCTCTGCCATCGTGCTCCTCTTCCCAGCTGTATCCTGGCCCATGGATGGTGGCTCCAGCCCTGTGGTCATGGCTGGGGAAGATGGAAGGACCCATTAAAGTGCCTGAGAGAGTTTAGAGGGTGGTTTATTGTTGTTTTTGCAGTTGTTTTTCTTTAAGCTGATTGACTGCAATAATGAATGGGGCCCAGAAATCAGCCAGAGCGGCAGCTCGAGGCCACCGCTGGATTTAAAGTCCTGGCTGGCTTCAAACATTCTCCACTATTTTAGCCTTCGTTAGTAAAATACATAGAAAACCAGCAGGATTTTATTTAGGGCCCTCCCAAGCCCAGATCTGCCCTGGGATGCTGGTGCTGGAAGGAGCTGGTGCTTGCCAAGAGCTGCTTTATGAACTGTTGGCTTATTTATCGTTCCATGGTTTGCTGGAGAGCGAATCCATCTGGAGCCACCATGCGGTTCCTTGGCATCGTGCTCCAGGTAAAGGCAGCACCTTCACCCTGGATTGATCCCACTTAGGGATCAACTTTTATTTCATTTTCAAGTCTGATCCACTTGTGAAGGGATGGAGCAACATCCTGGCCCCCCAATGCCCCAGGGTGGAGGTGTCCAGGCTGTATCCCTCCAGCCTGGAAGGGTTTTCTCTGCTTCCCAAGCATCTTGCACTGAGCTCATTTCAGAGAGAGATTTTCAGGGCAAATTGACAGCTGATGACTATGGGAAGATGTTTTCCAAAGGAGAAACAATTTACGATAATTAGAAATTTATAAAATGTCTTTAAACATGGTGGTAATGGGGATAAGAAAACACTTGCTGCAGTGTAATCAGTTATTAGCAGCTGATCATTTATCTCGATGGATAGTTGCTGCTGGTACAGGAGACACGTGATAAAAGGACTCTTGATTAACTAATTTGAATATCTTTTGAGAACAAATTCTGAGTTCTCTTTTTTCTCCATTGTAACGGATCCGTACATCTGCGAGATAAACAGGGAATGAATATGGAAATGAATATTATTGTGGGAGTGTAGCCCTCGAACGCTGCTGCCACCGTCCCAGCCCTGGCCTTGGGAAGCTGCCTGGGATGGATCTAATAGGGAAGGCGCCTTAAAGAAGCTGGCTGGGAGGAGCTGAGGCTGTGGGATGCAGGAGAAGCCTGGTGGGGGATTTACCAGGATGTGGGGTCTGGAGGGACAGGACCACGCTTGGCCCTTCCATCAGCCCCTCTTTGGCCTCTGGGAGGAGCAGGATGGCAAAACTCTGGAGCTGCCTGTGAGCACCAGCACAACACCAGAGCATGTGATAGCATCCCTTGATAGATGGGTGTTTTAAACACACAGCCTGTTCCTGCCTCCCCGGGAATGGGAATCTGATGCAGGTGTCAAATCTCTGCCCTCTGCAGGGATCCCATTACGGCTCCTCTGATAACACTCTGTAAACCCCGATTCCATTTTAGATGCTGAAACCTCGCTCTCAGCATCTGTGTCCTGGACCACTGGTGGCCCTGGGATGGGCCCTGGGGTGACCAGTGGCACTGGTGGGGACCGATCTCTGCTCCTTCTGCTGCTCTGCTGTTTGCTGCGTGCCCACGAGTGCCAGGGCACACAGATGTGGCTGGAGCAGTTGGGAAAGCACAACAAGCTTGTATTCCTCTTTTCTGGCACAGCAGGCAAAGGGAGGAGGTGGCTGCTGGTGGGGGTTCAGTGGGATCTGGTCCCAGTCCCTCTTGCTTTCCCGGGCAGCTCCCAGCCCTCCCTGCCAGCCGTCCATGACCTCGCTGCGTTCTGGAGCGGCTCCTGCTGCCTGCGAGTTATTCATCGTCCTCAGCCACTAATGGACTCCATTCAACTGCTTCTCCCTCGTCCTCCCCCCTCTGTGATTCATGTGGTGGCTGGAAGCAGATTCCTTTTGGCAGCGAGAGTCCCAGATATTTTATATTTACGCATCATTTTCTTCCCGGGATCTCAATTTTCCCCTTCTCTCATCTCCCTCTTTCTCCTTTCAGCTCCAACCATGCTCAGATGGGGTCGTGGCTCTGGCTCCATCACCCACCATCCCCTCCCCACATGCTGCTGAGGCTGGGGAGTGCTGGACACATCCCCTCCTGTGGGAATGGGATGCTCAGAGGTGTTGGCATTGCTCCTTCTCAGCTGTATTTACTGCGGCGAGGAGCAAAGTCCACGTAGCTGTGGATGCAGTTTACAGGTAATTAAACTCAGCTTGGTGAGGATTTAAACATTAATATTGATGCTAAAGTTTTTAATAAAATATAGGGAAAGAGAGAAAGAGGTATTGATTCCTATAGGCTTTTTATTTTTTCTTTCCTCTGGCTTCGCTGTCACAGGGAATGTGCTGATGTGTTGGTGAGCATGAAATGAGGGTGTCCTGTGCTGGCACGGGGCTGCAGATGGGGACAGATATGATTCCAGAAGGACAAATTGGGGAAGAACTTAGGAAAATGCATTTGGGATTGATCCATGTGGCGAGACTGACCCAACCTTCCTGGGCATCCTCTGTTGTAGGCACAGGCTTGGGGACAGTGTCCATTCCTTGGGAGCCTCCAAGGTTTCCATGTCTGCTTCTTCATCCTGGGTGTTGCTCCCCGTTGTGGCTGGCTCAGGACACACCCCCTGTGACCAGGCCACTGTCTGTGTGTCTGGGCTCATTCCAGCATCATTCCCATTCCCACCGTAGCCTTTGGGATCCCCAAAATCCCCCAGTCCCGTGGTGCCACCGTGGTCACCCGACCCCTCCGCAGCCGTTCCTGTGCTGCACCAGAGGCCGTTAAAAAGATGCTGACGGCCGTTTTTCACTCCCTGCTTCTCTGTATACACACAGGACCCGGCTTTATCTGCTTTCTCGCCAATATTTTTTTATATAACAGTGAAATATTTATATTGTCCAATAAAAGGCAGTAACTTGCAATCTCGCTCAAATTCATCGGAGACCGGGAGCTTCGTTGTCTGAATTTTCCACCCGGCAGTGACCCCTGGTAATTGGCTCCATACATCTTTGGCATCAGGGATTTACATACAGGGAAGGGGGTGATGGATGGCCGGGGTCACCCCCCTGCCCTGTGGCCTGGCTGGCAGGGGAGGCTGCTGGCTCCCTGTCCCTGGTGTCCTGCCCCACATCCCGTCACGGCACAGCCGGGCGGGTTTTGGTGATGCCAGGGAGGAAAGAGACGAATCCCTCATGATTCAGGCAGCCACTGCTTAAATCCCCACGGTGCTGGGGTGCAAGGCTGGTTTCGTGGGAGTTTGAGGTTTTGCTGGGGCATGAAAATGGAGCAAACTGCAGGTCCTGCAGGCCAGGACCGGCTGCTGATCCTGGGGGAGGCAGCTCCTTCCATCGTAAACCAAATTTGCCCCAAAAGTGCCCATTTTGGGAGCGGGACAGGAGGGTTGGGGACAGGACTGAATCTCCAGCAGCCGGAGCTTGGGGCACAGCTGAGCCCCAGGCAGACACCTCCTGACCTCAGCCAGCAGCACCTCGGCCCCCAATTTATCAAAAAGCAATTAATGGCCACCCCCTGCCCAGGTTTTACAGTGTCTGTCTCTTCTCCCGACTGCAGGGCAGTAATTAGTGTCTGTCTAATGAGGTTTCCATAGTGGGAATACGTCCTCTCACCATATCTCCCCACCAGACAAAGCCTTTGCCACAGTTTATGGTGCCAATCTAATTTTTTTCTCAGCTATTTTCACCATGGAAGAAGCTGGATAAGAACCAGGACATCCCCTGGGCTGTGGAATTTACCAGGCAGCACCCAAGAGGTCTCTTCCCACCGCATCCACCCCATCATTTTTATTCTATTTTATTTTTTTCCCCTGCATTCCACCAAAATTAAAAAGCCATCTATATCTTAAAAACCTTATTTATGAACACTTAAGTGTAAGTAAGTCATCGTTGGACGGCTTCCCTCCCCGCTGATGGATGGAATCTGGCACCGGGGTGGACCGGGAGGGAAATCTGGCAATACAATATGCTGTGCTTGACTATTTTGACACTCGGAGTGCGATGTTTTTTTTACAGTTACTGATGAGCTTATGGCACTGCTCCTTTTGGAGGAGCGAGGAGGAGGCTGGGGCTGAGAATATTGATTAGCCAGCTCCTGATTATCTCAACAACCCTCTCGGCTTGCCTTTTCTTTTGCGGGGAATACAGAATTCTTTCAATTATTCATGCGAACCCCCTCGTCGATACTGCCAGCGCGACACCGAGCAAAGCTGGTCCGGGGGAATTGTATTCCTCAAATTCAAACTCCAGCCCTTCTAAACCCCCTTTTATTTTATTTCCCCCTCCTATTTTTCTTGTTTTTGTCCACCTTTTGTTTTTGTTTTGTTCCAGAAGGAGCTTTGTGTCGTTGCTTCGGCGCTGGCGGGGTGGCGGGGAAAGTGCGGAGTCTCATAAACATTTAATCAAATTCAGTTGGGAATTTAGGAAAAAATGTACCTGAGGTTCAGGAGATTTGCTGTTAGGGAATTAACTCGGCAGGACGGTGGATTTCCCTCCCCAGCAATGAGATTTTTGGGTGCAGTAGATGTGAGTGACTAACAAAAGGGAAGCTAATTGGCCACAAAGGCAAATTTTAGCCCCCTAACCTTGAGGTTTGGGGATTTCTGGCTCTCACCACCTCTACTGGGTGGGCAGAGCTGGGGGAAAAGGTTTTCTCGGGGGGGTGCAGCATCCTGCTGGATGCAGGATCCACCTGGATGCATCCCAGCAGCGCGGGAGGGAATTTTGGGTTTCGAGGCGTTTATAAAAAGCAAACGTTGAGCGTTGGGCGCGGAGCTGCTGGCACCCAGCTCGCAGCCCAGATGGGGGGAGATGGGTTGTTTGTTAGAAAAAAATGAATTAAAAAAAGACGAGAAAGGCGGGGAGGGGAGGGAGAGGAAAAAAAAAGAGCAACTCTAAAATAGCTTTTCTTGGAGGCTGTGTGGGGAGGGGTGTTTCTACCAGCCTGGCTGGGTGGGAGGGAAAACTGGCAGCGTTATAGGGGATGCTCAGAGGAGAGCTGGGCAAAGGGGGCAGGACCTGCCCTCGCCACCCACGGTCCTGGGGATGATCCCAGGCCTTTCTCACCCTCTTGGCTCTTGGAGGGTTGGAATAGGGAGAGCCTGAGAGGGACAGACTGGACAGAGCTTCCAGGCAGGGCAAGGAGCCACCAGTGCTGGGAGGTGCCAGAAGAGGGGTCAAGATGTGTCTGGGTGTGGCCAGGAGATGCCATGGCCAGGAAATGTCTGGATGTGAGCGGGAAGTGCCGTGGTGTGATCAGGAGGGGCTGTGGCACAGCCAGGATCCCTTGAATGAGGTTTCAGTGGGGGATCTGAGGAGGAGCAGAGCCACTGGGATGGGACAACACGGTCCCAGCCCATCATTCTGCCGGGGAGAACTTCTCCATCCTACCCCAGGTGCTCCACATCCACGTGAACCTCGGCTTGGGTCCCCCAGCGCCAGCAAGAGTCTCATGGCACTTTAGGACACCTCTTTTCTCCTTGGTAATTCAGTGTTTTCTTCAGGGGCTGCTTCCCCCGCTCCTCTAATGTGCTTGGATGGAAACCCCTGGAGAGCTGCTGGTATTCCGAGCTCGCCAGCAGCGATGCATTAGGATCTGTCATCTGCTGAGCATTACCTGGTTTTAAATCTGTCTCTTTGGAGCTACGGAGCTGCATAGGAAAATATTAAAGTAAACAATAAGTGGATTTACACAAATGTGACTGATTTCCATATTTTTCATCACTTCATTTTATTACCGGGTTTACAGATATGCTCATTTATTTATAGGGCAATCCAGTATTGATTCATTCCGATGCACTGTGCATAAACACATAAAAGAGAGTGATAACAATAGGAATACATTTTCAGTCTTTTAAATACTGCATTTTTTCCAATAGTCTTCATTAGATCCGCTCCAGGAGTATGAGCAATGTCCTTCGGGAAGCCCAGCCGGCCCCTCCGCCCAAGTGGCTCCGGATTTATGGGGGTGTCAGGGAGAACAGGATGCGATTCCCAGGGCAGCAGCTGCTGCTTCCCCAGCCCTGCCACCTTCCTCCCACCAGGTAGTTTTTCCACAGGAGGTCTGGGGGGATTTTATCCCAAAAGGTGGATTCTGCTCTCCTGAGGTTGGGTTTCTGGGCTGCTTTTTTGCCAGGAGGTGCAGGGTGGGCAACAGTGAGGTGCTGCTGGTCCTGGAGCCAGGCTTAAGCGGGGTTAGAACTCTGTTCTTCCCCCTTTTCCCCTTTTCTCCCTCTTTTTCCTTCCCTCTTTTCCTTCCCTTTTCCCACTTCTTTTTTCCTTTTCATTTTCTCCCTTCATTTTAATCATTCTCTATTTTCCTTCTCTTTTCAATTACTTTTCCTTTTTCTTCATCTTTTTCTTATCTTCTCTCTTTCATCTTTCTGCTTTTTCCTATTTTCTCTTCTCTCTTTTACTTTTCACCCCTCTGTCCCTTGTTTCTTCTTTTTTCACTTTTCCCCCTTTTCCCTTTTTCTCCCTTTCCTCCTTTTTTCCCTTTCCCCCCTCTTTTTTTCCCTCTTTTTTCCTCCTTTTTCTTCCTCTTTTTCAAATTTTTTGAAAACCTGCACCACTCCCATCCCATTATTTCCCCCTCAAACCCCACTTTTCCTCTCTTCCCATGAATATTAACCAGGAAGAGCCTAGTGCTCCATCACCTGCCTCACGGGAAGGAGCCCGTAAACTCAGAGTGATAGATGACAAACATTCCCCCTCTGCTCCTTCCTCTAAATGGGAAGGAAAATAGGGGGAAAAAGATAATTTTTAAATATTAACCCAGAGGGATATGGATAGGCTTGTTGGGCCCTTTCTCTCTCCTATTCCTGAATACATCTCCTGAATATTTAGGCTCTTACATCATTTTTTTTCCCTCGAGGAAGGAGTAGCAGGACCAGGAGAAGAAATTATAACCTCAGAGGATAAACCCTGCTTTTATTTTTTCCCCCCTCTTCAACTAAAGGGCAGCTCCTTTCTCTCCCCAAAAGCAGTTTAATGGCAACAGCTTGAGAGGGACAAAGTTTGAATATCCTTGTGCCGGAGAAAAGAGCAGAGCGAAAGCCCTGCTAATTACAAAAGTTGCTTTATGAAAGATAATTCAAAGCAATAATTTAGCAAACATAATCAAGTAGCGCAGATGGGGATTTTGATGAATAGTTTGCAACATGCAATTAGCAGCTCTTGCAGTTACATATCATTAACCCTCAGAGCACAAAAATTATTTTCTCATTATTAGATGAAAAGGTAAAATTAAGCTGACTAGACAGTAAAGGAACAAACTACAATTAATTACCTTCATTTATTACAGTCATTATTTTAAACTTATTTTTTTTTTACTCTGATAGATAGATGAAAACATCTAAATTAAAAGTTTTGTTCTGCTAAGTGGGAGGTGAAACTTTGTGATGCTCAGGGTACGGGGCCAGCCTGGCTCCATCCCAGCTCCATCCCAAATCCAGGGATCGGTGGGAACCCCCTCATCCCTCCCCATCATCCAAGGATGCAGAGCCTGAGCATCCCTGCCTGTATCCCACACCAACCTGGACCACTGCTCTCAGCCACGCGGGGAATTTTGCCTATTTTTGCAGGAAAATACTTTTCCACGAGGATAATTTTCCAGGAAAATATTTTTCATGGGGAAATAATTATGGGGGGCTTGCAAGAAATCCAGCCTTGCTGAGAATTAACCTGCTCAGGCAGCACCTTCTCCTGGTGATGGTCAGGAATCAAGCTGCTCCTCATTGGGTTGGATGCTGAAAACTTTGATTTCGGGATTTGTGTTGGTGGCAGATGGTTCGGAGCTGCCAACTGTCAGCAAACGCACTAAAAAAATAAATTCAGGGAAAAAAAGAATGGAGGGGGGAAAAAAAAAAAAAAAGATGAAGGAAAGAACCAGCTCGAACAGTCAGTGAAAAAAAAACATGGATTAAGTTATGGTGGGGAGGGTGGATAAGCTTGAAATATTTTCCCTGTTGTTGATGTGGGGGCTCAGCCCAAAAAATCTTGTGGTGCACGGGCAGGAAAGAGCTTGGGCACCTTCTCCCCGAGCCAGCAGGGTCAGGATGATGGGGAAAAAAAGAGGGGAAAAAATAACCTAATGAACTGAATATTCTCTGTCTTTGCTCTCAAGAACTTTGCCGAAACATGGTTGAACTTGTCAGGCAATATTACAACAAAATTAAGAACCAGCAGCAATTTTCTCTCATTCGGGATCCCGCTCTTTATAAAGTAAATTATTAATGCATTTTTTTCCTCCGTTAAGCAGTTATTTGCAGCAGTCTTGGTGTATTTCTCATTAGAAATAACATCATCTAAAGAACTTATATTGATTCTTCTTTCCCCCCCCCTTTTCTTTTTTTTAATCTCCGAATCATGGACGTGAACAACATATTTCTGTGATGTTCCCTTTAACTAGAATTCTCAGGCTTTATTTTTATATTATTGATCTTTTTGACACGAATTGCTTTTTGGCCTTGTGAAAATCTTGGGAGCTGCTCCTGCCTTTGGAGGAGTTTGGGGGGAGGGGGTTGTGCTGTGGGGTCGGGGTGGGAGTGATGGGTTTGGGGGGACGTGCAGTGGGTTTTTGGGGGGGTTGTGATGGGTCTGTGGATGAGTGTGAGGGGTTTGTGTGTGTCTGGGATGGGTCTGTGGGGGTGTGGGATGGAGCTGGGGGTGCACAACGGCTCTGTGCACGCGTGTGGTGGATTTAAGGAGGCACCAAAGGACCCCAATATGTGTCTGGTTCCTCGTGGTGGTCCAACCCCATCACCCAGAGCTCTCCCAGGACAGCGCCTCCTTCCCAATCTCCCCCTCCTTCACCACCCTCTCTCTCCCCCACAACTTCTTTACACATCAGCACAAAAAAAAAATAAAAAACCCACACCCAAGGAAAATAGCGAAGGCTTGAATTAATTTTTTCCATCACTTTTCTTCAACATTTGGGGTCTCTGCTGCCGCTTTCTCCCCCCAACAGCTGTTCCTCCAGGCTGAAAAAAGAGCTCATTTTGTGGTTTACTGCCACCAGTATTTAGATGGAAATAACCCACTACTTATCCTGCACTTGATCTCGTGGATGTAAGAATAAACTCTCCGCCGGTGCGATGCAAATCCCGCGCCTCTGGAGCGGGGATGCTCAGACGCTCCGACCGCGCCGGGAGGAGAACCGGCTGCGCCGGGGGAGTTTTACCATTTTGTCAGTCAATTATAATAATATTTCTGCTTCCAAATGTTTAAAAAGTTGGCTTCGGAAGGTATAATCATGGCACAGAGGCCAGCCTGACAATAGTAATTAATTAGGCTATTACGCATTCTGCAGTGATAATTGCTTTGCTGGAAAGTCACCAGCCATGAAAAGGACCCGGCGCGTAAATGTAATTTATCAGACGGCGGCGATCCTGTGCCGCTGCCGCGGCTCACCTTGAGCCCACGGGTGCTGGGGAGGGAGATGGAAGGGGAAAAAATGGGAATTAGGAGTACCTGGATGTTTAATGCAGAGGCAGAACTCGCTCAGAGCCGGCGCTGAGAGCTCTGCAGGTGGGCAGTGGATTTGTGTCGCTGATGGGCATCGTGGTGATGGGGAGAATGGGGATGATGCCATCCTGATCCCACTGAACCAGGGACACTCAGCTCCTCCATTTTTAGCCACTTTCTCCTCTTTTTAGCGTATTTTCTGATGTTGTCTTCTTGGACGTGGATGCAGGGTTTGGTTCTGCCTCAAGAAAGTGAGGATTTATGTGTTTTAATTATAAGATCTTGATTTTAGGGCTGGTGTGGGCTTTTCCCAGGTATTTATTCAGCTCGGTGTGAGGAATTACAGCAGTTTCAGTGTTGGGTGAGCCATCCCCTCAGAGCTGCTCCAGCAGGAATCTCCCCTGGCATTTGAGTAAATTATCCCCCATCCGGAAAAGATCACTGAAAATGTTAAATATCTTTTTTCTACTGACATTTCCTAGAAGTTTAGTGGGACTCTGGAAGAGCCAAGTAGGTCACCTGGCTCACCATCCTGCCAGTTGCCCACACTGGTGGTGCCCCGGCACCAACATGAGCTGGAATGTGCTGGAGCCCAGCATGGGAGATGCCAGAGGCTCCTTCCCACCCCACAGCAGGGGTGCTCAGACCTCCACAGGGATCGCTGAGGAGAGGGAAAGGTTCCCATTGGAAAATGCTTTGTCTCTACAATGTGACTCGAGGAATGAAATGCAATGAAAACCAGCTTGATTTGGAGTCTGGGCCAGATCTTTGCCCCTGAGGTGGGTTAGGGATGCACAGAGCCCGGCACGGGTGATGGAGAGGGAATGGAGAACATTTGGGCTGCTGGATCCTTGCTCTGCACCCTTTGGTTGAAGCCAGCTCAGGGGAGATGAAGCTCTGGGGCAGGTCCAGGCATCCCCATGGCCCCGTGTCTGCTCCTGCTCCCTTCCTGTGCATTCCAAAGGGTTTGGGAATGGGGACAATGCCACGAGCAGCCCAGCACTGCTGTGTCCCCACATCCCTGAGGATCAGGGCTCACCCCACCGGCAGATTCAGCGGGCACAGCACTGTCCTGCTCCAGCACACGGGCAGTGCCAGCTCCTGGCTGCCTCCTCCCTCCTTTCCCCTCTTCACTATTATTATTTTAAAGCACCCTGAAGCCAAGCATTTTCGCAGAACGCTGAAGAAAAGCCCCCAAATTCCTCCTCTGCTGGAACCGCAGTGCTGAGAAAGTAGGTTTGTGTACGAGCCGCTATAAAAAGCCTGGCTTATACAATTTTAACAATAGAAAAATGATCTTTGTGCTCCAGTGCCTGCGAGCTCCGGAGGAGAAGGCGGCTTGCTCAGGTGGCTGCTGGATTACAAATGAGCCGTTTGCTTTGGGTTGGAATGACAAGCGACGGCAATCCGGGCTGCCGGGGTGAGCCAGGAGCTCTGCTGGCACAGAGGAGGGAAAAACGCTCCTGTGTGGGAACTGCCACCGGACTGAGGCCCAAAGTTCAGGCCTGGTCACATAATTAGCCCATCGGTGGCTTAAGAGTAATTTAATTGATTATTTCCCTGTCACAACAGCGTGTCTGCTGGGTGGGCACCTTTTCCTCCGTCACTGGCTGGTGTGAGTGCCCAGTTTGGCTCTAGCTGGAGGTTTTCCAGCTGGGAATGGGTCACTTCCATCCCTGATGCCTGTGTCCTCATGTCCCTCTGGTGCCCCATCCAGGTGGGGCTGGATGGGAGGGGTTACCAAGGGGACCTGGTGGGCAGCAGCCCCTGCCCCGAGGTGTCACTGTGTCTTGAAAAATAAAAGGGATTAAATGATTAATGCTCATGAATGTTGGATGGGAACACGCAGCAGATGAATGTTGGCTTATTGGGATGGGGCTGGTGTGTCACCAGCACTCCAGTACCCCAACAGCCAAGGGGGACAGGGACAGGAGGACATGTCCCAGTCCTGGTGTGATCATCGCTTCCACCCCCAGCACCATCCTGGGAGGGCGGCTGGGGAAGGCCGTGCGCCCGATCCGGCCCGGCAGGCACAACAACGGGCAGGCTTCTTTATTTCTTATTTAAGCGCCGACATTAAATTATAATTTTCATTTACTCAGAGCACATCAATGATTTAGGGCGATGTGACATGGCAGCGGCGTGAGGAGTTTAGCCAAAGGCAGCGAGCAGCTACGCGGGGCACGGAGCCGTGCCGGGGGGACCCGTGTGCCGGCTTTGGTGGCACCGATCCCGCTAGCTCGGCCTGTTCCTCCCTCCCAAGCCCATCCCTGACCCCTTTATCCCTCTCCCTGCAGGTGATTGCACTTAGTAAGAGAAGCAAGGAGGCTGAGACGGCTTTCCTGAGTGTTTACAAGCAATTGCTCGAAGCTCCAGGTAAGCAGAGCGGTGGCGACCTGGCTGCCTAACGAGTCGTGTGCCAGTGCCCAGAGGAGCCAGCGAGGACCGCGGCGCCATCCCCGGCACGGCTGGCACCGTCCCTGGCACGGCTGGCACCGTCCCCAGCACGGCTGGCGTCGCCGACCGCGGCCGGCGCATGGTGCTCTGGAGATCCCAGCCGAAGAGAGGAGAGGAAGCAGCTTTTGCCATCGCTGTGCTTCAGCCCCTGAGCCAAATGCATCTTGACATTAGGAAAGGAATACATTTGCTCAGCCCGTGTAGTAACACTGCGGCTATTCCCACTTGTCTGTTTGACGGTAAGTTGACCGAAACGGCCGAGCGCCGGCTCACAGCACGAGCCGTGGGGACATCCTTCCTCTGTCACCCACGCCATCCTGGGAGGGGGAAACTGAGGCACGGGGCAGCCCGGAGGTTTGTGTTGGCAGAGCTGGTCCTAGTGAGGGGCTCAGAGCCCCCTCCCGCTGCTCCCCACTTCTGGGGGTTCATGTGCGCCAGGCACGGAGCGGCCCCCGGCACGTCGGGGACTGGGAGCTGCAAACGGCTGAAGATGCGCGGAAAGGCTCCTGCAGGGCCACTAATTCATTTTCCAGACATTTAGGAATAACAAAATGTTTTAATGATTTCTTAGGGGAATTAGGGAGGCATATTTTTGTCCTCATTAAATTTTCTCCTGTGCTACGAGAACCAAATGTCAGCTCGGTTTCCAGAACCCAGTTATCTTCCCTCCCCACCTCCCCACGCTCACCCGCCGGCTCCTCCCGCCTGCACATGGATGCACACACATGCACGCCCCAAAACTGCTTCCCTGTCCTCTCTGCACTCCTCCTTCTCTTCTCCTCTCTCTGTTTTTCCACAGCATCATCTCTTGCTCCCCTCCTGCTCCCCAAATCCTCCCTCCCGCGGTTCGTCCCCGTCTGTTCCGTGTCCACATGTCTCTCGACAGGCGAACTCTTTGTGGAATACTTTCCAAGCACCACATAAGTCCTGATTCGACATTTTTTGCTTTGAATGGCTGCTGTCAACACAAATCTCTGGCAGAGACTGTAACGGAGCCTGATTGCTCAGCAAGTATTTTGATAAGTGAGCTGGCTGTGTGTCTGTAATTACGGGAGAAAACCGTAAATCTTTTGGATATTGTTCACACAGATGTGGCGTGAAGGGAAGGGGGGGAAGCAGTAAAATGTGTTAAAAGCATAATTAATGTCATTGTTGTTGGGGATGATTTGATTTAAGGCTGACTTTGACTCGTGGAGGGATTGGTAGGGTGCTGGTGGATGTGTTTGAGCAGGTTGGGATGGGGTGGCAGAGGAGAGGCCGTGGAGAGGTGACAACGCTAGGAGGTACTGTGGGTGTCCCGTGGGTGCCCCACAGGTGACCTGTGCTCCTCCTGGAGCCAGGCAGCAGCGGCACTGAACGTGGGCTGGGTAGAATGGCCCTCCCACCGGGATTAGCTGGTGATCCCCAGGGATACAGGTGCTCCCTGGAGCTGTGTCTGCTCAGGAGAAGCTGAGGAGCACTCAGAACTGCCCCAATCCCTGTTGGTGAGCACCCAAAGGAGGGCCATGGAGATGGTGAAGGCTCTGGAGGAGGAGGAGGAGCCATGTGAGGAGCAGCTGGGGGTGCTTGGTTTGTTCAGCCTGGAGGAGACTGAGCGGAGCCCTCATCCCAATCCACAGCATCCTCGCGAGGGGCAGTGCAGGGGCAGCTCCGATCTGTGCTCTCTGTGACAGGGACAGGGACCAGGGAATGCCTGGAGCTGTGTCAGGAGGGTTTAGGTTGGAGATCAGGGAAAGGTGCAGCCCCCAGAGGGTGCTGGCATTGCCCAGGCTCCCCAGGGAATGGGCACAGCCCCGAGGCTGCCAGAGCTGCAGGAGCTTTTGGACACCCACGTTGGGACTGCCTGTGCAGGGCCAGGGGTTGGACTCCTGGATCCTTTTGGAGGATATCCGGATATCCTTCCAGCTCAGGATAGTTCAAGATTCTGTGCTCCTGCTGCAGCACAGCCGGTGCCACTAAAGGATGGCCAATGACGCCAGCTAGTGGTGGCACTTATACATGTATTTATTTATAATTAATATATATTTAAAGTGTCCCTCTAGTGGGTGATGGAGTGATAGATCAGGGTGCCAGGGCAGGGACACCCTGTTCCCCAGGGGAGCTGGGGGTGTGGGTGATGCTGCACCACGGCCCCAGAGCGTGCAGTGCCCTCGGGTCCCAGTCAGGCACACGCGTCCCTCACGTCACCGTCACCCGCCTGTTGTCAGGTCTGACCTGTCCCAGTGCAGGATGTGATCCATGGAGCGAGGGACTGCACCCCAATATCCCACATGTAGTGCCAGAGCCGGCCCCACAGCCAGGGATGGCGTTGCCCATGGATGGGCAGTGTGGAATCAGCTCAGTGTAGTTATTCCAGCTGGGAATTTGGCATCTGCTGCCCTGGCTGTCGCAAAGATTTGCTCTTCCCTTCCCAAAGCTCTGCTCCCACCATTCCATCCCAGGCTGGCAGCTCCAAACAGGGAACAGCACACGAGGGCATCACCCCCAGCTGTATCTCACCAGCAGGGCTGCAGCTCAGGGGAAGGAAAATGCTGACCTGTGGAAAATCCTTGGTGCTTTATCGCTCAGACCCATTTTTCCCATATTATTGCTCATCTTGGAGGCAGGAGGAGTTGCTGGTGTGGATCAAACAGGGCCTGGCCCAGCGTTTATCTCTATGGAGACAGCTCACAGGCCAGCACGGAGCCTCCCGCCAGCACCCCCGGGGCTGGGGAGCACAGGGGGGACCCCGGCAGCTCCCGGAGTGCAGGGTTTAATTATCCATGTCCTTATCTGGGTGTTTTTAATGGCTGTGGGAGCATCCGGGCTGGTTGAGGCCGTGCTGCATCGCTGCCATCCCGCACCCTTGGGTGGGGAACCAGCCCGTGGGATGCTGAGCTGAGACACAGCAGGAGCTGAAGGATGCTGTGAGCATCCCAGGAGGGTCCCAGCTGGAGCTGAGTCCCTGTGCCAGTGCCAAAGCTGACAGCGCTCAGCCTCTGGATCCTCATGGCCAGAATCCCGGCACAAACCCCTTGTTCCCTCGTTCACGGGGTTTTGGGGATGTTCAGCAGAATTAAGGGATAAGGTTTCCTGTGCAGGAGGCTGCTCCAGGGGCTTTTGGTCTGGCAGTCACTAATCCCACGGGGATGCTGTGGGGTGGCAGGGCAGCAGTGGGGCAGACAGACCCCAAATCCCGTTTGGAGGAGCACGTGTCTTGGCATTTCTCATTTGCAAGGAGCATCCCTGTGGGCATGGACCAAATCTTCCATCTTTTGGGCAGGTTCACCCCAAAGTTATCTAGTGCTGTGTTTCACCCCCAAATCCCATGACATGGCCTCCTTCATCCCACACCGTTCCATCTCAGCCAGGGAATTGCCCAGCAGCAGAGCTCTCTGTGTCCCGTTCTGAGTGGAGGCAGCCGGTTGCTGGAATTTTTTTCCATGGCTGTTATTATCTTTCACCCTTGGATGCCTGCCACATGTCCCTGCCGTACGGTAGCATGCCCAACTCCATCCCACTTCCCTGTTTGCCTAACTTCTTGACCCTGGAGAATTCAAATCTATTTTCTTTCCTCTTCTTTTCTACCAAAAAAACCCACCCCAACAACAAAAAAAACCCCAAACCCATATTAACCTGGCTCAATAGGAGGCATTTTCTTGAACTTATTAAAAAATCCAGACTTGTAAATTAATTTGTTCATGTTGTACAATGGCAGTGCAGATGGACTCATTAGCATGCACACAACAAATAATTATAGATGAATTTTTAGCTGGCCTGCTTAATGGGCTTGCTGGGTTAATTATGTCAATGTATAATTACATCAGCCCTGGGAGACATAATGGCACACCCCGCTGAGCAGACACTAGCTAATGATGGTGTAATGCTGACAGAGGGAAGACGGACGGCTCCGGATGCACCTGCTTACCTCGGCACAAACCTCCATTGTCTGTGCCCAAACCGGCCCTGCCGGAGCCGCCGGTGCCGCCGGTGCCACCGGCTCGTGCCGGGAGGTGATGGCCCCCAGCCCCCTGCCCGTCCCTCCGTGCCTCGGGGCTGGCAGGGAAAGGCAGGAGGCCAGGGATGTCCCCATGGCTCCTGGGATGGCAGGACTCCAGATATCTCCATGGCTTTGGGAAAGGCAGGATCCCAGGGATGTCCCCATGGCTCCTGGAATGGCAGGACTTGGTGTGTCCCCATGGCTTCTGGAATGGCAGGACTCCAGATATCTCCATGGCTTTGGGAAAGGCAGGACTCAGGGATGTCCCCACAGCTCCAAGAAAGGCAGGACTTGGTGTGTCCCCATGGCTTTGGGAAAGGCAGGACTCTGGATATTCCCATGGCTCCTGGAATGGCAGGACCCAGGATGTCCCCATGGCTGCTAGAAAAGCAGAACTTGGTGTGTCCCCATGGCTCCTAGAAAGGCAGGATTCCGGATATCCCTATGGTTCCTGGAATTGCAGGACTCAGGATATTCCCATGGCTCCTGGAATTGCAGGAGTCAGGGATGTCCCCATGGCTCCTGGAATTGCAGGACTCCAGATATCCCCATGGCTCCTGGAATTGCAGGAGTCAGGGGTGTCCCCATGGCTTTGGGAAAGGCAGGACTCAGGGATGTCCCCATGGCATGGGGAGGTGGGAGAGGGCCTGTGAGGGCCATTCCTGCTGCTCACCGCCCATCCCACGCCCCCAGACGCCGCTCCTGTGCTGGAGGCTGCCCGGAGCCTGGAGGATCGGCTGCAGCAGCTCCAGCGCCTCGAGCCCGAGCCGCCGCCCCTGAAGGATCTCAGCCGGCCCTGGAAGAAGCACCCGGAGCTCGGCAGCACCAAAGGTACGAAAGGGAGGGTGGTGGCAGCGGGGCTGCCCCCTCTGAGCATCCCTGGGATGCGGGGTGTGCCCAGGGCCAGGAGCCGCCCCCTGGCCACCGCTGCTGTCCCCTCCGCAGCCGTGTGACTGTGTCCCCCCGCAGAGCGCAGGGAGGGGAAGCCGCCGGCAGCCGAGCCCCCGCTCCCCGGCCTCGACGGCAAAGCGCCGAGCACAGAAACCTCGCTGCAGAGAAATGAGGCAGACAAGCAAAAGTACGTGAGTGCCGGGAATGGGCTCGTTCTGGGGCGCTGTGGGGACAGGTGGCTCTGTCCCCGCTCCCGCACGGGGGTGTCTGTCCATCCTCCTTCTCCATCCCTTTGCATCCTGCTCAGAAACCTGACAGCGCCTCAGACACTCCCGGTGTCCGTCTGTCTGTCCATCCCCAGTCCCAGGCGGTTCTGGGGAAGCAGCAGGCAAGGGCAGAGCCGGCACAGGCCCCTGCTGTTGTCCCCTTGCGCTGTCTCCCTGGCACGTGGCTTTGCCTGGACAAATGGATTGAATCCAGGGCGCTGGATGAGCCTCATTAGATGACCTTTTAATTTGGAGGCTCCCGGCCTTCTCGGTGCCTTCATTGTTATTCCTTAACACGCTGCACCGGGAAACAAATGAAGAATCTTTAAACCCTAAATTGCAGATCTCTGCGAGTAAGTTCCTGGCAAGTGCAGGTTATAAATAATGCAGAATAACTTTTCCCTGATTGCTTCCCCCTCCTCCAGTTAATTACAGGTGGGGGTGGGCTGCCATAACCCCCTCAGAGGGGTTTCAGCCTCAGGGATCAGGGACCCTTCTCAACACAAAAAGTGAATTTTTTTACACTTTGGGCAATAAACCCCTTAACACTGGGGGGCATCCATAGCATCCTGCTGTCCACTGGTGGGTGTCACTTCAGTGAGTGATGGGGCAGAGGAGGGGATGCTGTCAGGGGTGATTTTGGGGGGCTGTGGGGTTGGCACACGGTGCTCCCGGTACATCCCTGGTGCCCGTCTCTCGCAGGGGCCTGCAGGAAGCTCAGGTCACCTTGGCCGCTCGGCTGGGGGAGGCAGAGGAGAAGATCAAAGTGCTCCACGCAGGTAGTGGGGCTGGGACAGGGGCTGCTGAGCATGGAGGGCCAAGCCCCCACCCCACAGCTCACCCTCCTCTTCCTCTTGCCAGCGCTGAAGGCCACCCAGACAGAGCTGCTGGAGCTGCGCTGTAAATACGACGAGGAAGCGGCGTCCAAGTAAGTTCCCAGCAGGGCTGGGCTGTGCTCAGAGCTGAGCTGAGCCACTTTTGGCAGCACTGGGACATCTCTGTGCTGCTACTTGAGGAACTGAGACACTTCAAGCCACTGCAGGAACATCCTGGGCCGTGGTGTCACGGAAACTGAGGGAAAAACAGAAACTCCCCAACAGCATCTTTTAAGCGTTGGAGAGCCAAGGCATTATTTTATTCTGGCTGGGATGTACAACAGAAATTATTTCATCCATGCTTGCCCGGGTTGTGCAGTGAAAATCATTCAGTCTCACACATGGTTCTTTACCAGACTTTTTATACATAAAAACCCCACAGAAATTCACGTTCTTTGGTCTCAAGTGACACAGTCCTTAGTATTTGATCCCCTATTGGTTATAAATCAATTAGCCTTCGATGTTAATTGGGTGCTCATCCTTTGGTTCTCTTATCAATCTATTCCCAGACCGGGTGTCTCCGACCCACCAGGGGGGAAATGTTTGTTAATATTTGCTTATCCCCTCTTTATCTCCTGGCTACTCCCAATTCTTCCCCACTTCTCTTTTGAAGAAATACTTCAATTCCCCTCCCCCTGGGCAGAGGCAAACAAGACTAAAGTTACAACAAAATTTTGAAAGCTGTATCATTTCCAGCAGCAGGGTCCTTATCCCTAAGCCTCATTCCCACATTCTGGGCTGTGTCTGTGCCTCCACCCCCGCTGACACCTCTCATTTTCTGTCACAGGGCAGACGAAGTCGCCATGATCATGACCAACCTTGAAAAAGCCAACCAGGTGAGCCAGGAGCTGATTTTGCAGGAGCTGGTGGGGTTGGCCCTGCAGAACCCTGGGGTGCTGCATGCACCCCAAGCATCTGTGTGGTCTGGATGTCTGTCCCCAAAACTGAGAAGGGGTTGACAGGCACCAGGATTGGGAATCCCTACGAAGGAGAGCTCAGGTTTCCTCCCACTGGTGGGAGCCCCTGCCCCATGTGTGGGGTCAAGGGTGTGTTTGGGATTCTGCCAGGCTCCATTTGGCTCCTGGAGCTGGCATTTGTCACCTCCAGCCTCTCACGGGTGTTTTAAGGCACAACCCACACTGTTCCTGTGTTAGATTCCAGTGTAATCGCTCTTGGTCCTGTCCATTCCTCTTAATTAGTTTTATTTAATTCTGAAAATGTAGGTACAAATAAATGCATGTGGATAATAAAAGAGGTCTAAAGAACAATTTGTATAAATAAAACCTTCCTTTTGGGTGGAAAAAAAACCCGGTGTCCTGGAGATGGTCTGCAGCCAGTGCCCAAGGACTGGGATCAGGAACCGTGTTAGGACATGGGGACCTTAAATACACGGGGGGAACTTGAATATCTGGGCTGGGCTTATGATGCTGGAGATGAGAGTGGGATGCTCAGGAGAGGCACAGGCTGGGGCAGACCCTGGACCCTGTGTGGGGTGGGATGAGCCGCAGTACCTGCTCTGATTCCTGTTCTGTTCTCCGGCAGCGGGCGGAGGCGGCGCAGAGGGAAGTGGAGAGTTTGCGGGAGCAGCTGGCAGCCGTCAACAGCTCCCTGCGCCTGGCCTGCTGCTCCCCGACGGGCACCACGGGGGTGAGAGCATCCCCGGGGCCAGGAGCACCCCTCGGGGCCAGGAGCATCCTTTGGGGCCAGGAACATCCCTGGGGCCAGGAGCATCCTTTGGGGCCAGGGACATCCCTGGGGCCAGGAGCATCCTTTGGGGCCAGGAACATCCCTGGGGCCAGGAGCATCCTTTGGGGCCAGGGACATCCCTGGGGCCAGGAGCATCCTTTGGGGCCAGGAGCATCCCTCGGGGCCAGGAGCATCCTTTGGGGCCAGGAACATCCCTGGGGCCAGCAGCACCCCACTGCAGCTGGCAGCATCTGCCACAGCCAGGAGCATCCCATTGCACTTGGGAGCACCCCACTGATGCAGGAGCAGCTTGCTGTGTTTGGAAGCACCCACTGTGTTGGGGAGCAAGCCCAAAATGCCCAAGGAGTGTTCCCACGCTGAGGTGGAGGTGGTGGCTGTGCCATTCAGCCTCCCATGGAGAAGGGGACATGCACCCCCACAGCACCGAAATGCACCTGGGAGACCTTTAAGGGCAGAAGGAAGGTCTTGTCCCTCCCCAGGGCTCTGTCACCAGGATCCCTTGGGCTCATCTATGCTATGGGGACATGTCCCATGGGGAGGGTGGCCCTTGTCCCCACGTGGGGCAGGCGGGAGCTGACAGTGTCCCCTCTCCCAGCAGGACAAAGTGAACTATTCCATGTGCTCAGGGTCGAGGTTGGAGGCAGCTCTGGCTGCCAAGGACCGGGAGATCCTGCGGCTCCTGAAGGACGTCCAGCACCTCCAGAGCTCGCTGCAGGAGCTGGAGGAGTCCTCTGCCAACCAGATAGCCGAGCTGGAGGGGCAGCTGGCCGCCAAGAACGAGGCCATCGAGGTGCGCCCGCGGGGGCTTGGGGCGTGCCGGGGGCGGGGGCCGGGTGTCCACCAGGACCCGGCTGCAAAACCTCCCCTCCTTTGCTCCACAGAAGCTGGAGGAGAAGCTGCAGGCTCAGGCAGACTACGAGGAGATCAAAACGGAGCTGAGGTATGGCTTGAGCGGCGCCCATGGCCGCACTGCCGGTATCCCCGCTGGCCAGGTGCCACCGTGACACTCGCCTTGTCTCCCTGCCAGCATCCTGAAGGCGATGAAGGTGGCCTCTGCCGGCTGCAGCCTCCCCCAGGCAAGTGCCACGGCGCGTCCCGAGGCGCTGGCTGGGCTGTGCCAGCCCTGCCGACGGTGCCTCCGCCGCCTGTCCCCATCTCGGCTTGGCTCCTTGCAGAGCATCTCGAAGGCGGAGGAGGCCCTGCTGCTGGGGAAGGAGGCTTTTTACCCCTCCCAGAAGTACCTGCTGGAGAAGCCCAGCCTGCTGGCCAGCACTGGTAGGGACCCTGGATTCTGCAGCATCCCCCACTGGGAATATCCATGGGAATGTGGGTGGCGGGGATGGATCCTGCCCTAGCTGTGGTGGGGTGAGGGAAGGACAGGGATGTCGCCTGGGGAAACTGAGGCAGGAGCTGTTTGGCTGCAGGGCTGTGCCGGAGCCGTGGCCAGGGGGACTCTAGTGTGTCTCCCTCTCTCTCCTTCATCTCTAGAGGAGGATCACTCCGAAGACGAGTCGGGGAAGGATCCACTGGGCATGGAGCAACCGTACCCATCCCCTCACCACGCCCCTGCCGATGACCCCTCGTCCCCCACGCCCCTCCCGCCGCTGCCTGGCCCCGGCATGGCCCCTGACGGTCCCCGGACTTTCTCTCTGTCCCCCTTCCCGGGGGGCGAGCGGCTTTCAGGGGACCCCAAGGCCCCCCACCTCCCGCTGCCCAGCTACAAGAGCGAGAGCAGTGGCGGGGGACCGCCCTTCCCCTCCTCCTTCTTCGGGGCCAAAAGCAGCACCGTGCACCCCGTGCCGGCCGCCAGTGCCACCAGCCCGCCCGGAGAGCCCTCCGAGGGCAGCGCCGGCAGCTCCGCCGAGGAGGAGCAGCTGGACACGGCCGAAATCGCCTTCCAGGTGAAGGAGCAGCTGCTGAAGCACAACATCGGGCAGAGGGTCTTCGGGCACTACGTGCTGGGGCTGTCGCAGGGCTCCGTCAGCGAGATCCTGGCGCGGCCCAAGCCCTGGCACAAGCTGACGGTGAAGGGCAAGGAGCCGTTCATCAAGATGAAGCAGTTCCTCTCCGATGAGCAGAACGTGCTGGCCCTGAGGACTATCCAGGTGCGCCAGAGAGGTGAGTGGTTGGGGTGGCCCTGGTCCTGCCCCGGGGTGCTGCAAGCGATGCCCCTCCCAGTGCACCCCAGTTCACCCTGGCAGCACCCTGGGGTGCTCCATGCCATGGCAGGGGGGCTCACCAGGCCGTGATGTGCTGGCGAGATGGGCTGGGATGCTGGTCCCACCAGGACTTTTTCCCTGGTGGGATGAGCCCTGGAAAACGGCAGCAATTAACAACAACCCATGGCTGTGGAAGCTGCATCCCCTGATGTGCTTTACTCATTTATTCTGACAAGTGCCATTTAATTATTCATTAGGCTGTTCCGTGCCGTATGAATCAATGTGCTCAGGAATATTTCGTTAAAATAATGAAGTTTTAGTGCTGCAGAATCTCGGTGCAGTGCTGGCACCACCGTGGGATGGTGACTCCCATCTCTGGGGACAGCAGCTGCATCTCAGCAGCAGCAGCTGGTCACTGGAGTCCCTGTGGTGGCACCAGGACTGGACAGTGCACACCCATGGTCCATGCACCTGCTGGTTTCAGCCTGGAGGGCTCTGATTTATCCCCTGGATCTGATCCATCACTGACACTTCTCCTGCACAGCCAGGAGGGCGCAGTACCAGGGATGGGGACATGGTCCCTGTGCCCGTGCCTCCGCTCTTGGTGGGGAGAGGGTGCCCTTGGTTGGTTTGAGCAGGTTGGTGGGAGAAGCTGTGCCAGAGGCAGGAGCTGGCAGCCAGGGCTACCAGGGCTCCCTGTGCTCCGGTAGCGACTAATCGGGAGTGACATTTGTCTTCAAACCGGCATCCCTAAAAATAACCGAACATGAGGAGCAGTAAATACTTCCTGACATACAAGTGGAGCTTGTAAAACCAGCGCCGGTGACAAAGCTGTTATCCTGCCTCTTTGATCAGGTAGCATCACGCCGCGGATCAGGACACCGGAGACTGGCTCCGACGACGCCATCAAAAGCATCCTGGAGCAGGCAAAAAAGGAGATTGAGTCACAGAAGGGAGGTAGGTGCTGCCATGGGGGTGGCTGAGTCCCTGTCCTGCCCGATGGCAGCAGCACCCAAAGTGGTGCCAGTGGCTGGGTGCTCTGTGGCTGCAGGTCTTGTCCCAAAAATGGGCTTTTTTAATGATGTTTCACCCATTAACATCCATGGGGAATTTTAGGGCTCACTGGAAAGAAATACCATGTGGGATGGGAGAGTCCCTGGGCAGCAGAGTTCAGATCTGGGCTCTCAGAAACTTTGGATGCACTCTTTTCCTCCCCCCTGCCCCAAACCAGATGATTAAATGAGTATTCAGGATCCATCTGGCATGAGGAATCATTAAAGCAGCTGCTCTCGCAGTCAATTACAAGAAATGAAATACATTAAAACAGGTAGTCTGCTGAGAAAGCAGAATCCCGGAGAATTAAATTAGATGGGAACGGTGGAAAAACAGACAGGGAAAACAAACATGTTTGTCTATCGCATTGTTGGTAATGGGATTTATTTTGCAATCATCAAAAAAGAAGTTGGCTTTGAGTTGGGCTGTTGAAGCTTTTGCTTTGTGGGTGCTGCTGGTCCAAACCAGATGGGGATAAACCCCTCTTCTCCCACACTTTGAATTGCAGCCACACAATAAACCATGTGTTCCGCTCCTCGGGGCTGCCCTCACCCCTTTTCTCCACAGGGGAGCCCAAAACACCGTCAGCATCGCAGGCAGCGGCCAACGGGGCGGGCGGCAGCAGCTCGGAGGACGCCATCAAGAGCATCCTGGAGCAGGCACGGCGGGAGATGCAGGCGCAGCAGCAGGCGCTGCTGGACATGGAGTCGGGGGCCAGCGGGCGCAGCGGGGACGCGGCACCCGCCGAGCGCTCCACACTGGCCACCGTCAGCCAGAACATCGCCCCGGCCCACGTCAAGCAGGAGGAGGGCAGCGGGGCCAGCCCCGGCCTGCCGCAGACGCCCCTGGCCGTGCTGTCCCCCGCCGCCTTTGTCCAGAGCATCATCCGGAAGGTGAAGTCGGAGATCGGCGACGCCGGCTCCTACTTTGACCAGCACTGGGCGTCGGAGCGGAGCCTGCTCAGCCGGCCCTACACCTCTGTGTCGCCTTCTCTGTCCTCCTCCTCCTCGAGCTACTCCAGCATGGCCAACGGCCGGGGCTGGCAGCGGGGTGAGCCCGGCGAGGGCAGCACCAACGAGGACGAGCTGCAGCCGGCGGACGAGGAGCCCCACCGGCTGTCGGAGATGAAGGCGGAGGGAGCCGGAGCAGAGCCGGCGGCTGGTGGGCGTCTGTCCTACTACCCCACGTACGTGCCACGGACCCTGAAGCCAACGGTGCCACCACTGACGCCGGAGCAGTACGAGATGTACATGTACAGGGAGGTGGACACGCTGGAGCTGACCCGGCAGGTCAAGGAGAAGTTGGCCAAGAATGGCATCTGCCAGAGGATCTTCGGAGAGAAGGTACCAGCCTGGAGAAGGGGGGTCTGGTGTCCTCTCTGCTCCGTGACTCAGAGCCTGGGCCTCATTGATGGTCTTCAGCAGCTCCTTCCAGAGTCTTTCCTGGTCTGTTCCCCCTGGGAGGATTCTGAGGCCTCAGGGTCTGACCCAACCCCAGTCTCCCAGTGGCCACCACTCATCCCACCAGGAATGCCCTGTGCCCTGAGTGGAGCCCTTTGGGGGCCGGCCTCCCACCCCACTGGGTATCCCAGGGGGACCCACCATCAGCACCCATGGCAGGGGACAGAGGGTCCAGACATGCTGTGGGGCAGTGGGTGGCAGTGGGTGGCATCCTGCTCCCCCTCCCCTGACACGGGGGTGGAGGGCAGGCAGCTTCCCAGCTCCGGGGGGAGTGCAGCCCACCTTCGGCAGGTGACACCTGCGTGGTGCCCAGGTGCTGGGACTGTCCCAGGGCAGTGTGAGTGACATGCTGTCGAGACCCAAACCGTGGAGCAAGCTGACGCAGAAGGGTCGGGAGCCTTTCATCCGCATGCAGCTCTGGCTGACGGACCAGCTGGGCCAGGGGATCAGCCAGCAGCCCACACCCTCCCAGGGTAAGTGACATCACTGTCCCCATGGTCCCCATGTGCCATGACTGTCCCCACCACGTCTGTGTTCATTCCCTGCATCCCAGTGAGTTTGTCCTGCTCCCACCCCAGCACTGGGAAGAGATGTCTCTGCCAACTCTAACACCAGCACCCAGACCCTGGGAAGCCCCTTTCATCCCCAACCCACTTCATTTAAAACAAAAATAAAAAGAAAGCCACATCAAAAATCTTGGGCTTTGCACCTGGCATAAAGCAGTAACTGGATTTTTTTTATCATATTGGAGGAATTTTCTCACTTTAATTATTCTTCCACCGACCTCCCGCTTTCCCGTAGCCACTGGAGAAGCTTGGCTTCTCTCTTGGGGTTCCTCTTCTCTAGCATAGGCATCCCCCAAATTCCCCTCCTGCTCCAGCTGGCTCCCTGCACTGTCCCCTCCCGCTGACCCCTCTGTCCTGGTGTCACACAGCCAGCCCTGCGGAACCCCAGCCGTCCCCCTCGCCGCCCCCCAGCCCCGCCGAGCACGAGAAGGGCTGCCAGGAGCCCCTCACCCTGGCCTTGGAGAGCAGCAAGGAAAACCAGCAGCCCGAGAGCCGCTCGGCGCCTGCGCTGGGCGGGAAGACGTATCCCAACAGCCAGGGGCCTGTGGGCATCCAGGAGATCGTGGCCATGTCCCCCGAGCTGGACACCTACTCCATCACCAAGAAGGTCAAGGAGGTCTTGACGGACAACAACTTAGGTGCGGACCCTCTCTCTGCCCAGGATTTTTGGGAGCTGCTGGTGAGACTGCATGGATCCAGCACCCCAATTCCTGTAGATGTGGCCCCCTCCCAGATGTTTTTCTGTGGGTGCTCATGGGAATCCCAGGAGGATGCTGGCTGGGAAACGGGGTGCACCTGCTTTGCAGGGCGACTGCGGCGCCCGTCCCGCTGCTCCACCCCCTCAAACCACCTCTGCTTCTCCTCCCCCAGGCCAGCGGCTGTTTGGGGAGAGCATCCTGGGCCTGACGCAGGGCTCGGTGTCCGATCTCCTCTCCAGGCCCAAGCCGTGGCACAAGCTGAGCCTGAAGGGGAGGGAGCCCTTCGTCCGGATGCAGCTCTGGCTCAACGACCCCCACAACGTGGAGAAGCTGCGCGACATGAAGAAGCTGGAGAAGAAGGGTGAGGGATGGGGTGGCACGGCCCTGCTGGGTGTGGGCTGCTGGCTGAGGGAGGGTCCCGGGCCGGGGGGGTGAGCGGTGCCAGCTGGGTGTCCTCTCCTGCAGCCTACCTGAAGCGCCGCTACGGGCTGATGAGCACTGGCTCGGACAGCGAGTCCCCCAGCGCCCGCTCCGAGTGCGCCAGCCCCAGCGCGCCGCCGCAGGACCTCAGCCTGCTCCAGATCAAGAAGCCGCGGGTGGTGCTGGCACCAGAGGAGAAGGAAGCCCTAAAGAAAGCCTACCAGCTGGAGCCATACCCCTCCCAGCAGACCATCGAGCTGCTCTCCTTCCAGCTCAACCTCAAGACCAACACCGTCATCAACTGGTTCCACAACTACAGGTACGGGCGCTACCGGGCTTTGGGGGTCTGATGGTGCTGAGACACAGAGGGGGTGGCACTGTTCCCCTTCCAGCCTTCCCTGTCACTCTTCCCTAGATGGGAGGTGCAGACCCATTGGAGGTCCCCAGGTGCACCCCAGGCCAGTGGGTGGCCTTGGCTACCTTGCCCAAGTTGTGTTGAGCATCTAAAGAGGTTTCCATGCTCACATCCACCTGCTCACGCCAAAGCAGGAGCTCTGTCAAGTGGGAGGGAATGCCTTACAGAGGCTCCTGGAGCACAGGATCCATCCCCACAGCAGCCCAGCCCTGGGGAGCAGCACAGGTTTCATCCCTAGGTGGGATCGTAGCGGACAATTTTTCCACTGGCTGGAGATGCGTGGTGGCCATGGCACGGTGGTTGTTGCCACCTCTCCACGGTCGTGTCCCGCAGGTCACGGATGCGCCGAGAGATGCTGGTGGAGGGCGCGCAGGACAATGACACGGACCCGGAGCAGAGTGGGGGGACAGCCATCCCCGGGCGCCGGGCCCCCCACAGCCCCGATTCGGACACCGAGGATCACAAACCCGTGTTCGTGGGGGGCGAGCCCCCCTGTGCCGCCGTGCCCGTGAAGGTGAAGGAGGAGCAGGGGGATCCGGGCGGCTGGAGCCGCCGGCGGGACTCTCGCAGCCCGGCCGGAGCGGCCGAAGGGACCAGACCTCCCCAGGAGGAGCGGGGGGCAGCCCCCCACGCCGCCGCCCCCGCCGCCAGCATCCTCCCACGGCGGGGAGGCCGAGCCGGTGCCACCGCCGGGGGACCCCCACCGCCGCCACCGCCGCATCCCGACAGCTCCCAGTCCTCCGCGGGGTCATCCCGTTGCAGCTTGGTGGTCTCCCCGACATCGCCCTCGGCAGCTTCCTCGCCCGGCCTCACCGGCTCAGCCTCACCAGGACCATCCTCCGCCGGGCCGGTCTCGCCGGCGCTTCCGCCAGCTCCTGGCCCCCGGCTCAGCACCAGCGTCCAGCGGCGCCACGAGAAGATGGCCAACCTCAACAACATCATCCACCGCCTGGAGCGGGCTGCCAACCGCGAGGAGGCCCTCGAGTGGGAGTTCTGAGCCCCCCCAACACCCTAAATATATATATACACCCCCACACATATATATATATTTTGATAAATGCAGTGTGCACCGAGAGGTGACGAGTGGCCGGTGCCGCAGAAGAGGAGCGCCCGTGGAAAAGAGGGAACACCCCCTCTATGAAGCCGCCCCCACCCCTCTGGCTTTGTTTTAAATGTGAAAAACTGGGAACAATTTTAGAAAAGAAAAACAAAAAAAACAAAAAATATTTATAGACCTCTTTTAGATATTTTAATAAAAGGATACTTTGGAATTTATTAACAGCTTAAGCTGCTTTGATATTAAAGATAGCTATAAAATCAAGATGATGTAGCAGTCGTGTCATTAAATGTACACTGAAGTCTTGTAGTTTGCCACTGGATGAGATTAAAAACAAATAAACAAAAAAAAAACCCCAACCAAACAAAAAAAAAAAAACCCACAGAAAAGACTTTTTTGAGCAAAGCCATCAAGAAGCACTATGAGACTGACCAAATTTAAGAAACTTTTGCAGTTTCCACCCCTGTCTGTAAGACACTGCATCGCTTCTGCCCCAGCCAGAGACTGCGTCCTAGTCCCTGAAGACTCTAAAGCCCCTGACACCATCGAGTATGTATTTAGTTCTGGTGTTTTATGTTTTTGGAAGCCTTTGTAACACAGAATGTCCCGTGCGGTTGTATATGTTGTAGAAATGTCTGCAATAGCCTTCTGGAACAAGATGTAGCATGGTCCCAGCACCGTCCCTCGCGCTTCCTCCAGCCGGTGGCTCATGCCAGCTCCCAAAGGAAGAGAGAAAATGAGGCAAAAGCAAAGAAAGCAACCTGAGCTTGGGATTTTGGGAGTGGGATGGGAAAATGTACCTGGGTGTGGTGCTTGAGGATGGTGACAGCTCGCTGGGGATGGACATCCGAGGCATCCCGGTTCCCCGTCCATTCAGGAGAGAAAAAGATGAAGCCTCTGAGCTTTGGCCCTGGGGCAGCAGTGCTTAAGGTGAGTGCCCAAAAATCGTGAGCCACACACTCGCAGGCTGAGCCCTGCTCAGGTCTTCTCCAGCATCACAGCCAGCTCTTGGGGCTGAAGCACTTTTTTAGGGAGAGCGCCTGGGCAGGAGGAGAATCCCACTTCCCCAGGTGGTGGATGTCAGTGATGGCAGGATGAGCTTTGGGATGTCACATCACCCTGAACTGGGCACCACTGAGCTTTGGCTTCCCAGGGCTGACCCTGTGCAGACACAGGAGCTCGGCGGTGGCCCCATCCCGGTGTGCTCCTTGTCACCTCCCTGACCCCACCACCTCCAGCCAGCCTCTGCTAACAAAATGCCTTTAAACCGTGTGGAGTGTCCCACGCTGGGCTGCTCTGCCCTGTCCCCTGCCCACACAGCATCAGCCATCGCCCACCAAGGCCCTGCCAGGCTCCCAGGCGATGCAATGACTGATTTTCCACTGTAGACGTTTTTATCAGAATAGAAGGTATTTTTATACTCGGGTGGTAGTGGGTGAGCATTGGGTGAGGGCACGGCTCTCCCTGCCCTGCCCTGACGAGCCCCAGGGTGCCCAGGGCTGCTCTGCCACCGTGCTGTGGAAAGAGGAGGTGTGACCACTGACTGCCTTCTCTGTTGTGTGCTAGAGGGAGCTTTAGTGGAACGGGATTTGAGGAAGCACTTAGGATAATCCTGAGCGCGGCAATCCTGTTGTGTGAAAGCCAGCGGGACACACCGGTCACGTTTTTGTTAGGCTCATGTTCTGTACTTCAAAAGTTTCTATGAGATCGATGAACTTTGTTTAACAATTTTGAAAGGAACAAGTTCTGTAAAGAGCCACTAAATACAGAAGTTGGATACGACTCTGGCCTTGGGGTGTGTTTTATCCAGAGGTGATGGAATGGGAATTCCTCTCACACTTGCCCAGTGCCTGGTGTTGGAAGTCACAACTTTGCTTTGGGATTGTGGCAAGAGCTCTCATTATTCCAGTGACCGGGGGAAAAAAAGAGAGGGTGTTAAATGGGATCAGCCCAGCTCAGAGTGTGATCCTGCCCCATGAAATTCCTGTGCTCATCCCTGCTGCAGGTTCGCTCCCGCCCCTGGGGTAGCTCAGCACCCTCCAGCGCGACTTTCAGCTTGGTTTATCATAAAATCATCGTTTCCTGGAATGGTTTGGGTTAGAAGAGACCTTAAGGATCATCTTATTCCATTGCCCTGCCACGGGCAGGGACACCTCCCACTAGAGCAGGCTGCCCAAAGCCCTGTCCAACCTGGCACCACTCCCCAGCACAGCTCCTGCTCGGAGCCGACCGTCGCTGGGCGAGTCGGCAGCTCCTGACACGAGGCAGGGCTGTTAGTGTCTGATGAATTAATAAATCCATATGTTGCATATCTGTTTAAGCTTGTTTGTCAGCTAACACGTTGAGGAGGACTTATTTCTGATGGGTATCTGAACGTCTGGAGAAGCTGGGCCAGCTGCCATGGAAACCGGAATCTTCCCCTGCGGCGAAGGACGGAGCCGTGTGAACCATCTGGGTGCTCCGGGTGCAGCTGCACCCCGGCTGCCCTCGGCACTGCTCCAAATGCCAAATTCCACAGGGGGACACCGTGCCTGGCCTGGAGCAGGCTCCACGCTCCGCAGGGCTCTCGGCGAGTGGGTGAGCCTGGCTGGCTTCGTGCCTCGGTTTCCCCAAGAAGTGATTGCACAGCCTCTGCCGTGTTGAAGAGAAGCTGGAGACATCCATGCAGGTGGGGATGTGTGGGCAGGACATGGGGATGTGCTGGCCACTTTCACAAGGGCAGAGTCCCCGGTCCCTGCCAAGGAGGGACAGGTGTTTTGTCCTGGTTAAGAGCTGCCCCTGCCAAGGAACCACTCTGGCATGAGGTGTCCTGATGTTTCCAGGGTGGCTCCATCCCATCTCACCCCATCCCTGCAGGCAGATATGGGGCTCCAGGGCACTGCAAGACCCTGGCATTGGCCGTGTCCCCTTCAGGTGACACAGCCCCACAGACATGGTGGGGACAGGAGGAGGACTAAAATAAAGCATTAATTCCCACCTGGACCCTGCTCCTCAGGGGCACAAAAAAGGACAATGGATGGGAGGGAAATTCTGAAACAACTTTTATTGTAGGAAAATCTTGTGCCTGTCCTAAGGGAGCAAAGGGAGCTGGAGCCACCCAGCCCTAAGCCAGGGCACCCTGACTGCTCCCCCCTGCTCCAGGGTGGGTCACCCCACCTCTGGGCCAGCAGCTTGACTGTCCATGGTGGAAATAAGAGAGAAACACAGGCATGAGGCAGCAGCTTGGCACATGAATCATTCCTCACGCTCTGCTGCTGACACACACATTCCCATTTGCCACCACGAGCGATGCTTCCCCTTAGTGAGCTGGCATGGGGATGATGTGCTGTCCCAAAATACCCACCAGCAAGGCAGTGCCCGCAGCTGCTGCATTCCCCCAGGGTCTGACCACCCCCACATTGACCATCCAGGCTGTGAGCAGCAATTGCTCCCAGTGTAACGCCCCGGGCTGGGTGTCACCAGCTCCCCAGAGCGCACAGAGCTGCTGCTGCCGTTAAGGAAGGGCTGCACTCACTGATATTTTAGTTTCAAACCACATCCTGCTGGAGCAGAGGGATCTGGCAGAGCTCGGCCAACCTCAGTGTTGTGCTGGGCCAGGAAGGGAAGTCAGCAGCAGGCTCTCCATTGTGGAACACCCACACGGGCACTCAGGCGGGCGAGGTCCCACCAAAATCCTCCTCCAAACGCTGTCAAGGCGTGATCCCACTTCAAGAGCATCAAGAGGCCCCAGCAGAGCCAGAGCAGTGGTGGATTCCCAGGAGGTCTCAGTCAGTGAGCAGTCTGTAGTTTGCTTGTGCTGACTGTGGCACCCCACCCGCACATGGGGGCACGGCTGGAGGGCACCCTTGTGCTGTCCATTTCACCGTCACAGAGCAGCACTGCTGTCCCTCGGTGCCGAGCCCTCGATGGCAGCACGTGTCCATCACCGCCACCACAGCCAGCTCCGCACATCCCGAGGCGAGGAGGGGACGGGGCCAGCACCAAGGGCGACCACCCTGCCCTGGTTCCCAGCAGCTTCCCAGGGCTCAGCCACCGCTCAGAGCCGGGGGCCACGCTGCCTCTGCTGCCAGTCCTGCCGCAGCCGGGCCACCTCCCGGCCGTACTGCTGGTGGAGCCGGCAGAAGGTGGACGGGCTCTGTGACCCGGTGCTCGCCGCCTCGCCGTTCCCCACCCGCCTGCGCGGCGGCAGCGGCGGCGGCCGCGGGGTCCCCTCCTCACCGTGCCCCCCGCAGCCAGAGCTCTCGGGCAGCCGGGCCGCCCCCAGCACGTTGTTCCACACCGCACAGCCGTTCTCCTTGGGCAGGATGGCGGGCAGAGCCGGCAGCCGCTCCCGGGACTGCTCCAGCCCCGACGGCTTCGGCTTCCAGGGGCCGGGAGGCTCCCGAGAGCCCCCACATCCCCCGGCCAGCCCCCCGCCCATCTCCTGCAGCTGCTTCTCCAGCTCCCGCACCACCAGCCTCATGTAGTCAAAGCTGGCTCGGGACAGCGACTTCACCCACGACTCCATGGCCGCCTGGCTCTCCGCCGCCAGCACGTAGGTGCGGGACTTGGTGCCGCCAAAGCGGATGGCGAAGGCAAAACCTTCGGCTGAATCGCAGAGCTCCACGTTGCAGCCCTCCAGCACGATGACGCCCACGGGCTCCCGGCTGTCCCGCTCCTCGAAGTAGAAGAGCATGTTGCCCTTGAGCACGAACCAGCGGCGGTGATAGGCCGTGTGCCGCTCGCCTCGCTTGTAGAGGAAGCCGGAGTTGTCGGCCGGGGAGTCGCAGGTGGCGTAGAAGGCCAAACTCCGCTCGTTCAGCTTCATGGCTCCGCGCCCTGCGGGGACAGAGGGTGCTCAGAAACCAGCACGGAAATTGCCGTCGGCTTTTTGTTCCTGCCGGCAGCAGCCCCGGGGCCCAGCAAATGGAGATGGTGAATAAACAACCCCGGGATGGTTGGGATAAACCCGCTCCCAGTCGAGGGGCTGGGATGCCGGGTGGGCTGTGGATCCCCCCAGGGACCGCCACCCCCCAGGAGAGTGTTTTGGCACGGAGGAGCCCCAGGCAGGGCTTGTCGCGGTGCCTCGCGTCACCTGGCACAGGTGACCTTCGCGCCGGCGCGCAGGGAGGGTTCTGGCCGGCGCCGTGGATGTGGCTGCCGCTCCAGGGAGCCGTGGCCATGAACCCTGACACCCGGGCAAGGCCACCGCTCCTCCTGTCCCCTAATCGCTGGTGGCCTCGCCGGGCCAGGCTCTCCACCCACCTGGGCTCTACCTGCGGTCTGCGGCGGTCACCGGCATCAACGACACGCGGGTGGCCGCGGTGGCCGTGAGAGCGCTGGATCCGGGCTCGGACGGTGCCAGGGGGCTTTGGGCCACCGCTCCTGCACGGTCACCTTTGTCCTCGGCTCCCACCGGCCCGGCCCCGCGGGCGGAGCGCTGCTCCCCCCCGCCTCCGCCACCGCCCATCCCCGCGGCCGGGAGGGAGGGAGGGAGGAGCTGGAAAAGCGCTCCGGAGCTCGGCCCCGGGGCAGGGAGCTCCTGGCTCGACCCCAAAACCCGCTGCGAGTCACTGCTTCGGGCACCGGGACTGAGAGCCAGGCAGCGGCGGGGAGAGCGAGGGGGGAATGGGGGAGCATTGGAGGGTGCAGGGGATGTGCTCATCCCGGGATGAATGTCTGGGTGTACGCAGGGATGTGCACACGTGTGGGAAACGCAGGAGTTTAGTCCTGAAGGTGGCTGCACAGTGCTGAATTTTCGGTCACATTTTGGAGGCAAAGAATTGGGATTCTGGGAGCATCTGGCAGGGAACGGCAGAGGTTGGTGGATGAGGTGGGAGACACGAGCCCCGCAAGGAGGGTTGGTGGCAGGACGGGGACTGGTCCTGTGTGGGTGGGAGATGCTGCAGGGGGCCAGGCTGCAAGTCCTGGCTGCTCTCCTGACCTTCCAGCCATATCCTTGGGTCACAGCCAAGTGTGGGGTGGTCCCAGTGCAGAGGAACAGAAGAATCTGAGTGGGGACAAGCCTCCAGTCTGATTTCTACTCTTGGTTGGCCTTCCAGGCTCACAGGACCACCTTGGCAGCGTTACTGTCCTCACCATGTCCCAGCAAATACCAGCATCAAGGATTTGTGCTCCTTGTCACCGTCCCTTTCCTCCAGTTTCTTCATTCCCCTGCTCTGCTCCACACCCATGTGTGCATTTTAGCAATCGAGGCATTGGCAACAATTTTAAGGGTCCCCATCCCAGAAATTCTGCTGTCCCTGACCTCTGCCACAGGTTGTGGTCCACTCCCCACCCACAGATGCCCCCGTTTCCCTGCACAGCTGCTCAGGACTTTGCGATTTTCTGCTTGTGTCAGAGGTTTCCAGTTTACCGAGGGCTTTCCCTGTCAGCTGCAGACTTTCACTTTCAGGCTATAAAAAGGGATTCAAACCAGCCCTAAAACCATCTGGGCTTTATCTTCCCTCCTGAGCAGAGCAGCTCTCTGTTCAAGGTCGCTGGTGGGAAGTTTTGGATCTCTGCACCACTTATCTCCCTGCCTTGCTGAGCGATGCCTTTTCACAAGGCGAGATTAGAGCGGGAAGGGCCGTGGGGAGAAGCAATATCTTTATTAGAGCAGCTAGGGTAATTGGAAAAAGGCAGCAGGGCTCCTAGCTCTGCTTTCCTTCCCCGAGACTCCAAAGCCACGTTTTCATCTTGCAGAGGTTGTTCCTCCTCCACAGCTGCTCTGGAAAATCACCCCGATTCCTCAAAAACGCTGACAAAATTCCCCTGTGGAATTTTTGCTTCCCGTTGGGTCTCTCTTGGAACAGTCACGTATTGCTGCACAAGCTCCAGGACTTCCCCTTCTGAGCTGCTCCATATTTTCCCGTTGTCCCCCAGCATCCCCCCAGCAAGAATTCCAGACGCCGTGCCTCAGTTTCCCCCGTTAAATTTTGATGGGAAAGATGGGAAAAACGAACTCCCATGTTGAGCTTGCCCCACAGCAGGGGAGAAGGGAGAAGAAAAGGGTCTGAAAGGAGGTGAGGGGGTGCCAGGAGCATTTCTGGATGTGGGATGCCCTTGGCCTCAGCTTCCTGCTGCTCCCATGACTTGGCGCGATTACACAGCGGCGGGTGCGGGACGGCTCAGGGAGGTGAGCGGGGGCTCGGAGTCACCGCCAGTGATGGGAATCTTGGGGTACCGGGGGGCCTCGGATACCGGGAGCTGTGCGGGTCCCCGCCCAGAATCATCCCCCAGGAGCCCCAATGGATCCCGAGCCGTGCCTTGGCGTTCGAGGCCAACAAGTCCTGACTCTCACGGGCGTGGGGCGGGCGCGGCGCTCCCCGGAGCCTCTCGGGGTGCGGGTCCTGCCCCGCTCCGCTCCCACGCGGGTTTCCCCGTCCCACGCCGTCCCCAGCCGGGCACCGGAGCGCGCTGCCCCCGGGCCCCTCCGCCCCGCTCCGGGACAGGCGGAGCCGGCCGGGGAAGGGCCGGAGGCGGCGGCTGCAGCGCGGGGAAGAGCCGGGAGAGGGCAGAGGGAGCCCGGTCACGGCGGCCGGAGCGCTGCGGGGCTCGGTGGGGACAGCCAGCCTCGGACACTGCCCCCGTCCCGCTCCATCACCACCCTGCCCATCGCCACCCCCTCCAGAACCAGCACAATCACCCCTAAACCACCCGCTCCATCACCGCCTCCATCCCCACTCAGCCCTCGGAAGGGGCACTTAGAAGCCAGGCTAAGATTTTGGGGGGCATTTTCCAGCTGAGCACAGACCCTCAGAGCCAAGAATTTCCAGATGTTGTCACCCCCAGGCCCTCTCCGGGCAGCCTGGGACGGACATTCCCTCAGTGTGGGATGGCAGGGATCACCTGAAACCCATCACATGCCACCGTGAGAAATGCAAACGAGAAATGCAAGTGAGAAATGCCTTTTCCCAACCACCCCACCCATCCTGGAAGAGGAATTAAGGAGGGAAGTGGGAAGGACGGCTGGAAGCCAGTAAAGGGTTTTGTACAGGAGAAGAAAGCAGCAATGGTTAAAAGCTGAGGGCAGTGCAGAGCGGAAGGGAAGCAGCAGCGCCTGAGTGAGTGTGTGTGTGTGAGAGAGAGAGAGAGAGAGAGAGCATCTGCGCAGCTCCACACACACAAACAAAAAAAAAAAAAAAAAAAAAACACCAAAAAAAACCAAAAAGCAGAAGTCGGGAGGTAGTGAATTAGCAGTTGGAAGACTGAGAAAATCCATACAGGAAGCAAAACAAAAGAGAAATCTCAGGCCACTGGGGCTGAGGACGCTGAGAGGGCGCTTCTGACATAGATGAAGTTGATAAAGAAAAGTGCGATCGCTGGGAGCTGGGACAGCCGCCCGCGGGGAAGGGGGGCAGGCACCCGGATCCGCCGGCCGCTCCTCCGTTCTCAGGAAAAGAGCCAGAAGGTGCAATTATGCATAAAGCAACGGCAGCAGGAATTAAAAAGCAGATTTTAAGGTAAGATTTTATCATGTCAGCTGCTCCCAGCCACTTCCTTGTGGGGTTTGGGAAGGGCTGATTGGACGCGGAGTCGCCTGGATCCCTGGCAGTGCCCGAAGGGGCTGTGGGGTTATGGCTCAAATCTGATCCGGGGGGGTTGCTGAGGCTGGAGGAGGGCAGCAGGGCTGTGTCCAAACCGGCTGTGGTCCAGGGGTGGCACAGCACCAGCTGGGAGTTTGCGTTTCAGTCCTTTCTTCGCTGGAAGACGCATTGGGAATGGATGGGGTGAACAAAGTGTATTGAAAGCGCCGCTGAGGATGGACCCCACGGGGAGTGACACACGGATATTGCTCTCTAACAGCTCAGTGTGTCTCAGCCCACTCTCCAAGGGCAAATTCCTGCAGCTGCCACCTTCCCAACAGCCACAAATCCATTGTGTGGTGTCTGTAAAATCCCAGCTGCCGCATCCCTGGGCTTCCTTGGCTGGGTGGGCACCCACGGCTGCTCTGCCGTGACTTTTGCCTGCCCAGTGTGAGTGGCCTCTGCGTGGGGACATGTCCCTCTGCCCCTGGAGCTGCTGCCATTCCAGACAAGGCTTCATAGGAGCTCTTGGCACAACCAAGAGTGGGGGATGTCGATGGGCCAGATGTGACAGTACAGACCTCACTCCAGTCCTGTACTGGAAAAAGGTGCAGTGGAAGTTTATTTTCCCTCAATTTCCTAGGGGAGAGTGGGCGGCTCTGCTCTTAGCTCTGCTCCCCTGGGATGAGATGGCACCAGGATGGCTGAGCCTGATCCGTGTCCACCCACACCAGTCCCCAGTCCTGCTTGGGACCGAGGGACACTGTGACCGCTCTGTCGCGGCTGAAGCCTCGCCCACGGTGTGGGACAACTGCGGGCCCTGTGTCCTGAACCGCTCTGGCTGGACGTGGGCAGCAGCCTGCGGTGCCTTTCGCCACAGGATAATTTGGAAAATTACGAGAAATGGGGTTTGAGACGGCATCTGGCCCACTGCTGCCACCCCAGAGGTCTCTTGGGTCCCAGCCCGGCGAGCTGGGGGAAGACGTGGCCAAGCAGGAACAGGAAAGGGGGGCGCTTTCCTCCCGAGCCTCCGAGAGCCCCACGCTCGGGCTCCCTCCCGACTCCCGGGGGGAGGGCTGCGGCGGACACCCCCAAATCCAGGGAGAAAACATTCTAAAAGTCATAAAAACTAAACAGACACATTTAAAAATTAAAAAATGAATCCACGGCGGGAGCGCGGCCGGGCTGTTTGCGCCGCTGAGCTCCGCGGATGCGATAAGATAAAGGCAGAAGCGGGGAGGGGCGGCGCGGAGCTGCGCGGAGCCGGGCGCACCCGCGGAGCCGCCGGACGGACGGACGGACGGACACGCACACACACACACAGAAGGACAGTCACACGAGCGGACGGACAGACAGACGGACGGACGGGGCGGCCCTTCCGCTCCGCCCCCGCGCAGCCTCCGCCCCCGGCCGCTCCGCTCCGCTTTACATAACCCGGCCGGGGCCGGGGTCCGCGCCCCGCGCCTCCGCCCGGCGGAAATGCGGAGCCGCCTGCCCCGGTTTCCTGCCTGAGCCGAGCCGAGCTGAGCCGTGCTGAGCCGTGCGCCCCGTCCCGCCCGCCCCGTCCCGGGCGCTCCGCCGCTCCATCATGGGCGAGCGGCAGCCGGACGCCTTCTCCTGCAGGTAACCGCGGTGGTACCGGGACGGGCTGGGCTGGGCTGGAGCGGAGCGGAGCGGAGCAGCACGGGCGGCCCCGGGAAGCAGCCGCTACAAAGCGAAAGTAGCGGAGGGAGGAAGCGGCGAGGCGGCCGCTCCTCTTGTGCAGCCCCCGGAGCTTCCCCGGGAGCCCCGGGCTGGATTCTCTCACTCGAGGAACTCCGGTGCCCTCGTTCCGGGGTGGTGAGCCCCTTCCTCCGCCTGCCCTCGGACAGCAGTCCCGTCCCCCTCACTCCGTTTCTGTGCGGCACAGCCTCATCCCTGCCCTTTCCTCGGGCTGCTTTTTTCCAGGGACTGCTCACCCTTAGGGGACCCGTGGTGTCCCAGCTCCCGTTTTCCTCGTGGGCACCTCCCCGTTGTAGGGACTCTGTTCCTCTGTGGGTGTCCCCCTCCTGGGGACCCCCATCCTTCTAGCAGCACAGGACCCCGGAGCACCTCTTCTTCTGGGATCCCTCGACGTCCCCCATTTCCCAGCATCTATATTTTGGAGATCCCAGAGCCGGGGGTGCAGCATGCAGGGATCCAGCCCTGCTCCTCTGCCTCCCCCCGGACCCCTGCAGCCCCTGCCATGGGGGTGACCCTCCTGGGAGGGTGCAGGACCCATGGGGTGATGCCCACCTGCCCCATGTTGTGGGGTCCTGGCTGCCCAAGGGGGCCATGCCTTGCCTCTGCCCCCCGTGGCCACTGCGAGTGCCAGGCAGAGATGTCACCTGGAGCTTGCCAAGCTGCTCCTCTGACTCTCTGCTCCCTGCAGACTTTGTTGGCTCCGTGGCTTGGCAGGGGCTCGGAGCACGAGGCCGATGCACCAGCGGTCAGAATCCTCACAGCCTTCCCATGCCCTGCCAACATTCCCAGTCCTGCCTGTGCCAGAGCCCATCAGGGTGACCCACAGAGATCCTGGACCTGCTGGCTCATGGCAGTGACACGGTCACTGCAGCCCGGGCTGGGATTTACTGTCAAGGAAACCAGGATGGGTGGTTGAGCTGCGATTTCGATATTGTTGTAAATTGATTCAAGATGTGCTGGAGTTGTGGGCTGGTGGCTGAGGGACTTTCTGGGGCTGCAGCCAGAGGAAGAGGTGGCCTGTGGGGGGACCTGGCACTGGCAGCTCCTGCATGTCCTCTCTGCACTTGGATTTGCTGGCAGGAAACAGGATTGGCATTTCAAGGCGTATGGAATTAGTGGCAAGTTTCACTTCGACTTGTTTGGGACCAGAACAATGCTTTGGATTTCTTTTTAACTTGTTTTTAGGGCAGGAGAGACTCATCCCTGTGCAGTCTCCCCTCCCCAGAGCTGCTTCTATTTTCTCTTTTATGTATTTATTGCCTCTGGTAAGATCTGGTTTGGTTTCACCAGAGCCCACAGGGCTGCGGGTCTGCCAGCACTGTGTTGGAGGGGTTGGGGTATGAGTACCAGAGGCTTTTGAGGGATCTTCCATCCTCTGCCAGAGCAAATCCTCCCCACCCACACACCCGTGGGACTGATGGACACCGTGAAGGTGTCGGGACAAATCCCAGTGGGTGACACAAAGTGAAAGTGCAAGCGCTCATCACTGATGGGGTTTGTGGTGCTGGCGGCGCTGCCGCAGCTTGACAAGGAGAAAAGGCCAAATCCAGCAATCCCTGGAGGGGCTGCTGTGGAGAGCCTGGAGAGCCAGGCTGGCTGGGAGCTGAGCTGCTGGCTGCTCCCTGCTGTCCCCAGGGACCCCCGGGCAGCCGCTCCCCCGGGAGCGCTCCCCGCACCCGGTTTCTCCCACGCCTACACCGCAGCGATTCATTTCGGGCAACAAAACAAGCCCTGTCGAAAGAGGCCACCCCGCTGCCGGGCTTTTCCCCGCAGGCAGTGGGTGTAGGAGAGTGTGATGGTGTAAACCAGGCTGCAAGGTGCCAGACGCCACGGGGCGGAGGCAGGCAGAGGGTTTTTGGGGAGCTGGGCTGGCCACAGCTGTTTGTGCCGGTGAGCTGCTGTGGGCCGAGCCAGAGTGGAGTTTGGGTTTGACCTGAGTTTGGGTTTTCTCCATCCTGTCTGTCCTGTTGGGGTGGTCAGGGAAAGCCAAGCAGGTGAATTTCCCTCGGATTTGAGGTGCTGTGACATCACCCACATCCTCAGAGGTCTGTGGTGCTGCTCAGCCCACACAGAGCTGTAAACTAAGACCAGTTTAGGTCTTTAACATAGAAAGTTGTGTGGTGCCAGGAAGTGAAATGAAAGGAGTGTGTCTGTCCTGTGAGAAAGGGGGTGAAGGAGGGCAAAATCTGCCTTCCCACACTGGCTTTTAAACGGATTTCCTACAGCCTGTATGGACATGTGGATTGGGGGAATCTCTCTGTCCTGCTCCTTTCTTGCTTTTTAACTTGCTGGTTTGGTTCAGCCAAAAGAGAGAGAGGGAACTGAGACCCCGTGGGGTTCTCCAGCTGGTGTGGGAACAGCTAGAGTCCCAGAGGGAGTGATGGTGCTGTGCCATCACCCTCCATGAGACCCAGAGAATCCTCACCATCACAGGGAGCTGCTCCAGAGGGAGTAGGAGGGCAGTGCTGGGCAGTTTCTGCTGTGGATTTTGCTGGCACCGGCTTTGGCTGTTTTATAGTGATGCTGTAAATATGTGGGTGTATCCCACACCCCGAGGCTGCAGCCAGACCCTTTCCCCACCTCTCCTCCTGCACCAACCCCTCCTGCCTTCCTGAGTGGCAGCATCTCCGTGCCCACCCCCAAATGGCTGCAGCACCCTCCAATCCAGAGGTGCATCCAGATGTTCTTCCAGCATCCGCCATCTCTGGGGGATCGGGATGCAGAGAGAGGCTGCACCATCCACATCCTGGGGGGATGCCCTGCATCACCCAGCCCTTGCAAACCCACCTGTGGCTGGCTGGATCCCCCAGGGACCTGCATCCCCCTGAGCCCCCCGCCAGGCACCTGCATCCCTCCGGACCCCCCGTGCCAGATGCTGTTCCATTGAAAAGTGCCGTTCATTGTAACCTGGCCTTTTATAGCTGCCTCGGAGCGGCTGCGGGGCCATGCCAAGAAAGGCTGCAGCCGGCTCAGAATAGCTCTTTTCATGGAGGACATCCTGGGAAGGAACAATGTTCCCGCTCTTGGGATTGTGGGAACTTTGTATTTCTGCCACTCAGGAAGCGGGGAGCTGCGGGGCCGGCCAGGGCGTCTCCCAGCCCCTCGCTTCGTCCTCTCCTGAAAATAGTCCTTGGGATGAGTTTTGAATAGTCCTGTGCTTACAAAGGGAGCTGCAAACGCCTCCGGACGCTTCTCCTCCGGTTGGGAACAGTTATTTCTGGGAGAGCCGGCGCATCAATCACATTTCCTATGCACGTCACTGGCGTGGAACTGCGGCGAGTGGGGCCGGTTTCATTTTCAGGTGCTGGTGCTGCACACACGGAGCGAGTGAGGAGGGCTGGGCACAGGGGCACGGCCACGCGGGCTCTGCTCCCTCACACCTCCCCTCGAGGCTGCATTTGTGGTGCAGGGTGACCTTCCCGTGTGGCCACAGCCCCTGGATAGCTGCTCTGTGGTGGGAAGGTGGTGAGTTGGATCCGGCAGCTCCTCCGTGGCGAGGCCAGCTGGCTCTGAATGCTCATCCTCCGGGAGCGGGTGGCAGGATTGAGGCGCTGGCTCCCAGCACTGCCCTGGCACTGCTTGGTGCTGCCGGCTCCTCTGGCTGCAATTAAACAACAAATGCATTTACTGGGACAAATAACCCATTGCCGGATCCAGGCACGGATTCCCGTCCCGCTCGGCGCTGGCACCGCCGCCACAGCAACGCTCAGGTTGGGCAAGAGTTTAAGGGAAGCTCCCGGGGGTGGCTGGGGCTGCAGGGCTGGATCCTGCACAAGCCCCAGCTCGCTGTCCCAGCCCGCATCAAAGCCACCACGGCCGGTCCGTCCCGTCCCGCTCTTCCTCGAGTTCCTGGCCCAGCACCCCAAAACAATCCCAGCACCCCAAAACAACCTCAGCACCCACAAACAGCCCCGAGGTGGGGCGGGCTTGGTGACGTACAGCTCTTCCAGCAGCTGGCAGGGATGGAAGACCCCCATCCCAACTAATCCGTGGTGTGTCCAAGGATGGGCTGGATTCTCCGTTCAGAGCAAATTAAAGTGATCAGAAGTACTTCATCCAACCTGCGGGATGGTCAGGAGATCCTCACGGGAACATAGGAGGAATAAAATGTAAATTCTGCCTTAAAGCCACCGGCTGCTGGATTCCAGCTTTGCGAGCACAACGGGCTGGAGCAGGGAGAAGCATCGCGAACTCACATCCCTGTGGATGTCGCTACTGAAACCTGGGGCTGAGCAGAGGAGCGGGAGGCTGCTGTGGTTAATTCCGGCATGGATTCATCCGGGATAGCTCTTTCCATGTGGGAAGTGCGCCAGGCAGAAGCAGAGAGGCCGGCGTTCTGCCAGCGCTGGGAGGAGGAAGCTCTGGGGAGCGTTTCCCACCGTCGGGTTGGAAAAGCACGTTGCTACTGGAGACGGCCGTCGGCTGCTTCCCACCGCGTGGCGCAGACGAAGCCCGGCTTTTTCCCCCTCCCGAAGCTGCTGCGAAGCGAGCCCGAAATCTTGGAAGGCGAATTCCCTGTCCTGGGAATCTCCCACCTGCCCGAGGAGCCGTTCGCATGAGCGCCTCGCTTCCCTCCGCTTTTTGCGGGAGCATCCCCTGAGCGTGCCGGCGGCGATTCCCGGGTGCCGGGAGGAAGCGGGAGCTCGGCGGAGGATGCTGAGTCACGGGCAGGCTGGCGGTGCTGATAGACGGGGCCCTGCTCGGGGATTCTGCCGGGCTGCTGCGGGCGCATGCCCCGCTTTGCCGGCACGCCGGACGGCCCCGAGCTTTGGGCGGCTCTTCTGAGAAGCTGGGCCCGGCGAGGCTGGCGAAGGACAGATAACATCTCCCCTCGCCTGCAACCTTGGCGGGACGTGCTCGGCAGGGCAGCGGGTGGGCAGAGATAGAGCCTCGCTTCCCGGTGTTATCGCTGCCCCGGCTGCAAACACCATCCCCTGTGCCCGCACGTTCCTCATGGCCAGCTCGCTTCCTCCAGGCCCCTCAGGGCTTTTGGTTTGGTTTGGTTTAATTTTTCCTCCCCTCCCAGCAGCCGGGGTGCTGCTGCTGCTGGAGTTTCTCGGGGAGGCGGCGGTGCCCGGTGCCGGCGCGGCAGGATCCGGGTGGGTTGGCCGATGTTTCCTTCCTGAGCGGAGTGCACGGCCCCGATAAGTGCCCCGGCAGAGCACGAGGTTTTCTCTGGCGAGCAGCGGGGCCGGCCCTGGGGAGCACCACTGCCGGCTCAGCCGGGCACGCCGGGCCGGCTGCTCGCCAGCCACGGCGCCGCCAGATTGGCCTGGCAGAGAAATCTGCTGGGGACAGAGATACGGTGTGGTTTGCCAGAGCCCGGCAGCTCCCCCGGTGCCGCAGGCAGCAGAGCATCCCCCGAGAAACGCGCTTCACCCCGCGCAGTGCCGGCCTCTCCCCAGGCCGCCGGGGCCGGGAGGATCTGCCAGCGAGGCGGCTCCATCCCTGGATTTCTGCAGCTTTTCATGTCGCTTCCTCCCCTCCCGCCCCCGTTCCAGTTTTATCAGCTCCGTTGAAATCGGTCCCTGGAGGGAAACCCATCGGCGCTGCGGAGCCTTGGCAGGAGCCGAGCGGATGTGGCCGGGCCAGGCGTCCCCGCGGGCAGCTGCAGGCAGCTGTGCTGGCAGGAAGCCGCGCAGACGCCCCGCGTCCCCACCGCGCAGGTGGGGAAACTGAGGCACGGCCCTGCCGGGTGGGGCTGGGGGCTCGGGGTCCCCCGTGGCCACTGCTGGTGGCCGCTGGTGGCCACATGGCTGTGCTGCTCCCCGGGAAGCGGCTGCCCACTGGCCTTTTCCAAGGTACCCGTGGGAATGAGGCAGCGTTGAGTGCGACTACGGGGTTCCCTGTAGATCCACGTTGCGGGTGGGAAATGGCCACGCCAGGCAGGGTTTGACGGGGACGGGGACACGGGGGAGGGACCCTGGGGCCGTGCTCACCCCCCGTGTGCTCTGTCTTGCAGCGCGGCCGCCTCGCTGGAGCCTCGGCAATGAATGGGCACTCGCTGCCGGCCGGCACGCCAGCGCATCCCCGGGGCTGGCATGAGTTCTGCGAGCTGCACGCCATCAGCACCGCCAAGGAGCTGGCGCGGCACTACCTGCGCTTCGCCACCGAGCACCCGCACCATGACCTCCTGGCCGCCGAGAACTTCTCGGTGCAGTTCACCGACCTCTTCCAGCAGTATTTCTGCCACGAGGTGAAGGAAGGCATCGCCATGAACCAGCTCCGCATCCTGCCCGCCGGCCCGGCGCGGGATTACCGGGACACGCACCGGCGGCACACCGACGCTTCCCTGGGCACGGTGGCCACCAAAGCCGAGGCGGAGCCCGGTGCCCGCCCCGAGCAGCCCGTCCGTGCCCCCGAGGCTGCTCCCTCCGGGCTGCGCAAGTCGTGGAGCTCGGAGGAGCTGGCGGGGCCGGCGCGGAGACCCTTCTCGCTCAGCCAGCTGCGCAGGAGCTGGCGCAGCCTCTTCCGACGCCGCTCCTCGGATGCGCTCCCCGGGGATGGCGATGGGGAGGCGGCGGAGGCGGCTCTCAAGCCGGGACTGGGGAAGCGCATCCTGCCGTGGGGGCTGTCGAGGGAGCAGCCCCCCGAGGTGCGCAAGGAAGGGCTGCTCAAGTACGGGCTGCTGGATGAGAATTCCCTGGACAGCGGGACGCGCTGGCAGCGCTGCCGCCTGGTGCTGCGGCGAGCGGGGCCGCCCGACGCCGAGGAATTTGTGCTGGAGCTCTTTGACCCACCCAAGGTAAGGATCGGCCGCCTCTTGCCTGTTCCAGCAGTGATGGGGGCTGGAGACGATGCCCAGATGCCAGAGCATCCCACAGGGAGGAGCAGGGACACGGATGGGGTTGTTCTGCCCCTTCTCTGCCACACGAGGCTGGGGCTCGTTTGTTTAATACCTCTGAGAAGGAGACAAAGCCACGCCTGCGGGGTCAAGTGTGGGGAGCGAGAGGTGCTGAGACCGAGGTGTGCTGATTGCTGCAGGCGGGTCAAGGTGTCATTGCATTTCTCCCTGCTGGCATTTCCAGCTGGAAGCAGAACGCCTGCCTGCAGAGCTGAGGATGGAGGCTGCAGCCTCCATCCCACTCATCCCAGCCTCATGGACCCGTTCCACCAAGGTGAGGGGCAGCCCAGTCTGATCAACCCCAATTTCCCCCTCTCCCCTGTGCTGTGGCTTCAGCAGCTTGAGCATCTGCTCGCCCGGGCAAGCTGGGAGAGGAAAGGGAAAATAGGAATGAGGCTCTGTGCCTTTCTGTGCTCCCAGTGGGACCCATAGTTTTGCTTTTTGTGAGGAGTTTTGTGACTGGAAGTTCAGCTCTCGGCTGCTGCAGGGAGCTCCCGTGGTGCTGGGACGTGGCTGGAGTGGAGATGATGCAGGATGTGAGGGAGTGGAGAGTGATGTGGGGGGAGCTGGGGTATTTAATCTGTAAAAAAGACAGTTCCTCCACATGGCAGGACTTGCACAGGCATGATGGGATGAATTCTCTTTTTTTCTTTTTTCATTTTTTTTTTTGTTCTCGTTTAACTTTGATGACAAACTTGTGCTCTGGAAGGAGGAAACCTCCGGTAGAGCTGGAGCCTTGTCCCTGCCTTCAGGGCAGCAGGGTCAGGGAGCAGCTGGCTGAATTCCTGCTATTTCCGTCGAACGACTCCAATATTAAATATTTGAAAAAAGAAACAACATCAAAATTGTGACATCTGAAAGTAAAAGCTGGTTTTGCTCCGTCATGTCAAGGGTTGCAGTTGTTTGTCCCCGTGGGAGTGTGTGTCCCCATGCCGGGGCACAGGGAGGTCAGAGGTGCTCTGGGGCACTTGGAGGCTGCTCCAGCAGCTGGATAGCTCTGCCTTTCTTCCCTCCTCACCCCTTTTCTCCCCCTTTTTTCCCTTTCCCCCCTTTTTCATTCTTTTAATCCTTTTTTTTTCTTTAATAACTTCTTTTAATCCCTTTTTCTTTTATCTTCCTCCTTTTTCTTTTTTCACTTCCCCTTTTCTTTTTTCAATTCCCCCACCTTTTTTTTTATGTTTTTTTTTTATTGCCCCCATCTTTTTCTCCCCATCCCCACCCCTTTTTTTTTCCCCCCCCTTTTCCTTCCTTTTCCTTTCTTTGTTTCCCTCCCCCTTGGGAATCAAGCCCAGCACATTCTTCCTCTCCCCACATTCCCTGCGCAGCTTTCACCCAGGGGTGGGAGACACTTCAAACAAGACCCTGACCGAGTTCCCCCAGTGCTCTGAGCGTTATTCCTTGCAGTCTCCACGGGATGGAGATTTCCTGGTGCTCCAGGAGCCCCGAGCAGGAGGTTTCTCAGCCAGGCCTGCGGAAGTGGGGGATGTTCCTCGCTGGATTTTGCAAGTCTCCGGATTAAATTGCTTCCTGTGCAAATATTCTCAGGGCGGCTCCTTCCTTTCCAATTCTCTGGGCTGGGGCCAGCTCCGGTCTCCTTTACAGCACAATCAATCCAGAGCCTGTCCCAGTGACTGCGGGAGAATTCCAGGGGTGGTGGAAAGTTCCCCCGCGGTTCTGGTGGCTCCCGCTCCCCAAACCCAGCAAGGGGCCAAACCACAGAGCAGTGAGAACAGAAGGGTTTGTTGGGGGGTTGTTTTCCCTTCAAATAACTAAATAACACTCAACAATCCCCTGGGAATGGCTGTGAGGAGCCCCCTCCCCTCCATCCTCCTGCCCTGGGATGCTCCGAGGGCTTTGCCAGTGCCTTTTCCCCTTCTCACGGGTCTGTTCTTGATTTGAGGGTGCTGTTGATCAGCGTAGAAAATGGATGGTTTCAAATAAGCAACTGGAAAATCAGTTCTTGGGATTTTTCATCCTCACCTGATCTCTGGACTGTGAGGTTTGTCACCCTCAGGGTCTGCCTGGAAACACCCTTCCCCTTCCTCCCCTTCCTTCCCCCTTCCTCCCCTTCCTTCCCCCTTCCTTCTCCCTTCCTCCTCTTCCTTCCCCTTTCTTCCCCTTTCCACCCTGTAAATAGTAGGATGTAATTGAAATTTCACCTCAGCCTCAGGGCTTTGCAGCATCAAGCCAAGCCCCCAGATATCCCTGCCCTTGGAATGACCTTGGAGAAGGCAGGTGTGTGCAGAAAGGAGGGAGGGGTCTCCCTGCTTTTGGCAGCTTTTATCTAATTTTTTCCCCCTTTTCTCCTGGTGCTCCAATGAGGCCTCTGAGCTTAATCCCATAAAGTGCCCGGCATCAAAGGGAGAGGGGGCTTTGAAGAGCCCTGATCCCATTTCCTGCTTGGGTGGCTGTGCTGGGTGAAGGGGTCAGGGAGCTGTGCTGGAGAATTGGGCATCCCCTGCCCCAGGCGTGTGCCAGAGGAGATGGGGATTTGGGGAGGGGGAGCAGCTCCCCTTCCCCCGCTCACAGCCACAGCTGCCTTGGTTTTGGCATCGCTCCCTCCTCCCTCCAGCGCTGGAAAAATGATGTTGGGAAGGAAGGATTTGGAGATGATGGGATCTGGAGCTCTCCTGGGTCACTGCCTGGCTGGGTCACAGGGCTGGGGGACAATCCCAGCCTGGGGACATTCCGGAGGGTGCTGGGGTGTGAGGAGGCCAGAGGGAGGTGATGATGCTGTGTGGAACAGGAGCTGGAATCCAGGGATATTGGGATACCTGGAGTGCTTGTGTTTATGGCTGTACATCTGTCTGTGCCACAGCAAAACCTGGGCATGGCCCTGGGATTGCAGCCCATGGGGATTCTCTGATGTCTCTTATGAAGGTGATGCTCACCAATCCTCCCTGATTTTTCCTTGGAGGCATTAAGAGCTTTCTCCTCTCCCACACCATTTAATCCCATATAACCTTCAGGACTGGATACCTCTGAAATCTCTCCACCTTCATAAATTTAAACCAAAGCTGGCAAACCCAGGTTTGTCACTTTTGGGGCTGCCCCATTCCTCAGCTGAGCCCGAGCCCCAAATACCTCTAATGTGGCCAAATCCCAACCTCGGTGAAAGCCGTGATTCGCAGCGGAAATGTCCCGAGCCGTTTCTGTTGACCAGATGTTTTCACAGGAAGGGGAAGGGAAATGGGATTTGCATTTGTGCCGCTTTCTTTATAGCGTTTTAATGAAATCCAGCGCATCCCGTAAATTGATGGCACGCCGGGACTAGCCGGGAAGACTCCTTCCGGAGAAAGCCCTTGGAGCCTCTGCCACAGCTCAAACATCTTTGCTGAAGCCACGGGAGGAGCAGTGTTTTTATCTCTGCTCAGTGTGAGGCTGCTTTGACTTCCTTTTTTTTCTCTTTTTTCTCTCTTTTCTTCCTTTTTTCCCTTTTTTTTTTTTTTTTTGTCTTTTTCTCTCTCTCTTTTTTTTTTTTTTTCTTTTTTTACCCCTTTCACCTGAATCTGGTTTCTGAGAACTGCCACCTCCTGAGCCAGCAGGTTCCTGTCCCTGAATTTTGGTGCTTGGGGCTGTGAGTAGCAGCTGGTCGTGCATGGGATGGGGCACATCCCAGTGTTTTGGTCCCCATTCCCCATCCCTGCTCCTCCTGGAGCTGCTCAAACGTGGCCTGAGTGACTCAGCCAAGGAAGGGCAGTGATGGAGGGGGAGGTTTCCTCCCTGGAACACCTTGAGGAAGGTTTTCCCAGTGATGGGAAGCACCTCAGTGTGCTGGCATCCTTTTCTTGGCATTCCTGGGGACTTCATCCCTCTCTTGGTATCCTTTTCCTGGCATCTCCATTCATGGCATTCTTCTCCTGGCATTCCCAGGGACTGCTTCCCTCTCTTGGCATCTCCAGGGGCTGCATCCTGTCCTGATGCAGCTCCTTGCAGGGGGTTGGACTCGTTGACTTTTCAAGATCCTTTCCAACCCAAACTATTCTGTGCTTCTGTGATCCCTCTCCAAACATCCTTCTCCCAGCATCCCTCTCCTGGCATTCCCAGGGACTGCATCCCTTTTTTGGCATTTCCAGGGGCTCCATCCTGATCCGGTTGGTGTCCCTGCCTATTGCAGAGGGGTTGGATTGGGTGGCCTTTGAAGTTCCCTTCCAACCCAGATTATCCTGTGATTCTGTGATCTTGATCCTCGAGGATCTCATCCCTCTCCTGGCAACCCCAAGGACCACACAAAAAACAGCCAGAGGGGTTTGGGCGTCCTGCAAATCCCTCGGGAGAGGCAAAACCTCCCCTGAAGGCACCTGGAGCTGCCCCCAACCCCTCGGGCAGCCTCTCCCCGGGGCAGGGCGGGCACTCTCCGTTCTTCGAAGGCACCGGGCTTGGGCGGCCTCAGGGCTTTGTGAGATTTTGGTGGTGACTTTTGCTCTCTTCCCCCTCCCCCCTGCCCCCCCCGGCTCTGTTTTTGGGTATCGAGGGGGGGGTGGTGGGAGGGAGGGCGAGGAGACAAAGGTTATTTGTCATTTATTAACCACAACTTTTTCCATCCTTGGTCATGCACGGAAAAAACACTTTTAGCAGCGTAACCACAGCCCCGGCGTTAATTGCTGAAGAGCGGAGTTTCTTATTTTGGAAACTGTTGCTGGGATGGGGCTTGCTGGGGCCTGGCTGCGAGGGGAAGGGTGCAGGATGGACCCCAACCTCTGCCTCGATGAACTCTGGGGTTTAGGGCTTGGAAGGATTCCATCCTTTTTAACCCCATCCTTTAAAATCCGCCCTTCCCGGGGTTGTTTTCCTACACCCTGCTTATCAGAGTGTCACTCACGGGGATGCTGCAGAGCTGCTCGGGGTGGAAAGCACCACGTGCCAGCTGAGAAGTGGGCAAAAAACAGAGATATTGGGCAAACCACAGGAAAAAGGACTGGGAAAGCGCTCAGGGAATGCGTCTCTTCTCCCCTAGAGCTGCCCACAGCTGGAGTGGGAAGAGCTGTGCGTGCTGGGTCCCCACGTGTGAGATGCCTAACGGGGTTTTTTGGGGTGGTTGTCTCTCTTTTTTCCCCCTTTTTCTTCTTTTTTTTTCTCTCTTTTTTTTTTTTGTCTCTCTCTCTCTCTCTCTTTTCACGGCCCAGGATGTGGTTGTTTCGAGGCTGAGAGCTGCTTCTTTCAAAGGTAAATATTTATGAGAGCCTGCGCAGGCAGCTCGGGGTCTGGAAGGATTCAAGGATTCATCCCAGCCGTGGTGGGGGCTCAGCTGGGGTGGACCCTGCTCCTCCCCACCAGGCAGCCAGTCCCAGCTCCAGTGTTTATGATGGGCACTGTGATGTTCAATGTTATTTTGGGATTGTGTTAAAAACCAGCATTTTGGGCAAACTCACTTCCTCCAGCCCCAGGCAAGGGGCAGGAATGAAAATACCCATCCCAGTAGGATTAAATGGTCCCACGTGGGCTTTTGAACATTTTTCCATCATCCTGGGTAAGGCAAAATCCTCGGGATGATAGAAAATCCCAGGACATCCCAGGGGAATCTGTGCTGGACCCCCCCATCCCCCTGGGGCTGAGCTTTGGGGTGATTCAATCCTGGCTGCAGCAGCTCCCACTTGCACACAGACACCTTGTTTACTTTCCATGCTCGTTATTTATTCCAGGAAATTATTAAAGCAGCCCACGCTGGAACCGAATTTGGCATAAAATAAATTTAAAAAAAAATTATATAAAAAAATCAAGGGGTTGGCAAAAGCCGATTGTTTACAGATTCTGCTTATAGCCCCCATCACCCCCAGCCCTGCTGTGAGCCACCGGGCTCGCTGCTTTTGGGGGGCTTTGCAGGGTTTTGAGGGGATTTGCAGCAGTTTGAGGAATTTGGGAATGTTGGCTGATCAGGGAGGTTTATCAATGGACAGAGGAGCCAGCAGCTCCAGGGATGGGTGTGGATTCCTGCCTGGACCCCCCCCAAATCTCACCCCGCGGCTCTCAGATTCATTTAGTAGGAAATCGGCGCTCGGGGGGCGATGGGGTCGGGGCTGTGCTTTCTCCCATCGCCGTTCGCCGGCGCTCGGCAGCCACCGGGAATGGGAACAGAGGGATCTTTGTGGCCCGGCCACCCCCGAGCCAGCGCCGGCACAACGGTGCCTCTTGTCACCGCTGGGCACGGTCCCCTCGGGGACAGCGCTGTCCCCTGCCCGCGGGATGCTCGGAGACAGGCTGTCCTGCAGCTCCTTTGTGCCTCTGCTGTGGGGTTGAGGATGCTGGCGGGGCTTTGGGGTGGGCACGGGGTTTTTTTGGGAGGTAATGGCCAGGGCTGGGGGATGTTGAGCTGGCACAGCAGCGGGAATCGTCTCCGCCGTTCCTGTTTGACAGCCGGGGAAACTCTGAGCTCCTGTTCCCCAAGCCCAGAGCAGAGCCCAGGGCGGTGCTCGATGCTCTCAGGTTTCCAAATGAGCGGTGCCCACCTGCAGAGAGGCAGGAATGTTTTGGGAATGTGTCACCCTGGGGCCACGCGGAGCTGAGCTGAGCTAGGGGGTCCCTACAGAAAGCCCAAATCAGTGGGATTCCAGTCCCTGTCCCAAAAACCAGCATTGGCAGGGGATGTCCAGGGTGGACCTCTCCCCTTGGAGCTGTGATGGAAACACCCGAGGAAGAGCATTGGGATTAACTGTGCTGGCACCTCCCCTGGAGCACCGGGATGAGCTGCAGGAGGACAGAGGGATTTGTCCTCCTGAAGATCCCTGAGGATGGACACCAGGATTAGCCCTGGTGCAGATCCCTGAGGATGGACACCAGGATTAGCCCTGGTGCAGATCCCTGAGGATGGACACCAGGATTAGCCCTGGTGCAGATCCCTGAGGACACGTTTTGGGATTATCCATGGTGCAAAAGTGCTCAAGGATGAGTGTTGGGTTTAACTATGGTGAAACTCCCCAGGGAAACCACCAGGATTTCCTGCCACATAAAATCCCCGAGGGTAAAGTCTGGAATTTCCCGTGGTGCAAACTCCAGAGGATGATGGCTGCTCCAGCAGACACTTTGCCCTCTCCAGCAGGACCTTTGGAGCCCTCGCAGCCCCACAGGGCCCTCTGCCCTGCCCTGGCACCAGGGGATGTTCCCACCCAGCTCACACAGCATTCCCTGGAGAAGATTTGTGTGTATCCATGCTCCTGGAAAACTTCACACCTTCCCCCAGGGCTGCAGGCACAGGATATGGTTTTGTGTCCATCCAGCACAAAACCAGCCAGGCCTGGCACTGCAGCTCCAGCTGAGGTTTGTCCCTTGTGTAAGGGACACAGAGCTCTGTGATTTACAAGAAGTGACAAATCTCACTGCTGGGGACCTCGCACAAGGGCTCAGGCACCTCCCCACGCCCCGTGGGTGACTCGGAGTGGAAGTGACAGCTGGTGTGGGGAAACCCCCAGAGCGTGGAGGGGCCAGGGGCAGCTCCTGGTGCTGTCAAAGGGTTGCTCTGCACAAACTTGGCCTGATGGCTCAGCCACTGCCATCATCACTGTGCCACCGTCATCATCACTGTTATCACTGTGCCACTGCTGTCATCATCATGCCACTGCTGTCATCATCATGCCACTGCCATCGTTCCTGTGCCACCACTCTCATTCTTGGAGAGCCGCCCTCCACCTCACCTGAGTGGAAAAAGCTCCCTCAGTGTCCCCTGAGCATCCAGACAGGACCGGGGAGGGCGTTCCTGGCACAGGTGGGCAAGCTGGGAGGAGCTTTACTATGAAAAGTGCCATAAATCCCAAATATCCTCGTGGGAGATTTGTGATTTCCCCAGCACAGGCAGGGCCAGGTGTGCTGGGAGAGCTCCTGGAGGGACACTGAAGGAGCCAGTGGAGTGGAGAGAGGGGCTGTGCCAGGGCTGGTGCTGGGGTTTGCCAGGAGGAAATGCAGGCGCTCTGCTCCGAGCAGCCCTGACCTTGGCCCGACCTTCACTCGTGCTCCTGGCACGGCTGCAGCGCCGAGCTGGCGTCGGGCTCCTTCCCAGGTCTGGCAAACCCCATTTTCTCCCTGCCCTGCCCTCCCCGGGTCTGTGGCGGCCGTGGGTGCCCTGGTGGCACTGCCTGTGCCATGCTGGCTGTTCCTGTGCCCCTCTGTGGGGGTGTCTGGGGATGTGGGGACACACAGGGGGTGCAGTGGGGTGTCCTCACTGGGAGGGCTCTGGTGGGATGCTCAGGGCAGGGAGCAGGAGGCTCTTCTGTTCTTGGGGGCATTTTCCTCTGTCTTCCAGTTTGCTCCATGTCTCCTGGCACTGGGAACAGCCCTGGCCTGGCTGAAGCTTTGTATTTTTAAACTGTGGAAAGATTCCCTGCAAAAACCAAAAATGCCAGTGTGTTCCAGTAGGTGCTGAGAGCTGGTGCATCTCCTCGGTCTCCATCCTGTGGAATCCTATCATCTCCATAGGTGGCCACATCCTGGTCACATTCCCAGCAGGGCTCAGCCACAGGGAGAGGGAGTTTGGGGCAGCTGGGCCAGATCCCAGCTGATCCCTTTCTCCAGTGCCCTGAGAGCTGGAGAAAGAGCCCTGGCACAGCCCAGGCTGCCCAGGTCTGTGTGCCAGGACTGGGAATGCCACAGCGGGGCAGGGTGGCCGCTCTGTTCTGGGAGTGCAGCTCCATGGGGTGTCACAGCCCAGGTGATTTTGGAGGTGCTCAACCTCCTGCTGGGCTTTCCCCCGTTTGCACAGGATCCGTTTGGGAGCAGTGGGGTGAATCTCCATGTGGGGTATCGGGGCTGAGCTGGAGCAACATCTGTAACATCCCAAACATTCCATCCCATCCCGAGGCTCCTGAGCACACCGAGGCAGGCAGCAGTGGCTTTACCCATCCCTGCGGCGCTGCTGGGGCACCAAGGAGCCCAGGGGTGAACCCTGGCTGTGTTGAGTGTGCACTTTTGGTTACCGAGAACTCCCTTTCCCGGTACCGGCCGCATCGAGCAGGGCATCTTGCGGTCAGGTGCGGCGCCGTGCCTGCGGTAGGCGCTTCTCCGAAGACCAGCCTGGTTTTTTCGGGCACCCTATCTCTGTGCTGCATCATTTCCTTCTCCTTCTCCACGCCGAGACACGCAGGGGGCAACGCCAAACTCCTTTTTCCTGGAATTTCCCGGTTTCCTAAGAAGCCGACCCCCAACGCTGCGGTTGGGATGTTGATAAAAACCCGCTCAGGGTCACGCTGGACGTCACAAGCCCTGTGCGGGCCAGCGGCCAGCACCAGCCATCCCATCGCCTTCTCCACACAGGACTTTGCACAGGGGCACGGTTCCGTTCCAAAGGTGGCAGGGAAAAAAATCAGATTCCTTGGGGATAAAGCGGCGGAGGCTCAGGGCAGCTCGGTGACCGTGATTGCAGCACAGCACAGCTGCAATCACTGTCACCAGCAGGCCCGGGGGGTGCCGGGGCCACCGCGGTGTCACCAGCCCCGTGCATGACGCCGTAACACCCGCTAAGACTTCTAAGAACTTTCTTCTCGGTGCAGCTCGCTGCTGATAAGGGCTGATCCCTCTCTCGCTGCGTTTCCGGCCCCAGAGAACACCGAGTGCTCTGCCCGGGGAGGGAGGGAGGGAGGGAGGGAGGGGGATGGCAAGAGGGAAAAAAAAAAAAAAGCAGAAAAAAGCACAGCTAAAGATGGTGTGGTTGGGTGACCGAAGAAGTGCCCGGTGGGGACGCTCTGAGTGTCCTGCAGGAAGTTGGGGACACGGTGGGGGTGGCTTTGTGGGTTTGCTGTGAGCATCACCAGCTCGGAGCAGAATTTGGGCAGTTTGGTTGGCAAATGCTGCTGTGGGGTGAAGTGTAGAGACACTGTCCCTGTGCGGGGACAGTGGCTGTGGGGCGAGGAGGGCCACTGGAGCCAGCACCCCACGGGATGATAAAGCCACTGCGTGAATCACAGCCAGCCAAAATCTTGTGGCGCAGAGAGGGGATGAGCGTGCCCGTGGTGGCACCGCCAGGGCTGTGCCAGGCTGCGTGGGACGGCTCTGGCCGTGGGGCTGAGCACCGAGGGTTGGCTCCATCACCCAGCAGGGGTGCTCAGGGAATTTTTTGCCCCCCTGGCAGCCCGGCTCCCGTGCCACGTGCCGCAGCCTGCCGGCAGTCAGCAGGGCGGCAGAGGAACCGAAAGCTGCCGCAGGGATATTTCAGCCTCTGTGGAAGTGTTTGCTCAGCACTTTGTCATGTGCCTGTGTCAGTGCCAAACCCGCCGGGGAGCTCTTGGCACGCCACTGACCCTCGCACCCATCAGCAGGATGTTCCCTGCCCGCACCCCGATTTCCCCATGGGTGCCACATCCCTGGAACGCGCTGGGAACCCCCTTCTCTCCCTCCTCTCCTCCACCCATCCCTCCACTGCAGGGTCCTTGGGACCCCTGAGATGGGTCTGGATGTCACTCAGCCCCCCTGGGGTGCCCTGGCAATGCCATCGGGGGTATTCCCTTGCCACAGTGGGGTATTTCCTCACCACACAAGGTGTTTCCTTGCTCCTGGGGTATTTCCCTGCAGAGCCGGGTACCTCCCTGCTGGCTGCTGGACCTGGTGGAGCAGTGGGGTGTGGGGCAGTGTTTTGGGGTGTGGGGCAGTGTTTTGGGGTGTGGGGCAGTGTTTTGGGGTGTGGGGCAGTGTTTTGGGGTGTGGGGCAGTATTTTGGGGTGTGGGGCAGTGTTTTGGGGTGTGGGGCAGTATTTTGGGTTGTGGGGCAGTGTTCTGGGGTGTGGGGCAGTGTTTTGGGTTGTGGGGCAGTGTTTTGGGGTGTGGGACAGTGTTTTGGGGTGTGGGGCAGTATTTTGGATTATGGGGCAGTGTTTTGGGTTGTGGGGCAGTGTTTTGGGGTGTGGGACAATGTTTTGGGGTGTGGGCTCAGCTCAGGCTCTGTGTTTCACCTCACAGGGCTCCAAGCCGAAGCTGCTCGTCGCCTGCTCCGCTGTGCAGGAGGTGCGGAGGTGCACACGCCTCGAGATGCCCGATAACCTCCACACCTTTGTCCTCAAGGTAGGACCTGCTGAGAGGGTCTGCAGCCACCCCTGAGGCCTTTCCCACCCTCTGGGGCACACGTGGCTCCCAAAAGCTCCCGTGCCAAATTTCAGTTCCTCTTCCCATCTGGGGAGGGGATGCACAGGGGGATGTGGGGTGCAGGGTGGGGGATGCGCTGTCCCTGCTTGGGTCCCGAGCGTGGGTGGGTGGGTGGGGGATGCGCTTCTCTCTCTCTCTCTGAAGACCCCATGGCCCTGTCTGATGTCCCCCAGGTCACCAATGCCACCGACATCCTGTTTGAGGCAGGGGATGAGCAGCAGCTCAGCTGCTGGACGGCCGAGATCCGGGAGTGTGTGCGCAGGGGGTAAGCGCCCGCTGGATGTCCCTGAGCCTGGGGATGGGGACAGTGGCTCTGTGTCCCCACTGCCAGCGCTCAGCCTGGCTTCTCCTGTCCCCAGCAGGTCTGACACGGGTGACCCTGAGCTCCTGACGTGCCGACACCCCGACCCTACAGCCGCCAGCCCCACCACCAGCACCGACCCCCTCAGCCAAGGTGAGCTGGGGACACGCAGGGGACCCTGGGGACAGCAGGGGATCAGCACATCCTGCCGTGGCTGGGCTGATCGGCCTTCCCCAAACAGCAGGAGGGGAGGACAGAGAGGGGAAGGGACGGGAGCGATGGGCAGGGGTCCCATTTCCCAGGGACGCTGATCCCTGTGCCTGGCAGGGGCGACGCCGGGGGGCCCGGGGGAGGCGGCGGGGCCGAAGATGGAGCAGTTCCTCTCCTCCTGCCCCTGGTTCCACGGGCCCATCTCCCGGGTGAAGGCGGCTCAGCTGGTGCAGCTGGGGGGGCTGGAGGGCCACGGCGTGTTCCTGGTGCGGCAGAGCGAGACGCGACGCGGCGAGTACGTGCTCACCTTCAACTTCCAGGGCAGAGCGAAGGTACGGGCGGGACAGGGCTGGGATGGGGAGGGGAACCTCGCAGGAAGCCCCTGGGGCAGCTCCTGTCCCAGAGAGAGGTGCTCTCCTGCTCTCTGCCCTCAGTGGTGCCCTTCTCCCAGCGGGCAAAATCCCCAGGGAGCCACAGGCCGGGGATGCAGCACATGGTGCTAAAGCCCTTGGTGTCCCCATCCCAAATATCCCCACGGCGTCCTGCAGGAGGGAGGTGCAGGAAGGGTAACGGGTCCCCGCTGCTCTCCGCAGCACCTGCGGCTGGCGCTGACCGAGCGGGGCCAGTGCCGTGTCCAGCACCTCCGCTTCTCCTCCATCGTGGAGATGCTGCACCACTTCCACCGCTACCCCATCCCGCTGGAGTGCGGCACCGCCTGCGATGTCCGGCTCTCCAGCTACGTGGTGGTCCTGCCCCAGGCACAAGGTGTGCGGGAAGGGGGATGTTCCCGCGGGATCGGGGATGGAGGGTGCCCGGGGCGGGTGTGGATGCCCCGGGGCTGGGCAGAGCTGGGCCCTTTGGAGCGGGGAAGAGGAAGCCTCGGATCAGCGGCACAAAAGGTGACTCCCAAACTCCCGGCTTCCTCTTTTGAGAAAGGAGAAGCTGCTCCCAGCCACGGGCTGCGGGGAGGGGGGGTCATGGGTTGCACCCCACAGCCCCAAAGAGAGGGCGACAGGAGCATCCCCCTGACCAGCATCTCCTCCCTCCTCCCGCAGCTCCTGGCTCCAGCACCACGGTCCCCCTCCCCTTGCCCTTTCCCGGTTGGAACCCCGAGTTCAGCCTCATCCCCACCGGCTCCTCCTGCCCACACGGCCCCGATGAGCCCCCCGGGGGTCCCCCAGCGGAGCAGATCTTCCACCTGGTGCCACCACCGGCCGAGCTGGCTCAGAACCTGCGCCCGGCCAGGGCCACCACGGCCACCACGGCCCGGCCCCGCGACTCGGACTATGAGGTGGAGGCACCGGGCCGGGGCCATGTCCGTGCCATCGATAACCAGTACACGCCGCTCTGACCAGCACGGCGCCGGCACTGGGATGCACTTTCGGGTGGAGAAATCCTGGAGACCTTCTGGGGGATCCATCGAGAGAAAGAATGTACCTGTTTCTTCCTTCTGGTTAGGGATTATTATTGTATTTTTGCAAAGGAAGGGGGTAATTTTTCACTCCTGTACGGGTGTGCTCCCTCTCGTGGGCCTGTTAAAGGGCCTCTTATTGTTATTTTTGTTGTTCTTATCGAAGCTTTTTCATTACTGTTTACACAACGCCGCTCGTGCCTGCGCCGGGCCCGGTGTCCTGCCTGTCCCTGACACGACAGAGCCCAGCCAAGGAACCAGGGGCTTGTGTTACACCCACGGAATTGGAGAAAGTTTAAAAACACAACCAGGATAACAAGAAAAAAAAGGATTATAAATTCATTGCCAAGTTGCTGCTCCAGGCCTCGTCCTCCCGTCCCGGCTGCTGAACCCACCAGCAAAGCCCGACCTGAGCTGAGCTCCCACAAAGGGTGATGAGCAGGGTTTGGGGTTTTTTCTTAGCTAAAGCAAAAACTGGCTTTTTCTTGCTTTTCCTTTTTAACCCAGCACAGCCGTGGCCGCTCCCTGCGCCAGCCAGAGGGATCCTCACCCTGCTGTCCCGGCTGATTGAGACTCAACACTAATTGCTCCATCCTCAGCCATGGCACCAGCCGAGAACTAACACAGAGACTGACACAAACCACTCCTGCTGGTGAGGGAGGGGTTTATCCCGTTCTGTCCTGGTGATGGATGTGTTCTGTCCCGGTGGTGGAGGCTTTTTTATCCCTGTGGTGGATGGGTTTTTATCCCGGTGATGGAAGCGTTTCATCCCAGTGATTTTAGGCACAAATCTTAAAGTCAGTTTTCCCCCTAAAGAACCCCCCTACTCTTGCTTGCCTTTTTCCCCCCCAAAAAACTCTTGTCACCAGGAGCTTGGTGGCATTTAAAGCTCAGCCATCAGGTGATGGGGGTCCCTGGGGACACCTCCTCACCTGGAGGAAAAGCTTGTCCAAATCCCTGGGTCTGGCCATCCCCTGATCCCCAACTGTCCCCAAACTCTGCTGCTGTTCCCGAACCCCTGGGGCTGCTTCACCTGCCTGGGGCAGCCCTGAGAGAGGAAGCAATTCTGAGAAGCTGCCCTTATTTTAGGAAAGAGGAAGGGCTGGAGCCGTTGCGCCACACAGGAGGGGATGTTCACAGCATTCAACTTCCAGATTTCCCAGCACAGCCTTCCCTGGGATTTTGGATGTAAAACTTGCCCTGAGATTGCCTTACTGAAAGCTGTTTTATTTCTGTTTTCCTTGAAATTGCAATACAGGCGGGAGACCTAAGGAGCATTAACATTCAGCAATTCATTTGAAAACCAGAAAATGCAAAAACCATGTTGGGCTGAGTTAGGGAATTCCACAAAAATCCAGCCTCTAGGACAGGCTTTGGTGTGAAGCAGGTTCTGGGTGAGCCCAAAGTGCAAGGAGACAAGGTCAGGAGCTGAAGGGCCAAAATATCCGGGGCCAAACAGCCCAGGAAGCAGCCATGAGAGCAAATCTGGGTTTATAAATCAACGAGGCTGGGAGAAGAGAGAACCATCAGCTGGAAAAACCATTTAGATTTTCCTTTTGTGCCTCCCCTTTGCTTGCTCTTGCTCTCTCCTGGGATTTGTGCATTTAGAGCAGGCAAAGGCTTTTTTTTTTTCCTGTTTTCTCTACACTCGTGCCTGAAACCGGAGCATTAAGAGCAAATTGCACTGGTCCTGCAGCCCCGGAGAGGCTGAGGGAGGAACAAAGCCAGCCCTGTCCTCGCCGGGCTCCTCAGCTGTATCCGCATCCCATTCTCCTCCCTGGAGCAGCACAAAGGCTGCAGCCAGAGGCAGGAGCACATCCCCTTGTGCCAGGCGAGGCAGCTCCCTCCGAGCTCATAAATAACTCCCCGTGCTCCTGCATTTACAGCGATGGGGATGGGAAAGGGGGGACGGCACAGCACGAGCTGTCGTTTCCTTTCCTCGCTTGCTGCCTGCTTCCCAAAGCCTTGGAAAACACAGGGATGTGCTAAATCTCGCTGAGATTCCTGTTTTAATCCTGCTGAGCTCCAGGGAGCTGCGTTCAAAGGGGTTTTCCCCCCAAAAGGCGAGGTGGAATCACCCGAATCTCCCTACATCTGCAAAGAAAGGATGGGCTGGGAAAAGGCAGCGCTATTCACATCCCTCACCAGATGAATCCAGAGAAACCCTTGCCAGATAAATCAGATGCTGCTGGGGTGGGTTGTTTTGGCACGCCAGGACTTTATTGTTCCAGTGCCAGAACTGAAACATGCGTGTGCATGTGGTATTTTTAACCTGCAGTTTAATTACAAGGGGGTTCTCCGCAGTTTAAATGGCAATTGCTGTGCTTGATTAGTAAAATACACGTTGGGTTCATTATCTCCCCGCCAGCCACTTCCCCCATGCAAACAAACTCCAGTGGGGGAGAACTCCTGTTCTCCCCACCACTGAGCAGTGGGAAGAGTCCCTCTGATTATTTCAGAGTTAATTCCATCCCCAAACTCAGCCACAGGCAGCCCAGTCCAGCCCTCCCAGCTCCACCATCTCCTCATTTCAGATCTGCTGCAGCAGGACCTGAGGGGATTTTTGGGCTATTTCCCAAACTCCCAGGGGGGACTGAGTTTGAAATCCCATTTCTCCTAGAAAACATCTGGCTTGTGACACAGGTCAGAGCCTGACTGCTCCAGCCCTAAGATACTCGCTCCTCTGCATCACAGCAGTGGGCAAAGAGCATTAATCCGTTCCACCCTATGGAATAGAAGCATTTGGCAGGATTTTTGCAGCCCCTGTGAGATTTTTATTGGCGTTTATGTATTGAGTTCTGGGAGGAGGGGGCCCTGCGTGGCTCTGTGGAGGTGCAGAAATAAAGCCAGGTTTGTGCCTTGGCGCTGGAGATGGGCAGGTGGAACATGAGTTTGGATCCCACCTAAGGGAGGCAGGAGCCACAGGAGCAGCTCTTGGAGCTGCCCCAGGAGAGGCTGGGGGTGGGGACAGCCCCGTTTCATCCAGGACTCAGGACAGTTTTTAGCAATAAAGGTGTAAACCAGGCAGTGCCTTTGCCCTGTGACAGCAGGGACCTCCTTTAGGGAACAACCCAAGACTTGGGTCCGGTCAGAATTCCTCCCCCTCCTCTTCCTCTTGCTGTTTGCTGACAGCTGCTCCTGCTTGGTGGCCTTTGTGTCCCCAAGGGTGGCAGGTGCTGCAGGAGCTCATGACACGAAGCATTAGCTGATGTCTCCCTCCTTCCCTCCCAAACCCCAGCAGGTACCGAACACTGACACCAGCATTCCTCACCCATCCCTTTGGATTGGAGCTATTCTGGGCTGAAACTTCCAGGAAAAAAAATCCAGGGAGAAGCCAAAGCTTCTCATTCCTCATCTGGAACACCAAACCCCGGTGTCACCCAGCATCCCAAACTTTTAGCTTTGATCCAAACAGCCCCAAAATTCCCCAGCAGCTCCCAGAGGCAGGGATGTGACTGTGTATTCCCTAGGTCAGCCTTCAGCAGGACGATTAAAGCCAACAATTTTGTTGGGAGTGTTTTAATTTGAAAGTTCTACTTTTCACCTGCACAGAAAAGTTCTTCTTGTATAGTAATTTTTTTTTTCTATATATTGTTTCTGTATGTACTGTACAAGTAACTTATTCTTGAATAATGCGATTTTACCGTAATATTAAAAAATAAAAATAAAAATCTGCTCTTAATAAACTGTTTTTAGAACTTGTTTCTCACCTGTGGTCTTCAGTCTGATTCTCTCTGATCGTTTTAGTGGACACGGGATGCTAAAAGGCAGAAATAAATCTCCCTTGGACATGAAAATCCTCTGGTTTGTCCCCACGGGACAGTCAGGACACGGCACCTGGAGCAGAGATAACTTTGTCTCCACATCTTTTTAAGGCATTTTGCCAGGATATTCTCACCCTTCCTCTCCTTCTCCAGCAGCACCACTGACTTTTATACTTTCATCACCTAAAAGGCCTTTCCTGACCCCGTCTGGAGCAGCCCCAGGCTGAGGGATCAGGAACACAGAATCACCTGGATAAAAAACCTTGTTAGAAAACTGTTAAATTTGTGATTTCCCAAACCTTTCCCTTATTCCTGCAATTTCCTTGCAGCAGCAGCAGCACTAAACAGACTCAGGGCAAATCCTGGCTCCAGTTGGGATGGGAGCTGGAGCAGCTGGTAAGGGAAGAGACTCAAAAATCACCACACAAACACCGAGGAGGGTCAGTTTTTAAAACTTTTTTTATTTTTTAATTTTTTTTTTTAAGTTTTTATTTTATATTATCTACAAAGTAAAAGTTTTCTTAACTTAAAAGTTACATCACTGTCTCACGATAGTGATTATCTCATCAAACGTGATTTATAAATAATAACTCATCCGTTTGACGATTAGAATTTTTTTTTTTTTTTTACTGAACCTGTTTCAAGTTTAGTTAGAAGTAAAAGGGATCTCCAAGTCTTGATTTTTAGTGATAATAGCAGCAAGAATCACTCTTGTTACTTCTTTTGCTAGCTGACGAGTTCATAACTTTGAAGGGTCATTAAAAAATAAATAACTTCCAGTTTTCAGCAAGCAGAGTTGGGGCACTTGCAGGACTCAGATACAGTGCATGGAATTATGGAATAGCCCACAAGTTCCTAAATGCCTCTACTCAGTCCGAATCTCTCCCACTGCAAGATGAACTGTTAGCATTCCTAGTGGATGTTACAAGAAATCAAATTTTTTTTTTTTTTTTAAACAAAATAAAATGAAATTCTAGTTTTCTGTGCTTCCAGTTGGCAGAAGCAGTAGAAGGAGGGTATTTGGCCTACAAAAGGTATCCAGCCTTTCAGTTATTCCAGATGAGCCTTACAACTGCTGTTGGTGGTGGGCTTGTACTGTAAAAAAAAAGTTCAAATGTAAATAATAAATTGGCAAGCCACACAACAGTTTGCTAGTAAAGTGGTCACAGGACAACTACTGAGCTCAACTTTCTTTTATTTTTATTTTTTTTTCTTTTTCTTTTATTTTTTTTAGAGAACAAAACAAAGCCCTGCAAATCAAGATGTCCTTGGGATGCTTTTTTTTTTTTCCTTTCCTTTTTCCCTACCTAAGCCCTCAGAAAGCAGCTTTGTTCTGCTCACACATTCCCCAGGAAACATCAGGTAAAACTACATCACTACAGAAGTTCAGAGGCTGTTTGAACTTGAATAATCAAAGAAGCCTAAATAAGGTTAAATTTAAAGCGGAAAGAAGTCACACAACTCCTGCTTTTCCCCCAAAGTAAAAGCTGCAGAATGTTACTCTGAATTAAAGTTTAGATTTCAGCTGTCACTTTACTTTACCAGCAGCCTAGCAGCCCTACCCCCACACAACATTTCACTCCTGTCCTCGAGATTTAATCAAACCTCCGATCATTATAAACTCCACACAGTCCATCCCCCACGGCAAATCCACGGCAACACCTGCAAAACTCAAGTCCCACAGTGCCAGTGTCTCACACTTATCCTTTTCTCTACTCCAGCTAGAGAAAAAAACAAGAATATTCCCTGAATTAGGTACAGCTCACCGGCTAAACCTACGCTCCTCTAGGCTGCCGAAGCGCAGCCGCGAAACACAAGGACATCTTAAGGTTGGTCTGTTTGATATTTTTAAAATTTTATTATTTATATATTTTTTTTTTCCCCAAAATCTGGTTTCTCCCAGTTCTCACTCCTCGACCTGGCTGAGTTAGGGTGCAGGTCTCCCGGGCACACACTCCTCACCTGAAGGGTGGGTCATATAGGGGAAATGTGTTGTTGTCGAGACTGGAATGGGCTGTAGTGCACTTTGAGCGAGGGCGGCTTGGGGACCACCGGGAGGCTGTGTCGTCATTAGCATCATTGGAGCATGGGCAGTTGGGTGAGAAGGAACCATTCCTGACTGTACATGAGCCTGAAACAAAGAGCTCTTTAGTATCATGGTCACAAGGAGGCAGCAACTCCTGGCCACATGACTGGCGAAAGTTCGCTCCGGCTGCAAATCCGGAGCTTTACTCTTCATTTATATATATATATATATTTTATTTTTATTATTTTTCTTTTCTGCTAGGTTAGGGGTTAAGGCAGAGGTTGTAACACAAAAAAAAAAAAAAAAAAAAAAAAACCAACAAAAAGGAAAAATAATAATTAAAAAAAGGGCTCAAGTCCATATTGCCGGCTCTGAGTTGCATTCTCAATTTTAGCCATTTTGCCAGCATTAAACAAGGGGGGTATTAAAAAAAAAAATAACAATTCAGCAACAAATCTTCAAAACATTTGTTAGTCACCTACATCAAAGCACTTCCTAGAGGGTACAGATAGGAACTTCACAGGCACTGGGAGTTTGGCATCCTCTCCCCAGCTCTCTCCTTGCACAACCCCACGTTTTCTCCTGGCTCCCTGCCCTGGGAACCTCCCTGTCTTCTCCAGTGACCTGTGCCCACACAGTGCTCAGCCAAGTCCTCCTGACATGAGTGATTTCATCCCTTCACACTCTCGGGGCAGCTTTGTTCTGCTTCCAGTTCAGCTCATCGCAGTTCTTGTGTAATCTGAGCAATCAGGGCTAAGTCTCAGTGGAAAAGGAGATTAATCCTTCCCATGGCTGATCACCTCTGGCAAACAACTTCAGGAACTTGGTGGGTTCTTTAGCTCAGAGCAGTTCATGTCTCTAGAGGTCATCAACTTATTTTATTTGAAAACCTAGCAAACATTATTTTCTTAAAAGCACAAAGGAACTCAGAGCTCTCAGTGGATTTCTCCTGGGAAAAAAAAAAAGCCCCAAAACCCCATCATTTGTACCTAAGGTTTGCTTTGTCCTTCTACCATATCCCAGAACTGCAGCCTCACAGGTCTCCCATGCCAGTAAAGACAGATAGCAGGTAGTGGCCAGAATTTTATTTCTTAAAGACAAAAAGGGTTACTTGACTCATCACAGACATTCCCCAAACTCTTTGATCAGACTTGCACGTGTTAGTAGCACCCCAGAAGCCTTTAAAGGCAGGAACTGCAATTCAAATCTCACTCTTGCTCTAAAAAAGGTTTAGGAGATCAGGCTGTGGAACAGAAACACCTCCCAGGACTGGCTCCACGTTGACTTTGACAAACATGCTATTGTAGAAGCCATCATTATAAAGCAGCTATTCATAGAGCAGCTGGAGTCAATGCACACAGTGGATAAAATTTTTCTGCTGTGGCTCAAACACTTTGCAAATTGGCAGCTGACAGCACTCTGTAATGAATTTTAAAGTACTGGTTCTCAAGTGAGATATCTACCAGCTCAAGATTCATCTGATAACCTGAAGGGAAATTGGATTGATCCCCTGTGTTGGCCTAACTGAAATTCTTACTACGTGGTATTTCAGAATTGTGTTTAGAAGCTGGGAATGAGGCTGCTAAAAAACTATTAAATCCAGTGATTAGTTTCCCCACGATGGAATAATTACATGCATTTAAAATTTCTGACAGAACTGTAGTTATGCCTTCACTAGAGATTTTTGAGGGAACTACTTCATTGGCAAAGTCAATTAGTTTGGTGTAAATATCACAAATTGCAGCTTTCGTTCTAAAAAAATTGCAGAGGAGACTGCATGAGTTAAAATCAAGGGCAAGGCAGGCTTTGTCTGTGATTGCTAAAAATCCTGCCTGAGCAGTCAGTTCTGACTCAAAGTTGCATCTGATTTGTTTAATTTGGTTTGCTTGGCACACAGAAAGGAAGGCAATGGTCACATCCTGCATCCCTGGCCTGGCCAGGGCACAATTCAGGCACAACTTTACCCTTTCATGGCCTTCAAACAAATGTTTCATCTTTCAAATCACAGCACTGGGCATGCCACTAAGCCAAGACCCCTCTGAGAAGCTCTAAACACAACCCAGGCATTCACAGCAGTGCCTTCACACCAGAGCAGAGCAGGAGTCTTGTTTCTGGCAGAAACCAGAGAAGGGGAGGACATGCCAAGATGTCACAGCAATCATCAGCTTTGGCCATCCTCGCCTTATCCTCCCCCCCCAAAAAAAAGCAGAGAAATCAAAAGCTTAAGAGAATCAAAAAGCTAAAAACTCAACATCAGTAAAACGATTCCTAAAGAACTATTGATTTATTGGCTTAACTGACTGTCCCAGGGACCAAAGCAAAGATTTTATCAGAATTCTGTAAGGGACTGGAAACCTGTCAGATTAACATCCCTAATCACAGTTAGTCACTTTATCCCAAACTATTGTTAACCTGTAAGAGAAGGCAGAAGGCAGACACCAAGTTCTTGGTCTGAAGAAGAAATTGTTCAGGCAAATTACTGATTGAACTGCCCATTCCTTGACAAAGGACACTAAATCCAGGAGATTTAGTAAACATCAGAAAATCTCTGTCACACTGCTTTACACAGAGCTCTTGATTAATCTATCATGTGCTCCCCCTCCCCAAATCCTTTTTCTCAGGGAGCTGACCACAAGAGAGCAGTTAAGAGAAGTGAGTTTTTGATTCTGAAGCAAAGACTGTTGTTTTAGCTTGCCCAACAATCTTTGGGGATCTTCAGCACAAGCAGCTCATTTAGAACCACACACACACACACCACACACACAGAGGCTTCTTTCTGCAAGGATTGTCCTGCAGTCACCTTAACTCTCTCCTCCCTCCCTGCACTGCTTTGTTACTCCCTGGAAATCCTGTTATGTCCTTTTCTGGATGTATTCATGTAAAATTTGTCTACGATGCAGAGCCTGAAACTGCCACCAAAAGCAGCAGCTCAGCCTTTCTGCACTCAGCTCCCACCTCCAACCTTTCTGTATGCCAGCTCTTCCTGGGATCAGGCACCTGACTGAGCAGGGAACCAATCTGACCAAGAAATAGCCTAAAAAGGGGGTAGGGGAGGCACATTTCAGCTGAATCGTGTCCCCAGCCTGGTTTGCTCCACGGCCAAGCAGTTCTGTGAGCAGAGTGGTGGGGCAGGGACAAGGATGGGAGCCAGGAACTGGGAAGAGAGCTCAATTTATTTCAGTAGCAGTGCCAGCTTAAGATGTCTTCATTAAACTACAGTTGCAGATGCACTAGGTGTTGGAAGCTGAGGTCCAAATACACCTTGTCAAATTCTAGATAAAGGCAATGTACAGACAGAAACCTAAATAACAACAACAGGTAAGTCTGTGCTGAGAGGTGACAGATTGGCAATCACTTCAGCAGGCCCGACTGTCCTAACTTTTGTGGCATTAAGACATTTAGTCTTGAAGGTTGTTAAACTGTGTTTACCTGGGGGACATGGGCCATGTGTGGCGGATTGGTATATGCAGGTTGAACATGGGAGGGATGAATGGTGAAGACTGTTTGTTGTGCTGTAGGAAAATTGTTTTGTGGAGACTGCGTGTTGGAGCCTGGCGTCATGGAAGGAGGGGTTGGAGCTAGACCTGCGTGGTAAATCGCCGACTGCTGCTGGGGGTTGGCCAGGTGCAGGGCCTGGGCAGCCTGGTGCTGGTGGTGCTGCAAGAAAACACAGAGATCATTTAGGTTAGGGCTGAGGAATTACACTGATCCTGTTAAGGAGAAAGGAGAGGGAAACTGCTCTCAGTTCCGAACACGTAAATGGCGAATCTTTAGGATCGCCTGTGCTCACGGGGAAACTCTTTATAACCCCACCAGGCTCAGATTCTGCTGGCACACAGAACCCAGACTATCAGGTAAAACCATGGAGAACCTGGAGCTGGGAATGCCTCACAGCTGCAGCCAGTTATTCCCAGGAGGGAATTCAGGAATGCAGCACTATTCCAAGGACCACTTTATTTTCAGTTGCTTTGACAAAATCCAACCGAACACTCCTCAGCATTTATCTGCTATTTCCACTTCACTCATGTGAAAGCACTGACACAATTATGATCCTTCCTTAATCCTTAAACTGCAGCATCCCCCATCCCCTGTGAACAGGGAGAAATGAACAGTCGGACTCTGCTTCTTTTTCCTCTCAGAGAAATCAATATATCAACATCAAGCACCAGTCAGCTGCAAAACCCCTTAAACACAATTAAACACAATTTGGAGCCGCTCAGGGCTGTGTTACCTGCACGGGGCTTGGAGCAGGGTGGCTTCCAGCATGTTGGCTTTGCTGCTGGCCAGTTGGGGTGGCAGAAGGCTGAGGATGCGGAGGATGCGGATGCAGGGTAGCATTAGGGTGGGCATACTGCTGAGCAAGTGAGCCAGTGGAAACTAGGATGAAAAAGAGGAATATTTAACACCAGGTACGGGACATGCACCTCTGTCAAGTCACCATCCTGCACTTGAAGGTTTCACTACAACTCAGTCTGTAAATACACTCCCTCCCCCTTCTAAAAAAATATATATATTTATCTTGCAAATAGCTGATGATCTTACCTTGCTTTTGTGTAGTTTGGTTTGGCAGGAAAGTCTATAAACAACCATAATTAAGACAGTTCATCTACCCTAATTTGACAATGTAACAGATACTACGTAGAGAAAAGCAGTATTTCATCTTTTGTTTTGTCAAACAGACCGGTTTTATGAAGATCAAATTTATAATTTTCATACAATTTAGGACTTCCTGAGATATACTTTTCAAAGGTGTTACGAGTCATTTTTATTTCCACCATCCAAAAAAAATTCTTTGGCCTTATACCTGGCTAACCTCACCATGCTACTCTTCTGGAAATTGCTCACAGAACAGTCAGAGGGAAGCACAAACTCCACCCGAGCGCTCCAGAGTAAATAAACACATCACAGCTGAGAAAACTGAGGCTGCTTGAGCATCAAATTTTTGCTGAAGCCACTTTCTTGTGCTAAAATAACCCATTTTTCCTCTGCCCTCGAGGCCAATCTGTTCTGGATCACCACCATCCTGTGAGTTCCCCGACACTGCCATGGAATTCTTCATTCCTTGAAACAGTAGCAAATAAGGTACAAAATTCCCAAAAAGGAAGAAACTGAACAGCAGGAAACTTTCACCCCAGTGAAGCCACATCTGTTGCTACAGCCGTGCCAGTCTCCAACAACAAACACCAAGGGCTTGGATCCTGCTCTGTCCTGCTTCACACTAAATCCCATTTTTTTGGAACTTTTGAGGGAATCTAAGCAAGTATGGAAAGCCACGATGACAACAAGTCTTCCTTTCAACACAAAGCATGCAATGTGAAAGCAGGACCCTAAAAATGAAGATGTTTCCCCTATTTCTTTTAGGTCTTGTGCAACAATCAACTGTCTGCAGCTACTTCTGTGTGTGACAACACGTGTTAATCCCTCTGGTGTCACAGCCTGAAAGACCAAGGAGAGTTTTGCTGACAAAGTGCTAAAAAAGCAAACAGCCAAAGAAAACCATCAACTCAGTATTTCCTTCGCCTGTTCCTTATTTGTTTTGGTGCTTTTTGGTCATTCTGAAGTTAATTACTGATGAATATCTACCAGGTTATATTGGGTTTTTTTAATGGGGTTGGTATAATATGAGAACTTGATGGCCACTGCACTTTTCCTTCAGTCTGGTTTGCTATAAACCTTACAAATCCAAGTTCTAACATGTCCCAACTCACCAGAATACACAGGGCCAGGAGATTTTTGCCTAACTGAAGTTTTTCGCCCCTCTGCAGGTTCCTCCTTTAGAAAATAACTGCCTGCCACATTTAACTTAATCCCTGGCAAGCTCTATTAAATCTTCACTGAGCAAATGGCCTCGCAGTGATGAGCAGTTTCAGGCTATTAATGCAGATGAACTAAATTCCTGCAGCCTGGAGTTGATCCTAATGTTCTTATCCACGTGTGCAAGCACAGTTGTACACTCTGAGACTTCCTGATTGAGAGGGGTTTCAAAAACACCTCAGTATTTTCTAAGCACATTGTCAAAACCAGCAGGATCTTCTGCCACAGCATTTTGTTATGCTTTAAATTCAAGTATTTTTGGGTTTTTTTTTTTCAGTATCACTACTAAAATGTATTTTGCAGCAGCATCCCTGCCATGCTCCTACTTAGCTTTCAGTCATCTCTCCTCTGAAACACCAAAATTATCAATGGCAACACTGATCATTTTTACAGCACCAAGTTTATGGCCTTCCACAGGAGGAAAATTTCTCAACCTCATTATTATACACCCTCTGAAGAAGGCCAGAAATTATTATCTTTGCCAAAGTAATAGAAATAAATGGAAGGAGGGATTACTTGCTTGCCAAAGGGCACATTAGACCAGCAATCCTCCCAGTGCCTCAGCCACAGAGCTGGCAAGCCTGACTACAAATTAACTCCAACTCCATTCAAGAGGCTTTAAAATGTAGATGAAATTTAATTCTAAGCTGTAAGATACTCAAGGCTTCCCACATCGCTTGTTAAGAGCCCCCAAAATAATGTGGGACTCCCTTAAACCGTTTGTGCAATTCGTCTTTCGGCTCTTTATGGCCAAGAGAATAATAAACTCACTTGTTCTGAAATAGATATTTCTACAATAAAACTTCACAATAAAGAATTTCTCTCTTAAGACACCAGTTAAACCAGGGAATAGCACCCCAAAGAATAGATATGAACCAGGGGGAGGATCAGGTTTTTGTCACAGTGGCAGCTCTTCCAAAACCACCTAATATTTTATCCACATAGCTTTGGATTTGAAGCACTGGACTTTTTTATACCGAAGAATATTTGTTTCTCTAGTTTCTCCTCTCCTTTATTTTGTCTTTAGCAGATCACCCTAATGACCACATTTGTAGAGCTTAAAACCACTCCAGATGCTGCTGCAAATTATGTTTTAATAGTAATATTAAAAGTGCCTTTCAAAAAATGTTGTCTGGGCACTTCTCAAAGTCCTGGCCAGTCCCTGCACACAAACCAAGAACAACTCAGCAGGTCTGAAATGTATTCCCAGTTCTAAACCAGAGTTCAGGCTCCAACTCCAGCACTGTAAATGGTTTTTCATGTTTAGTTAGTGCAAATAATTCCTGCCAAGCCAATGAAATCTCAGAGACCAGCAGAGCTGTCAAAGGAGTCTTGTGAAAATCATGAAAAATTCACCTGCTCAGCCAGAACTAAAACACTTTCCCTGGGCTTTTTTAAAGGAATTTTTGTCTGGTCATCAAAACAGCTCACTACACAAATTAACAGCAAATAAGATAAGACAGGAGGTGAAAAAAAAATTTAAAAAATGACCCATTATCCAACATTTTTCCCCAACTGTCAGTATTTTGGGCATTTTCCAAATGGCCACCTATTATCTGAGAATGTGCCAGGAAAGCTCTAGGAAAGGACACACCTTGCTGCAAGTTACCTCAGCTCATTCCAGCACAAATACTCTGGGGTTCTCACCTTTTATACCTTAAATTCCTCTGCCTGGGCTGACCTGCTTCACTTCTGCATCTTTCTAATCAAATGGTTCTAATGTGAGAGATTTCACTGCGCTGACCTGGCAGGGACACGCGGGGAGGGAAGCGACTCAGTCACGGAATGGGAAAAAAAAACATCACAGGGATTGAATTACTGAATTCAACTCCACAGAACTGCACCCCATTTCTGAGAGCAAACAAGAAGTAGTCAGCCACAGAACCCACAGAAGGAGCTGAAATTAAAAGAAGTCAGAGCAGCAGAAATCAAACAGAACCCTCAGCTACAAGGGAATATGTGCAACCACATGGTGTCATTTCATAATTTTGTCTTTTCCCCGGAATTTCAATGGTGCCAATGGTGGTCAGCGTTGGTCATGGTCCAAAGATGCATTGAAGAGCCTATTTTCAAGAACTGACCAGTGAACAAACTTCAAAACTATTGCCAGAGCCAGTAAGATGGTGAGGATAACTACATTTAAAAGACCTGAATGGTAGGAAGCAAAGAAATAGCAAATGTTTCTTTCATCGTACAAACATTTCAAGAAGTCATTTTACACAGGTAGAGTGGACTTCACTTCAAAGATAATCCAAGAAAGGAACGAGGTTATTGAAGTGATTTCAGTGCACCAAACCAAGAGGCATGAACACAGCACAGGTCAGCAACCCACAGCCCCCGCTCAGGCAGAACCAAAGTGGCACAAGAAACACAGGAAATCTGCTCCAGAGGAGATTTTTGGAGAACAAGTGGTTTTTCTCACATCCCTCTTGCGTGAGCTAATGCAAAAATAAAAACCCAGGAGAGTGCCTGGCATGGGCTGCACGGACTTACAGACAGACACAGCAACAAGTGCCACGGCAGGACAGGAGCAAGAACAGAAACACCCTGAAACTGCAACTCCTCCTTTCCCATGTCCTGGGTGAGAGTTCATCCTGCAAGCACCCTCCTCAAACCTCAGCTTCCTCCAAGAACACCAGCAGACAAAGCAGTGTTTGGCAGTTCTCTGCCTTTCCCTGGATGAGCTGGATCAGGCTGTTGTGTCCAGAGATTCCCAGCCCCTCTCCCAGTGCCCCCAGAGATGCTGGTCACCAGCACAGCCCCAGCTGAGCCAGGGAATGGAACTGACAAAGTTCAACCTGCCAAGGAGCCCTCATCTCATCCCTGTCACGCAATCACCACCACAAGCTGCTCCCACCATTCCTTCAGTGGCAACTCTACAGAAAACTTCCTCCACTTTGGCTGCAGCTCAAGTTATTTCCTCCCAGGGGCTCAAAACTTCAGCCACAGCTTTTTGAAGGGATGAGGCCCAAGTTACTTCTCCTTTCAGGAAGCTGGTAATGGGTCAGGTGTAAAAATCCTGTTTGGCTCACGAAAGGGAGCAAGGCAGCTCCCACAGGTTTAAGCAGAGGCTACAGAATCACAGAGTGCTTTGGGTGGGAAGGGACCTTCAAGATCATCTTGTTCCAGCCCCTGCCATGGGCAGGGACATTTTCCACCAGCCCAGGTGGTTCCAAGCCCTGCCCAGCCTGGCCTTGGACACTCCCAGGGATCCAGGGGCAGCCACAGCTTCTCTGGGCAGCCTGTGCCAGGGCCTCATCACCCTCACAGGGAAGGATTTTTTAGAGCCCACTTCTGGCTGCAGATGAAAAGACTGGGTAGTGAAATCAGAGATTACTCCATATCCAACATAAATTTTTGAAGAATTGACAACTCAGCTTCCTGTGATCATATAAATCTGTTCCAAAGCTCCATTCCCTGCCCACTGAGAGGAACCTTCCTGCGTTTTCCACATCCTGGTTTGGTGCAAGGAAACTTGTTCCATCAACACGTCCCATTCCTTTAACATGTGGTTCTTTAGAAAGTGCTAAAGTGCTTTTCTGTACAATCAAAATGAGTACAAAAAACCCAACTCACTGGCAAAGTAGAAAGAAGGGCCTGTCTCCTTGCTGTATGGTATTTTGGGACATGCTGAATTTGGGAAATAGAAAGGTAAATTAGCCTCTTGCCACGTGCATACTTCCCATCTTCTGGAAAGGTCAGTGTCAGTTTTAATTTTTTGTTTAAATTTCTTTTTGAAGACTCTAGAACCATGCAGATATTTTTATTTACTTAGCTGCTATTAGAGCTAGATATTTCGTTTTACAAATGAGTGGAGATGAAACACAAGTCTGGAGTAAGCTTTCCTTCTTAACTGTGACACTGAGGTCTGCAGTTCTTAATTAAAACAAAAAGAAACTTTATGTCAATTCACGGTCTATTACTGTCCACTGTAACAAGAAGGTTAAAATGCAATTACACTAGAGCAGAAACTGGCCCTTGCTTTTTCAGCTATAGCACTGCCATTCTGAACAGTTCCAAGACAACTTTGGTGACTGGTTCACTCTTAGTCCCTGGAGAATCCTCTGAAGTTTATATTATATCCACCATTGTACTATCAGGGGAATAGAATTTACTCTACTGCTGAGACAGAAATCAGATAAAGTTAGAGACAACACCAGACCAGTAAAACATATGCAGAAGGGAAAAGGGGAAGGGAGAGCAGGGACAGGAATGAGAGCACAAAAACCAGGAAATGCATCTGTGTAAAACCAAGGTCTGGTTTTACACAAGTTCTTAAACACAAAAGTTAAGTTTTTCAGAGGACTCCAATTATCTGGAAACAATTCAGCCACATGGAAAACTAACACAAGTTCACTGTCATGGGAATGGACAGATCCACCCTCGGTAACCAAATTTTCTACCAGCAGCAGAAGCCTGGTCTGGGCTTTGTGTGACACAGGAGCCAAACTGGGACCGTGGCCAGCAAACTCCAGCAGCCCAAGGACAGGGACTGGGAGGCCACCCCGAGCCAGCAGCTGCCAGACAGACACAGAACCTTCTGAACCCAAGGTGCAGCTGAGCAGGGGAAGGACGACACCTCCAGGTCGGCTGTGTGGCAGGTAAAGGTGTCACATTTCAAACTCTCCTGGGCAGGGATGGCTCCGCAGATGAAGCGTCACAGACGTTCTTATCGTCTGAATGGGAATAAAGTTGTTTGGACATTGTCCTTCCCCATTTTGAGGGGAAAACCCCAGTGATCTGAACACTCCTCTGTCCTGTCTTTAGCTGGGGTTACTGGGACCACGCAGCTCTGCTTCTCTTTCTTGGCAACAGCGGGGTTGTGACACTGTGAACTGGCAAGGAAATCCCAGAGGTGCAGGAATATCCCATTAAACAGCATTAGGCAAAAGTACTTTCCTTTAAAATGGAAGAGTGCTTATCACCAAGTGTAGGTCACTGTATGTATTTTGAATTCAGCTATCTCTTCACAAGACAGGAAGGAAAACAACCCCCAAACTTTTGGCAGTGAGGATGGGTCCCTTAAATCGACAGGAATTTTCTCTTGGCTGCCAGGCTGTTACTGTTTGCCACAGAATTTCAACTCGTCCCAAACCATTAGTGAAGGTGGAGTTTCAGACCTTACCAGAAAACATTTCACACCTTAGGAATAGTTTGATAAGCAGTTTCCCCCCCAACCCCCAGGTCTCAGCACAGAAGTTCTTGCAGACATCTTCTCTCTACCACATACACAGGAGAAAAGCTGCGTGAATTTTGCAGGAATAACTCAAAGCAAGCACCAGTACCTTGAAGGGTAAAAGGGCCCCACTGAGTCCTGATATCAGTGCTAAAAATAAGTAATAATATATTTTTTAAAAATTAAATAGCAATTTTAAAGAGCCAAAAGGGAAATAGTTTGAGCAAAATCAAAAGCAGCAGCAGCAGCGGTGGTTGTTTCTCAGCAAGTTGTTATTCTGTACTTTCAAATTATTTTTTTTTAAGAGAGGACCAGAATCAAAGTGCACAGGTATATTTAGTTCAAATGTGGGTAAACTAAAGATTCCCAAAAGACAGAGCATAAGTTATGGATATTTTCTTATAGTCACTCAGTCAGATGTGAACAATTCCAACATGGTGTTCTTTAGCTCCATAAGATTGGTCACCTCCGGCATTCCTGCCTTTTCCCCACACATGGATAAATGGAAGCTGAAGTGGACACGTTACAGCTGGACACACTTTGAGGAAGCACAGTCCATCTGGGCCAGGTCTTCAGGCACTCAGCACATGGAAGACTTGCAAAAATGTTAATTGAGAGGGTGCTGCAGAACATCAGGAGTCATTCCATGTGTCACTGTCACCTTGGAAGGTGAAGGGTACATTGGAGACAGTTCATGTTCACTAAACACGGCTGCACAGGGGCAAGAACACACCCTTAAAAAAAGGTCTGTCACATGGAGTTCATGATCCTCTTGGGTTGAATGGTTTCAGTAACAAAAATTTCAAGCACTCCATCATTTACTGGAAGGTGGGAGAGTATTTAGAAGAGTCACCAAGTAGCTACTTGAAAGAACACAGGAGGACAGGCCATTTCTGTTAAATTAGGTGCTCTTGGGAAAGTAATATTTAATTACATGGCAGGAAATACCAAAGAATTCTCAAGTTTGACCCAACTTAGTTGTTTGCACTGGCAGGTAGTCACATATCTACAACAGACAAGCTGCAAAACCAACACAAAATGAGATCTAACAGTTGTAAGTTAGAATATCAGTGAAAAAAAAAACTATACAGACATCTGATCAAAGCCAAGCAAGGCAACGGGGCTTGTACTTCAACGCTGCAGAACCCACTGATTATAGAAGATAAGGATGGTGCACAATGGGAAATTGCTAGGAAGTCACATGCAACCATTCTGAATCAAATCTCAGATTATCTCATGTTTGGTTTTATTTTAATTAGAATTTGAGAGGAGGGTTTTCACCAATAAAGGTCTGAAAGCCTTTGATCATTCGCTTTATCGGAATTCTATTTAATCTAATGAAAAAGCAAACAGAAGATCTGTTTACATGGACACCTCAAGCACAAGAGTTGAAAAGATCAAAGCAATACAATTAGCAAGGACCTGTGAGAGAAAGATTAATCTCTACAAGTAACTTCCATTTCAGCTTCAGCACAAATGAGCTCAAATGTTCTTCCTCCGAGCGTCAAAATAAGTTATTTTCGTTTCTTAACTCTGTTACCACACCACTGCAGTGATCTGACAGGATGTTTTCATATGGGTAAGACACCTCTTAAAATCAGAATTAATTTCGCACTAAACTCCAGATTCTCTGTAAGTTTTCATGACACATCATGGACTTCCATTAAGTAGCAGTGTAAAACTAAGCACCCGAAAACATACAAAGATGTCTAAAGGTACAGAAAATCTTTTATTAGAATCTAAGTCAATAATATACGTGACCCAATAAAACTTTTCCTCAGATGCTATAACAAGTATTGAAATGCCATGTTTTCAAGAGACCATCTGCTGTTTTGACATTTTATGACAATTTCCAAGCCTTAAACAACCTTGACTCTACCTCTTTCAATAGCATGTTTTGCAGTGAGCTCTTTTTCCTCCAAATTGGGCCTTGATTTATCATACATTTATAATGCTTTAGAAAGTTCTTGCACATTTTACTTTTGTCACAAGGTAACCCACATTTTCAGCACTTCACTGTAAGTGAAAAATGCCCATCTGATAATGCTAGAGACTAATTGTCCAAGTGAGAGCAATACATGAGCTGTTCCATTTACTTATTCTTGACTTACCAAATGAGAAAGGTAAGCAACACATGGTTTATTTTGCTTAAACAGCAGTGTTCATACTGTTAATAATGCCAGTAGTATCATAAAGACAGCATTTCACTAGTTGCCAGAACTAAAGTCAAGTTTGAAACTGAGGTCATAACCTTGCAATAAAACAAGTACTAATTATAATCAAGGAACAAACAAGGGATGATGTATCAAGAGCATCAAGAGAACTTCAACAAACTTCTTTCAGCGGATATTCTTTAGCAGCTCCCAGGTTGAAATCTCATCTTGGTCACTGGCATCCTACCGAAATCAGCACACTTGAGTTTTCATTTGAACCAGCTGGCTCAGTTTTCAATGCTCTGCTCATCATCATCATCATCATCATCTTATGAAATATAAACCACATCTACTGAACGATACCCACGTTTGAAGGCTGAGATTAAATACATCCCCTGCACAAGGTAAGGACTTAAAAAGTTACATATAACACAAAACGTTTCCTACCATACATAGCATGTGTCTGTTCATGCGCACCGTACTGTGTTGCAGAGGAAGATACTAAACCCGGCTGTGCGTGTGCTGGTGGGGCCATCATCCTAGCGTTGCCCTGTATTACAGGGCTATAAACATGAGGATGCTGCAGGCAGAAAAAAGGAAAAAAACCACACAGTTAATTGGGGAATTACTCCAAAGAAACTTTTGTCATCTAAAACAGTCGTGATCGAAAGAGCGGCAGCTTGGCCTTGCTCGAACACAGAGCGAGCTGAGCATTTCAAACTGCTGTGATTGTCCCAGTTGTTTCCAAAATTTAAGGGCTAGAAAATGGCAGAAAACATTGGCATATCCAATTTTTGCCGCTCTATTAATGCACTAAGCTTATACATTTATTCAATTAAATTAGCCTTTGAAGTAAGAGCAGACCACCAAGTACGTTATTTTTAGAACACTTAACCAGGAGATGTGCTGGCCATGACCTAAAGAAACTCTTCAAAGAGCTAAAAAACCATATCAATAATAAATGCCAACTACTAAACTGACCTTAAAATTCGTTAGGACATTAAAATTCATTAGGACCTTAAAATTTGTTACAGGCTTTGAAGCACATTCCAAGATCACCACGTGTGCTCCAGAACACAGAAACTCTTCAGGGTGACTTTAGGACTGGACACAAGGGGGTTTATTGAGCTCTGAACCACTTCATTATTTGTGCTTGAATTGATCAGGAGCGTGGAAAGGACTCTTACCTGAGATTGGTAGTGTGGCACATGCTGCACAAGAGGCTGATTAGGAAACTGTTGGGGGCTATATGCAACATATTGTGTAGAGTAAGCAGGTGGAGTAGCTACAATTGGAGGGCCTGCTGCTGAGGCAGGATGCATCATGGTGCTCTGGTGGTGTTGGTCTTGCCGCTGCTGGGGCATATTTGGTACTGCAAAACAAAGGTTGGCTCATGTTAGAAACACAGAAGAAAAAAATTTGGAGCTTCCTGAAAGGTTCTATATTATAATAATGTTACTGGGACTATGTGGAATATCATCACCCCACACTTTTAACCATGGGTTAGAGCTCTGTCAAAAAGGAACAGTGTGAAGAAGAGTTTCTCTGGGAAACACAAGATTTTCATCACTTTCTTTGGGCTGGATATACACAGCCATAAACCCAGCCCTGCCTTTTTTTGTGAAGGAAGGAAGGCAGAGGGAGAGAAAGACTGACAAGAATCAGAAGAGAAAGGTTATATCAGGATATCTACATTAACCAATTAATCCTGCCCCCTTTAAAAGGCTTTTTCTGTTCCATCAGCTGGAAATCTGAGTCTTTATTTTAAAATGACTTGTGCTTATGGCTGAGGGGAGCACCATAAAGGTCTCCACACAGCCACAACTCGAGGTATTCACTATTCACATCTTTTGAGCTCTGTGCTACCCCTCAGGGCAGCAGAAAGCAAATTTCAGGTCACAGACAACACCGAGGGAGACAAAAACCTATAAGGAGTAGAAATAATTAAGAAGGAAGAAAGATGAAAAGAGCAGAGCAGTGTGGGATCACCTGAGCTCTCCTGGGAAGGTGACCACCCAACTCACTTGGAACAAACTAATTCAGCCTACAAAGCATGGGCATGGGAGCTCCAGGAAAGCTCCAGGAGGGCTCCAGCTTCCTGCAGTCAGGCTGCAACTATTAACTGAACTACCCCAGGCACCTCTAAACTCCTCTGCAGGGGCAATGCCCCAAATCCCTTAGGGAGAGGAGAGGGAAATGTTGAAAACATCAGTAAATTCACTCAATGATTTTATTTATGCTGCAGATCAATAACAGAAAGAAGTAAATACTGGAGGCAAGTTGAACAGTGTAAAGGCACAGAGCTGTAACCAAGGCAGCTCCCTCAAGGCTGTGCTGCACACAGATGGATATGCAGAAAAATATTGGAACTTTAAAAGGAATTTGCAATTGGAGCTGCCTGACCCAGCAAGCCAGCACTCAGCAATGTATTTCTGATTAAAACAGTGTTGCCAACCAGAAGATTTCAGGGGTGAGGCCACAGTGAAGTTACTGTGTTTTAACACAGAAATACATTGCAGGGTTTTGTCTCCCCTAGGTTGATAAAGGCCACTTGTTTGTTTCTAAACAGCAGGAAACAATTTCCTCCTGCAGTGACTGGAGCTGCAGCGCTGGTCCTGCCCTGCAGCACTGGCTGCTGCTGCAGAAGCATTCACTGGGCACAGTTACAGCATTCCCTGGAACAGGAGCACAGGAATAAGAGCAGCACTGAGCATCTCAGCACCCATCGTGCCTCCACAGCCACGGGTGTCACTAAAACACTGAAACTGTCATTGTTAGTCCAGCTGTTCAGTCACTGGGGCAGCAGGAATGAACAAGAACAAGCTGGAGCCAGCTCTTTCTAGAAGAGCAGCAGAGAAAACTCTTCCTGAAGAAACAGTGACTCTGCATGTTGTTATAAAAACCCTCTCTTTTAGCACCGGTTGGGGCACTGCTGCAAACCAGTACAGAATTCCAGCAGAGAGGTTCCCTTTAAGAAAACCTGGAATATTTATGAAATATAGGAGATGATCAGCTCACCCTAAAGCTCCAAGTAACAGAGACATTTTCCTGTTTGTCAAACTGGATTCCAAGCCAAGCAACCCCCATTAGTCAAACCTGGCATGTTTTGGCTGAATTAGTTTATCTAAAAATCCATTAGTATTTCCACTTACTTCCCTTTATTAAAAACAGCATTTAAAATATTGACTGAAACCAAATTACCATGGATTAGAAAACACACAAACATTTGTCATTTAGCCATGCTGCATGCAGACTGAGAACCAAACAGGCAGTATTATTCTCACCTTTACCTGCTCTATATGTCTTGGCTTGGTTCACTGGCATGGGCGTCATGGGAATAGGATACAAAGGCTGAAACAGAAGAAGTTGAAGGTATGATATTCCTTTAAAAACTCAGTGTGTGCTGGGGTGGGGGCCCCACTCAGCTTTGATGTGTTTCCCTCTGTTCTGTTCCATGGTTTAGTGAACTCTGCCTAACCTATGAGATTTTCTTGGATCAGTGACATTGAGTCTGCACGGACACACAACCAAGACCAGATGGTTGGCAACAACCAGCCCAGGAACGCTACTGCTGCTACTGCAGGCACTGGGCTCAACCTGACAGCCCCACAGCAGCTTTCTGGTATAAAGCTGAGTGAGGGGAGGGTTAGGCTGGGTATCAGGGAAAGGTTCTTCCCCCAGAGGGTGCTGGAGCACTGACCAGGCTCCCCAGGGGACAGGAATGGCCCCGAGGCTGCCAGAGCTCCAGGAATGCTTGGGTAATATTCTCAGGGACAGGCTGGGATTGTTGGGGTGCCTGTGCAGGGACAGGAGTTGGGCTGAAGATCCTTGTGGGTCCCTTCCAGCTTGGGATATTCCATGATTCTATAATAATGGAGCTAGATTTGAAATCCCAGTGATCCCTACAACAACCAGAAACCAGGGGGACACAGCTGGAAACAAAGAAAGAGTTGCAGGGAGTGAGGCTATGCTTGGAGGACTGGAAGGAAACCTGCACAGATCCACGATAAATGTGGGCTGCTGGCATTTGCAAGTGTTTGGGATTATTTGAACATCCAGACTGAGGGAGCACTGGGAAAAGTCAGTATTTACACAGCCAAAACTTAACAACAAGGTGATTTATATTTACAAGAGCAACACAAGCTGCACTGTTTCACTGCTTTAACTCAGAGCTCCCAAGCTGTGACGAGCTGATCCTTAAGGTCCTTCCCAACCCAATCCATTCTATGATTCCTAAGTCTGCTCAGCTTCCTGAGGATCTCTGTGAAGTGTTGAGGAGTTTGCAGCACTTTACCTGCACGCCTGGACTCACTGGAACCGGGTACATCATATTTGGTGCAAAACAAACAGGCTGAGTGTACACAGGGGTTGGCTGCTGATGCCCCACCATGGAGGGGCTGGGCTGAGCTTGAGGACGAGGGGAGGTTGGTGTAGTAGAAGGTTTCGGCTATAAACAGAGGTGAGCAATGGATATGGCAGGGTTAGTTTGAGTATCCTCCAAGGAAAAGGTTGGCTTATAAAGATCTACTCAAAGGCACCATTAAACAGCATCAAATCACTTACTTGAGCAAAAGATCGAGGGTTGAACTCTTTAGCATTAGGATTAAGTGTTGATTTTCTAACTTGCCTAAACATAAAGAATAAAAAAATTAAGTTGGGCATTATTTTTTCACAGGAGTATCTGCAATTAATAATTTAAGAAACACCTCACTGCCATCTGTGAGTCAGATTTCTGAGAAGTCAAACACCTCATGGCAGGCAAGAAGCCACTTTCATTGAGGGACTCTTATTACAACTATCCATAAAAGTTTTCCAGTTGATCCCACAGCTCATGTGAGCCATTGAAATAAGCTTTTAGATGTGAACTAGGCATCAACAGGAGCAGAGCTCTGCACTGAGTCAGGAGATGACTTTCAGGGCAGTCCCTTCCCCTGTTGCTCCTCCTGTGTAACAGCACTTAGAGCCAGGATGTATCACCCAGTCATGACTTCTACACAAGGCCTGATGTTAATAAAGATGTGCTTATTACTCACTCAGAAGTGTCCTTCTTCTCCTCTTTATCCTCTTTGTCTTGTTTATTTCCAGGCCCAGATGTCTGTACACCTTGGGAGGTCACCTCGGGCCCTCGCTTTTGCTCAGAGCTGTTACTCATGGAAGGAGAAATACTGGGACTGTTGGGTTTGCTACTGCCACCATTGGAGTTGGTGTTACTGCCAGCTTCTATGATAGATTCTTTAGGGGTGGATTCTGTCTTTTCTTTAACTACATCTCTTGATTTTTCACCTTCTCGGGTTTTGTTTAGCAGCTGATCCACTGCATCTGAAGAGGAACTGGACTGTAACTGAAAAAACCCAAGGGATATATTCAGTAAACTGATACAAAACTCAGGAGAGAACATCTAATGCCATCACATACACAGAGTAAAACACAGTCCCACAAGCCTAAATCATCTGGAAGTGACCTTTTGAAACACCATTTCCATTTCTACTAGGAAAGAAATCCATGGGCACTGACAGTGTTTAAGCTGGCACTGTCTAAGGAGCTATTCAGCCACTCAAGTGACCTGTACGTTGATTAGGGAGTGACAGGAAAGCTTCAAACAATCCTCTGGACTCATCCCCTGAGTGATTTAACAGCACCACTTGAGAAGCTAACCTGATTTAATACACCCTTATAACCAGGAAATAAGTAATATGAATTCATCTTCAATTTTCCTCCGTGAAACTCTTCATTTAATTTTGCAACAGCTCCTCCATATGGAGTGTGAGATAATTATTTGTGCCTAATGATCAAACAGGTTTCAAGTCCTGTCTTCAGTGTACAGTCAATATTCATATTTATGTGCATTAGGCAATTATACAAACAAGAGTCAGTATTGATTTTACAATACCTAACAAGAATTCTTACAGATGTATTTTCACAAATTAAGCAAAAGTATAAAGACCTGTTAACATATGCAGCGTGTTCGATTCATTAAAATAATCTGAGTGCACATGAGAATCATGACTCCATTAACAGAGAGAAACTTACCCTAAAGTCATTCTTAAATTTCTTTAAATCATCAATCTGTTTTCTATGCTCTGAAACAATTGGAGAGACACCTGCCAAATACAAGATCAACGTTGTCCAAGCATTTCTAATACAAGTTTTATACACAGTACTAAGTTTGCAGGAAGATAATGGTTTTGCAGATATAAAAATAAAATCCAGCGTCTTATTTTGGGTTTTAATTTGGTACAATTCCATGACCTACGTGTATGAGCACACAGAAAGCCTCTGTGAAAGCAGAGCATTACATAACTGATTTATCTTTAGTTCTGATGCACCACACCAAGGCAGAAGCCCCGAGGTGCAGGGACTGCAGAACTCTCTGAACACAAAGAACATGCAACAAAACCCCCAACCCAGCCTGTGCCAGCATTTCAAAACACAGCAAGTGAAGGAGAAACACTCATCAAGGTGAGCTTTATGGTTGGACTCATCCTAAAAGTCTCTCCAACGAGAGAATGAATGGATCTGGTTCTCAGTTTAACAACATGAAAAGATCTTTTTTTCCTTTTTGAGAACTGAATGAACAAACAACGCTACAGAGACAAACAAATGTAAGGCATAATAGGAAAAAGCACAGTTAGAAAAGCTCTGCTGACCACGATGCTCAGAAGTATTGTGAGCACAGCTCTAAGCAGAAACATATTCAATCCAAAGGCAGCTAAAAAGCAGCTCTGTGAGCAGGGGAAAGAAAGAAGGGGGGAGAAAAAAGAAAAAAACAAGTGAAATCACACCGTCCACATGAGCATCTCTACACTTGGTGTTGATGGAATGAGTCACAAACAACATTTCAAAGTGACACTTCACAACTGCATGACCAAATTTCACTGGAGAACACCAGACTGCCTCCAAGCCTTCCTTAAAATGCCAACTAAAGCAGCCAGGACAGCAGGTTAAGTGTGCACAATTCCCACATCACTCAGGTACACGAAAGCTTTGGATACAAACCTTTGTTTTCAGGTTTAGAAAAACTAGGAGAAGTCTCACTTGGCTTTATATTCTCCTTGTTTCCAGTTGCAGAATTTTGCCTCTGGTCCTGAAGCCTTGTATCTTTAGCTGGAAAAGAAATTGCTGAAGTTATTCTCTTACACACAGCTCCAACTGACCGAAGAGAGAAGGCAAAAGAGAAACAGGGGAGAGATTTAAACATTTTTAGCTTGAAAAACTTTTTAAATTACAAATTTCCTGCTACCTAGTTGGTGCCTGGAGGATCATCCTCTCTCCCTCCCCATCCTACTGTCAAATTAAAAAAAAACTACATTTAAACTCATCCCTCCCACCATACACAAAACCTTAACCAGGCTGAACCAAGTATAAACTTAGAGCCAATTATTTTCAGCAGTCCAAGCTCTTCATACAGAATACTACAAAGATTGGAGAGTTCTTAGACATTTGACTGTGCTCTTGAATATTGTTTTTTTCCCCATATCTTTTGCAGTGCTCAAAATAGCTCTTTGAAACCAGTGGCCTGCATTTCTTTAACACAGAAAAGAGGCAAAAACTCAGTTTGGAAAAAGAAATCCCCAGTTAAGTCAGACACCTATAAACCCATATTATTTATTTAAATGCACAAGAAACTAAGCATAAAGAACTCAAGAAGCCTCTCTCCAACCTTTGTTTAAAACAGGGAGGAATGGGAACTCACAGTAAAATTTCATGCATCCCAAGTTTTCCCATCATTCAGCAAGCAGCTCTGCCCTTGCCTGGGCACATTCTTTGTCAGGAATTAGGGAAAGGGAGCATTTTAAAGGTACTGAGGGCCACTTACCTTCATTGGAAGGGGTGACTGCTCTGTTGGATGCAGGGCTGGCAGGTGTAGGAGAGGCAGCTGGAACAGGCATGGCAACAGATTCAGTGGGAATAGTACCAGGCTGAGGAGAAGGCAGAGCTGGTCCCATGGGAGTGCTGCTCTGCCTTGGAGACCTAGGCCTGTGTGTTTTAGGGGATAATCTCGGAACTAGAAACAAACAGGAAAAAACAGTTATAGGATGAGCTTCCCCATCTGCTCAGCAGTTTAAGTTTTAAAATGGCTGAAAACATGCTTTGAAACACTTTGTGAGACATTAGATAGTAACTGAAAACCTGTTTACCTTTCAGGCACATCTCCTAGTTCTTTACAATGCAGCATTTCAGATAATGGGGTGATTTCTCTGTAGACTGTCCCCCAAAATTTATCACTGCCCTCCAATCCCACCAAGAATCTGCAAAAAGCTTCCCCAAGTCCCCAGAAGTACAACTACAACAGCTCACATTAACCCAGTTTCAGGCAGAACACAAAAGGTGGTCAGGTCTCCACACAAAGAGATGTAAAACATTTTTTAAGAGGGCTGAAAAAACACATCCATTTTACAGTGTCCTCTTTTGGAGGTTTGCCAGCTGGAAAAAAAACAACACAGCCTATTGAAAAATGAGTGCTTTTAGGTATATTTTTGCCCCTGTGTTAAAGCAGCAAGGAAAGTTGTGTATTCTTTGAACAGTAAGTTGTAGTTCTTGTTTCCTGCTCATCCCACTTGTGCTTTTTGTCATATATTAACTCCCAGTGAGTGAGCAGAAAGGCAGGTAAATGGTTTAACAGTCCTACTTGCATGTTAATAATGTATAAACAGGGAAGGTGAATCACAAATAATGCCACAACAGAAGAGGTGAAGTTTTTTCCACAAGGCAACAAGTCTATGTGGGTCTAATTTAGAACTTCTTTCTGAGAAATGTGTTCCCACTACGCTCCTCTAGAATTCTGCACTTCTAAAAAATACCCAAAAAGTACCTAAAAAGGACCAAACTGTTGCTCTCTTGCCCTCAAGGAAACATCCAGCTCCTGACAGCCCATCAAAACATGGTGTCAACTCAAGAGCTCCAGACTAGACCTGTGGCACAAGACTGAGCTTTAGCTTTTAAATCAAGCATTTAAAAATATATATATAAACTGATTAAGAAAGGAAGACACTATAACTGCTCCTACAGTAGCCAAGAACAACATCACCACTTAAAATCCATGTAAATTTTAAAGGAGAAATACATCCAACTTAACTTGAGTATCATTTAATCTTTTAACACCAACCTCCCTCTACCCAAACACCTCCTTCATTTGTAAACCACAATCCAGCCACGCTGCCATAACCAAACTCAGGGATGCAGTGGCAAATCTCTAACTCCTCCTGACTCCTCCAAGAAATCCCCTAAAAACCAATCCTTTCAACAACTAATTCCCACACTTTTCCTTCCTTTCCCTACACACAGCACCTGACTCCACGGTTAGGACAACATTGCACCAACTCTCACTCAGCTATCTGGGAACATCCTTTTCCCACTCCAACCTTAGCCCAGTATTTGATTATTCAGAGCCTGAATTGCCTGCAAAGGCAGGATTCTGCTGAGCATTCCCATTCTAAGGATCCCCCTGCAAGCCATCTGCAATAAGCCAAGCTTTACCTACCCCCACTGACAACTGATGACCACGTCCCACCTGAAGGGCTGCCTCGTGCCACTGCAGCAGTAGATGCTTCCCCAGGTGCATTATGAGATACAAATTCTAAGCCACTTGAAATTGTACCCCTACCAGTAGAGACTCTGTGACCTCGAGGGTGCCGTTGAGCCTTTGGAGACATCCGTGGAGGCCCTGAGGAAAAAAAGACAACCCCAACACGATAAGTGCTTAATGCTCACCACAGAAAAACCAAACATCTCTTCTTCAAATGGCATTTAATCTTAAAACTCTTAATAAAGCAGCAATAAAATCAAGCAATTGGCACTGATATCCTAAAAAGGCCAAGCCATTGGTCCAGCCAGGCTGCCAACACTCATCACCTCCCCAGGGCAGCTCCTGGGTATTCAGAGGCTTTATCAGCACTGAAACAGGTGTGCATGGCCTGGATTTAAAACATTTCCATCCAAGAATCCACCACTGCCAAGTGCAAGCCAAGCCATAAAGGTCAGTGGTGCAGCTGCCTCTGGATAAGCACAGTTCCAGGCTATCAAAGATTTTTCCAGAAAATAAAGATTTCCCAGCGCTTTTGTCAGGTGGTCGGTGATCCCAACCATTTATAGTCACCACTGGCTGACCAATGCTCTTGGGGAATTTCAGCAGAGCATTCTCTGCAGCGAGGCTGAATTGCCTGCAGCAGGTCACAATTCATTTACAAGTCAGCAAAAACTGCCACTAAACAAGGGATTGTTATCCCAAGGTTCAAGTCATGCATGTTTAACACCAGAAGCCAAAGTCATAAGTGAATACAGGAATTCTGCACAGCCTGTACAGCTGCCACACCATAGTTACGCTCAAATCTAAGCAGCAATACAGTTCTTACATCCTAATAAACGTTTTCTTTACAGGATTAGACTCAAGTGTTGATACTTCAAAAGGAAAATACCCGTGTGTGAACAGAAGCTGGCTGATGGCAGTTCACTTTTAACGTAGGTCAGTAATAGGGTCAAGTTCAGATAATGGCTTTTGGGTTTCAGAAAAACTTCTAAAATACCAAGTACCCCTCCTGGTTACATAAATCTTTAAATGTCAGCCTCTATTTTAACCATGAATCTCCAGTTCACCTCAATGCAAATTTCATACAGGTGAGTATCTTACAGAACACACATTTCCCAGGAATAACCTTGCAGCAGTAGGAATTAAACGTTGCAGTAAGCAGCAGTTCACTGCATGCCTGACAAACCAACCACAAAGTGCTAAAAAATAATTCAATTTGCAGGTGGATTCTCAGTTCCTTACTCCACAATAAATGGACAGCAGGCCAGACAGATGTGGCTACCACCCACTTTTTGGTCAGGAGCATTTCCCAGTGCTCCTGCTCAGTCTGGGGGATCATTCCTCTCTCTCCCACAGCTCCAGTGGAGCCAGCTACAGCACCCACTGCAAGTTTCCAGGGAGCTCAGCATAACCACTTCACATTTTCTAGGTTTGCTACAGTGTTGTGCAGGGTTTAAGTGCACTTCAAATAAAAATGATAAACCACGTTCCTTACTGTACCCTCCCAAGACAAATTTAGTTGGGATAATTCTGCATACAGCCACCAAAGACTCACAGGTCAGCCTTGCTCTGCGTATTATTGACTGCTACGGAGCTGATTTATTTTTATGAATAAAAATTTCCTACAAATTCACCTCTGAAGCAGCTCATCCTACTCCATTCCACAGTTCACTCCTCTGATTACAGCATTTTTATTATCATTCTTGTCATTGGTTGCTTTACAAGAGGAAATTCAATGATTTAGTTATGGTTTTTGTGGAACAACTGTGGTAAAATTGGTATTTGATATGAATTTATAGTTCTAAAAATGCTCTCTAAAGTTATTGGGTCCTGCATGTTGCTGTTGGTTAATTTAAGACACTGAGCAGCGTTTATAAAGCTGAGTTTAATTTCATACCAAACTCGGGAAATTTCACAGCTTTCTTTCGTTTTTGTAAAGCTCTTCAAATCAAACAAACAAAAAAAAAAAAAAAAAAAAACCAACCAAACCACCAACCAAACCAACGAAACAAACAAAAAAATAAAAAAGGTTAATAGAAATAGTCTGATAAACTAAAGTTAAACACAAATTACAGGTTAAGTAATGAAGAGGAAAAAAAAAAACCAACAACAACAACAACAACAACAACAAAACAACCAACGACAACGACAACAAAAAAAAAAAAAACCAAACCAACTCTCGTCAATAATTAAAAAAAAAAAACTCACGGAGGAGTTAAACAAAGACAAAAAAAATAATAAAAAATAAAATTAAAAAAAAAATAAAATTAAAAAAAAAAAAACATGAACAAATCGTGGTATATTGTACCTTCTGAAGACATGCGTTTAGGCATAGTAGAGACAGGAGCTGGAGAACCATGAGCAGAGGGGTGAGACGGGGGCCTGGAGGGCCGCGAGGGGGGCCTGGAGGGCGGCCGTGTAGGGGTGGCTGCCCGAGGTGGAAGAGAGTTGGGACCTGACTGGTAGCGAGAAGGTGGGCGAGAGGAAGGAGATGGGCAAGGCGATGGCCAGGGAACACCTGACAGAACAAATGATATGAAGGAAAGTATAAAAACTAAAGAAAAAAATTATGGGGGGTGGGGGGAAAGGGGTAGGGGAAGGGAAGGGAGGTCAACAGAAAAAAAAAAAAAAAAGTAAAATATGACAAAATGATTTTTTTTTTTTTTTTCTCTTTTTGGTTTTTTTTTTTTTTTTTTTTTTTTCTCCACGGTTTAACCCTTTGGGGATGGATTGAGGTGGTAATTGAGGAGATAAAGTCTCTGCAGGGTTGGGTTTGCCTTGGTTTTGGGTCAAATTGAACTTGTGAATGTCACAGGCTCCCCAAAGGGTTAATTAGGATCTACAAACACTACTAAGGAATAGACAGTAAAGTTTGATCTGTTAGCCTGGCATACCAATGCTCCACAGCACCCAGCACTCCACAAGGTCCTTAACAGCTACCAGAGGTTCTCAAACAGCTGTTCACAAACAGTACTGACCACACAAACTGCTACTTTCAAACCAAATGATGAGCAAATATCCATCTAGGAGCTGGATCTTTACAAAAACCAGCGGTGTTCAGTGTCTGAATCCTGACATTTATGCCTTTATCACTGATCTGAGGTATTAATGGAGGATTTTAATCTAGGATATAGGGCTCATGGTTTCCAAAGCAGAATTAATTGAATTTACAAGCCATTCTGAGTATTTTAGGTCTATGATGATTCAGCAGAGTAATAGGGTGAGAGAAACCACAAATACTACAGACAAATTTCAAGGTTAGCATTGTTTGGGCAAGGCTTAGTTGTCCATCCTTTATACAGCTGACTCTGGCTTTAGAAAGGAAGTCTCACTTACCTTTAGATGCTTCTCAGACTTCCTCTCCAGATAGATCACTTGAGTATTATACATTTTTCATTTATTTACAGAAATTTATTATAATAACATTTTTTTAATTCTACAAATAATGTCTTGAGGACAGGCCACTGCTGAAACCCATCTCCAGAAATGGTGTTTGGCTTCTGGGACACCAATTCCTGCCACGCAGTGCCTATTGATGCCTGGTTAGAAATACTACCCATGTGTCCAGCAGAAAATACTCAAATACCCATTTGGAGGGAAGGCTTTGGATTCCTTTTCTCTAACACTGTTCTTGTTTCCCCTCCCATTTTCATAAAGTCAGCAAGTGGCTTTATTCTTTTCCAGAAAGGAAGGAAAGCTTCCTCCTGCCACTGCCTTTCACCAGGTGTCAGCACTGCTGCTCCTCCACACAGAGCTTTGCAGTGCCAATGCAGTTTTTCATCTTTAAAACCACACAGTGCACCATCATCTAAGACAAAGGTGTTTGAGGAGGAAAATAAATGACATTTCTGCTCTGCAAAGCCACAGACAGTGTGGTGCATTGTAAATTAAGCCCAAATCCAACTCACAACCTCTGTGTTAAATGATGAATGCTAACCTGGTTTATGGAATACACAACCTAATCCCACACCTTTTCAACACAACGAGGTGATTATCTGCAGTGTTACAAGGTACATTCATTCAGATTTCAGATACTTGCCTCCGTTAACTACTCTTTGATCTGCTCCAGAGTTAGGGCTGAATTCTGAAGTGTGGGATCCAGACCTTGAGATTGGCGGGCCTGATCCAGACTGGCCCATCCTCGGTGAGTTTTGTCTTCCACTTCCCCAGGACAGCACATCTCTGTTCCTCTGTCCAGGTGGAATGTATTTATTTTCTCTGAAACACAGCAAGTTTCTATCAGTGTTGAGAACACAACCCAGAGGCAACAAAAAGCACCCCGTTTTCTCTCTTTTTCTCCCATCAAGCCAAGGGGAAAAAATCTAAATAGTATCAGATGTTGACCCAACAGTCACCTCATGAATTGGCTTTTGATAGTGGCCACACAGTCCACTTTATGAGCCTACAGGCACTGAAGGATTTAGCAGTAATGCCTGAAATTCTCCAGGACACACCGAAACCACTGTCCCTTCCTGTAATTTGGGACAAATTCACCACGGTGACAGGTCAGAATGGGGAAGTTTGTTTCACTACAGAGATAATACAGGGCCAGGCAGAGGTGTCCAAGTCAGCCTGAGTGCCAAAACCAGCACAGGATTGTTTACACAAGGTTCCAAACCTAATCAGGCCTGCTGAAAAAGCCCAGTATCAATGAGTAAACTGCTACAGTACCAAAATACCTCCATAATTTAAATAAAAATACTATTCATAGTGTACTCAAGTACCTAGTGTTCACACCATGTCCTTCTCTTTCATTAGCATTTCTCTGAACAGCAGTATATTTTTCTTCTTCTGTCCTTTCATCATTTTCCAAGGCAACCCGAGCTTTGTATTGGGCACTTGATTCAATTTCCTCTGCTAATTGAGTTGCTCTGGCTTCCCGTTTTAAAAACTCTTCTGAATTATCTCTTTCTAATGGCACCCTAAAAAGACAATGGAAAGGAAAAGAATCTCTGAAATGCATTCAAAAGCAGAAAGGAGCTACAAAAATCACACAGTGTTAGCTCTAACCGAGTCAGAGTGAAAAAAATAATCTTGCTTCTAAGCCAGCAGACTTGCTGTCTTCTTTTAAATACAAAATTCCTGGACTGGTATGATATTATGGATGTATTCAGGGTCATTTACCTGCCTAGAGAGCTGAGTTTAGGGTGCAAAACTTTTCCACAGCATTTGTAAAATCCCCAGACCCTAAAGCTCTGCAAAGGCTCCAATTTTTAACATGGTTGAGAAAATCAGGAATAAAAAGCCTCAGACTGCTGTTTACATAGGAAGCTACTCCAAGAACCCAAAATTGAATTTTTTTCAGCTATTTACACGTTGCCAGCAGACACAATCCTAGTGAAATTAGAGAGTGACATCCTTAATTCTCTGATAATTCCAGCCACTGGATTTCAGCTCTCCCAGTTATGAAGAACTGCAGAAAAAATGGATGCAACACTTCAGAGCACAGGACCAGAAATCCCTGACTCATCTGTGAGTGCTCAATCCCATCCATTCCATCTCTCTCTCTATGGCAGGCAATGGAATATTGCAAAAATCATCCCTTAAGAAAGCCACCAAGTCAAAATTCAATATGTGAGCACTGAAACACTGAAAAAACCAAGCAGGGATGGGATCATACCTGGCACCTCCTTCTGCCACCCATTTTTGGGGTTTACCTGCCCTAATTTTTGTGTCAGGTTTATTTTTTAACGCGATTTTTACTTCAGGTTGCAAAAGTTTAATTACTTCAGAATAAACTACATAAAAATATGGAGCAGAGCTGAGGCTTGGCCCATGCTCTGCTGGGCATTATAGAATCACTACTGCCCATATTTTGAATAATATAAAGAAGAAAAACAAAGAAAGTAGGTGGAGATACAAGCCAGGTATAAAATAATTTATGCAAAATTGCTCAAGTGTTGGTGGCAGAACGAGGAAAACAAGTGGCTTTGCCAAATTCCAAGCCAGCACTCAGTTACTGCAGCACAAGTTTTTCCCCCCATTTTTGGCCAGTCAAAACATTTACTGGCCTTATCAAGGGTAACTGCAAAAATATTCAATAAAACCCTTCAGCATAAAGGCCTGGCTCAAGTAAGATTTACAAGAATGCAAACCTGGTCCCAGGCCCCTCTGTTAATAACACAATAAAGGAGAACAGCCAATAATCCTCATTTATTTAAAGTGAGTGCAAAAACTGAAGGATGTATGGCCAACCTAAAGAGGCAGGGAATGATTTCATGTTTTCTAACAAGCCATTAAAGATGAGAGAAAGGGGATGGACAGGATGACATTGTTCAGAACCCTGGTGATGATCAATACATTTGCTGGAACACAAACTTGTACCTTGATGTGGTTTGACAAACTATACCTGCTACTGCTTAGCTCTAGGAAGAGAAAACAATCAAACAGTAAATCCTTTACAATCCTTCAGCTGCACATCTAAGCATTTAACTACACTGCTGCTCATCCCAGAGTTGGAAAATCAGGAAAAGAGCTTCCCAGTTTAGCAGACTGATATGCAAAGCAAGTTGCTTGACTAGGGGGGGGAAAAAAAAAATGGAATTCATTTAAAGCCACCTTCGTGTTTTTAATCTGTTTCCATTAATATCCAGAAAGCAGAAAGATGGAAGACTAAAGTTCAAAAGTACAAAAAGTACTTAGAGCAGTGAAGGGAAGGAAAGAACAGCTTCCCCAGGATTCAAACATAAGCCGATTAGGACACTTTGATTATCACCATGTTACAGGTCCATTTGTACAAAACAGAGGAATCAGATTGTTGAACCAGAGACCTGTAGACAAGTGCACACACACACACACACACACACAAAAAAAATCAAAATATTCACTGCCATTCCTTGATATTCAAAAAAAAACCGAGTTTCTGCTTTGGGGGTTAAAAGAGTGGGGAAATATTGAAGCCATTTCACAATGGCTTGAACATCTGCAGTCCATTTGTGTTGCAGTTGCAGTGAACATTATAGCTGCAGACCCCGGGGAATAAATCACTGCCAGAGTAGCCAGAGCAGCCTTTACACTACTTCTATATTCCAGTTGTTATTATATTAAACTAAAACTTCAGTTTAGAGCTGGACAAGTCTGCTGTACAAGCCATCCCCAGCACACAACCCCCACCCTGGTTATCAGCAGCTTTTCAGCATTCCAGTATCTTCCAGATCAATTGTCTCAATAAAATCAGGATTTAGCCAAACTGCTCTGCTAGGTTAAACAAAAACTATAGGTATAGAAGCTAGACACAGATTAATTCACAGCTTTCCATCCTATTCCTGGAAGTTTCTGCAAGAAACAAGCCTTATTGCATGGCTAAATTCAGAAAACTCTGCAATGGGAATGAGCTGTGCCCATTTAAGGGAATATATAAAGATTTCTACATCTAACTATTCACAGAAAGCTGGCAAGGTTTCTTAAGCACCATTCATTCATTGCTTTTGCAGTTATTCGATTCCACAACTTCAAAAACTATGCAAAATGAGCTGCAGAATATAAAGTTTGTCAAACCAGGGAGAACATTCAATACAAATCTAATAACAAAATATTTTGGAACTTACGTATAAGAAGATAAACTGCTGTCATAAGTTGACACTACACCATAATTTTCTTCATTGTAACGAAACATGTCATTGGGATCCCATCCATTAGACTAGAAGAAAATGATGCTTGTTTTTCAAAAAGACACTGAAAACACATTCCCTTCAAATTAAGGGCTGATGGCAGAAGTTAAACCTTCTGCCCTTTTTCCTGGGCCTATGAATCTGCTGTCCAGATAACAAAGTTATTAATGCCACAGTTCATTTCAGGGAGCTTTGTTCATCAGCTGCACAGATTCTACCTTCAAAATCCTTTTTTTTTTTCTTTGTTTGTTGTGAGTCTTTGCATTGTTTTTATGATTTTTTTTTAAGTACATGCTCACTCTGTACTAGAGGACTACTGGCTAGCAAGACATACATACATTAATATCTTTTTTTGCCTTTTCTAAAAAGTGAAAATTAACACTTCTGCAATTTTTCAAAAGCACTGATGGAATTACCTGAGAGGCACCACAGGCAGAAGACTCCTGTTGATCTGCACAACTCCCCCACTTCAGTAAAATTGCTACCACAGCACTCAAGCACAACAATAAATGGTTTGAGTATTTTATAAAAGCACTGAGAGTATTCCAATAAATCTCAGCTCTACAGTATGGACACCAAAACTGACAGGAGAATTGTTCTACCCAAAGTTAATATGCTCTAATCAGTAATATTATCTCCTTGAGCACACTGCAGGCTGAATACCTGGCTACAAGAATTTCTGCTTGAGGAAAAGCTGACTGCAGTGATATATGAGGACATGGCATTCGAGGCCATATTCTTCATCTAATGATTCATAATCTGAGACTGTCCCTGTGCTTGGGTCAGGCTTCCATCAATTCCCTCCATCTGCAGCCCAGGGACACTTAGCTGAGCACAATATTCCCCATAATTTCCAAGTGCAGTGACAGTCAGACAGGAAGGCTCTGATTAAACATAAATCACTTTGGGGCATTGCTGGATTTGGAGCCCTTAACAAAAGCTGCTCTTTGGGTCCAGGAGTCCAACACAGCTCTTACCACAGCAGCTGCCATTGGTCAGAATTTGCCAAAAGTGCCATTTGAAAGGCAGCTATTCTCAGATCGCTCCAAAGGGCTGTGGCAGCTGCTGGCAAAGACTGAACATCCACCAGCAAAATGCAGGACAGCAATTTTGCTCCTCCAAAGTTTATTACTAGATTGAAATTAAAGAATTATTTCAAGGCATGTCCAGGGAAAAAGCTCATTTTCTACTGATGGCCAGAGATGATAAAAAGCATCACTTACGACATCTGTCTCCAGTGCCTCCAGCTCCTCGGAAGCCGTGTTCTCTCCTCCATCCCATGGTTCCAGATCCTTTTCCTTGTGCTCTCCATTAACTTTAGCACTGATGGCTGAATCAGTAAAAGCATCTGCAACAGAGTGGGGAGGGATGGGACCAGTGAGACCAGTTTGGGTAAGTTGGCACACTGGTTTTTATCTGAGGAACAGCCCAAACACAGCTGAATCACAGGCACAATATCATCATTCCCTTCTCTTGGAGCTGCTAGATGTCAGAAAGGTGCCTATTCCAGACTTAAAGTAACTATGAAAGTACAGAGTAACTTCTCCCATGTCAGAAAATAGAATTAATTCCAGTTATTTCAAGGTATTTTCTACAATAACATGTAGAAAAAGGGAAAAAAAGACAACACAAGGATCTTTATTCCTCTAGACTTGTGTAAAATTCTTTTCCAACCAGCCCACACAACAGTGTGCAAATACCAAAAGAGCAGGAAAGCAACTCCCTAAATGGGAAAAATACAATTTTCCTTTCAAATATTCAAATTTCTTCTATTTACACAACTCCTCACATACCAAGACAGCAATTATCCATCAGCTTGGTGTTCCCATTTCCTGTGACATGAACAGAGGCGTCTCCTCTCCTGCCAGAGTTTTTCCAAGCAACAGCTTATCCAAATCACACAAAAAAATTCAGGAACTCTCTACTTTTTGTTCTCAACAACATAAGAGAATAAATAACCAGTAAGCTTCTTCTATTGTTTGTAAAAATTATAAAAACATCAAAGAATAAAGATCACAAACATTTATTTTGACTTGTTCATGTTTCATTCGAGCCAGATTTAAGAAGGAATAATACCAGAGCATTACAAGTGCTGTGAAAATGTATCTAAAGCCATCCACCAAGGAAGTCAAGCTTCCATACTTGTAAGCAACTGGATCTCAGAACTACATACAGAACTTTAAAAAATCAAATAATCTCGTTATAAGCTCACAAATAAATGAATCAGCTTTAAATAAATAAATCTTCAATCCAGAACTTCCTATCATCATTCTACTGATAAAATAAGAAGCAAACATTTCAGACCTTTAGAAAAGATGAAATCAAACCACCAGGCAGTGCCAGATCAGGAAAAACATGGCCTGAATTAACTTTTGGCAAGATCTAAAAATCTGCCTTAAAAAAAAAAAATAAAATGAACTTTAAAGTTATTATGAAAAGAATTCCCAACATATGAAGTTGGCCACTGATGTAACAGCTTTTACACAATCACTGAAGATGTTTTAAAGAGACTGCTGACACTGCTTATTATTCCTGTTTTACCCAAGCTCACAGTGCAATTCTGCACATATAGTGGATAAAAATTCACTGTGCTTGGTCTCTCTCTAATAACAGCCATGAAATGCTCACACAAACAGCTTTTAAAATATAATTTATTGTAATATATACTGTACCTGTCTTCAGATGTCACCTGAAACTACACAGGAACACAGTGCTACAACTCATAGTTAAGTAGTAGCTAAAGAGCACATTTTTAAGAATTTTTAAGAATGGAAAGTCTACATTTACCTTATCAATATCCCGTGGCTTAACTCATATAAACCAGTATTGCTCCTGCCCTAAACATCATTAATTCCACATTTTATTTCTGCTCAGATTGGGGCATTTTACACCAAATCCAAGTTGAAGGCTGTTTATGTCTTTAAGGAAACTGAAATTTATTTCTGTTTCTCTGGGAGTGGAGGGAGCTCCTCTCCAGTGAGATTAGATAAATATGAATTAGGAGCCTGATGGCAGCACCTGATGAAGGTGATTTGTGTTTCAGAAGGGTGTTTCCTTAATTTCTATTAAATTCCTCCAGGCAAACTCCACACAACTCTGCCATTTTGGATACTGTGAATAAAATACCAGCTTAACAAGACTCATCTACTCAACCCACTAATTTTCTTATTTAAACAGCCACATAAACATTCAGAAGCGCTGTTATTGTAATGATACAGATGGAAAAAACACCCAAGTCAAAACAAAAACTCCACTATCAGCAAGTGCTACAGGTCTGAGTAGGATGTGTGCAGCCACTGCTAAGTTTCCCAGTAAATCCAGTATTTCACAGGGCACAGGAAGCTCCACTGCTCTGCGCTCCTCTCTCATTTTACAATGAAAGTCACAAGTGAGACTGTGCCCATTTAACCTCTACAACTCAGAGAAAATCCAAAGACAGGAGAAATTCAAGCTACAAAGGCACTCCCAGTCAGACAATGTGGTCTCAAGAGCATCCAGGCAAAGTTTAAATGCAGCAGGATGGTACCTCAAGGCACAGATCAGTATTTTCCTGGAACAAACAGCAGGGCAGGCACATGGGAGACCAGAATTAAAAGCCCAGCAAAGCCTCTACCAAAACTAATCAGCAACAAAATTGAGAAAGAATGGAAAAAAATTTAAAAGTGACAGCTTCCAAAACAAAAAAATGTGGCTCTTAAGATGATTAATAAAGTAGAAGGTAAAGCATGAGCTGACTGGCAGAGCAATAACTGACAAGACACTGCACAGGCTCAGCTTCCCCCTTATCTGGTGCCTCTTATCTCTGAGCTGTTGAGCGAGCAATTCACATGACACCTTGACAAGGCCAAATTTTTAATCAATCCCTTTTCTACACGGCAAAACCTGAGGTAAAGATCAAATGGAAACAAGGGGCTGAGGCTGTAACACTCAATTAGCCCCCAATGCCTCTGTATCTGCTTCAGGTGACATTTCCTAAGCAGAGGAGTTGGGTATCAAAGACCTCGTTTTTAAAACCTGGTAAAAAAATGATGAAATCATTGTTCATAAATGGAAAAAAATCCCAAGGAGAACTCTATGCAATGGAAATTCATATTAAGACAAATTAAAAAGGCACATTCTGCGAAAAACTCAGCTGGGGCAAATTCTTCAAGTGTGTGCTACTAAATGAGTTAAAGAACAAAGTGCCAGAACAGAGCAATTAAGAGTCCGGGTTTAATTAATTTCAATGTCTAACATGCTTGTTTTCACAAACAGATTTTGGTGAAGAGCACAAATGTGCAATTAAGTGCCAGTCTGCAGCTGAAATGCCATTAAACCAATCAGTGTTACGTGCCAAAGGTGCTGATGCCACTCACTGAAGCTTTGATCAAGTCAAAGAAAACTGAGATTTTGTCTTAAAGGTTTCAACAGTAAACTCTGATTTGTTTTGTAACTACTTACTACTGATTTGAAACATTAAAACCAGTTACCACTGGCTCTGCAGAGCCAACATTTCCTTCCTTTGTTCATGAGATGCCTTCTGCTATTCCCCTTGCAACACTTTCTCTGGAAGGATGCCACTTTCAGAGCTAATTCAAGGAAAAACTTAAATAGCCAATTCTCTTCTGCCTTTCTTTTCATTGGATTTGTAGGATTTTCCTCAGCATGCCAAAAAACAATAAAAACATTGCAGAAGTCTTTTACTTTACCAGTAAGTTATGATGTTTGAATTGTCTTGTCTTTAAAGAGAAGCCAAGAAGGCAACTCCAAAGCCTTACTGAAATCTGAATCCCATCAAACCAGCTCTGTGGACTGATCAGTGCTCAGGGCTCCAGGAAACACTTCTTGTGTAGAATCAGGAGAAACAGAACCTCCTGCATCAATCAGGAGCCCAAATCACCCAGCAGCAGCAAGATCTCAGCACTCAAAGGTGAAGCAGAAAGATGTGATAATATTAATGTACAGCCAAGGATTTCAGCCTGCACTGAGAGTGGGTTTTTAGCAGCTGATTTCCACTGCACAAAGAGAAATCAGTGTCAGTCCCTCTTTAAAAGCAGACAGAACAGTCTGAAAGGGGGATGATGGGTGTAATACAGCTTCACCTGAGCTTCCCAGTGTATGTTTCATTCATCAGCCTGCCTGTACTGCAGCAAACCACAATTCCACAGAGAGAGACCCTCAGGTGACTCCCTCCCATTCCTCTGGAAGCCAAACAAGAGCCTGCAGGAGCTGCAAGGTCTGTGCAGACTGACAGAGCTGCAAATAAGAGCCCAGCAAGCAGAGACACATCGATTTTTTGAACATTCACAGCCACAACACCCTTCTCTGCACAGACCTACCAATTTTTCTCCCAGCCCTCCCAATTTCCACAATCTGGGCAGACCCCAGGCTCTCTCCATGGGTGTCTCTGAAGGTGCAGTGTCATGCCTGGCACCAACCCACGTGTGCTGCTCCCAGTTCCACCCCCCAGGCCTGCACTGGTGTTCCCTCCCCTGAACTCTCTGGCTGGGTTATCAGCTCCCTGCCCCAAAGCTGCAGGGCTGTGATAGCACTGGCAGCTGCCTGGCAGGCTCTGGCAGAGGCTTTTCACACACAACTCTATTTTCCCTCTTCTGAAAGGAGACTCCATCCCATTCCCTTTCTCCTCAGCTGCTGCTCTTTCCCATTCCTCTTCCAGTCCCTTTTTCATAACCCAGAGAACATCTCTGCTACCCAAACCTGAGGGTGGAGCAGAAGACCCAGACCCACAGCCAGGAGTCCATTTTCCCACATTCCTCCAGCCCAGCCCGGAATAAATGTCAGAATAAAATCCACAGATACTTATACTGAATTGGGAGACCAGGATGCATTAAAATTTTCCAAACAGTATCTTCTGCAGAAATTTATTTAGTTCAGGGGCTCCACAACAGTCTAGAAGCCTCTTAGAGTGTTAGAAACTACACAGAGAGAATCACAGAATATTCTGAGCTGAAAAGGACCACAAGGATCATCAGACTTCAACATCCCCACTCCAGGTCAGCCTCCCAAAGGAGAGCTCATGAAAAGCCCTTTTATTTGACTATGATTTTAAAGCCTTTCCACCAAGTATTTCCAAATTCTCCTCATTTGTCTGTGAAAGCAAAAGACTTCTGAGTGTTAGACAATTTAAAAGTCTCTGTTCCTTGGTAAGTGTAACCAGAGCACCAAGCAGAGACAATTCCCAAAACAAGGAGCACCAAGTCCTCAGGCAGGAGTTCAGAGTCAGCTTCCACTCTAAATCATCCAGCACCACGAAGATCTGGGTTTATTTACAAGAAAAAAAAGGCCAGCAGTTCCTCCATGCACATTCATAAACTTCCAGCCTTTTGAATCCTTGCTTATTTAATTTCTGAGGAAGCAGAAAGCCCCTCATTGCTCTAATTTGGAGGTGTGATCAGAGACTGGGTTACACTTTCAAGTGTCATTTCCAGATAATGTATTTTTGAGACAAAATGGAAAGCAGATTAATTCACCCACTCTGAGTTATCAAGTTCTGCAGCCTTCCAGTTTATCTTGCTCCAAGTCTTTATGGCTTTATTTCAGCTCTCCAGTATTTAAGAGATTTAGACTCAGTCATTCCACCTAATAAAGTGAACTGAGGGACTGCTCAACCTGAAACAGTCATTTTCTTTTAGAAAATGTCCACTGAGCAATTATTCCTAGAAGCAGTAGTATATTCCTTATTCAGTCTGCTGAAAATCTATAAAGATTGGGTGAGGGAGAACCCAGTTTGCATTTACATTAAAGTGATGTTCATACCAAACCCATTACAAAACAGCTCTCATGTAATTTAAATTCCCAGTCCCATCCAGAACCTGGAACTTATCTGCATTTCAATGCTGCATTTGCTCTGACATTATGCATCATCATCTGGGAAAAGCAAAAATTCCTTGAAACAACAAACCTCTCATTCTGTAGCTTTAAATCAGGCAAGAACAAAACACAAGGTGAAGAGAGAAATTCTCATTAAATGTCCTCAGGTCCCTACACATCTCTAAGTCCCTGCTAATGGGAATAAAACCTGTGTTCCAATAACCACTGAGCTGCTGTGACAGCTCTTAATCAACCTGTAAATGTACACAGAGACAATTTCACCCCTTGCCATAAAAACCTGTGGATTTCCTTTTATTCCTTATCCCAGCAAATCAGCAACATTAAACATAAAGACTCTGGAGATTTGCTGCCCAAAAAACCAGAGAAATCTGCAATGGAATAGAACTGACTCAGGAGCACTTAGGTTCCAGAAAAATAATAATGGGCTTTGAGGTCAGACATTAAAAGTATGAAGACTGCCTGCAAAATTGTTTCATTTGAGCAGATTCAATGTCTTCAAGAATTTAAGACTTGTCTGTCACCTCTCTGTATTTTGAAGAGATTTACCTACAGGTCTAAAAGATGTAAAGGAGAAATTAAAACACAAATAGAGAATTTAAAAAAAAAAATCAGCTTTGTTTGCAGTAGTATTTATAGAATATTTCTATGAATGCATGTTTAGACACAGAAGTTACCTCAGTATAGACTCTATATATCTCAACTCTGAGAAATAATCTTTTTCCAAAGAGTTTCTGTATTCAGTGATTCTTGTATAACACTTGACATAGAAATTTAGAAAGACATTTACAAAAAATGTGTCTACCTCCCATAGAATCTATAAAATATTCTGTAAAACCACTAAAGCTTTGCTTTCCAGCCACCAAACCAATTAGTAAAAATTACTATTTTTTTTTTAAATTCATAAATTTCTGATTTCAGGAGGTGCTGAAGTTTTGCATTCTTTAAGAATTACGAATCTAAATATGAACTTCAATATTTGGATCCTAAAGCATCTACTTTGAAAGACCTTGAATTATAATCTTAAAACATTAAAAAAAATTTAAAAATTAAAACAAATATACCTCTTCTGGCATAATTGGTATCCATATCCTTAAAATGCACCATAACAAAGTCTGAAGACTTGAACAAGATACTCTCTAGGATGTCCTCCCGTTTTGGCCCCAAACTGGATTCTGCAGTTTTACGATGAGCAGCATCAACCACTAAATCACACTGTGGGAAATACAAACACAAGGCACTGCTTTACTGCACAGTCATCCCCACCCAAAAATTTCCCATATTTGCAAAAAGTAGGTATTTACAATCTGTTTGTGTAAATCTAGGCATGAACAGTAAAAATAATTCACAGTAAATATTCAAATTTTAATCAAATGTTGGTTATTTGGTATTAGGATTTTTCATGATAGGGAAGAGCCAAACTGTAAAAAATTACCTTAGGACTGTAGGTTTTAAAAACTCCTTCATATATACCACCATTTTTCACCTGTACTTCACATTTGGATCCCTAGAATGGAAGAAAAATGAAAATATAACTCTCTACCAACATGACAAATAACATTACAGTGATTTTCTTAAACATTTGTTCTTTACATAAGTCCAAAGTGTAAAAATACAGCTCAGTTTTTAGCCAAATTTCCTCATTCAGCATCTGCCCATTTATAAATACATTGCTGTGCTCTGCAAATTCAAACAGCTGGGTGTGTATGGACAGTTCTGAAGGGATTTAAGATGCTCACTGGAGAATATTTGGTTCTCTCAAGACTCTTGACCAGTGAAAACACACAAATCAGGTTTTGTGCAAACCCCAAATCTGTGTCTGTGTGGGTACAAATAAGGATAAAAGCTTATCCTGGCCTCAAGCAGATGTGGGACACTCTGTCTCACTTCATTTTGCCATGTCAGGGCTTCCCTTAAAATCTTGGGAGAAAGGTTTCTAATCCCTTCACACAGACTCATTTTATTTATCCAGAACCTCTCTAAAGGCAGGAAATTCAAAATACAACCAGTCCACCTAAGAAATCTGCTGTACCTCTGCAAATTAAGAGTTAAACCTTTCCTAAAAATTCTATGATCCTTTAAAGCTCAGCCTTGGCAAATAGTGTTTAAAGCTTAATATTCGCATCTTTATATTACAATTGGTGGATTAGTTAACAATTCCCTGTCACTATAGGAATATTCTTCCAAATATGAAGACTTACAACAACTGATGTGAGTATGTGAACCATTCTCATGTTTGCATAGATGCCATCAAAGGAAATCTGAAAAACAAGAAAGCCATCATGAACACTGAAGAAATTCCAAAAGCCAGAACACCCAACCCAGGCTTTCATCAGTACACTGAAAAACCACAGAAACCTTGGGCAAAAATCTTACTCAGGCAAGATACATGGAATGTTTATTATTACATATTAATATTAAACATGCCAGGGGAGATTTTCAGAGGGCTCCTGATTTTTCTCTGACCAGTTAAAGATCTAGCACCCTCCCAAACAAGCTAAAAATCCCAGGAGAGCCCCTAATGTGTCTCCATTAAGGAAATTCTCTGGCTGGCTGGGTGCAGCTGATACGAACAGATCTGAGGGATGTCAGCAGGGCTTTGTTTTGAAACAAAAAAAAGCCCTGCTGGTTTAAGAACCATCAAGAGAATAAGGCACTTGCAGTGCTGCAGAAGCAAAAAGGTGTTTTCAGGCCTGCTCAACCTCATCCTTTCATCTCCCAGCCCTGATTACACACATTAACAGGAGCTAAATTGTGGAGTGCTAAGTTGCCACAAACCCTGTCATTAATTTAGTCCAAAGTAACTCAGAGCAGCACCAGGACCTGCAATCCTGGCTGGGAGAGCTGGGCAGGTGTCCCCAGGCTGCTGGAGGACACATTCACCTCAGTGCAGGTGTTTTGTTGCAATATCTTTGGTATCTCTTTGTGTTTGTAAAACAAGAGATGCTAAAGAGAGCTCTTGGGATCTCACCATACTTTGAGTTTTTGAACTGACAACGTATTTTTAATTGTCAGTCACTCTTCTGGGCTGAAACAAATTCAGGGACACTCCTGTGCTCAGCACTCAGTGCACAGCACATACAGACCAAAATTTGGGGATGTTTAGTGTTTGCCTATGACCTTTTCCACCAGTTTTCCTCAAAGCTTCTTTAGTTTTCCTCCAGTGTCTTCGTATCTTCAATAAACATTTATGTAAGCAAACTGCAGCCCTTTTAAATCTTCCTGCTTCTGCTTCATTCCCCAAAAATAGGCATCTTTAAAAACCAGGCCAGCAACAAATTGACAAATATTTGATTAGTGAAGTTCAAAGATTCTCTCTTTCAATTGACATCCATTTATTTAGCTCTGATAAAATGATGTTCTGCAAGTCAAGCCACATCTAGACTCCAATAATACACAGCCATGAGAACAACTAAAGCTGCACATTGGAGCTGCTGAGAATAATTCAGCAATTTTAGAGTAAAGCTAAACAAAGTAGTTATTTTTATTTCATTAAATGCTGCCTTACTGTCATCTGTTTAAGGGAGAAGCCAATGTTAGAATTTTCAGATAGCACTAATTCAAAATGCCTTAAGCTAAGTGTTATTTATATTTACAGCTGTAATTGCAAGAAAATGCAGAATATTTATACTAGTGCAGTCAAAAGTTTAAGTGAACTTTCCCCCCTTTGCCCTCCTAGGAGACTTAAATGAAGGTGAGATGCTACTCTTTAGAAAATTGTATCTCACTCTAAAGTATCCACCCACCATGGTATCCCAAGAAAAAAATGGAGAGAATATTCCAGTATCTGCCATTCTTTTAAGTTGTTTCTTTCTGTTCTGCACTGGCACAAAAAAGAGAAACCAGAAACTTACCGTAGGCTGAGGTGGTCCTTTGCCACTGCTGCGGCCTCTGGAATTAAACACACACATTGGATAAGATTAAAGAACTGCTGAAACTGCTGTATTCCCTACCAAGCAAGAATTCCAAACCCATCTTAATTTAGGGTTGAGAAGAGGGTTGGGAAAACCAGCATTCCCAGAGAGCAGAGCATTACAGGGATCCACTGGGTTTATCTCCAACCTGCTGACCTACCAAGTGCCATCAGCAGGCAGAAGAGAAATTAAAGGACAAAATTAAGAAAATACTAAGCTTATAAAATCAGAGTAAGAATAAAAGAACAATCCTGTGACTAAAGCAAATTCCAAAAGTTTATGGCACACAAAAGCAGGACCCAGATCAGGCTCAAGCTCTACACAGCAGAGGGTCCCTTCCTTGAGCCAGGAGGCTCCAAATGTTGTCACGGTGTCACCCAAACAGGTGACCCTGCCACAGAGGAGCCCTGACTGTGAGGCTCTACCTACACAGCTCACTTCTAAATGCTCTCACAACCCTGCAAACACAATAATGCTGTCCACTGCCCCAAAAACACCAGCTCTTCCTAATGCCAATCTGTCACTGTGTAGCAGTCAGGACCTCTGGGGATGCTCAGAACACCCTGCACACCGAGAAGAGTCAGTCTGTGCCCTCCACCCCAGCCCCAAAGCATCCCTGCAGTTAAAAAAGTCCCCAGCAGCTCCAATTCTTCAACTCCACTGGTGTATTTTAATTCTAAGTGCCTCCCTTGTACTGAGAAGTCCTAGTTTCAAATACTCCTCATAGTGATTTAGATTTGTGTTATGACTTCAGGAGCGCTCACTGTAATGTGAGGCAAAAATAAATCTCCTGTTCTATTAAAAAAAACCCTCAATTTTTAAATAGACTCACCTTACTGACACACAACCATTTCAATAAAGACACCTGAAGAATCATGCCTGGTGTTATCTAAACAACATTGGAATCTAAATCCAACTGGATGGCACAAAACCATGGAATGGCTGGGGTTGGAAAGGACCTTAAAGATCCATCCTCACCCCATGGGCAGGGACACCTTCCCCTAGGCTGCTCAGAGCTCCTGAACACCTTCATTAGATGCCAACTGCATTCAAATGCTTTTAAAAACACCAAGCTGGGGCTGAATACAACCTACCCCCCAAAATAACAGGCCCTTCTAAAAGAGAGCTCCCAGGGTAGTCAAAAAAAACAGAGGAACTTCTCTCAGTGAACAGAAAAACCCTTCAATAAATTCTGCCGAAATAAGCAAAGCCATCAGAGAGCCCTGAAAGGCCTTAATGAGGAAAAAATGAAAAGCCACTAAACTATCACCTGACTAATTTCCAACAAGCTTCTGCAACACAACTGTGGTGTCAGAGCATCACACATGCTGGGGGCATTGCCTGATGGCAGAACTGCAGATTTACCCAGCAGGCAATTTCAGGATATTGCAGAGTGCTAATCTCACCAAAAAAAAAGAGCTCTGATGCAAATATTCTTTATTTAACTACTCATCAGTCTTAACTTTCCATAGGGCAGCTTCACAATACCAGGCTTGCACTGGAGCAAATCTCACCATTTACCAAATCTGACATTTGTTAAATGGCCTCCAAGAGAATTGAAGCCTTGTGAACTTGGAACAGCATTTTTGCATCATATTCAGACCCTCATCTTTCTGAAAGTCATTTCACCAGATGTGGAACCCCCACATAAGAGGCACAGCCCAGTTTGACTTGTCCTTCTACTACAATCAAAAATGTGACCATCATGGTCACCCACAGAACTTGGCCAAAGTCAAACAATTTTACCAGTTCCATCTGCTGCTCTCATAGATTTTAGAAGATCCTCCTTCCTCCATCAGCTATAGATCAAAAGTGAAAGAGTTTTGTGTTTTTGAAAGAGAAACCACTCCCATTTTTACTGCCCAAGTATTCTTAGACCTGAAATAACTAGGTTGCTAGACTGGGCAGAAAGTTTGAAGTATTCCTTCTAAGCATCGACCCGAGAATTCTGGATTTTCCATCTCTTACCACATTTCCAAAATTACTGTTCCTACCCACACTTCTTCAAGAAACAAACTGATTGTGCACATCCACATCAGCAAGAAGTGCCAAACTCTACATCAGCCAAGAACTAAAGCAGAAATTCTCTGATCTATCAGGTCTGTTTATAAATCTCTTGTTTTCCAACTACAACTGCTAATCACAAACCGTTGGGAAAAAAAAAACAAAACCAAAAACCCAACAAAAATCCCACATTCACCAAGATGAAAAAAAAAAAAAAATTTACCATTCTTACCAAGCAACAATTTAACCAAAAATGTATCTTCTGCTAAAACCAAGGCCATCAACTTGAGTTTCATATTCCAATAGGTGAAAACTCAAATTCAAACTATCATTTGATACATCTGAAAAAAATCCCAAAAAGCTCAGGACCTTTACAAAAGCCAAAGGTGGATGGGTTTTGCCAGATGTTTAACATCATTTGGAACAGGAGAGTAACACAAAGAAATGGAGGTGGGGGGAATCTAAGAAATCTCAGTAAGCAATTTGGCGCTGCTACCTAAAACCCCATTTACATTAGGGTAAATATGGCAAAAAAAAATAAAAATTAAAAAAAAAAGTTCATTATGCATTGCAGATCTGTGGTTAAAGGTAAACCTGGGTGAAGACAGGACAGCCTGGCAAAATCCAAGCTGGAAACCATTTGCTTTGGGGTAGCAAAGTCACAAACTCAGGACAAAGTAACGACTGAGCAATTCAACTTAGTGCCAGCTCCTTGGGTCCAGCAGTTACATCCCAAGAGGCAAAGTCTCCATCAAGGCCCAAAAGCTGCACTATAAATGTTTCTTCCCAGCAGCAACTTGCACATTTTTTTCTATTTTTATGAGTATTTCCTCAGCATCCCTCACCTCCCTCTTTAATGTTTACATGCCAAGCAGAGTGTTTGTATAAGCAAAACAAGGTCACGCATTTGTGTTTTCCCAGTTAATGCAAGGGAAACAAAGTCGCTCCTGGATGGGAAAGAAAGTCTCCAGTTTTCTCTCCAGCAGCATCTTCACTTTGAAACTAAGAAATAAATGCAGCCACACTGCAATTAATGTCTGGAGTGAAAATGCAGTGACAAAGACCTGAATTTAAAGAGGGTGAATGGATGTTTCTGGAGCACTGACTGACATTGTTGCAGCTTGGAAAACAAATTTACAGGGTACTCTAAAGAACTTTAGTGCAGAGAGCTGGCAAAGCTTTTCTTCTCAGGGAGGAATCTGAAGTGCAAGGTTTTATTTCAGTGCAGTGTTTGGCTCTATAAAGTCAAATGAATTGAAGATGTCAAATGAAGATTATGCAAGAAGACCTGCAGCTTAATTTTCTGCAGTTTTTTCCCCCAATACTGACACCAGTAATGCCAATTTGTATCTCCACACCAGGTGACAGCCTCTATCCCATTTGGATGTGCAACAACCTGACCCAAGTCTGGCCCAGTGCACATCTGGAACCTGTTGATGGGCTTAGTCATTGAAGAACCTTCACAGGCATTGCCACAAATCGGTTGTTATATTAAAAGTTACTCAAAACCAGGGATGTAACACCACCAAAAGTGCATTTACAGTGCTAAGAAAAGAGACCTGCAGGTTAACCAGTCATTCTGCTCAGCAGTTTAGCACAGTTGCACTAAAACCCACACAAAGATGTCAGAACCAGCTGGAAAATCTCTGACTGGCACGTGTGATCAGACCTCCAGAACAGGCACTGCCCTTAAATTCCAGCACCTTGGCACTCAGCATTCCCCTTTCCCTCCATCTCAACAGGATGGTCACCACCCTAAAGCCTTCAGTTAGGCTCTCAAGAAAGGGATGTCAAGGAAGAAGGAAAATATATGGAGGCAAGAAGTTGGTGTCATTTGCTTCTGAGACTGAACCACAGGGTGGTTTCGGTTTTAGCTTTTTGATAGGAAAAAAGCTATTTTTAAAGGACAGTAACTCGGTGTATTCTTACAGGACTCCTAAGCCCAGTTGGGCAAGCAAGTTACCAAAATGAAAAATCCCTTCTGCCACAATTGTAGCAAGACAAGAAACATCCAAACCCTGACTCTGAGGTGTTTTGCCTTCAGACAAAACGAGGAAAAACTAACAAAAAAAGGATGAAGAGATGGAGGAGGGCTGAGATAGATGCAACTTGCAGCTAGAGGACAGCTAACCCTCTTGTGCTTGCATAACAGCAAAACTCCACTCAAACACAGAAAGTAGATGTTAGATAATGTTCTGATAGCACAGGGAGCAAGTTTGTGAACCAAGTCTACATTTTCCCTAATTACAGCTCGCTGTGCTATTGGCATCTCCCCTGCAGCCCAAGCCCATCTGCCATAGTGCACATTAAACAAACAGCATTTCACTCGGGGCCTCTTTATAACAAAGGTATTAATCATTCTTTTTTATCACAAACACCTTCAAGGATGCCTTCATTTCTGATTTTTTCCCCTTTGTCTAAAAGCAATTAATAGTGTAGTAAAAAAACACTGGAATGCCTTGGTTGTTGACACAGGATTTTACCTTTTCTAACCTGAAATGCAGATGTGTAGCAGGATGAACCCATGGAGACCAAGGCAGTGAGCAGAGTTGACCCTTCCCTCGTGATCAGAGGTAGAAGGACAAGTGCTCAGCCCAATTCTTCCAGTAACAAGCCCACAGCAGAAAATTAGGCCCAGGACAGTTAATTATCAATGAGTTTTCTGCCCAAACTAAGCTTTCAAGAGCAACTTAGCCATGAAAAGTAACATTTTTTTCTCCATGGGAATGTTAGTGCTGTAGGGAAACAAACTGCTGGGCACAAAGCTTGGCATAAACTGGAGATGTTTAAGTTTTTATTGAAGAATATAATGTATCAAATTGATAGCAAGATGCAGGCCACCTGAATTTTCATTTTTCTGAACAGAAAAGCCACTGAGCTTTTCATTCACATGGCCAGATTTACAGCATGAACCATCTTTGAATTTGCACTCCCCAGAAGACCAAGGACAGCTATAGGGGAAGTTCTCTGAAGGTGTTCCATGGGGCTCCAGCAGGCCTGGGACTGATTTTACAGACCATCCATTCAGAAATAACTTGAAAAATTAAGTAAGAAAGAGCATGAACACCTCTGAGGGAACATGTCAGTTGTTCAGCAGCCCCACCAGAACTCCCCAAGGAGTTCTGAAGTGGAATTGGTCCAACAGAACCAGAAAGGCAACACTGGTAGGAGAAATCCAGTGGTTTTATTCTTAAACTTTGGAGAATTTGAAGCTCACATGCCCAAATCTATGGGGGCAAGCGCTTGCCATCAGGCTGAATTCCAAAAAATAAGCTGGAGGTTTTGTTGCCCTTCACGTTAACCTCTACAGTGCCACTGTGTGTTGGCAGGGACAGAGCCCAGTAAATATCATGTCCCACCTAATGCCATATGTAAAAACTATTAAATCGGTGCTCTGAGCTCCTGAGGTATTGTTGTTGTTATTTATTTTGTCCTTTTCAACCCTTCCAAAGCTCTTCCGCTTCCAGTCCCACTGGCTGGGAACAAAGTAAAACCCTATTTCCAGTGATGTCCAACAATGGGACCACTGTAAATTCTGTTTTATTGCCAGTGCACAAAACCGAGTGGGAATAGATGTCCAGTTGAAGAGGAAGATGAATAAAACTCGAAATGAAACTGCTCTGAGTGACTGTGACCTTCAGAACTGTTACCATCCTGCTCTCATCGTTTGTTATGACCCCCCACAGCCCCGGAAAAATTCACAGCACTACAGAGTTTATTATTTGAGGGGAAGGAAGAGGGAAAAAACATGAGTGGATTTTGCGTGGCTAATGATCTGAGAGCAGGAGCAGGATCAGTCTTCCAGAGGCAGCGAGCGTGGGGCGGGGGGGAGGCGAGGAGAGGGCTCAGCCTCTGCAAGATTCCTGCCCCAAAAAATCTGGGAGAAAGCGAGGCCGCGCTTGGAGCCACCATCCAGCGGCGCGGCGCGGCCCGCCTTTCCCGCGAGAATTTTTATTGCGATTTCCATTATTTTTTTGAAAATAAATAAATAAATAAGTAAAATAAAAATAAAACCGCTAAAGAACACACATACACGTATATCGTTAAGAAAAAAAAATAATAACCGTCTCTAGATATTAAAATAAAATTTTTAAAAAATTCCCCCCCACACCATACACACCCCACCTCCCCCCACACCCCCCCCTTCTCCCCACACCCCACCTCGGGTGAGCCGAGGGCGCTGCGCCGCCATCGCGGGGCCGGATCGCCGCCCCCTTCCCCGCCCGGGCCGCCCCCCGGCCCCGCCGCCATCGCTCGCGGCCCTTCCCGCGCCGGCCCCGACACGTGCGGCCCGCGCCCCCCGCTCCCCCCGCTCCCTCCTCAGCAGGCGGGTCACGTCGGCCCGGGGGAAGCGGCGCCCCCCGCCCCGGGCCCCGCGGGGGGCCGAAATGGAGCCTCGGCGCCGTGCCCTCCCCGCGCCTGAAGGGCACCGGCCGCGGCCCGGCCTCGCCCCGGCACTGCGGAACCCCCTCGGCGGGGCCGCGAGCGCCGCGCCCGCCGCCATCGCGGCCCCCGCCCCGGCCCCGCCATGCTGCGGGCCCCGCGCCCCCCCTCCCCGGCCGCTGCCGCCGCCGCCCATGGAGGCCGGTGCGGGGCGAGGGCGGGGGGGGCGGCGGGGGCGGGCGAGCGGCGCCCGCGCCGGGCCCGGGGCCGGAACCGGGGCCGGTCCCGCGGCACTGCGCACCCACCTGCCCATGTTCTGCCTCCCCGCGGCTGACGGGAGGCCGGGGCCGCCGCCGCCGGGGGGCTTGCGGTTGTTGCCGGCGGGCTGCGCCGCCGCCGCCGCTTGCTTGAGGGACATGGCGAGGAGGGAGGGAGAGCGCCGGGGGTCGCGCCGGGCTGGGTGCGCTCGGCCGGTCCGCGCTGCGCTGGCGGGGCCGGGGCGCCGCTGGCTCGGCCGGTTGCTCCCAAACAGTGCGAGCGGGGCGGAGGGAGCGGAGCGCGGCGCGGAGGGATCCGCGGGGGGGGGCGGGCGGCGGCCGGGCCGCGCCGCGGGGCGAGGGCAGCGGCGGGGCCGGGGGGCGCGGCGGCCACACCCGCGGGCTCGGGGCACCCCCGCGGGGCCGGCGGGGTGCGGCGGGGCTGCGGCGGCGGGCGAGGGGCGGGCGGCGGCGCGGACTCTTTACGGGAAGTCGGAGGGCGCGGCGGCGGTGCTGCGGCGGGTGAAGGGGCGGGGAGGGAGGGGGGGACACGTGAGGCGGCGGCGGCGCGGGACGGCGGCAGCGCCCGCCCGGCCCGGCCCTGAGGCCCCGGCGGGGTCGGGGGAGTCCCCTCGCCCGCTCAGCCCCCTCCGCGCCCGCCGGTGACACCGGGCGGGTCGGCCCCGCCGGTCCCCGCGGGCACCGCTCCCCGCGCTGCGGGCCCGCAGGCCGCGGCCTGGTGGGGCCCGGCCGCGCTCGCCCCTCCCCGGGCCCCAGCGAGCGGCAGTGGGAGGGCGGCGGGCTCGGACCGCAGCACATCGTTCAAAAGAAACCAAGCGTCGAGAGACAACGAAATGGAGGAAAAATGGCCGAGCGCCGGCCGGCTGCGAAAGGCCGGTGGAGGACGCGAGGCCCTGCCGAGCTGCGGAGCGGCTGCTGCCCTGATCCGCAGAGATCCCGAGCCGTCGCTGCCAAACACATCCCTGCTCCTGGGGGAAAGCAAGATGGGGCCGGAGGATGGCTGCTTTCCCTGCAGTGCCCCTCCATCTTACAGATTTCGGAGCAGTCAGGGCTTCCCCTCGTAGTAAAGAAATCTAAATTTGCGTTGCGCTGATGGATAAAATATTTAAGCTCAAGATGCCGCTTCTCCCCTCGCTCCGTGCTACCTGCCCACCATCACCAGGCTCCCTGCAGAAATCCAGGGTGCAGTGGCTGTGTGTGGAACCTGCTTGGTGCAGAGTGGGAATTTCACCAAACCAAAACCCATACACAAAAATAAAGCCTGGTCTGTCCTATTAAAAAAAAATAAAAAATAAAAAAAATATTGCACATACAGGATTAGTAAGAGCAGATGCAACTTGAAAACCAAGAGCTAAATTGATTTATAGCCATGGTTACTCGAAATGCTCAGAGTTTAATCTATTCATAGAAATGCTCTAGAAATCCCACAGGATTCCAATGGAATAAAAAGGAGCAGTGCTCTTAGGCAGGCATTATTTATACACCTTGCTCCTAAAGCAACAGCTTTCTCATGCAGTTGGAAGAGTTGTGGGTGGCAGCACACAATGGTAAAAGGATAACAAATACTGAACAGCTTTCTTAAATTAGCATTTTCCTTACATTTTACCTTTTAAACTGATTCTTTTGTTTTACCTCACAGGCCCAAGTAACCTTGTGGTTAACATTTTATGAGCTACATGACAGATCCTACCCAAAATGGGCTCAACATGAAGAATTTTACCAGAAAAAAACCTCTGAACAGAGCTGGTGATTTAAGGAAATTACATTTTTGAATCCTTTCAGTGAACTCACGAGACGCATCACTGTTTCACAGCCACAGAACTGTGTGAGAACGACTGAGGATTTCTGGAGCCCGAGAGTTTCTGTGAGAGACATCAGCACCTGCAGAGCCAAAGGTTACCACTGGCACCAATTTTGGGAGCATTTACTGTAAGAGCAGGAATTTGGTTCACTGTATGTGATGGGATAAATAAATCCCTAAGAGCAGCCAAGAAAAATCCTTTATATATATTTGTGTAAAACCCAATAGCATGAAAAAGCACTTCACTAATATAAGACAATATATAACAATATAGTAGTAGTAATAATAATAATAATAGTTGTAGTAGTAGTAGTATACAATATATACAATAGTAGTATACAATATATACAATAGTATATAAAAATATAAGAAATAGATAGAGCTGTTAAAGAGTGCCCAAAAGAGGCTATGAAGATGTTGAAGGGTCTGTGCAGGGCCAGAAGTTGGACTGGATGATCCTTATGGGTCCCTTCCAATTCAGGTTATTCCATGTTTCTGTGAACCAACCTCTTTAGGCTGCTGTTTATGAGTTCTACAGCTTTTGGTTAGTCCTGAACCTTGAGCAACTCTGAAAAGGAAGTTGTTAATAAAAAGCACAAGGAAGTCTGATAAGAGAGAGAGTATAACCCATCCAGGTCACTTAACATGGGGTTTTTAGAGGCCATCACTTCAATGCTTTTCCAGCTTGAAATGTTCACAGCTCACAGCAGTGGCTGAAGGTTAAGAACCATTAAAGCACCTGCAGCAGTTTGAAGGGGCTGTGGGGCGAAGATGGAGCCCTTGATAGTCAAGAATGTCACAAAATACAGAAACAAATTCCACAGGCAGAGACAGTTTCTAAGACATGATGTGAACACACTAAAGTACATTTTAGGGTGACATTATGTGCTCAGAAAGCAGGGTATGAATAGGCTGGTGTTCACATCCTCAGTAATGACTCAAGAGCAGTTGCAGTTTGACTTGTTTTCTCCTTCAATGTATTCTTTGTTTTGTTAAGCTCTGTTTGGCTTTCGTTGTGCCCTCCCTTTTTTCTTTGTTGAGCATCTTTATAAAAAAGCAGATTAAAAGTAAATATAGGAGTGATCATTTGAAATAGCTCAGCAATGACCACCAGAGAAGCTGCAGGGTGGTTTCCAGTGGCAGCCAGCTTTTCCAGGGATACTGCTCTTCCTGTGTCTGCAGTGAGCTCCCCAAATTCCCAGTGAGATGGGGTTGACTGCTGTTAGGGCACATCATTCCCTCTACTTCTTCCTGAATTTGCTGTTCTTGATAGCCCACCATTCCCAACAGTTATTATTTTATGGCTTGGTTTTATTAATTTCTCAGCCTTTTTTATTTTGCTCTTCCCTACCATTTATAGCTGACGTTCTGGATGTCAATGATGTGACAAAGAACAGCTTAGTGATGGCTTAGCTGGAGAAAAATTCAGGATTCAGTCAAGAAAGAAAGGAAACAATTCCTGATGGAGAATCATGTTCCCTTTTGCCTCTCCTGTCCAGGATCCAGGTTAGAGCTGCTCCTTTCCTGTACTGCTGTTTCCACCCAGATGTGTGACTACATGTGCAGGCTGTATTTGCATGTGGAGATGAATGAGGCTGATAATAGCAGCACTTAGCAGGAAGTGCCGTGTGATGTAACATTTCCTTGATCTAACCTGCTGTTCTTCTTGTGCTCCCTTCCCTCAGCTACCCAGGGTGATCCTCAACAGCATCCAGCGAGGATGCCTGGGTGCACAGGGACAGCAGCATGGGCACAGGGGTTTACTTTGAGCAAAATCAGCTGCTGGGGAAGCTCAGGGAACTGAGCTTTTCCACACACGTTTTCTCTTCCCTGAAGACTTCAGTTTTTCAGTGCCATTATCCCCACCCCTCTTCTCAGAGGGTAAAGCTCTGTGGACAGTGCTGTGAGCACGGGGATCTCCAAACACTTGGAAGGATATTAAGAGAACAAATCAGGTGCTGCGACACACAGGCAGCACTTCCCAGAGAGATACGATGTAGCTCGTCAGCAAAGCTGCTCTCAGTTGTGACTGATGACACACCCCTGGCCCGACCAGAATTGGTACCACAGCAAAACCAAAGCCCAAATTCCAAACCAACCACGTGGGACAGCTGCTGCCACCTCTGCCTTTCCCCCCGACCCTGATCTTCCCATTGCCTCCAGCTCCCAAATTCACAGCTCAGCTGCAAGCAGAGACCAGCTCCCATCAGATGCAGTTTTTGATCTGCACATGCAGTTTTATTGCAATTTCTTCCCAATTCTCAGCCCTGCAGCTCAGTGCAGTCAGGGCATGGATGATGGATGTCCCTGCTGGGCCATGCATCCAGCTGCTTCTCCTGCAACCAAGGGAAGGGAAATGCTGGTGTCTGCAGAGCTCTGGAGGGAGGCACGGAAGTGCCAGAGCTTGTGCACCCATAATCAACACTTGAATGACCCTTGCTCTCAATTTCCACAGGCCTTGGACATGACAAGGGCATTTCCTTCCTCACCCAGCAAAGCTCCAGGATCCATCTGACAAAGCCATGGCTCTGCAGCAATTGTTGGGTCAGAGCTACAAACTGGGAGACACCAACCCTGCCCAGAAAAGCGCCAGGAAATCGTCAACCAGGCTCTTTACGCCTTTAGATTGCACATTTTTAGGAAAGGGAGGGGGGAACCCAGCCTGGCTCCTGCTAAGCAGCAGCAGCACACAAAGCAATCGTTATGCCAAGATTTAGCTGTTAAATCCCTCAAGATCTGGTGCTCACAGAGCATAAACAACCTTTGCCTCCCAGCCTGGCCGAGCCATACCTCCAGGTTTCCCAGCACAGCCACACAGACCCTCCCATACCCATCCTCTCCCCAGCCCTTCACTGAGGCTGCCGTGCCAACAAGAAAGCCAGTTGCCATGGCATTTTTTCCCCCTACAGACAGATGTCCATTAAAAACCAAGTCAGCCTCAGGTTTGCTTCACAGAGCAGCTTTCAGTTATTATTACCAGCCCACAAGGAATTTCCACTGTAGCCCTTCACCTCAGATATTTCAATGCACTTCAGGATTAATCCCTGGGGATTAGAAGGAAACTACTACAGAGCAGGCACAGGTACATTCAAAGGACAAATTTAGGATTATGATTGTGGTTTATGTTTTTGGCAGATGACAACCACATGACTGTGTTTGGAAAGGGTTGAATTTGTTACCTCTGGTGCTCTTTCCCCTGTTCACCGTGCTAAAATCATCAGGCAAACTGGAAATGAGATGTGAAACTTTCCCCTCCTCTGGGATGTCTCACCTGGGGCTCAGATCTGGGATTTGGCTTCAGGAGGAACCTGCCTGTCCTGGACAGGGACATCATCTGAGGCTCCATCCATGGAGAAGGGACTTCCAGCAACCACATGGCTCAAGGAGCGATGTCTTCTTCCTTGGCCACATTTTTATTTAAGAATGGAAAAAAGGATGAATGGATTCCATACTCCCCCTTAGCCCATCCTGGGGGCCAAGGCCCTGTTGGAAAAACAGAGAAGTTTCCCTTGGGAAAAACAGAGGAGCTCCCTACTGCAGTGCTGGCAGTGCATCCCCAGCATCTCTGCAGGGATGGGTTTGGAGGGAACAGTCAGGTATTTTTATTTGGACTCCAACAGTGCTGAATGTGTGAGGATTAGACACTGAAATTTAACTGTACAGTGAAATTAGTTTTCCTTACTTAGCACTGCAGTGCTAGAAATCCTTGGTGATTTCCAGGGAGGGATCTCTCCTCTCACATCTGGCTCTGAACCTGGCACGGCTTCTACACCATTCCTTGTTTAAGCTGTGGCACTTGGGAAGCCTCAACCTTCTGAGATTTTGGAGCCACCATTGCAGCTCAGATCCCTGCATCCAGGCTGGCTCACAGGGAGGTTTCCACTGGAGCCTGGATCTTTGAGGGAGCCAAGTGCCACAATTCCAGCTGCAGGAATGACAGCTCCTCGTGGCTCTGGGAAGCAGCAGGGTCTGAGCACACCCCGGCTGCAGGGTCTCGAGGGAACACTCCCTTCCAGGCTCTCAGTCACTTCCCAAGGCGAGACATTTGGATTTCTCCTCTCGGTTACAGCAAGCACAGCTGCAAATATGATCAAAAATATCTAATCCTCTTAACTGCTTCTGCAGTTTGACTCAATTGCTGCAGAGGAAAATGCTGTGATTGCGGAGTGCTGCCTGCATTCCCACGTAAGCCTCAGCTTTTACACCATTGATCATTCCTCCACATTGATTCTTTGGAAGGAGGAGAAGGTGTTTGGCTCCTTGTGATGAAGCTGAGGGGGTTTTTAAGGAAGGGTCAGAAGCCAGGAGCTCCCAGATCCCAGGGCAGCACCTGGCTCTTGGTGCTCCTTCACTGAACAAGCAGAATCCAGCTGGGATTTCTTCTTCACGGGAAGCCAGAGCACTTTTGAAAGCTCCCAAGGAGGATTGCTTGGGAAAAGTCCTCTTTGCTCCTTGTGCAACCCCTGCACTTGCAGAGGGAAACTCTTGGCACAGCTGTGCTTGGACAAGACCATTTGGCTTCCTCTCCATCAGCACGGGGCCTCCAGCTGCAGCAGCATCCCTGTCTCCTGTGCATAACTGGATAACTCCAGCTCACCCATCTCGCTTGGCCACATCGCCCCCTCAGCCCCTCCAGCCTTCACAGGAGGTTTTCCAGCTGGGACTCCACACAGACCACGGATTCCAGCCAACAGCACCAGGAGTTTCTCCAGCCTAAGTTAATTCTTCTTGGGCTAAGATTCCCAGGAGTGCAGAGGAATTGTTCTGGGAGATCTAGTCCTGGTGTAGATGTTATAAGGATTTATTGTGGGTTTGGTTTAGTTTTACAGAACTCTGACAGATCACGAAGCTGCTTTGGAACTTCACTCACACCTATAAGTGGGGGGTCTCCCAGCACCCCAAAGAGGAGCCCACCCAAGTGGGTTTCCTTCACCTGTTTAAACCCCTCTGCTGTACATGGCAAGAGCCTCTTTTTCCCCAAGGAATGTCCCACATCAGTAGAGACTGATAAATATCCCAAATAACACATAAACGAGGGAAGAGGAGACTGGGAGGCAGAGGCCTGTAAATTGTTGTCAAAACCATCATCTTTGCACCCAGGAGACCAAGGTGTGTCCCACACTGACATTGTTCTCCAAGGCCATTGCCACCACACAGGGACACAGAAAACAGGCAAAGAAACCAGCTCGCTGCAGTCTGTCTCCAGGAAAAATCAGCACAGCCCAGGATCTCAGGCTGGGAACAAAGCATGTGCTTAACACAGCTCATCCTCACCCACTGCCTTCAGGCCCACAAGCCCAGAGAACCTCTCCAACCACCAAATCAGTACATTACTGAACCTGCAAAGACCAAAATCTCAGTTTCCTGGTGAGCTCAGAGCTTAGCTCCCAGCAGCAGCAGCAACAGCAGCAGCAACAGCAGCAGCAGCAACAGCAGCAGCAGCAGCAGCAACAGCAGCAGCAGCAGCAGCAGCAAAGCTTTCCACAGCTTCCCAGCCTCAGCACAGTTCAGGAAACCCTCCCCAAAGAGCCCCCACCTACCCCAGCTTCAGCTCCAGCTCCAGCTCCAGTTCCAGCTTCAGCTCCAGCTCCAGCTCCAGCAAGGCAGCCACCCCCCAGGTGCAGCAGCTTTGGAGGAGCTGTTGGCCCTGAAGAAGCTTCAACAGGGCCCAATTTCCTGGTGGGGAAGTAAACATTGTTCTCCCGGAGGTGTTTGATGTTTTTAACCAGCTTGGGATGGAAGGAGTTTGACTTTCCAGCTCCCTGGGAGAAGGTGGAAGGAAACCATGCGAGTGTGTTGAGGTTTGTTGTCTAACTCAATTAACCAATTACTTCCAGGTCAGGAAAGGGCAAAGCTATAACTGTTCTTGCTGCTATAAATAATGTTTGCTCAGGGGTGGTGCAGGGGCAGGAAGCTGTAGGTGTGGGGCTTTCACTTGGAATGAAAGCAAATATCTCCAATTGCTTCCTGCTCCCAGCAAACCTGTCCCTATTTTACTGTTGCTCCTCAGATTCTGGGGTGAACCCAAGCACAATTCTTGCCTTGGGAAATGTGTACAGGAATTCAGGCTGGGGGAGGAAGACACAAATATCCCTCCTGTGCTACAAAACATACCCTAAACAATGCTGGTTGTCCTGGTGTGGGATCTCCTTTGGAGCAGCTGGATGAGTTTGCCTTTAAAACACAATTATTAGACCAAAATGCCCATTTATGTAAAAAAAAAAACAGAACAGGGGGAGGAGGTTTTGGGGAAATGGATGTGAATTTCTCAGAGCTCAAACGAGAACAGACAAGTCAGTTGGTGCAGATCAAGGCAGGAATTTTCCAGTGGGCCATAGGGAATTTGGCTTCAGGGGAAAGGTAAAGAGAGTCGGGAGCAGGTGGTGGGACAGCAGAGTAGCCCCTGCAGAGTGGCTGTGGGGGCTCCAGCTCGGACAGACGGACACCTGTGGATCTTTGCCTCGAGGGGACTTTGTGTTCAGTCTGCTCAAGGCACTGTGCAAGGTTTTCCTTGGGCACAAGCCAGAGATGTCACCTCACCCAGGACTTTGGCTCCTCTGCAGAGTGGTGGCATGGAGGGGATTAATTGTTATTAAGGGACAGGTTCTCCCCAGGGGACAAAAAATGAATGAGACCCTGGAACCAGAAACAGCAATATCGGATGTGTCACCCCAAACTGCCACCCCAGCTTTGCCATGGCTCAGGTGGAACATTCTTGTCATGGAGCAGTGACAGTCCAACCCTGGGCCCCAGCTGCCCAAAACTTCCCTCCCAAGCAGGGGAGCAGAGCTCTCTGTCCCTGCCTTTCCCTCAGCCCGTGGAGCCGCCTCTCCCTGCGCTCACTTGGGAGCAGCTGCTGGAGTGAATCATCACAGCATCCTCCAGACTCTGCCAAGCTCCGTGCGGCTGCTGGCTGGGACCCCGCTCCAGCTGGGCTTCTCCCTGGCCCCTGCCACCCCACAGCCTGTGCTGCAGCCCCTGCTGCATCCCCTGCCACCCCACAGCCTCTGCTGCAGCCCCTGCTGCATCCCCTGCCACCCCCCAGCCTGTGCTGCAGCCCCTGCTGCATCCCCTGCCACCCCCCAGCCTCTGCTGCAGCCCCTGCTGCATCCCCTGCCACCCCACAGCCTGTGCTGCAGCCCCTGCTGACCTCCTCTCTCAGGCAGCTGGGTGCTGTCCCCACGCCGTCCCACACCTCCTGCTCACCGTCCTGTCCCTGCTCACAGAATCACTTTGGTCTTCTGCTCCCTCCCTGCCAGGAGGTGAAGCAGGGAACTTTTCCGGAGGGAGCAGCAGGATCCAGTGAAGTTCCCAGCACGTGCTGGCCACCAGCCGTGCTTTGGGGAGAGTAGGTCTCTCATTTCTTGCTCCTGCAGGAATATGTCTTCGTCATTCCACAGAGCCCACGTGGCAAGTGCCAAGGCAGGCTGTGTCCTACAGCTCCCTGGAGACCACACAGCAGAGCCAGCAAACCCCTGTGCTGTTCAGCTGGAGAAAGGTGTGTTCCCTTCAGCATTTCAAAATAAAAAAGTCTATTTCAAGGGTTGTAACCACAGCAGGAGCTCTGCCAATCTCAGCTGTCCAGTGCTGGCGAGTTTCAGGCCGCTGCAGCCTCCTGCTGTGGGGACAGTGAGTCACAGCCAGGGCTGACCTGCTGCTCCACTTGCTGATGTCAAAACTTGACCACAGGCTGAGGTCCCAGTGCCAAAGCTTTTCCAGGCACTTGTGGGTTCGGATGAGGGGTAAGGGAAAGTCACAGACCAGCCCGAGCTGGAACCTTTCCTTTCACCACAAGCCCCATTTCCTTGGGAAATCCATGGGAAGTCTCCCAAGGGAGGGAGCCTGGGGGAGCCTGATGATCTACAGCAGTGAATAAACACCCAGACAGACACTGCCGGTTCTCTGCTCACCTGGGATGGTTTAAAGAGAAGCTGGAGGGCTCTCAAGGACTGAGAGTTATTTGGTTTAATGCAAAGCATTCTACAGTTCTTGTTTTTTCTACACAAGCTGCCCAGAGATGACTGCCCAACCTTATCTGCTCCTATCAGCTTAGCTGAGCCAAACTTTACCAGCCCACAGAAGACCAAGAGCTCATTAGGACAGCTTTGCCTTTGAGTTCAGAAAAACTATCAGAATTCCAAAATAACCTCCTCCCTCCCCTCCAGTGGAATACACACACAGAAAGAACTGCACGCTGGTTTAATTTTCCATCACATTTTTTGAAAATGAATTCCAAGATAGAGTACAGCATCTTTAGTGTTCTACACAAAGCAAGCCTTCAGCAAAAGGTCAGAGGATCTTAATGGTGTAAAAATATATCTTAAATAAAATAGTTTCTCTAGGAGAGCAAGCCGTGCTGTACATCTCGAGGTCCTTAGAGTCATTTACAGAAGGCAGAGGCCTGGTACTACAATCCACACACCGGAAAAGTGAGTGTATATTCCTGCTACAAAGTCAGAAAAGGTCCAAGTTCCAGGTGGTGGGGGCAGATCTCCAAACCCAAGTAGGGGATGCCCAGAGTGCACTAACAGCCCTGTAATTCCAGTGAGGAAGTTCAACTCTCTCTGTCCATGCAGGCAGGAAGTGGATGGGAACCACCCGCCTTCCTGGGGTCATTCCAGGGACTGGGACTTGTCCCTTTCAATGGGCCAAAAAAAGAACAACTTCTACCAATAAAGGACTGGCTGTTTCATGCCCGTGTTCCAGGCTGGACCTGCTCAGCCAGAGCTATTTCAGTGTTCCAAACTAAGGTCATGATTGTTCCAACAAGGACAAGGATTATCCCATGGCCTGAAAAGACAACTGAGGACTCCCCTGCCATGTTTAACAAAAGATCAGCCTTTAAATGCTCTGATTCTGAGCACAACAGCAACCAGGACAGTCGCTTCTCCAGGGGAAAACTTTCCACCCCAGAGCATCGAGTCTTAGATTCTAAGTGAAAACCAACAAAAAACCCCAAACCAAATCAGATTTGTGCACAAAATTCCCTTCCAGGACCTGAGTCCCTTTGGGGCAAGTCACACGGAAGCTTTGCCAGCTGAGGTTGTGGATAGTGCCACGTTTTGGTGAGCACAGGAACTGGAACCAAGAGCTGCAGCTCCTGGTGAGGATCTGGTGGAGGCTCCACTGCAGACCCGGCACCGGCAGCTCCAGGAATATGGGAAGAGTTTGGAAAAGGCTGTGCTTGTCCCTCTCCTCACCTGGCTCTGAGGAGAACAGCTCTGGAGCTTTCACCAACACTCCCAGTGCAGCTCAGGGAGGGGACACACACGCACCCCACTCCAGGAGCATCGGAATGCTGAGAATGTGTTCCCCAACTCACAGATGACTCCACTTAATTTGTAGAAATACCTATAAAAGAACCACATTAAACAGCATCCAGAACACAAAACTTCCACCCTTTCTGCCCCACAGGCAGCACAGCAAGCACTGGCCTCTCAAAGGCCATTTTAAAATGAAGAGAGATCAGAGCAAAGTCCCTTAAAGCCTTTAAATTCCCAGACCATTGGCCTTTAGGACTTGCCTGGTTTCTTACATCACTAAGATGGTTTATTTTCCACACCTCACTCCTTTTTCTTTCCAAACTACAGTTCTACTCCTGCACAGGCAGTTCTGCAGTGTCAGGACTGCACATACAAAAAGGAGATGTATATAACCTAATTTACACTGTTTATTAAATAACTTCTTAATTGAGAGTACTTTTAATCCAGGAGAAGAACTGGAGAAGCCTTACACACCGGGCTGAGCCTACTCTACAGCATCCCTGCAGGGAATGGGATGTTGGACATGGACACACCCCCCCACCCCAAAACACTCTCCAAGAAAGTCAAATGCATGACAGGAGGGGCTCTGAAAAGGAGGGAAGGCAAAATGGTCACCAAGATCTGCCTAAAAACAGCTAAATAGTGCAGTGAAATGCTTTTAAATACCACAGACACCTCCACTGACTGGCAGCCAGTTTTATGAGCAGCTCTGGAGACAATTTCTAGCTGAGCTTTAGTGAGCTGGGTGTTTCCAGCTCGAGTCCCGAGGTGAGCCTGGCCTGCTGCTGCCACGGCCAGTTCCAGAGTGGGAGCAGAGAATTCCCGTTCTCATTTCCCTCTCTTGCCACGGCCTCTCCTGGAGGAAGGTTTGCCCGTGCCTGCCGTGGAGGAGCTGGCAGAAGATGCCACTGCAATGTTGATCTGTCCTTCCTGAATCTCCTGGCGGGTCTCAGCTGGGAGGTGGTTGATTTTCTGTTGTGTCTCCAGGTAGAACATGACATCCCTCAGCTGCTCCTGGATCTCGGAGATCTGCAGGTCCTTCTGCTCGCAGGTTTCCTTTAACAGCCTCTCCTCCTCCTTCAGTTTGTTCTGCAGCAAGGCCTGGTTTGCTCGCAAGCACTTGTTCAGTTCCTGCTCCTCCTTCAGCTCGTTGGAGAGCTTTGCCACTTTGTTGTTCAGCTGGGAACACCTTGTGGAGAGAAGCAGGAGTCAGGACAGCAGTACTGCCCACCCAGACCAAACACCACCTCAGCCTTTTCACTGGGTAACTGACCCCCAGCCCACCAAAACACCTGGATTTTGGTTTCCCTGAAAAAATGGACAAGGGGAGGCAATACAAGAAGACTCTGAAATCACCCCCAGTTCAAGCAATTCCAGCTCATGCCAAATGCCAACAGCACAGGCAACAGGCAGGGTGTGCCTGGGAGAATGAACTGACCTTGGACGCGCACCTGCAGCCTTTGGAATGGCTGCCAAAAAGGGCACTGGGATTACCAGGGACCCCGAGAGAGCTGAGGGCAGTCAGGGGCCTCCTGCCATACTCCAAGACCCTCAAAATACCACTTCACTGGGAAGGAAGATGCACCCACAAGGGTATCAGCCTTGTGATTCACAGACAGGGCTTCCTGCTCCCAACAACTCTGCTTTTGCCCTGGCAGTTTGCTGGCACCCTCCTCTGCCTGCTTCCCACTCGGGAAGGGGATCAGTGCCTGTGCTCCCTGCTCCAGCCAGGACTGCTGGACAGGCCGTGGGCTGGGAGGAACAGGGACACAGTCCCACCCAAGGATTGCATGGATCCACAATTCCCAGGCTTGACATCTTTCCTTCAGGCACTTGCCAAGATCTGTATTTTCCTCTGTGCTGGGTGATGTCTCTGCTGAGCTGCCTTTCATCCCTTTGGATGCACCCACCAAGGGCAGAACAGGCTGGCATCTCCCTCAGAGCAGGGAGAGGAAGGATTCCTGAATGCTAAACATGCAGAGCATGGAAAGGGAGCTCAGGGCCCCAAAGCTGTGCTCACTCAGACACTTCCCATTTGTGAACACCTACAGAAATCAGAGCTTTTTTTAAAGCAAGCCATGTTCTCGGTATTGCAGCTTAAACAGCTCAAAATTGCCCAGGAATAGCAGGGTTTTTTTCTTTTTGGATGTCAGTGCACGGTGTTTTAATGGCTGCATGGAACTAAACCTGGCAGCGGTACCCACTTCCTCTCCACTGACTGCTTTTCTTTGAGCAAGTCATTGAGCCGCTGTTCCAGACTGTCACACTTCTCAATGGTCTCTTTAAATTTGGTCTTCATGTTGTTAATCTGTAAAAACAAACACAGGGACATTTCCAACAGCTCAAAGTCCGCTGCCCTTTCGTCAGGACATTCAGTTTTGCAGAGCTGTTTCTAGACTTTGACCAATTCCTCTCCCCAGGTAAGGAAAGCTCGGAGCCAAGGCTTTGTTGTGGTGAGGACCCCCCGTGTTACCCTCAGATCCCAGACAAGGAGCCACGTTGCCGTGGAAGCTGCTCCCACAGAACAGCAACTCCGGCTGCAGATTCGTGCCAGGCACTGCCAAAAGCTGCAGCAGCTCCTTAACTTCTTCCTGCCTGCATCCAGCATTCCTTTGGCCACTCTCTCGTGGTTCTGGATCCATCAGCAAACTCAGATTTTCACCTCAAGGCATTACAAGGCTGGGTTTTTGCTCATTTTAAATTAAACCTCAGAGAATGAGTGTGAAGATGAACAGGGGCTGACTCAGCAGTGCTGTCATAAGGCACTGACCCACTGACACCAATATCTCCCTCCCACAAACACAAACATCCCCTGGCCATGGCCTTCCTCTTCCCTCTCCTGCCCCATATTCCAGTTGCTGCTCCAGGAGAAAGCCAAGCTCTGCTTCTCCAGGTGTCAAACCTCCAGCATGAGACCTACAGGAAATTTAGGAATTCTTGTTTCCATTCTGTTGGTGCCTCCAGCACACTCACATGCCGTGGGGCAGGAATTTAATGGAAAATGCTTTCCTGGAAGAGCAGTCTGGACAAATGTGTCAGCATATGTGGATGCAAAGCAGGTTTGAAGCCTTTCATTCTTGATCAGGGAATGTTTGTGCAGCTGATGGTTAATGTGGGGAAGTAGCCTGAGCATTGATAATGGAATACACTGCATGGTGGCACCGATCCAGACAAGACTTACATGGAGCAAGTGCCATGGATAAAATTATTGGGATCTTTAAATGTGAAACCACGTTTGGAGCAGCGATCAGAGTGGTTTCATTTTCAAGCTGCTTTGAGGATTGTGTCTCCTGGCCAGTTGCAAGGCAGTTTTTGATATGTATTTTCCTTTTATACGGCTCTCCATAAGATTCCTGGGACTGGTCTTTAGGACAAGGTCAATGACCACCATTTCAACAGTCACAATTTCTATTTTTACTTAACTGCAGACATTTAAATGGTTAATTAGAAGTCCTGAAGAGAGTTGAGGACTTAATTCTAAATCCTGATTCACTTTAAACCTGGTTGAAAGGATCTATGCAAAGTGAAAAAGCAGTAGAATATCCTCCCTGGATTTTTCCTGGTGACATTTTGAAGCAGTCCTGCCTGCAGGATGCTTTATAGGAGGAGACTCTGAACTTTTCCCAAAGGGTGATGAGGAGAGAGAGGGGATCAAAAAGAAAGGGCAAATCAATATGCATTTGGAGCAGAGAGACAGTTCCACCTTCTGCAGCCGAGCAAATTAAAGTCATATTGTCTCTGCTCCACCAACATTCCCTGGAGATCCGTGTCGGAGAGACGGATGGCTCCGGGATCCTGCAGCACCACGCGCTGCCTTCCACCACTGCTGCATTTCCCCAGCAGCACATTTAAATCAAGCTGCAATCTCTGTGGCAATCTACCTGCTTCTGCACCACTGAGCAGCAAATTGCTCCCTGGGAGCAGCCAGATAAGGGACAGATCCATCTCGGAGCCAATTTTCCCAGCTGGGAGCGGAGCAGGCTGCGCGAGGCTGCGGCAGGCGGCACCCAGGCGCACCAAGAGATCCAGCAGCTCCTTCTTCTCCCATTTACCAGGGCCAGGAGCCTTCCCACAGGCCCAGGGCAGAGCTCACCTCTTCAGCTGTGTCCTTCTCGATCCGGACTATCTTGTTTTCCCAATAGATGCGCTGGGATTCCAGCTGGCTCGTCAGCAAATAGGAATACTACAAACACAGAGACACAGAGCAGTCAGGATGGCCCTGCTGGTTAAGGAGTCCTAAGGGTTCCAATCAGATGAAATCAGGAGGCTCTGGACACACATCCCAGCTGCAGATCCAGCTGATGGCTTTCACTAGTTTGATTTCCCAATCAAATAATTTTGTGGGTTTTTTTTTTTTAATTAAGGAAAGCCTTCACAGCACAACAGGGATCAATCAAGTAAAAGTGTCAAGTCAGGAACTTTTTAAGGAGGAGACAGATTTTTCATGGGAATGGCAATAAATGTCTACAGGAAAATGAAGCATCACCCATCCTTGTCCTGAAAGTCTGAGATTCCAAAGGCTGAGGGGAAGAGTTCCCATCTACAACCCAAACTGTAGTGCAGTAGGATCAGTGCACATATCCAGCTTTCCTGTAAGATTTCTGGGAAGGCACCCTCAGCTTCCTGTAACTATTCCAAATTACTCTTCTCCAACACATATGGCCCATTCCAATATCATTTTGGTATCTGAACAAGGATCTATGCTCTACATCTCATATTTTCCCTTTTGGTTCTGCAAATGAGTCATGAGAAGGTTGAAAAAGGTGATTACTCGTTTTCATCAGGCTAATAAGCATCAAATTAGGCATTCACTAGAGAATTAAACATGCACAGAGCCTTGATCACCCTCAGTAATTTCCGAGTGCCAAAACACTCTGCCAAATTCATTCACTCTTGAATCTTTCAATCTCATAAGAAAGAGAGATCTTACAGGCTTTAAGCAACTGCCTCACAAAGAAAAAAAGGGTTAAAATTAGCTGGTTTAGCATCTAAGTGTTATTCAGAAAATTCAGTGAAAAGCAACCAAATATTTATGTGAGCAATGAGCTCCTCCAGTCTGGTCTCTGTGGGCTGTTCCTCCTCACAAACCCTCGTGTCTAATGCGGCTGAAATCGTGCTGCAGTGGCTGCTCAGTGAAGCAGGGATTTCAAGCTCCTCTCCTTTAGTTAGGAGAGGAGAAGCTGGGCAACAGGTACAAAAAATAAATAAATCATTATCTGTTCAAGAGAAGGGAACAGAACAGAATCAGACTGTCAGCTCTCTGTGCTCGCCAAGGTGAGCACACAGCTGTGGATTCCTTCATCCTCATTCAGTCTGGGAGCTAAAGTACCCAAATTGAGCTTCACACAGACCCTGGCTCTGAATCCAAGCCACAGATCCACTAGGAAGGGTCTGGGGAGTGACTCAGACCCACTTCTCCCCCCAGTGCCCCCTGTTTGCAGCAGCACAAAGCAGCTCCTCTTCAATCACCAGTGACCACAGGACGACACTGCAGCCAGCTCACGCTGCGCTGCATCGGCTCTGCAGAGCCAGGGAGAGGCTTCAAAAAAATTAAAAAAAAAAAAAAAAGAGGAAAAAAAAAAAGCAGTAAACCCATCCTGCTCCTGCCTGGAGACAATTCCCTCCAGGCTGGGAGCAGATCTGCTGCCTCAGCTGATGGGATTGAACCGTGGTCATGGCAGGGTTGGAAACACTTCCACAATGCGGAGTCCCACAAGTGAAAACACTTACCTCTAATTGTAAGGCATCAATTTTCTCCTCCTGGCACATATCCCCCTCACACTCGTACTGAACTAGCTTGCCATCAGTTTTGCTTGCCACCAGCCGATGGACATAGTTGTCTGGGGAGAGAAAATCCAACCATGGGCACTCAGACCTGAAGAACCCAAATCATGGAGCACAATTAAACCACCCAGACCCTGCCCCTTGGTGAGGCACAAAGCCAACACCTCATGGATTTGTTCTTTAGCAGATTCCTCCCATGGGTGTAAATATGGGGTATTTATTACAACAGCCAGGGCAAATTGATGGAAAAGGAGCAACAAACATTCCAGGGATGCTGTGGGACCGCCTCAGTCTGTGACAGTCACCTTCTCCCTCCTCCAGCCCCAGGAAGCTGCTGTTAGAGCAGAGATGGCTGCTCCCCAAAGCCAGGGATTAGCCCAGACACAACCTCCTCCATCCCCAGCAGAGTGTGCCTCAGCCCTGTCCCTGGGGGTGCCCGAGGTGCGTGCAGGCTCACCCCCGGCGTAGTCCCAGACGCGGTGGTTGGTGAGCTGCATGGCGTACGTGTGCTGCGTCTCCTCAAAGTGCTTGTAGGCGTGGCGGCTCACGTAGCGCCCGCAGCCGATGTGCCCGCAGATCAGACAGATCCACAGGTTCTGCAACACAAAGGGCAGCTCTGGGGGGCAGCTCTGGGGGGCAGCTCTGGGGGGCAGCTCTGGGGGGCAGCAGCACCACCCCCACTCCAGTCACACCCTCAGGAACGAGCGGTGTTCGCGTTCCCACGCCCCCTCCTCAGCTGGAAGGCTGGAGAGAAGGGGGTCCCTGGCCACCAAAGGCAGTTACACCCCTGCAGGAGCTGGAGAAATCCCATCCAGATGGGAGAGGGGCCTTGGCTAAGGAATGAGGGGTCTCAGCAAGCTCTGGAGGGCACAGACTGGAAGGACTATCACCATCAGGCTGGTTTAGTTCCCTGCTGTCACACCAATCTTAGAATCACAGAGGTTCATCAGAACAGGAAACCTGTGAGGTAACATCCCTTCCCAGCACTGATGCAACTCTACAGGAAAGCTGATACCCCACTGGCTGGTAAAACCAGCCCAAAATCGGCACAAGAATTAAGCCCTAAAGCAACCCAAGCAGCTGTGCAGTCAGATCTAGGCCAGATGTCACCTTCCACCCACCTACTTACTTCTTGAACTCCACACTCAAAGCACTTGTTCTCTTCCACGGGCTCTGGAGTCTGGCAGTACCTGCACACAGGGCACCTGGAGGGCAACAAAAATGTCATGAGACACAGGGAGCAACATCTTCCCATTCCAGCCATTGAAAAGAGAGCCAGAGAGCTCCAGGGAAATGTCTTGTGCAACAGGATCACCCATCAGCTCACACTTTTACCCCACCTGAATTAATTCCACACAAAGTTACTGGTTTTAAGAACAAAGAACAGTTCTCCCAAAGCCATTTCAGCTGGATCTGGTTTTGCTGCAGTCCAAGGGGTTTACACAGAAGCTACACACTGAGGAAGGGCACTGGAACTGCACACTGCTGGGGACAGCCAAGTGACACTCTGCAAACACCCCTCAGTCCTGAAAACAACCCTGAGGAGATGCTTCAATCCCACCCCAACCCTGAGGATTCAACCTCAGCTTTCTCAGGAAAAACATCCCAGAAAGAATCAGTAGTAGGAATGTCTTTTGGATCTACCAAGGATCCAGATATTCCATCTCTTTCAGAACACCCTCAGTGCTGCCACAAAGACAGAACACCCCAGACCAGAAGGCAGCTGTGCCCAGCCCTGGAGCAGCAGCAGCTCAGGAATGGAATAACTGAGGCTGCCAGGACTGTTTATGTATTCTTCATTAGCTGCTGGGTAAGCCCCAGAAATCTTCCAGGGAAGAGACAACTGGGCTACAGTCAGTTCCTATTCAAATTCAGGCACCTGCAGCCTCTGTGGTGCCTGAGCCAGGAGAACAGGGGTTTTCCTTTCTCATTTCTTTAGACTGGGAGCATAAGTTCTGCTGAGATGGTATATTCCATATTTGAGGGCTATTTGGGATCTCACTCCTGTGCTGGCTATGCTCCACTGCCCCAAATTTCCACTGTCTTGGATTTATGGAGCAAAGCAGCCCATCAGCCTGCACAGCCCCAAATCTGATTAATCTCACTGAGTTCTGTTCCTCTGGCTCAGGAGTGATAGATCACAGACAGCTACAATCTTCCTCACATTCCATCAGAGAATCCAGGAATTGGGATAGCATGGATGGAGCAGCCACAGGGAGGATCTGCAGCCTGTGTCTGCAGTGTCTGTGCCTGCCTGAGGTGCAGCAAACCAGCAAAGTGTCCAGAGGAATGGCAAACACACCCAGCTGACAGCAGCACTTGGGGGCTCCAGGCACTCTGCAATCCCACTCCACAGGGATTTGGGAAGCTGGGAGCACCAAGAGGAAAGGGTCAGTGGCAGCAAGAACAGCTGCTTTAAGGATGGACACAGCTCCAAGCCCCAGCCTGCCCAGTGCCATGGAGGGTCTCCCTGTGCCAGGGACACGACTTCCCATCACTCACCTGGAACAACAGGAGCCTCACCTGCCTGATCTACTGAGCCATCTCGTCATCATCCCTTCTTCCCCCGATTTCCCCTTCCCAGTGTGCCCCTGCACATCTGCTATTCCTTCCTCACCTGCTCTTCCTCCCCTCCCAGCATCCAGGTAGGAGAGAAGGCCACAAGGCCCCTCAGCTCCAGGCAGGAGCAGATCCATCTGCAATGCCAAGCTGCCAAGGCTGAGTGAAGCAGGGCTGTGTGTGCAGCCAGGCCTGTTTAGCCCAGCACTTATCTACTAGAGTATTTTGAAATAATCAGCATTTCTCTACAACTCCCTCCCTGCCTCAGCAGCGAGGCCCCTGGGAATCACTCTTCAATTACTTTTGGCGGGGAGACTTCTCTCTGGGAGCCCCTTAATGGGAAAAACTGAGCATTAGGACTTGCAGTAATTCCTGCCCCCACAGTGACGAGCAGAGCTTTGTCAGCACAACCCCCACCACTCCAAGCAGGGCCTCAGAGGTGGAAATAAAGCCCAGGCTCTCACGTGGTGTCCTCCCAGCGCTGCAGGCACTGGCTGTGGAAGCTGTGGTTGCACAGTGTGGTGAGGATCCCGTTCACGGACTCATCCATCCTCTCCAGGCACACGGTGCACTTGGGCAGCTCTGTCAGGTCCATCACGGGCAGGCTGGCCCCCTGCAAGCACCAAATAAAGGGAAACTGCTCAGCACCTTCCCCTCACCAGCAATTAACTCCAACTTCCCATCACTGCTGGCACCAGGCTTCAAACCCATGACAGAGGGATGCTGTGAGGATGCTTGGGAATTTCTTGCAAAGATAAGAAAGCGATCCCCAAAATTCAAAGGGTCACAGCCAGGGCTCAGTGAAGGGGCTGCATCTGCAACCAGCCCCCACTGTGCTCTGTGGATTCCCTAAATGACAACCCAGGGCAGGTTTAGGTCACAGCTGAGGCACAAAGTCCATGGAGTCATCACACAAACTCTTCCAAGGACCACTGGAATGGGAAATGGAGTTGGGGACAAAGTATTAAGGTATTTTTGCTGTTTATTCTCCAAATAATCCTGTTAAAACCTTCTGAAGTGCAGGGGGAAAAAACCAAACCAAACTTACATCTTCTGACTTGAAGACTTCAGCCCTTTCCACATACACGAGCTGGCAAACATCCTCCTCGATGGAGTTGAACTGCCGGCCATTGCAGGCCATGTAGAAACTGTCTGCATCAGCCTGGGCACAGAGTAGGGCAAATTGGTTAAAAACAGAAAAATCCCAGCTGAGCCAACCAAGGGAGAGGAGGAGAAACCTCCCATATCCTCCCTTCTTCCCTGAAACACCAGAGGAGGGATTTCAGCCAGCTCCAGGCACTGCATTTTGGCATCACCTCTGGAAGACACAAGTGAAGTTCAGGGCAGTGACACCACGCTGACATTGGAGCATTCAGCAGGAATGGGGGATTCCCCTTCAGCACCTTTTACCCTTTGCTGGAAATTTCAGTGCATTTGCAAAGCAAATTTGGTCTCTGCAAAAATGTAAGAGGGCCACGTTGCAGGTTGGTGTCAGGGACAGGAGCAGCAGTTTAACTGTGGGAGAGAATCCAGTCACCGCTCACAGTCCAGGCACCTTCCAGGGCAAAAGAGGCAGAACCGACCCAAATCCATCACCTCTTTTCCCTCAGGAGCTCCCCAAACCCTTTCTCCACAACCATCACACTGGACTGAGGCAATCAGCTGAATGCCACATTCCCATTCTCCTGGTGATTCCAGGCAGGAGCATGAAGAACCTGGAGATTTGTTTTGCTACCTGCAGGCACAGTCATTAGGGGTCAACAGAGCTTCAGGGGATTGCCTGACAAACAGGAATTTCAGGGTGAATTGAGCAAAAGTTTAGGGATTTGCTGCAAGGCTGTTTAGCACTATTTTCCTGAGTAATTTAATGCAACAAGAGATATAAAACCATCTTTGTAACTACTGCAAATAGCACAAAAGTCACAAATCCTCCATCTGCACAAAGGGCTTGGGGAAATCTCTCAGGCAGAATTCACAGCTGAGGGAAACCTCTCCCTGAACCCCAAAACAAATCATGTGCAGCTGGGAGAAGAGAACGTCCAAGTGAAAGAGTCCACGTAGGAACCTGAAGGGAGAATTTTAAGCTGCCCAGTCCAAGGAGCCTGAAGGAGCAAACTGTATTATCTGGGAATCAATTCACCCCCAGGCTCTCAGACTGGGGGGCTCTGTGCTTTCCACACTGGCAGTGGCTGTGAGACCCCCCCAGCTCCTCAGAAAAGCAGGAAAAGTCTTTCTTAAAACAAAGGGAGCTCCCCTGGCTGGGTCTTTTCTGTGCACCACAGCACAAGACTCTGAACAAGCTGAGAGGCAGCAGAGAACTCTGTAAATGGACTAATTTTTAAAAAATATCCTGCCTAAAGAACAGGACAGCCAGAACATGGCATCCACTGCTTCCAGGTGTGGAACTAACCTCAGCAGCCCTGGGAATTCTCTGGGAAGGAGGACAGGGCAGTTTCTCCATGGGTAAGTACAACCCTGGCTCAGGGCTGCCCAGTGAAGCCACTCAACCCTCCTGAAGAGTGACACTGTGTGACATTCCTGCAGCCAAGGGAACGCTGGAAGTATCTTACCTGGGAGCTGAACTTGATGAGCACCATATACTGGTTTGGGGTGGAGTCTCGGATGATCTTCATGTGCTCGATCACTTCGTAGAAGGAGGCCACAAACTTCATGAGGTCATGGCTGGTCATGGTGGCGGGGACAGTGAGGATGCAGAGCATGGCACTGCGCCGCACATCCTCCTTCAGGGACGTCATCTTGCTGGGGACACAGCAGGGACACAGCTGGACACACAGCTGGACACACAGTCACAGCAATTCTGCTGTCAAACTTTAACCCTCTTTTGTCACCAGTGAGGAGGAGGAAGGGGCTGTGGTGAGTGACCACAAACAGGCATCCTTAAGCCAAGGATTAACCTGGGCAGCTCCAAGAACAGTGGGATTGCCAGGAATAGTTTGATACCTGTTTTTCTACATAAACAGCTGAAAGTTGGCAAGCCCCAGCTGTTCAGCACTATTCCTAGAACAACTGAGCAGTGTTGGTTACTGTTCCAAATGCCCTTTTGGTGGCTCCTGGTGGCTTTCAGGAAGACCTGAAATGGGAGTTCTCACACAGTTATAGGGGAGTAGTGTGGAACTGTAACCCCTGGAATACAGGATGAGACCTCCTCACACAGCTCCCAAGGCTTGTCACCAAGGCCCCAGAGATCAGGATTTAATTGTGGGATCCTTTGGAAAGCTGCTTTCAAATGTCTTTTTTTTTCAGAATCTGTGTTTGTCTTACACTCTCACAAGCTCTCAACTCCCTCAGTGTCACACAGAGCTGTCACAGGTGTCACCCACAGCTGGGGCTGTCACAGGTGTCACCCACAGCCCCAAGCTGCACCATTAACACCAGTCACCCTCTGCATTCCCAGGAGTGAGTCACCCTTCCTGTTTGTCCCCACTCAGGAGCCACAGCCCCGGAGTGGTCACACCACACTCCTATTCTCACCCAAGTTAACATCAGTGAGGAATTCTTACTTTGTTTTGTACAGGTGCATAATTCCATGAACGATTTCAACCGAGGGGTTCCCACTGAAGAAGGAAATCTGATCTGGGAGCTGTTTGGAAGGCGAGTCTGGAGCAGCCTCACAATCCTTGCTTTGATCCTCCTGTTTAGTTTTGTCCTCAGCTGATGCAGCCTCCGAGGATTTTCTTCCTTCCATGGCAGCTTTTGCTTCATCTTTCACAAAGGCAAAGTTTCCCCATTACTGAGGGGAAGGGACCACAAGGCTCACCCAGTGCAGCTCCTGTTCCTGCACAGACACCCCAGCGATCCCACCCTGTGCATCCCAAACACTCCTGGAGCTCTGGCAGCCTTCCCCATTCCCTGGGGAGTCTGGGCAGTGCCAGCACCCTCTGGAGAAACTGAAATTTCCCTGAAATCCAGTTTAAACCCCCCTGGCACAGCTCCAGCCGTTCCCTGGGTGCTGTCCCTGCTCCCAGAGATGGGAGCTGCCCCTCTCAGGAGCCGGGGATTGGGATGAGGCCAGCGGGAATAACCGGCTCTGCCGCCCGCATCCCAGCGCACATCCCTCAACCTCCCCGCTTCCTTTCCAAACTGCGGGGCCGACCCCGGACCCGCAAACCCCACAACCCCCGGGCCCCCCGGCCCTGCCCGGCCGGTGACAGCACCGGGACACTCTCCCCACCACCGGGCCGCCCCCGCCGTCCCCAAACCGCCCCCGGCCGGTACCTGCCCGCGGCTGGATGGTCTCGATGATCACGTCGGTCATCTCCCTGCGGCCCAGGTGCTGGTGCAGGATGGCCGCCCGCTCCCCGGGGCCCTTCCCCTCCAGGCAGGCGGGCACGGCGGCGGGGGCCGCGCCGGTGCTCTCCGCTGCCATGTCCGGAGCTGCGGGGACAAAGCACGCGTCGGGACGGAGCGCCGGGTGCGGAGCCCCGGGACCGGCAGCACCGGGACGGCCCCTGCCGGCAGCTGCGCGGTGCGGAGCGGGTCCGGCCGCGCTACCCCGCGCCCCGCCCGTGCCCGCGGCGGGGGGAACCCACCGGCCGCGCTGTAGGCGAAGCCCGCGGGCAGCGGGGAGGTCCCGGCCAGCTCCAGCCGGATCACGACCAGGGACACGCTCATGGGCTCCGCGGGGCCGCCGCCGCCGACCGGGACCGGCGCCGCTTCCGCCTCCCGCACCTTTACCCTCTGACCCCGTGACGTCACGGCGCGGTGACGTAGCGGGCGGCGCGGTGGCAGCGGCGGCAGCGCGCGGGGGGCTGCGAGGGGCGGCCGCTGCTTCTCGCGAGAGTTGGAGGTACGTTCTCGCGAGAACGGGAGCCTTGCCCGCTACCGGGGCTGTGAGGGGTCTCTGAGGGGAGAGAGCCCCGCGATCACCGAGTGCCGCCCCCGACCCATCCCCGCCCTGTCACCAGCACAGAGCACCCAGTGCCACCGCCGGGCCTTCCTTGGACACCTCCAGGGATGGCGGCTCCACCAGCTCCCCGGGCAGTTCCAATCCCTGACCTCCCTTTCCATGAAGGAATTCCTCCTGATGTCCAACCTGAGCCCCCCTGGTACAGCTTGAGGCTGTTTCGCCTTGTTGTGTCCCTTGTTCCCCGAGAGCATCACATGGCTGCAATCACTGATGATGATCTGTAATTAATGTGTGTTATTAATGAGCGATCCCACTGTCCCCAGCACTTGAAGGGATGTGGGCCCTGTGTAAAGCCCCATTTAGGGTCCCTGTTTTGGCTGGGACACTTCAGTGGCTGCCAGAGTGGAGTTACCATCCCTGCAAGTGTTCAGAGCAGGAGCAGAGGTTTGGCCCTGGGGTTTGGTGGATTTGGGGAGGCTGGGCTTAATGATCTTGGAGGTCTTCTCCAACATGAACAATTCCATGATTCTCTGTGCATAAATAAACATTTTCCCCGGTAATTCTACAGTTCTGCTCCAGGCTCTCTCCTGGTTGAGGTGTGAGTTTCCTTGGCCCCTCCTGTGGTTCCCAGCATGTACCTGAGGAGTGCCCAGAACCTTCTGTGTGCCGGGATCCGGCGGCTCCTGCTGATCCAGCAGCAACCCAGAGGCTTCTCTTACAAAGCCGTGATCTTTGAGGAGAGTGGGGTGCTGCTCCCAGCCCCTCACAGGACAGCCACAGGTGTGTATATCCCTCATCCCACAGAATATAGAATGTCCTGAGCTGGGAGGGACCCACAAGGATCATCAGTCCAGCTCCTGGCCCTGCACAGACACCCCAACAATCCTTACTCTGCCCCTGGGAGTGGTGTCCAAACGCTCCTCATGGCTGTGATTCCCTGGGCAGCCTGGGCAGTGCCCAGCACCCTCTGGGGGAAGAACCTTTCCCTGATATTTCATCCTGAGCCCTGGCACAGCTCCAGCCATTCCCTTGATTTGGTCCCTGGTCACCAGAGCTCCTGTTCTTCCTGTGCATGGAGGGAAGATGGATTTCAGGTGTCTCTGGTTCTGGTGAGAAACCCAAGAACTTGTGATGGTGAGACCTGTTGTGCTATCAAAAGCCACAGAAGTAACAGTGACCACCCTGAACCCCCCTGGTAACAAAACTGCCCTGTAGTGCCACCACCTGATACCACCCAAGGCTGGTGCAGGCCTTCAGCAGCTTTAGGAATTCTCCACACTGAAAACAGGGATGAGGTGCTGCAGTTCCCGGAATGCCCAAACTCTTCTCTGTGTGCTGGGCCAATCACCCCAGTCCAGCACATCATTCTCACAGAGCTGGGCCATGGATTGACCTCAGAGGGATTCCAAGCTGATTTCCCAGTTCTGCTGATGATCTTTCCTGCCTTTCCTACTGTTGTCCATGCAGACTGGGAGGCGCAGAGCTGCATTCCAGCCGGCACCATCCAGCAAGCTGTGCTGTCTGGAGGGGAGAACAGCCTCTCTCTCCAGTATTCCAGAGGAGAGCTGACAGCTGTGGAGTTCCTGCAGGAATTGGGACAGCAGTGCTTTGAGATTGTAAGCCAATTCCCCCCTGCTCTCCTTGTCCTTCTTAACTGCATGAAAACAGGTCCAGTGAGGAAAGAAGAGCTTTAAAAGAAATTCTTTGGTTGAAGAGTCTGGATTTCCCATGTAGGAAGCACTGCTGTCAGAGCAGGGCACATTTTCACCATTATCCTGGTGCCTGGGCAGGGCAGGCGGATGAATTTGCCTTAATTTCCTACTGGAATAAAGTCCTTTTTAAGCATCTCAGTCTAAAATGCAGATTCCTCTCCTGCCTGCTGAGCTGTCAGTGTCTGTCTCTAACCTGCCTTGATCCCATGCCAGGCACAGGCCCAGGGAATTCTCTTTCCCCAAATCAGCCCTTTATCTCTGCTGTAGAACTAGGAATGTGAGAACATTTGTTTATTTGGGCAAAGCAATTTAGCTGAGAGATTCCCTGCCTGCCTCCTGCTGCCAGAGGAAGCAGGACAGCAAGGTTAGACGCTCAGGCAACCTACCTACCCAACCACTCTTATTTTCACCCAATTTCTGGCCCATTATCACTCTGGGGTTTCTCTGTTTCTCAGGCAAATGTCCGTGTTCCAGTGCACTCCTTTCTCTGGGATTTAATCCGAAATGAGATGATAAAACAGCTCCCCATAATGGCAGAAGCAGCTCAGTGTATCCGGGCAGAAGGGCTCAAGACAGCTCTGCTGAGCCACAACTTGTGCCTGGGGGATGGAGAGAGGTTCCTGCCCCTGGACCAGCAGCACTTTGATGTGGTAAGTCTGGATGGATCCCAAATGGGGCTCAGTTCCTCCACCTGAGAAAGCAGCAACTGGAATTCTTTAAGTGCAGGTAGCAGATGAGCTGCAGCACAGTTTGGTTGACATCAGTGGAACAGTCTGGGGAAAAAAAAATATCTCCTGACACAATTCCTTGTAGGCATTTGGAGAGGGGCTGAGTGACATTTGCAGATCCACTGCAAAGTGCCCACACAACCACGAGTCTCTGTGTAACAGGCACAGGCAGCGATGGAGATAAAGGACTTGGAAGCTGGGACACCAGAAAGAAATGTTATTATTCACTGCCCTGCCTGCTTTAAAAAATGAACAATCAAAAAAAAGCTTTAAAAGAGTAAAGACTCTTCAAAGATTCTGTACACCCCCTGTACTACAAAAAACCCACTGCCCCAATGTGCTGACCTGTGTGAGACGAGGAGATTTTCCAGAGCCTTTGGAAGGTGCTGCCATCCAAGGCTTCCTTGGGCAGCCCTGAACAACTGGGGACACCCAGTGAGTGTCCCACACTGGGACATCTCATTGGATATCTTCCATCCAAGGACTGGCTGATCCTGTTTGGCTGATTTGAGCTGAGGAGCCATGGCCAAAGCAGCCGGCCTGTCAACCACAGCCTGCCCAGCTCCATGCCTTCATTTCTCATGTTAATTAAACCAGTCTCTTTCCCACCCTCCCAGCTCCATTTCCAGCACTGCCCAGATGTTTGTGGTCACAGCAGGCTCATGCATAATCCATCTGTTGTTGCTGTAGATGGTTGAATCACACCGGGAAGGGATGCCCAGGCCAGATCCTGGGATCTACAAGCTGTGCTTGGAGCGCCTGGCTGTGCAGCCCCAGGAGTCCATCCTGCTGGACAGCAGCAGCCACAACCTGAAGGCAGCAGCCCAGCTTGGCATGAAAACAGTGAAGGTACAAAGTGACACAGCCAGAGTGGGATTTGGGGATGGGTTTGGGGTCCAGAAGCTGTTTGGTTTGAGCAGCTCAGCATTTTCAAGTGGCAGTGGCCGACTGTTGCCAAGCCTTTTGTTCCAGGTGTGCTTGTCCCTGCAGGATGTGGTGGGGCTAAAGCAGGGATTAGTGGCAAAGTCTGCTCTGGGCTGTTTCATTCATGGCTCCAAACCCTGTGTAACCTCAGGGAAGTCCCTTCTCCTTCCTGTTCCTCTATTCCCTACTGGAGAAACAGCCCCATCTGTATGATGTGAGGCAACCCCATCTATATGGGTGAGACAACCACACCAGAAAATGAGCCCAAATTAATGAATTCCCAGAAATCCTGAGGCCTCATGGATGAGTCAGCTGGGGACTGCCAGGTTACCCCCAGGCTTTGGGGTCGGTGAGCACAGGGGTTTTACTTCAGGGACCATTGGGGAGAGGACAAGAGTGGGACTGGTGGGAAGAGTGACCTCCACTCTCCTGGACTGCAGGCAGGGAACTCCAGCTCTTATCCCAGCCCAAGCTCACGGTGCCTGTGCCACCATCACAGGTCTCTCCAGGGCAGAGTGAAGGTGGGAAGCTCTGTGTTGGCAGGGAATGACCCATGAATTCCTGTGTGTCAGTGCATCAGTGCTGATGGACCCAACAGATAAATGCATCCCAACCATGCAGGGCTCTCTCTTTCCCAGGAAATTTTGTCTTCTAGCTGTCACCCAGTGCTGTTCTCTCCCTTCTGGTTTCAGGTTGATGATCCAGAAGCAGCACTCCAAGAGCTGGAAGCTCATCTGGGATTTCCTTTGCGAGGGTTTGTTCCCTACACTCGTTCAGTGAGACCAGGCAGGGAAATCCCAAAGGATCGTCTGCAGAAGTACCTTGAAGATGTTCTTGGTGCCCACCCAACAGGTATTGAAGTGGGTTTGGCCCTTCCATCAGAAAACCTGGATATTCTGGAGCTATTGGCTTTTTCCATATGACATAGGGATTGAAAAATGATATTAAGGAAAGGCTTGTAATCTCCAAGCAAACAGCACAGCCATTCCAGTTTCAGTGATCCATCACTTTCCTGGAAATAAGAAACAACATTTTAGGACTTCATCCTTTTTGGGAGGGGTTGAGCACAAGTTGCCAAAGAGATACCAGAATTATTCCTGTCCTGTGAGGCATCTCTGAGCTACTGCCATGTTCCCCAGGGGTTTGGGACACTGAGATCTCAGCCCCAGGTGTGGGAAGGGGATGGAAAACCTGGAGAAGTGCTGACCCTCTGCTCCCAACTCCCAGCCCCACTGGAGTTACGGCAGTTTGACCATGGAGACTCCACCAGGAGCTATTTGGTGAAGTTTGGAGGTCGTTTGCTGGTGCTGAAGAAGGAGGAGGAGCCTCCCGATGGCCCCTCAGGCCCTTCTGTGCTGAGGGAATACAGGTGAGAGGGGTCCTGCTGCAGTTTGCTGTGCCTGAGGAGCTGCCTCAGCACCAGAGGAGCAGGACATGTGGATCATTTATGAGCTCCCCTTGTTTTCCAGAGTGTGGGATAGGTCTGGGGGCTCCGGGCCATGGGAAGATGTGGGTGTGCTCCTTTCACCTCCCCCCAGCCACATTATTTTAGTGTATTTGAAACTGAGCACAGTGATGTGGTGTGTCTGCCTCCAACACTGCAGTTCCAGGACTGATTCCCTTGCTCCTCTCTCCCTCCCTGGCAGGGTCCTGAAGGCTCTGGCTGAGGCTGGTGTTCCTGTGCCCGCTGTGCTTGCTCTCTGCGAGGACAGAAGGTAATCCTGTCCCTCAGCTTTCACTCTGTGCTTGACAACTGCAGCCCAGTTCTCCCAAAGATGAGGAGAGAAGGAACCAGAGCTCACAAAGTGCTCTGCTCTAATGAACATTTGTGCAGTGTGGAGCTGGAGGAGCCTCTAGAAGTTCAAAGGACAGACTCACTTTTATTCAGCTTGGTTTAGGTGTGTCCCATTTTAGCAATTAAACCAAAACTCTCTTTGAAAAGCAGCTATAAAGCAATATTGCAGGGCTTCCCGCTGACTCAGAGTGCTCAGGTTTGCAATAAAGAAAGGATTTTTCCAAGTGCCAGACCTCAGACAGCAAAGCCAGCAGCAAATCTGTGACAGGACCCCCCTCAGGCCTGCAGCCTGCTCAGATCTCTGCAGGCTTAGACAGATGCAGACACTGCAGCCACTCCACGTGTCCTCACTGCTCCTGCTGTTTGTGAGCAGCCCAGCCCAGCTCACACCCACTGCAGGGAGCAGGGGAACAGCTGCTGCTGGAGCCTGGCTCCAAGCTCATCTTCCTGGGGCTGCAGGGACCAGGGCTGAGCACACCACAGCCACAGGCAGCCTGAGCTGGGCTCCAGTGAGCGCCCAGGTGCTGCTGGGGCTGCTCTTCACCTCCCTGTGCAGTGAGTCCTGTGCAAGGTACAGGTGAGATTTGAGGGGTAGCAGCAGGATTGAGCTCAGCCCCACTGGTCCCAATTTGCTTCCCCAGCATCCTTGGCACTCCCTTCTACCTGCTGGAGCACTGTGCTGGCCACATCCCCCGCGCCGTGTCCCTGCCCGCGGTGCCGCCGCGCCGGCGCGGGGCCTGCTACAGAGCCATGGCACACGTCCTGGCCAGGATCCACAGCCTGGACCTCGGAGCAGCCAAGCTGCAGGACCTCGGGGAGCACGGTGAGAGGAGCCTCTGGATCCTTTCTTCTCCCGTGTGTCGGCATTTCAAGGGATAGGCAGGATGGACCAAACTGGGGGCAGGTGGGAAAGTGAAGATGAGCAGTCCAGAGTCTGAATCCTCAGCTGTGGTGGGAGGGCGTGAAGAGCTCTTCAAATCCAGGTTTCCCATGAGTTCCCAAAGTTCTCCAATCTCCCAGAGCTTCCTGCCATGTTTGTTGCCATCTCAGCCCACTGTGGGTACAGGAGTAACTTCTTTGCTGCCGTCTCTGACCAAACCTCCCCAGCATCCCCTCCAATCCCTCTGCAGAGACAGCTCAGCTTCCTGGAGCTGGTGGAGAAGTTACATTTTTGCCCAGAATTGGATTATTTCCACCTGAATATTAAATCCAGTGCCCAGTTAAGAATGTGTGAGACCCCTGGAAATCGCAATTAAATTCTTGGAGCTTAAACCAGGGTTCTGGACTGAGATCTGCTTGGCTGTTTCACTTCTTCTGTGTCCCTTTTCAAGCCTCTTTGTGCTTTTCCCTGGGAGCTTCCATTCCTCTGTTCCAGGAAATTACATCCAGCAGCAGTTTGAGACCTGGACAAAGCAGTACCGAGCTGTGGAAACTCAGGTTATCCCAGCGATGGAGAGGCTCATCCAGTGGCTGCCTCTGCATTTTCCTGAATCCCAGAAGACAACAGTGGTGCACGGTGATTTCAGGTACTGCCCTGGAGCACACCCCAGGCAGGAAACAGGGACTGAGTGTAAAATGACCCACAAACCCCAAAAGGTGCTGACTGGGCTGGGGCAGCAGCTTCAGGGCAGCCCAAAAGCTGGGTTTTGGGTCAGGGTCAGCATCCCCAGAGAAGGAGAGTCAGTTTCTTCATCCAGCAGCTGCAAATGCTGGTCTAACACTGGAGGATCATCAGTTCTTCCTGCAATACTCAGGAGTCAGCCCTGGTGCTTCTTGCCAGTGGTACTGGGTGCTGGAAGAGTTTGGGTGGTGACATCTGCCAGTGTTCCAGGGGAAGCCCTGCAGGAGTGGGGTGGCTGGGACAGAGGGCAGGGACGCTGTGGTGCTTCTGTGCTGCTACAGCTCAGCTGGATCCTGCCAGGGCTGTGGGGCTGCAGTGCCAGCTCTGGACCAAGGCTCCTTCCCCGAGGTTGCAGGAGCTCTCTGCACCCTGGCAGGATCACTGTCTGCTCTGGTTGCTCCCCAGTGGGCTCCTGGCTCTCCTGGGGCTCACACTGGTGAGGGCTGTGCATGATCTACAGCACATGGCAGGAGCTCTGTGCCTTTGAAATGACCAGGAGATCCCCTGGACCAAGACTTGCCTGCTCCACTTTCTGGTTACCCTGTCTGGTAGCATCTGCTGCTGATCTGAGGCTCTGACTAACTCAGTTTCATTCTCCAAAGCAGTTTAGTCCATTATTAACCAAGCAATTCAATATTGAGTAACCTCCATCCTCTGCTTGCAGAAATTAATGTTTCACTTTGTGTTGCCTTCCAAAGGACTTGACAATTTTTGAAGAGGGTGAAGAGCACTGAAAGCACCTACTGCTGCTGAGCACTGGGATTTTTCCCTCCTCTGGAGACTTTTCTGATCTCTTTTTCCCTCTGATACAGGATGGACCACCTGGTCTTTCATCCAGACAGGCCAGAAGTCCTTGCTGTGCTGGGCTGGAAGTTTGCCACTCTAGGAGACCCCATGTGTGATTTGGCGAATAACTGTATGAGCTTCTTCCTGCCAGCCCACTTTGGTGCTCGCAGAGGTACAGAGGGGGCACAGGCACCTTTGGCACAGGCAGAGGAACCAGAGTTCAGAACAGATCAGCTCCTGCCCAAGCAGCTCATCTGGCAGTGGGGCTCAGTGCAGCTGGAAAGGGCTCTGGGTTTGCATTATTTTCCCTCTCCCTCCAGCTGGGAAGCTGGGCAACTCTTTTGGGTGGGAAAGTTGTGGAGCAGATCAGGAGTGGTTTGTGCACTAAGTTAGAAAGAGAAATACAGGGTTAAACGGAGAGGCTCCATCATTTAGGAGGGATCTCAGTCAGTCACAGTTTCACCCTAACCAGGAGAACTGCCCCATGTGCATTTTGGGGCAGGGGCTGGTGCCAAACCCCAGAGTTCCACAGGGAGCCAGCACTGCAGCTGTGCAGGTGTCTCCATGGAAGTGCCTGGCTGTGCCACAGGGCTCACACCATCCCTAGGGAGCTCTCAGCTGCTCTGTCAGCTGACTCACTGTTACCTCTTCCCACCTTCCAGGCTTGAGCAAGTGTGACTTGGGGCACCTGGGAATTCCCACGGCAGAGGAGTATTCCCAGATGTACTGTGTCCACATGGGAATGGAGCGCCCGGAGAACTGGAATTTCTACCTGGCCTTTGCCTTTTTCCGCCTGGCTGCGATGCTGCAGGGACGTCAGGGTGGCTCCCTGGCAGGTGAGGAGCCCAGCCAGGCCATGGGCACAGAGCTGCTCCAGCACAGGCCTGTTCCTGCTTGCTCCTTGTGCTGTGGGGTCTCCCCTTAGCTGGGAGAACCGAGCAGAGACCAAGGCTGGGAGCCCAGAGCTGTGTCCTACAGATGGAGCTCTCAGACCTCCCAGCTCAGCAGCAGCCATTGCCAAGGCACTCCCAGGGAGGTGGTGAGAGCCCTCTCGGAGCCTTTATCAGAATGAAACCTGATGTTACTTTCACATCCCTTAGAGAGGAGTTTCCCCAAGTCCTGCTGGGCTGGCCCGGAGGAGGGCACGTGATGCTGTTTGGGATGTGACTACATAACACAGGCTCTTCCAAACAGGTGTCCTGTTCTCTTGTCCCCAGGGAGGCCAGCTCCAGGTGACAGCAGCCCCAAGGACACAGAGTTTGTGGCCGAGCTGGCTTGGGATTTTGCCATTAAAGAAGGATTCCGTGTGTTTGAGAACCTCCCCCCTACAAAGCTGCTCGCACGACATTCCAGCACCCGGGCTGGGCGGTTCCTGAGCAGGAGTTACAGCACCTGGGCACGGCCTGGGGCAGCTCCTGTGCCACCCCTGCTCACTCCCCCCAGCCCGTGGGGGATGGCCCAGGGTCTCTGCTGCAAGATGGAAAATGTGGGCATCCAACGGGGCTTTCCAAGTTCCCATTCCAGAGGGACTCCACGTTCTCTGCCAGAACTGCAGGTGAGACATCTGTGCTGAAGCTGCTTTGCTGCACCTGCCCCAGGGTGGGGACTGTGGCCTCCAAGTGTCCTGGCTCTCCTGATCGAGTCAGACATTTGGCACTCCTGGAGTCCAGTGGCTTGGAGGAAAAGGGCTGGGTTCATGTGGCTGTAACAGAGTTCGTATCCTGGGAAACTGATTTTGGAATCTGGCACTCCCTTCCAAGAGGAGCAGATTAACACCAGCCCAACTGTGGTCACTCCCACTGCCATCCATGCAGTTCCAGTGGCTGTTCCTTGCCTTTCCCTGTCCAGGGAAGCCTCACTCCTTTCTCCCTCTGGGAAAGGCTGTTAATTCCCCTCACTGTGTCCCTCTGGCGCTCCCGTGGGAGGTCCCTCAGATGGGGCAGGGAGCTGCTGGCACCTCCCTGGCTTCCATTCACAGTGAGTGGATGCAAACAGTCCCACCCTTGGGCTGCTACCAAGATTACATTCTTAATTCTTCTAGTGACATTATCAAATTCTAGTGGGTTGCTTAACCTCCTTTCAGCTGCCAGAAAAATATCCAGGTGCCCTTCCAAAGTGTTTCCTTGTGCTCTGGCAGAAACCAGCAAACACCAGTGCGTCAGAACACTTGGCAGCAGATCCACTGAGAAGGTGGAAAGGGCAGGGAAGCAGCAGCTGTGGGGAATTTGGAGGTGCTGAGATGAGCAGATCTCCTTGCCCTTCCTCGAAACATTCATCTTTGCCAAGTCTCCAAACATTAGGATTGCCACACTCTCTCTACTCCATGCCTTGGGCTTGTGGAGATGCTGCTCCTGGTGTGTCCCAGCACAGAGCCCCCTCATCCCTGTCACCTCCACGTCCATCCCACTGCTCTTTCCCTTGGCATCATCCCTGCACCGTCAGCCTTTGCTGTGTTGTGAAAGCTGGGGGAGGAGTTTTGCTCCCTGCAACAGCAAGATAATGCAGAGGACTGTTACACAGCCAAATATTCCCAGCCTGGAACTGCCACAGTGCTCCAGAGCTGGGCAAGGGCAAGGGCAAGGCTGGCCTGTGCCAGCTGGCACTGCCAGGGAGAGGTTCATCCCTGTGAGCTTGGCAGTCAGATGCCCTTGGCTGAGGAATTCCTGGCTGAGCAGGGCAGGATCTCAGCTGATCCAGCCTCATCCCACACTGGGAGCCAGCAGACTTCACACACTCATCCCAAAGGTTGCCTGTCCTTGCAGTTCTCTGGGGAGATCCTCTCCAGAGGAGCAGAGGGAAGCTCAGTTTGTCCTTCAGAGCCATGGCTGGCTGTCAGAGGGGGCAGCACCAGGGGCACCAGAACATCTGAATCTGATGTGTCTCCTCCTCTTCCCCCAGGCAGAGAGTGCCAGCCCAAGGCAGTGGTGCTGGTGGCTGGTGGGATCAGGGCACCAAGGAGAGCAGAGCCTTGGGGCTCGAGCCTTCCCTGACCCAAAAAGAGCAACACTGGGCCCCTCAATTCTGGGGCCTCCCCTGCAGTCTGGGGTCTGTGAGCATGAGGGGTGATTTGTCCCGTGTGCTGTGGGATCCCCAGCCAGGCTGTTTCCCCAGCACTGGGTCCCCAGGGTGTTTGGAAGGTTCTGGGACATTGCTGCCATCCTGCCCAGGTCCTGCAGCCCTCTGTGTGCCCACATGGGCTCTGCTCTCACTCTCCCACAGGTCCCTGGAGCAAAACATCTCCACAATGCAGATCCCAGCCCAGCATTTCCCTTGGACCTGAGCTCCACGTCCGGCTGAGGGTCCTGAGGGGTTCACAGAACTCCCCAAAGCAGAGCTGAGCCAGGAGCTGCAGCGCTGGGAAACCTCAGATGGGGACCCAAACCAGCCACTGTGGCACGGGAGAGGCTGTGCCAAGGGCAGCCTGTGAGCTGTGAGTTCAGTGGTGGTTGGTGTTATCTGTGCTCAGTGCTTTTATTGCCTGGCTCAATACGGGGCAAAGACCGTCCTGGGATGGTGAGGCTGCAGGAAATCAGAACTGCAGCAGGGACACTTGGGAGTGACCTGGCTGGGGGTGCAAGGCTTGGTTTTGGGAATAAAGAGAATGGACCAGCATGTCTGTCCTCCTTCAGCACATCTCTTCAGCATAACCTCCAGCAACTTGGAGATGCTGGAAGAATCTTTGGGGGTGGAAGGAATTGAATCCAGTCCTTGACGTGTCTGGATTCAGGGAAGACTCCAGAGCTGAGGCAGTGCCTGCCCCGTGGAGCTGGGACAAACTGGGAGGACTCCATGGTCCCGTGAGTGTGGTGGGGTCTCTTTGGGGACCCTGGAGGATGCAGACTGGATCAGTGGGAGCTCTCAAAGCTTCACAGAGGCCAGAGCAAGGGGAGAACTGTGGCAAACACCATGAGCAATTTCTATGTTGTATTAATTAAGTATTAAAGCAATGGGTACGGTTCTTTGGATTCTCCTGCTCCTCCAGGCTGGTGCAGCCTCACAGCCCACCAGCCCAGGGTGGCCACCAGCCCTCAGGGGCACAAGGGCTGCTGCAAAGAGCCCTGCGAGCCGTGCTGGCTCTCAGCACAAGGACCATCAGGCTGTAGGGAAGCTGGTAACCTGAGCCTCGGATTCTCCCAAGCTCCAGGGTGAAATTCCACCTCACCCTCAGGCGTTTGGCTCTGCTGTGGAAGGGGGAGGGAGCTGAGCCTGCCCAGCCCAGATATTTGGGATGGTTTCCCAGCAGACACTTGACTCCCGCACCTCTCACCTCCTCCAGGCAGGCTCAGGGGGCTGAGCCGGGTGTGCCCTGAAGGTTTTTGGTGCCGCTGGATCTGCCTCCATGCCCCAGGGGAGGGAAGGGGCTGCTCGAGAGAAACAAAAGCTTTATTTCACATAGCGCTGATGCGTTGTCCATGCCGGGATCAGCAGAGGACAGACAGGACACGCATGGGAGCTTAGCCCCGAGCTGGAGCTCAGCTCAGCTCCGTGCCCTGGGGATTCCTTGAGCCGCTCCTCTGGGATGCGCTGGGCACATCTCTGCGGGTAGAACAGCTCTGGCATCTCGCACGGGTGGTTCAACACACGCAGGGCTGGCACAGGACGGAGAACACGGCGGAACAAGAGCTCCTTGCGAGCGCCACTTTCCAAAGGGCTGCGCCCGAGCCGCTGTCCGGGATCCGTCACCCTCAAGGGATGCGGGCGGACAAGGATGAGGGAGGCTGAGATCCAGCACAAGAGGATTTCTTTTCAGCTGATCCGGGAAACACGCGGCCTAATCCGTGTCCTGCTGGATAACCTCGGGCGGGCGTTCTGCCTTCTTCTGTTCCTCCTGCACAAGTGGGCTGATGCTCCATTCTGCTGAGAGAATCGCCTGGAAAGTGAAAATGCAACAACCTCCAGCAAAACTTTGAGCGACCTGGGTTGTCCAGGACAGCGGGTGAAACTATTCCTGAACTCACATATTCTACAATTTTCCCGTCCCCTTTAATAAACCAGAGCCATTCCTGTCGCCCTTCACGGACTCCTGACACGGGGTAAAACCACTGGTTTGTTGTTTTTTTTTTTTCAGAGGTTAAAAATCTCTTTGTATTTTTGGTCTGTGGCTTCCTTAGTGATGGTGATGATAACCCGAGCACACACCTCTGTTCCCTGCACTTGGACACGCTGAAGTTGCACAAGGCATCTAAAACTAACCAGAAAAAAAAGCCCTTTAGCCATTGTTGGGAGCGATTTCACAAAGCCTTTCATTTGCATTCACCGAGAAACTCCCTGTTGTGAAAGCACTTCCCTGGCTTTGTTCCACTGCCCCTGCACACGGGGGAGGGGATTTTTGGGTGCCTGGGTGGACGGTAATGGTGGCACATCCGTGGAACCGGGAGTCCAGGTCCCCAAATTCTCCCTCATCACCTTCCCGCATAAGTAACCAGCTCAGCGGAGATATTTCTGGGATTTTTTTTCCCCTCTCTTTTTTCCTAGTTGTTGCCTGCATTGGGCACGAAGTTCCCTGGGGAGAGACGAGACCGGGACAGGGACCGGGACAGGGACAGGGATCGGGACAGGGACAGGGGACAGGGACAGGGGACAGGGACCAAGACCGGGACAGGGGACAGGGACCAAGACCGGGACAGGGACGGGGACCAGGACAGGGGCAGTCAGTGCTGGACACGGACGAGGTACCAAACCAAGCCTGATTTGAAGTGAGCTGAGCTGTGCCGAGCCCAGCCGAGCTGACCCGAACGGGACCGTGCTGAGCCGAGCTGAGCCAAACTACTGCTCGAACCGAGCTGGATCGAGCTTATTCCATCCGAACCGAGGCCGCCAAGCTGGTTCTGCGGGGCACCGAGCCGAGCTGGGCGGTGCCGAGCGGTGCCGGGCGGGGCGGGGGGCGGAGCGGGGCTGGCCCGAGCTGCGGGGCCCGGCCCGGCCCGGCCCGGCCCGGCGGAGCTCAGCATGCTGCGGGCGGTGCTGCGCGGCTCCCGGCTCTGCCCGGCCCTGCTCCGGGCTCCCTTCTCGGCCGCCGCCGCCTCCCCCATCCCGGCGCCCAACCCGCGCCCCGACATCGCCTTTAACAAGGTAGGGCCGTGCTGGGAGCCCGGGGGGTTCGGGGTGCCGTGTCCGCCCGTGCGGGGCTGGGCCGGCCCGGAGCAGCCGCGGATTTGGGCCCGAAGCCTTGGAAAGAAGCAGCGCTGGGTGCAGAGGGCACAGGGCGTGTGTCCCATCGCCACCCGGCTCTGTCCCCTTCCCCTCGGTGGGTTCAGCGACCCCGCACGGGTGCGAACAACCTGAGGAAGAAACTCTGGGAAAAGGCACGGGAAGGGAGGGCAAGGTGCTTGGCTGGATATCTCCAGAGACCGGACCCTTGCTCCAGGAAAATCCTGTGGGATCACCTGTGCGAGGTGATGCTGCAGGGCGGCGTTCCAAGGCACCCGGCCGCTCCTTCCCCGCTGGCCGTGGCCGGGCTCTGGGAGGTTGTCTGAGCGTTCTGCAGGTTCTTGGCACCACGATCTTTGTACTCCCATTCCCTTGCCATGAACCTGAAAAAAAAAAAAAAATACCCTTAGAAAGAATGAGTTGGTAAAAAGCTGCTGTTAGCACCTGGTTCTGGTGCACAGGGAGCCTAAAATTGGTTAATCTGGGAAATGATAGAATCATTTAGGTTGGAAAAGACCCTTAAGATTCATAAGACTGTAAGAAATGCTGTAAAAGCTCTGGTGCTGTGGGCAAAATCAACTCACTGTATTGTCTGTGCCTAAAGCATTTTCCCACTCTTCAGTCTCCTGAGTTTTCCAGTGTCCCTGCTCCAGCCAGGTTTCCAGCTTTTGCAAGGACCTACCAAGATGGAAACCTCTTCCAATTCACTTGCTGTTTGCTGAGCTGTGAATTCTTTTTTTTCCTTGGGGCTATGTTGTGTGCTTTTAGGCTAAAATATCTCCTTCATATCACTGCAGGTTTGGAGCCCACACAAGTCAAGTTAAGCCCTTTTAATTAACCAGGCTCCTCAGATGCCATCAAAGAACCAAAGCTCCTCCTGATTTCCCTGGGATCTGGCTTGAAGGCTCAGCCCTGCTTGGCTTTTTTCTTGCAGATTTTCATAAATAACGAATGGCACGATGCAGTCAGCAAGAAAACCTTCCCTTCCATCAACCCAGCCACGGGAGAAGTCATCTGCCAGGTGGCTGAGGGCGATAAGGTAAATGTTGTTGGGATGAGATGGGTTTGTTCTCCATGGGGGCAGGTCCAGAGGGGTTTTGCAGGGGAAGACTCCGTGTTTGCAGCGGTGTTTGATCTATGCCAACACCACATCAAGTGCTGTTTGTGTCCTTCCTTGACTACTGCTTTTAACAAAAAGAAATGGTGAGGAGTAAAGTCATGTAATCATCACCTGCCTTATGCAAGGCCCTCCTGGGAGCCTGTGGCAGAGCTGAGGTGGTGTTTCCCAGCAATTTTGGGTTTTTCCTACAGTCTGGAAACTCGTGTGTGTTCCCCAGGGGAGGAGTGAGTGAGGGAAATCCTTTGTTGTTTGCTTCTCTGTGGCAGCTTGGCTTGTCCTGGCGAGACCATTGCAGCAAGCCAGGACAGAGAACCAAGTAGGAACCAGCAAATGCCCTGACACAACAAAATCCTGGATCAGAGGCAGCTGATCAAGGAAAAAAAATCTCTTTTAGACTGGATTCTGAAAAGGTGCCAAAAGTAGATTTCCAGAGCTTTTTCCATGCCTCGTGTTAGGATGCAAATATTAACCCAGCAGGTGACATTGCAGAGATAACCTGATGAAATTTGCTCTCTGTGTAGCTGAAATAACAGAGGGTGAGCACAGGCAGAGGTTGTGGCTGCACAGCTGTCGCACCCACCTGCTCCACTGCCATTCCTGCTCCTTCCTCCCCACGGATGCAGCCTGGCTGGGAAAGCTGTGTCCTCTCGGTGCTTGGTGCTCACGGGGAAAGTGGCCCAGGGCTGTACCTGTGTGCTCCCCTGCCCTAGGGTTTAGGAGAGCCTTGCAGGGCGGCTGCCAAGGCTGCAGGTTCTTCCCCCAAAAGCCTGGCAGGAGCAGCCTCTTGTGCTGTCTGGCTGCAGGCTGTTTTCTCCTGGAGAGCTTTCGGTGTTTGCAGAGAGGGAGTGGGGGCTGGTTACTCCTTTCTCAGCCTTGGCCTGGGCTCCCCCGCAGGCAGATGTGGACAAGGCGGTGAAGGCAGCCAAGGCAGCGTTCCAGCTGGGCTCTCCCTGGAGGAGGATGGATGCATCTCACCGGGGGAAGCTGCTGAACCGTCTGGCTGACCTGATCGAGAGGGACCGCGCCTACCTGGCCGTGAGTGCAGGGACTGGGAATCACCGGGGGTTGTGTCCTTTGGGTGGGCTGGGGGCTTGGGACAGACTCACAAAGGGTGGGGAAGAGCTTTTGGGAAGCTGAGAGCAAAATGGCAACGTGCAGGACAGATCCAGGCTGCAAAGTGAGAACTGACTCAAGGCTGTACATGTCACTTCCCCCCGGCTCCTCAGGAATCCTCGCTGTGTTTTGCAGGCTCTGGAAACTCTGGATAATGGCAAACCCTACGCCATCTCCTACCTGGTGGATTTGGACATGGTGGTCAAATGTCTCAGGTGGGTTTGGAGGCCACAGCTGGTCCATGGTTCAGCTTCTTCCAGATTCAGGTGCTGTGGGATCTGGATCTGACTGATGGTTTCTTGTCAGACACTTTGGGGTTGCTTTTTGCTGTAATGACTTCCCCGAGTCACACAAGTGGTGGTGACCTGTTACAGCACAGAAATTGCAATGGGAGAGACAAATATCTCAATTTACTGTCCATTCTTTAAATCATCTATTTGGAAATACCTATACTGAGCTATGTCTGAAGTGACTAAAAGAGGAAGCCTCTCTTATTTTCTCTTGGCAGCAGACTTGTTATTTTAATTCCAGTGACCAAATTGTTATTGTTTGCAGATACTTTGCAGGCTGGTCGGATAAATTCCATGGCAAAACCATCCCCTTAGACGGAGACTTCTTCTGCTACACGAGACATGAGCCAGTGGGAGTCTGTGGACAAATCATCCCGGTGAGGAAAATGCAACAGCGGTTCCTGCAGTGTTGTAAGAATTCAGTGTTGCAGTGTAAGGTCCCCTCTGCTGCCAACCACTGCTTCCTCCCTGGGGTGAACAACACTGGGAGGGCTCTTGCTTCACTCTGGGAGTGCAGAACTGCCTGTTGATTTCACGGGCTCAGAGTGAGGTTTACTTTGTATCTGATGATTTTAAAAAAACCAAATTGGCTTTAAGCCCATTTATAGGAATTACCTGACTCAGAGCCACAATTGAGTTAAAACCACTACCCAGAATTAACCCTAAAATTTTATGTGACGAGAAAAAAAACCAAGACTCTCCCCTAAGTGCTGATTTGGGTGGAACTCACTGGTTAATTACTGACTAATCAGAAACTTTCAAGTTCACAGCAGCAAATCCCTCCTTGTTTTTCAGTGGAACTTCCCGCTGTTGATGCAAGCATGGAAACTGGGGCCTGCCCTGGCCACTGGGAATGTGGTTGTGATGAAGGTGGCAGAGCAAACCCCCCTGAGTGCTCTCTACGTGGCCAATCTGATCAAAGAGGTGAGGACAAGGCCAGGGTTCCATCACTGCTGGAGACAGGAGCAGGGAAGGGCTGTCTGCAGGAAGGCTGGGTTGGCCTGGGTCTCTCAGCAGCTGATTTAGCAAAAAACTCCCTTGTTCATATAGAAGTGTGTGCAGATGATGTAAATCTTGGTTAGGGAAGGACTCTTTGAGGTTTGATGAGATAATGAGCTTTGGGGTGGTCAGAAAGTGAACACAGATCTGTATTTATCTGTGTATTATTTATCTTCAAATTGTGCTTGGGATGTGGGGTGGGGAGAGGAATTGTCCTGGTTATTACAAACAGCATTAAAACAAAGCCCTGGGAAATCAAAGGAGAAATCAAAGGAGAAATCAAAGGAGTAAAGGGTTGTTGCTGGTGGGAGGTCTCCTGAGTGTCACTTGGTTTGTGAAAGGAATAATGTTGCTGTGTCCTGCTGGGAATTGCCAGGCTGGATTCCCCCCGGGCGTGGTGAACATCATCCCTGGCTATGGCCCCACGGCAGGAGCTGCCATCTCCTCACACATGGACATTGACAAAGTGGCCTTCACCGGCTCCACGGAGGTAAGGGAGCACCTGAACCCTCAGCCCTTGGGGCCCTGGAATATCTCATAGCTGGATAAAACACTGGAGGTGCTTTGCCTTCTACCACACCTCATTTAAACTGATTCCAGGGTGTGAGGTGTATGTTTGCATTACCTAAGACTCTTTTGCTCTGATTTGATTCTTTAGAATATTTCCTCTTGTTTCCCTTGAGCTGCTTCTTCTTGGAGGTGAAAGTCTGGGCAGACCTGAAGCCCTGACAGTGAGGGGATTAACATTAAATGCTGACTGAGATGTGAACCCAGAGCCCTCTTGCTGATGTGGGAGTTAATTCCAACACCTGCTCCGCTCTCGCTGCAGGTTGGACACCTGATCCAAAAGGCTGCAGCAGAGAGTAACCTCAAGAGGGTGACCCTGGAGCTTGGAGGGAAGAGCCCAAATATCATCATGTCTGATGCAGACAGTGAGTAGCTGCTGGGCAATGTTTGATCTCTGCTTTTTGCCTTGGCTTCTTCCAGGCAGAGCTGGAGGGGAGAGGAAGAGGAAGGGAAGTTTTCCTGTGTGAGGCTCTAGCCCTGGCAGCACCACTCCGTGCCTCCTGCTGTAGCTGCTGCTGCATTTGTGTATCAGCACTTCTCCACTCCCACTTCTTTTCCCAGTGCTGGGTAGTTCAGATATCAACAAAAAAATAATTGTTTCAGTAACTTCCTCCAGTCCTTGCTCCAGTTTTGTTTTCAATTCTCCTGGAGCACACTGCTCATTTCTTCTCCTGTGAAGTGCTGCTTCCCTCATCCCTTGCATATAAACTCATTTTTGGCCTTGATGAGCCAACACAGGCTTTTACATGATAGTTAACTAAGGAAGAAATTTGTCCTTAATACTGGATAACTTCCAGGTTAGATATTTTTCTCTAGTCTGGGGTGCTTTAATAAAGAATTAAGTCTGTAACTCCTGCCCTACCAACCAACCCATGGCAAATGCTGACAACTGAAGGGACTTTGTATCCTCAGCAGTCTCTGTGATAACTGTCCTAAAGAAGTCACAGGCTCTGGTTGGCTTTATTTGCTCATTTGTTTTCTCTCCCTTTTCCTAGTGGACTGGGCTGTGGATCAAGCCCACTTTGCCCTGTTCTTCAACCAAGGGCAGTGCTGCTGTGCTGGGTCCAGGACCTACGTGCAGGAGGACATTTACAACGAGTTTGTGGAGAGGAGCGTGGAGAAGGCCAAGGCCAGGGTGGTTGGGAACCCCTTTGACTTCAAAACTGAGCAGGGCCCTCAGGTAAGAGCAGGAAATGCCCTGAGCTGTTACCTGATGAAACAGTCCCACTCTTGAGTCACTGTGTGGATCAGAATGGGAGTACCCTTGAATTTATTGATTAACCTAATTTGAGCTGTGCCCATTATCACTGGTGCAGGAGGGAGGAGTTAACTAACCCTTGGGATGATTCCAAAACTTGATGCTGGCATTTAAAAATGATCATCTCCCTTTGGAGATTGCCTGGGAGGCTGTTGAAATAAGAAATTGCAAGAGCACAGCGGGTGGGAGCGGAATCTTTTTCCAGGTGGAGCTGATGTGTGTCCCCTCCTGGCTCTTAGGTGGATGAGGAGCAGTTCAAGAAGATCCTGGGCTACATCAGCACTGGGCAGCGGGAGGGAGCCAAGCTGCTGTGTGGTGGCAACCCTGCTGCAGACAGGGGCTACTTCATCCAGCCCACTGTCTTTGGGGATGTGCAGGACAACATGACCATTGCCAGGGAGGAGGTGAGTCCCTTCCCACCTCGTGCTGCTTTGTCCTCTCGTGATGCAAAAACCCCCAGCTTTACAAGCACTGGATGTTCATGACCTGTGAAATTCGAGGTTTCTCGGTGTTCCATCATCTTCCATTCTGGTTATACCCTGGGCCCTTTGTAGTGGGGGAGGTGGCGCTGAATTTCATGTCCCGTGGGACTGGCAGCGCTCACACAGCCCCACATCACCCTGTGATCCCTTCACGCGGATTCTCCCACGCTCCGCTTGGATTTTGCAGATCTTTGGGCCGGTCATGCAGATCCTGAAATTCAAAACCATCGAGGAGGTCATTGAGAGAGCCAACGACTCCAAGTACGGCCTGGCAGCCGCGGTGTTCACCAAGGACCTGGACAAAGCCAACTTTGTGTCGCAGAGCCTGCGGGCTGGGACGGTCTGGTGAGCCTGCCACAGCTGCTGGGAGCTCCCCTGGCTCCTGCCCTGGCTCCCTGGGCTTGTTCTTTGCTGGCCCATCTCTCCTTTGGGTTGAATTTTAAATGCACTTTGCTGAGTGTCATGTCAGACCTTCGGGTGTCGTGGGAAATGGGTAAAGTTTAGGTGGATTTTTTTTATATATTTAGGCTGGAGCATCTCTCCTATGGGAATGGTTATCTGGGAGTGTTCACCTGGAGAAGAGGAGGCTCCCAGGAGAGCTCAGAGCCCCTTCCAGGGCCTAAAGGAGCTTCAAGAGCGCTGGAGAGGGAGTTGGGATGAGGGATGAGACACAGGGAATGGCTTCCCAGTGCCAGAGGGCAGGGAGGGATAGGATATTGGGAATCCTTCCCTGGGAGGATGTGAGGCCCTGGCACAGGGTGTCCCGAGAAGCTGTGGCTGCTCCTGGATCCCTGGGAGTCACAGCTGAGGGTGGCACACTGGGATATCATTGGTGTGGCTGGATTCCGTGAGGTTCTGTGTCCTGCCTGATAAATTCCAGCGTTGATTCCTCCTGTGGGCTGAGGGAAGGGACAAATGCAGGAGTCCCTCCCAGAAATTGTGTCCAGAACAGCTCAGGTGTGCTGCCAAAGGGCTCTTCCCTGAGCTGCAGGTGTTCCATCCTCGTTTTCCATTCCAGGATAAACTGCTACGATGTGTTTGGTGCCCAGGCTCCCTTTGGTGGCTACAAAGCCTCTGGGAACGGCCGGGAGCTGGGGGAGTACGGCCTGGAGGCTTATGTGGAGGTGAAAAACGTGAGTAGCCCTGGATCCAACCCTCTGGAGCAGCTCCAAATCATCTTTGTGCCGCTGCTGTGGGCTGGGCTGAGAGCTGAAACAAAACTGGGGCAAAACTGTGACCCAAACCTTGAGCTCCCCCCTTTTCCTCCAGCTTTCCCAGTCTCCAAACCTGTCCCTGACTGGGATACACTGGGTTTTCTCCTGCCTCTCACCCTTCCAGTGAATACCCCTGAAAAATCCAGAAAAACAAAACAAAACTAAACTTGTAACTTTTCTTTTTTTTTCCCCCCTAGGTGACAATCAAAATTCCACAGAAAAACTCCTAAAGGATAAGCAACTTTCTCCACGAATTTCAAAATAATTATGCAGCTTCATGACATACAAAGGAAAGCTCAACACACAAAATTTAGTATGCAAAAACATGTAACTCTGCATTAAGAGGTATTTTTTTAGATGTTTAAAAGAGCTTTTGTTAAAAGAAACAAACCTACTCGGCTTTATCTTTTTAAAATACCAAATACAGTTGGCTGAGCACTAACAAGGTGGGTGGTTACTTTGGGTACTTTTTGGGTATTATGTGGATGCAATCACCCACAGGAGAGGGGTGTGATCTTTACATCTCTGCCTGATAAATACATTTATTTTCCCCAAGAAATCATATAAACGCTTGTTTAGTCTAGGAGGATTTATATAATAGAAAGTAACAATGATGTGTTGGCTTACAGAATTAGGTCTGTAACCCTTGTCCTAGAAACTGTTTCTCTTCTGTGAGCAAAGTGAGCTGAGTTAATTTCATTTTCATTGAGTGAACTTTTCATGAAAAATGTGAGGAAAAAGTGGGGTTTTTTTGTTCCATCCTGCTCGTTGTAGCCACTCCAAATAAACATTTATTGTCTCAGTGCAGTCAACCCTACTTTTGTTGGAAGTTTGTGCCAATGAGCCTAAGTGCACCCAAATTCCTGCCTCCATTATTTTGAAGGATTTTCTCTGTCTTTCTGCCCTGCTCGCTGTCTTTGTGTTGCCTTCGTGTTACAGCTGGTCCCTGGCCCCAGCGCGGCTGGGGGTGTGAGAGGGGGTCTGAGTTTGAGTGAGGGCGGTGGGGCTGTTCTGGGCTCCACGCCATGGTGTGATTTTGGGGGAGGCCGGTCCGTGCCCGGTCGGGGGGCACAGAGCGGCTCCTGAGGCTCCTTCTCGCCGCTTCCCCTCACGGCCCCAAGGGCGGCCATTACCCCTCAGGCGCGCGGGCACCCGAGATCTCGCGAGACTGAGTTACCCGGCCCTCAAACCAGCGGGAGCCCCGAGATCTCGCGAGATCTCCGGGACCGGACGGGAGACAATTCCCCTCGCAATCTCGCGAGACTTCTCCTTGCTCGGCCCTCCCGCGTGCCCGGCAGGGGGCGGGGCCACAGCGCTTCGCTCCGCCCCCCGAGCCCCGGCGAGTCAAACGTCATCAGAAGGCGCCGCCCTCCTCGAAAGCCCGGCGGGGGCTTTGCCGACGCCGTCGCGGTTTTAGAGCTGCCGCCACCCGCCTGCAAACCGCGCCAGCGCCGTGGCGGCGGCTCCCAAAATCCCGCGGCGGGCGCGGGGCGGGCGCGGCGATCCCGTTCCATCCTCCCGTGGGGGCCGCGGCGGCGGCAGCGGGGCTGCGGCAGCACGCGGCGGCCGGCGGGGCTGCCCGGCGCGGGGTGCCGGCGATGTCCGGGTCCCGGGCGGCTCCTCCCGGTTGAGCGGCGGCTCCGCGCGGGCCCCGCGCCCTCCCCGCGCCGCGGGGTCCGGCAGCCGCGGCCCGCCCGGCCGGGCATGAGGCGGAGCGGCGGCGGCACAAAGGCTCCTCCGGGGCTGCGCGTTGCCTGACGCGGCCCAGCGCCCCCGGGCCCCGCCGTGGCGGGACGATGTCGCAGGATCACGACATGGACAAGACGATCAAGGTTGGCGGGAGCCGCCGGGGAGGGCGGGAGCGGCCGGGTCACGGTGCCCGTGGGGCCGATTTTGGGGTTTTTTAGCGCAGCAGAGGCTCGCTGTGCGCAGGGGGCGAGCGGAGGCTCCACAGACCGAGCACCCCGACTGCCCAAACTTTTTACTCGTTCTGCCTTTTAGCAAGCAAAGGAATTAGTGCTCATTGGCTGCGAGTTGTATAGTTCTCTTATTAATTAGCGTTCTATTGGTTAATGAGTCTCTCATTTGCCGTGTTAATTAGTTAATTATCTCCTTCTCGCCTTTGGGTCGGGGGCGGTTCCTGGCTCGGTGTCTCCGAGTTGGTCACAATCTGTCCCTGCTGGGATTCCCTTTTACCCACTGCAGCTGATTTCAACACAGATGCAAAGTTGGGTTGTTTTAATTTCTTCCTTATCTTGGGGGTTCTGCCCAATGTCCTCATGGACCATAAGCTCTGCATTTCTTTTGTCCAAATCCTTCTTCCCAAGCTTTGTTCACCTTTCCCAGATCTGAGGTCACTGAAATACATCAAACCCTAAACCTTAACAAGATAATTCTACCACCAAGTAATTTGGTTTTCTCACAGCTGGACATCGCTCTAAGCTTTTTCATGGATGAAATATTTTTGTTCATCAGGCTTGAAAGCTACAAAATCAAACCCCAAAGAACAGCCTTTCTTAAGGAGATTTTCCCCACATTCTCCAGCAGTCAGAACCCTGTTTCTGACCCTGTTTCTGAACTCCTTTCTCATTCCTGCCACTTTTCCCTTCTGATTCTTGGGATGGCAGGCAGCCTTTCCCAGGGCTCCTGTTCAGGTGCTGCCATGAAAAAACAGCTCTGGAGTGTGGGATTTGTGTGTTTGGAGCTGAGCACATCCAGGGCTCGGGGTGTGAGCTCAGGATCCCTCTGTGCCCTGGCTGGCTGGTTTTCCTGGGGAATTCCCTGCTGGGATAAAGGGATGTAAACCAATGTTTTCAAGCTTCTCTGGAGGTTCTTTGCCTTGTGCAGTTGATAAATCTTGGAAAAAATTGGGTTAGAAGAGCTTTAAAACTCATCCCATTCCACCCCCTCCGTGGGCACGGACACCTTCCACCATCCCAGGTTGTTCCAAGCCTTTTCCAACCTGGCCTTGATCATTTCCACATTGAAAATTTGTGGGGTTTGCACTAAAAAAGCGCAGAGGAGAAGGAAATCTAATGAGGTTGTAATTAACCCCTGAGATCAAGTGTCAGAACTGTTCCCTGTGGTTTTTCTTGCCACGCTCCAGGGAAGGAGCCATCCTGAAAGCTTGGGGAAAAAAAGAGGATTTGAGTAATTCTGTGTTATTTCATGAGAAGGGAAAGGTCCACATCAGAACTCTTGGGGTTTAAAGCTGAAAAGCTGAAGTTGTGGAAGTGTTGGGGCAGTTCTGTGCTCCTGCTCCTCCCAGTCTGGAGGGGTTCAACCAAAACTCCCTGGGTGAATCCCTGGAATTCTGGGAACAGCCTGAATCTAACTCATAATTCAGTGCTTTTATACTTTATGCAGATTTTTTTGCTTCTCAAACCCTTGGTTTAGGTCAGGTTTGGTTGTTGTCAGGTTCAAGGTCTGGGATTCAGGACAGGGATCCATGTTTGGGAATGGGGGAGAAGTTGAAGGAGCAGGAGATGGAATTCCCCAGGATGTGACGTTTCTCTGGCTGGATCCATGGAGTTTGTCCAAGCAGCAGCCTGCACTTCTTCAGGTCACCCTATGACACCCCAAACTCCTGATTTCAACCCTTTTTCTCATCAATATCATGGAATCATGGAATCAGTGAGGTGGGAAAAACCCTCTCAGAGCAACAGCTCAGAAGGGGCTGAGCAGTCCCGATGTGTGAGAGCAGCTTGGTGGAATCCAGGCTGGGAGAACTCTGGGAATGCTGGTTTTCCAGGCTCTGAGCATCCCAGACTGCTGGGATAGTGCCCAAAATGTTGGCTGAGGCTTGGTGAGAGGGAATTTCGCTGCTGGAGAGATCCCAGCTCCACGTGGGTGTAAAACTTCGCTGTAATTCCAGATATTTCATATCATTATCCCATTTTCCTGCTGAAAATTAATGTAAGGAGCCATCAGAAGTTTCAGGTTCCTGGAAGTTTGGAGCTGCTGCAGGGCTGGTGATTCCCAGATGTGCCCAGGAATTCCATACCCATGCAATCCCTGCTGAAATACTTGGATATTTTCAAACACATTGGTGCTTTTGAAGCATTTCCAGCTGTTTAAAATCAAAATCATGGAATCCTTAAGGTTGGAAAAGACCCTCCAAGGTGATGGAGTCCAAGCTTTCCCTGGCAATGTTGGGAATTCCTGGTGCTGAAGTTCCCATTCCTTCCCATTCCTGAGCTGGAAAGTGGATATCAGAGCTCCCAATCCCTGGATTTGGTGTCATTTGTATTTCTTGACCTCTCAATTATTAATTTTAACTCCTTGAGTTGTAAAGCTGCTTTGGGATGAAGATTGGGATTCAAATTTAAAAAGTGCAGGAAGTAAAATTGTTGCCTTTTTCTATAAAACAATGGCAAATACACAGAATAGGAAATAGAAATTAAATGCTCATTAATGCCCTCCTAAAATTGTGTTTTCACCCCACCCCTGCTGCTTTCAGTTCTCTGCAGCTGAATATAAGGAAAATTAAATCAGCTTTTCCCTAACAGGCTCCTGACAAGTGAAATTTATCTGAGTTGAATTGATACGAAGTTTCTTGGAGCTCCTCCTGAAAACCACAAATTTCTGTGATGCACTGAGATTTCTGCCCCTTCCTTTTAAACCTTTCATGAAACCCTCAGGGGTGGCCTCTTCCATGCATTTCCAGTGTATTTGGGAATTATTTTTCCTTAAGCTTCGCCAGTGATGCTGTTGCAGCAGCTCCTTTTGCTGTGATTTATCCTGAGCAGAGGCAGGAATTTAATAAAGGAACAAAAGCCCAGCTCAGGGCATCAATCAAAGCCCTGAGCACTGGATTTACAACCTGCCTTGGGATGTGGTTAAGCCTGAGAGCACCCAAGCTGTGGCTTAATAAAACCCGGCCCTATTTGTGTGGATTTGGACAAAAGGAGCCTGGTTTATTATCAGAAAAATCTAAAATTATTCAAGCAGAGTTTAATTTACAGTGTGATGGTTCCAAATGTTTGAAACCTGCAATTTTTTGCTTTCTGTCAGCAAAAAAAAAAGCATTTTGGTGCTGAGATGGGCTCCTTGTTCTGCTGTGATTGTTCATTTGTAGGTAGGAAGCTGGAACTGAGTCAGGGAGAGATGCCCTTGTTACACTTTGGGTATTAAAAGCACAAAATCACATTTACTGCTCTCAATAACCATGTTTTGAAATTCCACCTGCACAGAAGCAACCTTAATCAGGTAAATCATGACACGAGCATTGATACTTATTTATGTTTATATTTAATTTCCCTCAGGAAAGCAAACTCTCCAGCAGGCACTTTTACACTCAGATCTGCTGAGCTGAGTGGTTTTGGGAAAGGCTGTAGTAATTTTATTTATTATGTGTTTATTGACTGTGTTTTCCCTCCTGCTGCTCCTTCCTGAACAGGAAACCTCCATTTTAGAGGAATACAACATTAACTGGACTCAGAAGCTGGGAGCTGGGATCAGTGGGCCTGTTAGGTAAGGGAACACTCTGGGATTATCCCTGACCTGTGGAGGAGTCAGTGAGTATTTTCCTAAGTAGAATACACACAAAATTATAAACAACAAATGCCTCTGCCCCTCTGTGGGTCATGCAGGAGGGGTTTTGCCTTTTTTGGGGAATTTGGGAAGGAAAACTTCTCTTCCCTTCCCTGTCCTGGTGTGTTCCCACAGCCAGGCAGGAAGAGGAGCTGTTATGGAATAATGACAACAGAAATTCCTCCTGCAGCCCCCTGTCCTTGGCTCCTGGTGCCCCAGCACTGCCCCTTTCCTGCTTTCCTGGTTGTTTTTCCAGCTCTTCCCTCTTCTTGCCACTGGCTTTGCATCCCAGCCCTGCTCCTCATGGATTTCAAATCCCTGGATTTTTTGCTGGGAAGGAAAACACTTCAGCAAGGCCTCTCCCTTCAGGGAATGTGAATTTGTGCTGGAAAACCACTGTGCTGCTGCTCCTGGGTGCTCCCTTTGTCTTTGCCATCATTTATCTTCCTGTCTGGGTTCTCCTCATCCTTTTTGTGTTGCTTCATTAAAACACACGTTTGGTGCTTTATTCTCTGGGCTGCCTGTTCAGACATGGGCCCTTTCCTCAATTGTTAAATGGGGGGAAAAAGAGAAAAAAAAAAATCAGCCAGAAAGAGAATTTCCTTCCCAAACCACTTGATCTATTCCAAACACTTTATTTATTCCAGTATCACTGGGGATGTTCAGGTGTGCTTTGGGTTATTTCCATCCAGAATCTCTCTTGAGGCTGAATTTAGGGTGAGAGCTGGGATGTTCCCTGTGTATCCCAAATTGGGGGATTCCCATGTGGAGAGCAAACTCAGAGCTACAAATCAATTGCTTCAGGTGTCTCTTTTTAACCTCCTTGCTGACTGAATGATTTTGTTGCTGTAATACCAGAGTCTGCATGAAAAAGTCCTCCCAAGAACGCTTTGCACTGAAAATCCTCCTCGATCGTCCAAAAGCTCGAAATGAGGTACAGTTCCTGCTTTTCTCTCCATAAAACCCTTCAGTTGTTGGGATGTTTTAAAATTAAAAACCCCACCACCAAACCCCCATTTGCTGGCTGTGCTTCCAGAGATTTATTTATAATTAATTTGAGCTGTATTTTAAAGCCGTTCTTCTCCCTGTGATGGAACAGAAGCAGTTTGGGAGGGAATGTTGTTTCCATACGTCTCACTCTTGGATGTCACTGCTCCAGGAATGCTTCAAGTTGTTCTGGAAATGGATTTTTCCATGTGCCAGGAGCCTAAAGCAGCTCCTGACACTGCTTGGGAGTTCCTGAGGTGCCAAACTGTCAGCCTTTGGAATGATGGGCACTCCTCCAAACTGTCGGGAATTTAAAGAAGGATTAATTGTCCTCGAGGTTTAGGCAACTTCCATTTTTTGTTACTGAGCAAATTCTCCTTTAAAATTCCCATAAAAATCATCTGTGTACAAGAAGCACTGAGCCTTGGCTTGTTTGAGCAGCCTAGGGAGCTTTAAAGTGGGGAAAATTCCTGAATGTTGGGACAGGGGGTGATGTTCCAGGTGCTGGAGCTCTTAGCCATGAAAGAAGCCAGATTATGGAATTTGAGGGTTTATTCATTCATTTCCACTTCCACTTGCATCTATACCGCTACTTTAAAGCTGGTTCTGTCTCTAAATTTATGTAAAGAATCAAAGATGGAGCTTTTCCCCGAGCTCTGTGTGTGATTCCATAATCTGTCAGCAGCCTGGGGTTGTTTTTATGGCAAGGTGAGCAGTGCTCAGCAGGGCTCTGTGCCCGTCCCTGTGTGCAGTAACAGCTCTTCCCTTCTCTTCAAGGTACGTCTGCACATGATGTGTGCAACACATCCCAATATTGTTCAAATTATTGAAGTTTATGCTAACAGTGTGCAGTTCCCACATGAATCCAGCCCCAGGTAAGATTACATAGGGTGATTCATTCCCACCGCTTGCTTTCCATGTTTAGCCCAAGGTATAGTGGAGTTTGCTTTTTTTTTGTTTTGTTTTGGTTTGGTTTTAATCACAAAATTATTATTTAAAGGGGGTCCCAGGTGTAATAATTATCCTGCAGACCAAGCAGCTCTTGTTTTTTTTCCCCTGACTTTTGTGTGTTTAAATTATTTTGCTTCCTTCACTCCCTGTTTTGAATGCATCTCCGTTTTTTTAGGTTTTCCATTGATTCAGTCTGCATTGTGTGAAAGAGTTGTTTCTAAAAATATGAAATTCAGCCCTGAAAACTCTCAATGCATTGTCCTGCTTAAAATGAACACAGGAAAACATGGAGCAGAGTGATTTTTTTGTGTATTATTATATTAGGATAAAAAGATTGTCTTCTGATAGGATCTTAGTGGAGGAAAATCATCAGAGCTGGGAGAATGAAAGAGCTGAGACCTGAATTAGGCTCTGGTGTAGCTGATTTTGCTGTGTGGTGGGAACTGGGAATTAATTCCTGGAGGATCTGGCAGCCCTGATCTCCACCTTCCTATTTTTTATCCTTCATAATTATAACAACAAAGCTGTAAATTAAAATAACGGGGGATCCAGACTCAAAAGCATCCACGTGCTGTGTAATCCTTGAGGGCAGAGTTATCCCATGGATCCCACACGGCTTCCAGCTCCATCCTGAATGGAGCTGGATGTGTCCAGGTCGAGTTTGTTGCAGCTGGATGTGGGAGCCCATCAGGAGGAGCAAACTGGAGATTCCTGGCTGCCAATGACTGGGAGCCAGAAAATCCTGCGGATTTTTAGACACCAAGGCAAAACGACAGGAGCAAAACGGCCCCGAGAGCAGCGTAGGGAAAGCGGTGTTTGTGTGAAATATGCATTCTTAGCTTAGCAATTCTGTTCTTTTTGATGATTTTTTAACGTAACAACATGAAATGCTTTTGAACAGGGCTCGGCTCCTAATTGTAATGGAGATGATGGAAGGGGGAGAGCTCTTCCACAGAATCAGCCAGCACCGGCACTTTACTGAGAAGCAAGCGAGCCAAGTAACAAAGCAGGCAAGTCACCCCCTGTCCCAGCAAATCCATCATGCTCTGGCTAAAGTAGGGACAATTCCTGGGGCTGGAAGGGTGGGAAAAAAGGATTAAATAAAAGAATCCTCAGTTCTGATCCGATGATCATTGCCTGCTTTGTTATAAGTGACAATGCCAAAGCTTTACTAGGAATAAAGGATTGAAGGTGTGGGCTTGTTCTCTGGGTCTGCTGTGCTTAACATTGCTTTTCTACACCTGCTCTAGAGATCACTTCCAAGAGAACTCTGTCATTCCTCTGGTCCTAAAAGCGTTGCCTCCAGCAGGACTCCTGAGCTGCAGAATCTCTGTGACACCCTTGGCATTTCTCTCCTCTGGGCCAGGGGTTTTCAGGCTGGGTTCTGGGCTTGGGCTTACGGAATTCCTGGAAGATACCAAAGAATGTGTTTGTCTCTTCTGATTTTGTGGCTGTTTGTTGCAATGTCATTTTTCCTTCACCGTTTCTCTCCCAGCTCGCTCCTGAGTGCTGTGTTTTATAACCTCCACGGTGGTTTCTGCAGGGGGTTTTGGTGTCCATCAGGTTTTTTGTTGCTGGTGGGACTCTCAGAAGGATCTCTGTGGAATTCAGTGCTGGGATCCCCAGGTCCCCTCAGCCCTGGGGCAAAAAAAAAATCACTTTTGTGCTCTGACTTGTTTCTAATGAAATGCTAATTGTGCTGGTACTTTCTGGTCTCATCCAACAAAGAAATGAGGTGGAAGTACAGAATTATTCTTGACAGTTTGTTTGATTCTGACATGGTGGGGAAATCTTGTAAAACTTTACCAGAAGTCAAGACTTCGATTTGAGTTCTGTGTGTACACTTGGGTTATTCATGTCTCAAGTAACTCCTTGCTTTATTGTTTATAGAAATTGAGTCTGAAATGTGAAAGTCTCTCTAAAATTCTTTTCTCTAGTGGTTCTTTATCATTGTCTTGTACCCAGGAATGGTTAAAACTTGTCGCAACACTGCCTGATTTTTTTCTCTGGGAATGTGTTTGTATTTATTGCTGAGCTAAATTAGCAGTGAAGTGCTCTTGTGACAGTAATTTGGAGTTTTTGAAGGACTCTAAACTTGGGTAGGATCTTACAGAATCCAGCAGGGATACTTCCAAATAAGGGTTGTGAGGCTGTGCCTCACTTCTGTCCCAGGAATGCTGTTTAAATATTTATACTTGACTTTTTAAATGAATTGCACTTGGAAATGTGCAGTCCCTGGAGCTTTCCTGCCTGGATTGCAGGTTCTTAAAGCATCTTTGAAAGAATCCAGGGATGCATTTCTGTGGGATATCCAGAGAATGATTAAAGTGCAGGTGGTACCATCCAAAATGAAAGAATAAAACTGCCTGAGTGTTGAATCTCCAGGCAGGAACAAGTGCAGTGAATTATTCCCTGGAATCCTGAAGCAAGAACTCACTGCTGGGTGTTCAGCAGGGTGGAATTTCTGGGCAGGGGCAGAGCCCTGGAGCCCTGGCACAGCAGGGAAGGGGCTCTGGCACCACCTGCTTCCCCTTGCGGGGCTCTCGATGCTTTGGATTCTCAAATTGAGGAGCCCAGGCCAAGCTGGCTTTTGTTTTCTGTGGGATTCATGTCCCAGTTGTCACTTCACTGCACCACTGCCCAGCAGGGTCAGGCTCATCCTAACTCACAACTCCACCCAAGTGGAGTGAAAATGTTTGGGGTTGGAAATGTCCTTTGTAAAGCTGAAATAAATGTCCAGGCTGCAGGAGGAGGTCGGTGATTGTAGCTGATTTATTGTGCCCTTTTCCAGATAGCTTTGGCTTTGCAGCATTGCCACTCACTAAACATTGCACACAGAGACCTCAAGCCTGAGAATCTCCTCTTCAAGGATAACTCTCTGGTAAGATGAACATTTGGAATTCTTTTGCTGCTGAATTCTGTAAAATGGCTCAAGGGTGACTCTCAGAGTAGTGGTAAAAGAACATGAATGTTTTGGTGAAAAATAAAAACTGAATCACCTGGATGGACTTGGTGCTTTTCCATCCCCTGATCTCCTTGCTGCTGCTGTTAAGCAGGAGTCAGATTCTCCACCTGAACACAGAATCCAACTCTGCCCCCTCATCAGGATGTTCTGACCCTCTGCCTAGAGGTGCTTTGATAGATCCCAACAGTTTTTTGTCTCTCCTGCTCACAACCAGCCTGGGTGTGCAGTGACCCCCCCCTGCTTTCCCAATCCCTGAGGGGGCTGTTCCTGGCCCAGAGCACCCAGAAAAGCAAAACCTCTCTTTTGAAAGGTCAGTTTGTGACCTTTCCGCTGCCTGGTGGAGTGTGAGGGTATAAATACAATGAGGTGAATGTTTGGAAAAGGTGAGATGAGGACAGGGGGGAGAATTATGTGTTAGAGAAGCTGATTTAATGAGATTTGTCTAATGAAGCCTCTTCTCCTTGTTTTAGGACGCACCTGTTAAATTGTGTGACTTTGGGTTTGCCAAAGTAGACCAAGGTGACTTGATGACACCCCAGTTCACTCCCTATTATGTAGCACCTCAGGTAACAACCAGTTCCTGCTCTGGGCTGAAGGGATCATTTACTGCCTGAGCCTCCATATCCACATCATTTTGACCCCCTTTGCTGTACTGGGAAGGGCTCTGAGTGCAGGAATCACTCCAGTCTGGAGCTGGAGTACCACAGGGATCTGTTGATAAGGCAAATTTCCCAGACTCTGCTCAGCACTGATGGTGACAATTGGCTTTTAGCTGTATTAAAGCAGCTGGTTTGGAGAAATCCCTCCTTTGCCACCCCCCTTCCAGCTCAAGCTCATTCAGGATTCCATTAGAGAGGACTTTGCTGGAACAAAAGAGCTCTGAGGAGATGGTTGGTACCTGGGCACCTTGGCCTGGCCCCCCTGTCATTAAACACAGTCTATAATTCCACACAGGCTGCTCTTTGTAGTGCTGCTTTCCCTCCTCTCTCCTGTCCTTTGTGTTGGAGTCCTGGAGAAAATGAAAAGCAGCTGCAGATGGAGATTTAATTGCAGTGCTGGGCAGCCTTTAATCACTGGGAAGGGCAATTCAGAGATCAGAGCATGTCCTAAAAATTCCTTCTGGGCTGGAGCCTGCAACCCAAACCCACAGACTGGATCAGCAAGGGACACATTTGGTGGGATTTGTTCTGGGAGAGGCAAAAAGGGGCAGCTCTGGAGCTTGGGTTACCCTCCAGACACATTTCAGGTTCTGGTTCCAAGCATGGAGGAGTTGGAGCTTTAATTCAGGCAGAACTGGAGATTTCAGTGCCCTGAAATATTATATTTTTTAGTATTTTCCCCATGTAGAAAGCTCCAGTCTTTCTTAGGGAGAAAAATCGGAGTTTGGTAATCTTCAGTAGCTGGAATAAATTTCCTGAATAGAAAATCATCAGGAGTCTTTGGCATAGGCTTTGCTGGTTGTGTTACCTGTTCATGAGATGGAATTTTCCTTGTTTGTTTTTATTTCCCCTCTCACCAGGTATTGGAGGCACAAAGAAGACATCAGAAAGAAAAGTCTGGTATTATCCCCACCTCTCCAACCCCTTACACTTACAACAAGGTGAGCTGGGAATAGAAGTCTTCCCCACCTTACTGGTGCTTCTGATAAATAATAAAATGCACACTTAGTGCAAACCTAATTAATGATCCTCTAATGAAGGAAAAATACACAAATGCTCTTAAGGAGCACTAAATATGAACGAGGTTTTGGTGACAGTAGAATGACTCTGCTGGAGTGAGGCCAAGAGGGAAGTTCTTTCACCTCTGTTTGAAGGGAATCTCTTTCCTGCTGCCAGAGTTTCTGGATGTGCAGAGCATTCCTTGGTCAGGCAGCAGTGCCAGAAACTGCTCTGTACCTGGATCTTCTGGAAAACAACCAAGAATTTATTGTGTAGCTGCTGGAATCTTGGCAAAATGGAGGTAGAAAATGTCCTGAAAGGTAATAATCTTTTTGGCCATTCCAAAACATTTTCCTCATTACCATCACTGTCTCCTGCTGGCTGAGCAGTGCTTGAACCACTGAGTGTTCTGGGTGTGTCGATTTTAACTCAAGTGGTCTGGTTTGTGACCCCAGTGGAAGGATCTGCCCTGATTCCAGCTTTAAGGGATGGTTGTTTATTCCACCACGTGCCTTGAGCAGATATTTGATGTGCAGTGTTAGCATTTAGTAGCCTCACAGAGAGAGTTAAAGCAAATATTAATTAGTCTGCATTACAAATCTGCCTTCTTCAAGGCTCTGACTGCCTCTGCATCCTGAAGAGCCAGGTTGGTGATTGTAGCAGACACTTCTCTTTCTGAACTCCTTAGAATGTGCCAGTAGTGTTTCAATATGGAGTTTCTTCTTCCCTCTCTTGTCCCTTGATTTGGGATTTCCAAGGTGGGAGTGATTTCCTTTTCACGTTTCAAGTGAAGAATTGTCCTGTGCAGGCTTGGTGGCACTGGGTGAAGGGGAAGGTGGTGCTGAGAGAAGGGCCTTGTCCTCGAGTGTGATTCTGCAAAAGCAGCACCTGGCACTCACCTGGCTCCCCAGAACAGACACTGAGAGGCTTCCAGGTGCTCTGTCCTTCCATGGCAATCCAGTCCTGCTCCTGGCTCCTTCCTCTCCCTGCCTGTCACCACAGACAGCTCTGATTTAATATCCCTGCTGGTTCCTTTGTTGGATGGTTGTTGTGTTTTCAGTCTCCCATTGTAAACAACTGGATTCTTTTGTGGGATTGGGGGAGTAGGATTGGGGTATCTCCAGAAATGCAGTTATTCTCACACCTCTGCAGCCCTGGCTGCTCCCAGACAATTCCCAACCACCTGGAAGTTGTTCAGCTTGGGGCATGGAGCTGTTAACAGCAGCCAGATTTATCCACCAAGGTGGATCTGGAGGAGGAGCTGAGCTGGTTCAGTTCCCTTAGGGAATCCCACAGAACTTTTATCATAATTCCCCACTGTCTGCTGCAAACTGCTCCCCAGAGTGACCCTTCCCTTGCTTGCAGAGCTGTGACCTGTGGTCCCTGGGGGTCATTATCTACGTGATGCTGTGTGGATACCCCCCCTTTTACTCCAAGCACCACAGCCGGACGATTCCCAAGGACATGAGGAAAAAGATCATGACAGGAAGCTTCGAATTCCCAGAGGAAGAGTGGAGCCAGATCTCGGAAATGGCAAAAGACATTGTGAGAAAGTGAGTCTGGGGGGGAAACTCTTGTGTTGCTCTGTGCTTGTGTTAAGGAATTGGAAAAGCACCTGGAAGTGCCTTATCCCAAGAGTTTTTCCAGCAGTGAGGGGATTGTCTGCAGCTCATCCAGCTGACAAATTCTCCGTTACATTCGGCATAAACCAACAAGAAATGTTTTTCTTTCTCTGCCCAAGTGTTTAATTTTGATGTCTCTTTTGTTGGGGTGAATTGTGTATTTAGTCTTTAAGGGGAGTGGGAGCACTGAAGGGTTTCAGGGTAACACAACTGGCACGGATTTCCTGGGATGATGTTTAAATTCCTGTGAAAATCAAGTGCCTTTAATGTGATGTGATAAATCTGTCCCCTAAAGCCCCGTGCACATCACACACCCCCTAAAAAGAGTCAGGCAGGAGGATGGAGAGGGAGATTAAGATCTGTCATGAAGTGCCAGACTCAGATAAGGTTTTGCATGGATGTTTTATTCCAAATGCTAATGGAGTCTGTTTTCCATGCAGGGCACATCCCTCAGCTGGGAGTGTTTGAAAGACTTGGTCTGTTTGGGAGCAAGAACGTGGCACTGATTAGGGCTTGACCTCACTTATTTTTGAAGAAGTGACAGGGACTTACTGCCTTTGCATCACCAGAGGAACTGAGAGAACAAAAGCAATATAAATAGGAAAAAAAAATCAGTTGGGGAAGTAATTCAAAAGTGTCATTGGCTCTTCAGATGTACTGTAAATTCTCCAAGGGCTCACATTGTTTGGAGAGGGTGCTGGGACCTTTTTAGAGCTGTGCAGGAGAACCTCCAACCTTTCACCAAATTAACTTTCTTTTATACCAAGGTCAGCTCTTTATTCTCCCACAGAAACTCCACAGGCAAAAGGTTTCATTGTCTTTTAAAATTCCCATGAAACTCAGCTCTCGGGATGTTGTCACGTGAATCCAGGCTGATTTCTGACCTCGAGCTTTATGAGGGTTTGATAATGGGTTAGGATTTGGAAGATGCATGGAAAAGGAATGCATGTGTGTGGTATCAAAAGTGAACTCAACCTGGTTGGCAGCAAGTGGGATTTCTGAGCTCCCCCATGGTGCTGCTGACATTTTGTACAAGTTATTTCTGCTTTCTTGGTACATTAAACAGTTGTGCTCTGCAGCCAAGAAGCTGATCTGGAGTTGTCTAAGGAAGTGTGACAAGCTCTTGGAGTCATTGCGATGACTTGTCAGCACTCTGTGGGAAATCTTGCTTTTTTTTATTTACTTGTGCTCATCATGAGAACACAAATTTATCTGCAAATCCTCTTTCCAGGGTTTCATGCTAGAAAAAAATTGATTTAATGGAGTTTTCAGCAATCTCAGAATAAAGCTGTTTTTTATTTTGAGGAGCTGGGAGCAAAGTGTTGATTACTTGAGGACTTCGTAGGGGGGAGAAAAGCTGAGGAGTGGCATGCTGAGAGCAGTGAGTCCTGTAAGGTTTCCATGGCCAGAGTCCTTGGAATGACTGTAACCTGTTCTGGGGATGAGCTCTGGGAGAGCATTTCCAGAGACTGCCAGTCTGGATCATTTCCAGTTCCTCTGGAAGGTGATTTTCCACCTGGGAGCAGCAGCTGAGGAATTCAGGAGCACAGGGGTATCCCAGGAATGCCTTTAGCACCTTCCTTTGCCCTGAGTTCTGGATTGCCCTGGGTGAGCTGTGACAGCATCAAACTACAACAAGGTCAGAGAACTGGGACAGATTTTGGTCTCATTTTGGGGCAGTTTGAGCTCTTGGAGAAGCTTCTTATTTTGACCTTTAAAATGCTTAAATGCTCTGTAAATCAACAAACCCATTCTTAGGGATTTATTCTTTCCTCCCCAGGCTGCTGAAGGTGAAACCTGAGGAACGCCTGACCATTGAGGGGGTGTTGGACCATCCCTGGCTCAATTCCACTGAGGCCCTGGACAACATCCTGCCCTCTGCCCAGCTGATGATGGACAAGGTCTGAACAGCAGTTATTTGGTCAGGAACGTTGCACAGGAGCAGGAGAGCTCTGGGATGGGTGAAAGGGATTTTTTTGATGTGGGGTTATGCAGATAAGGAGCTTTAGGAGAGAAAATGGAAACGGGAATGAAAATGGAAATAAAATGTGAAATTTGGGCTTGAAGTAGATGCTCCCAGATTGGTGGTAACAAGCTGCCACTTGCTGATGGTAGAAAGCAGAGCCTGAGGGATCTTCCTTAGGTCTTCCCTCTTTTTGCCATGTTTTATCCCAACTAAAGCAATGACCTCACTAATTAAAGTCCTTGGTTTCCTTTAATTTCTGCTCAAAGAGGATTTCAGTCAATCTTGTGAACATGAGAAGGTGATCCTTTGTCCTGTTTCTCCCTGGGATGTTTTCTCACTGATTTTAGTTTTAGCCATGCCTTGCTTCATGCAAGCTTGATTTTTCTTGCGCATCTCCAAAATAAATCGGATTTTGGTGCCTCTTTTTTTTTGCCCATGGCAAACTGTCCATGTGCCCCTTTTGTCTTTCCAGGCCATGGTGGCAGGGATCCAGCAGGCTCATGCAGAACAACTTGCAAACATGAGAATCCAGGACCTCAAAGTGAGCCTGAAGCCCCTTCACTCCGTGAACAACCCCATCCTGCGCAAGCGGAAACTCCTGGGGTAACTCCAGACCTGGGTTTGAAGGGACAGCGTGGAGCCAGCTGGGGTGGCTGGAAAATGGCTTTGGGAATGGCACAGGCTCAGTTTTGATGGTTTAACACACTTCTGGTGTTGCCCAGACAAGTAGTAGTGGCACAGTGTGGTTTTTCTGCCAAGATGTGCCAGTGAGGGCAGGAAGGAGGTTGGACACTGTTCCTGCATTGAACAGATTCCTTATGGGATGTGTAAGATAAGGCAAACTGGGAGAAAGAATTCCAAGATATTTTTTCTCATCCTAACATTTATTTGCTGAAGAAGTCGGGTAAACTCTCTCTCTCTTTGTTTGAGTTAATCTGAAAAATAGACTCATGCACTTTAGGATTACCCTTATTTGAAGTAATTTAAAGGAATATTTCTTTTTCTCCATACTTCAAATGATCTCATAATATAGGACAAGAATTATAATTAATGCTGAACCTGTCTACCAATTTCCCAGGGAGGGAAGGAGCTGTGTTATACTGGAGCAGTTACACAACGAGTAACGAGCTTGAGCTGCACCCAAATTCTAATTATTTCCTCCTTGTTCTTGTGCAGCACCAAGCCAAAGGATGGTGTTTACATCCATGACCCCGAGAATGGAAGCAATGATTCCAACGTGGCTCTGGAGAAGCTGAGAGATGTGATTGCTCAGTGCATTCTACCACAGGCTGGTAAAGGTTGCCACTTTAAAGAATGTTTTAATCCTAAACGTGCAAGACCCCGACTTTGGGTGTGTCAGTGGTGAGGAAGGAAGAACAAAACTCCTGGGCAGCCTCTGAGCTGGGGTTTGGGTTTGTGTGGAATTTTAGTGACACGCAGAGCTGTTAAGAGAACTTTCAAATGGGAATATTTGGTTTAAAGGCCATGTCCTGGTTTGTGTGGGGTCAGCAGGAATAACTGCCCAGTTTGCTAAGCCCTGAGTGAGGCATGAGGCCAAACCTCCTGTGTCCCTTTGTCATCCCAAACAGGAGAGAATGAAGATGAGAAACTGAATGAAGTGATGCAGGAGGCCTGGAAATACAACAGGGAGTGCAAATTGCTGCGAGATACCCTGCAGAGCTTCAGCTGGAATGGTGAGAATTCCTGCTCTCCCACAGGGAATGTGGAGAAGAGGGAAGCACAGACTCCCTGCTGTGGAAATAACACCAAATTTATTCCATTATGGGCTGATTTAGGTTTTGACACTGTTTTATCCCTCCTGCCAGAACTGGTGTTCCCAAAATGGGGTTGGAAGTGTTGCTTTGAAATTTCAATTTGAAAGTCAGGGTTGAGTTTTCAGAAGCACCAGGAATGTAACAGCACAAATGGATCATGATAGAAAAGGGGGAATTTTAAACTGCCAGAGGGAATAGATGGGATATATGCAAAAAACCCTTCCCTGTGAGGGTGAGGAGGCCCTGGACAAGGTGCCCAGAGAAGCTGTGGCTGCCCCATCCCTGGAAGTGTCCAAGGAGGGGTTGGAACAACATGGGATAGTGGAAGGTGTCCCTGCCCAGGGAGTGGAACCAGATGACTTTTAAGGTCCTTTCCAACCATTCCAAGATCCTTTTAGGAACCTCTTCAGCTGCGCTGAGCTGCTTTCCATCCAGCTGTTTATTCCCTCTTTCTGCTGGAGGCTGCTGCTCCCTGTCAGCACAGCAGCTCTGCAGCTCGGCTTGGGTGGGAGCAGAATTAAACCAGGACCTTGGGAATGCTCAGGTGGCTCCTGGACAGAAGAGGCTGGCAGAGGTGTCAGCCCCCAGGAGCAGGTGCTGATGGACATAAGGGACCAGGAGCATCAGCCAGCTTCTGTTCTGTTTGCTTGGCTTTAACTGACATTTTTAACAGCTCAATTTTTCCAACAGAACTATGGTCTGTAATTCCTTTTGGATCCTGTGCTGCTGCTGCCCTGTGTGAAGCATGGTTTAATTCCAGCTAGGATTGCTTCCCTCCTTGTGCCCAGCTCCAGCTGATTCCCTGTTTTTTCCCTTCCAGGCAGAGGATTCACAGACAAAGTGGATCGACTAAAACTGGCAGAAATTGTCAAACAAGTGATTGAAGAGCAGACAAACTCCCATGACTCTCAATAGCTGGAGCTTCTTAATCTTATTTTTTTTACCATTTAAGATTTATTCTTTAACTGTAAAAAGTATTTTTATGTAAATTAATAAATCATAATTATTTCATTAAATTTCCATACTGCTTGAAAATGCTGTATAGTTGTAGATAGAAAAAAAAAATCATTGGTACTGTAATATTTTTTTAAAACTCAGTTCCTCGAGGTATATATGATCACTTATGTACTGTTAATCATGAGCCCCCCAAATGGGGTGGATTTTATTGTTAAAAACCATTCTTTTTCTTAATAACCAGTTGCAGAAGCTGCCTTTCACCTGCCACATCCAGCCCCTGCAGTGACTGTATGCGAAGGAGAGCCACAGTTTCTCAAGCCCCTGCTCAGTGAGTACTTGAAGCAAGTGCTGTGAAATGCAAGCTCACAGCTCCCCTTGGCACCTAAATTCCAGGTCTTTAGGTAGAGAAAAATCAATTAAATATCCTTCAGTTTGGCTTGGTGCCTTGCCCAGGCACCTGAGGCCATGTGCTTGCTGAAATTTTCAGTTCTGAGCAGTGACTCTCTTTTTTTTGTTGTCTTCCCCATCTCCCTCAGATCTTCTTTAAGGCTTAACCTTCTCTCTTTCTTCCTCATCTTCCTCAGAGCTTTTTTAAGGCTGAATCAACCATTCAGCACAAAACTTTCCTTTTTTTCACCTTGTCCAACAGTAGAACAGAAGAATGTTCAACTTCTTATGCACAAGTTATTTTAATTTCCATGGTGGGATCTTCTATGGACCGAGACCAGCCTGGGGTTTGTTTGTTTGGGATCCACCCCGCTATTCCCATTCTTTCTTTCCTAGAAGATCCAAGGCTTGGGTTCTGACCTGTCCTCTTGTTTGGCAGAGCTGCTCCCAGGCAGGCTCCCAGTGCTCTGGGGAACCCCTGGGATTTGTCTCTGGAGCCCAAATGCCCGTCTCTGATGCCTTCGAGCTCCTTCTTGGGGGAGCCACAACTGCAGGGCTGCTCCTTGGCTGCCTCCCCAGGGCAGGTTCTTACTCTAGTCTGGAACATTGGCTCCAAAAGCTGCTTTTTTAAATCCTGATACAGCAAACCAATGGCAAGAATCTGTACATAGTTCTAGTTTTCTACCTTTTCTGCTTCTCTTTCTTTCGAGATCGGGCAGAGGCTTTTTATAGAGCTATTTTGGTACCAAATCCGTGCAGACATCGGGTGAGTTTGGTCTGCAGACTGAAGTGCCAACCCAGGGCCATCAGTGACCACTCCTGAACGTTGTTGTCTTTCACAGCTCATCCATTTTTGGGTGTACATTGACAAACCTGAGCCATCAGTCTCCCAATTCTCTCTTAAAAAAGTCCAGCCTTGTTCTTTTTTTTGTCTCTTTTTCTATACCAAAACTTCCTTGCAGCTTTAGCTGGATGGCAAAGCAGTGTCTGACTCTTTCTATACAATTTTCTAAACAGTGACTTGTTTTTTCTACATGAAGGAGATGCTTTGTTTCCCATTCTCTGTCAGCTTTCCTTAATCCTGTGGACAGTTTTCCAATGCCTGATGTATTGCAGGGTGAGAACAGTCCCTGCTCATCCATCCTCTGATGGGGGCAGGGAATGTTTGTGTGAGCTGGAATTGTACCTCTGACACTACCTGGAATATTAGTGCACTGACCTGTTGAAAACTGAAGAGAATTAACAAAAATTGAGAGTTTTTGTCATTTTTTTGGCTGTACCACCAAGCACTGTTACGTGTATTTCTGTCCTTGCTCTAATTCTAAGTCATGTCTTGAAATGGTTTCCTTTTGAACTTGAAATCCATATTTTTTTTCTGGGAAATCGAACCTTTCAAGTGTGGCAAATAGAGATGGAAACAGGGAAATCACCTTTGTTTGAATGGCAGAGCAAAAAATCCCCTCCAAAAGCACTTTGTGACTCTGTCCTCCCAGGAGGAAAATCCTCAGGCAGTTTTTTGGGAGTCAGAATTTGTTGGATGTGCAGTCAGGGGGGAAGGTGGGATCTGATGTGTGTTAGAGGATTCCTCCTTTTCTTCATCCCTTAAGTGCTGCTGATCCTGAGGTGGGAACATTTGTACAAATTTCCAAGGGATTTTACCACAAGGAGCTGCTTTTGATGGATTTGATCTACATTTTCTTGTCTGTGATAAATAAGAAGGGCCTGATCTGAAGCAGAGGGAGGAGGGACAGATTAGGAAAACAAAATTTGAAGACTTAAGGTCAAATGGTTTTGTTTCTTTGAGAAAGTTGATTTTTTTACTTCTGGAAAAATTCTGTTTTACATTTCAAAGTTCAATAACTTTAATGAATTCATTTACATATTTGAAAGTAGCATTTGACTTTCTCATTCCTGTGTTTAGTTTATTTTTCAGTTGCAGAAAGTGCAAGACACCTTGTCTTGATTCTCTGAGGTTTGACTTGGTAACAAATCTACTGATTCTTTATAGCAGACTGTGAATATTGTAAATATCTTGAGCTGGAAGTGTGGGATCAAAGAATAATTTCTTTGTATAAACACTAAAAATATGTGGGAAAGCTCTGGAGGTTGTTGGTTTTGGTTTTGTTTTTTTTTTTAGAATTTTATTTAAATAGTGAAGAAAAATCTCTGAAATCATTTGACCTTTTCAAAATTTTCTGTATAACTGGCTTCTCCTGTGACTTGATTATTTGAAGCTTTTCTATATGTATTAAAATTAGGGAGAACCTGTTTAATGAAAGAGATTTTGATTGGAAATAGCAACTGTCAAAGTTTTGCTGTCATTACTTCTAGATTTTTCTTTTGGAAACCCGAGTCTGTCCCCATGTTTAACTCCTGTGTGTTAAAATGTTCTCATTTCTCCTTCTCAGTGTTCCTTGTTAGTTCCTTTTGGATCAGTATTACATTGTAAATATTACCCATCCTGTATATAAATGATTTTACTAAACTCAAAAGTTCCTGGCTGCTTTTGTTTGGTCCCCAAATCCCTGTAGGAGAGGAGGAAGGAGCAGGAGGGAAGAGCAGCAGGATTCTCCTGCCACCCTGCTTTTCCCTGGAAGTGTCCAGGAGGCGTGGATGCAGCACTTGGGTGTGTGGTTGGTGGTGAACACAGTGGTGCTGGGTTAAGTTTTAGCTCTTAGAAGGCTTTTCCAGCCTTAGAGATTCCATTATTCCATTATTCTGCCCCCCCTCAGCCCCCCCATCCATGGGAATAAGCACTTGAATGAGGCTTTGAGATGAAAAGATGACTGACAGGAGAGGCTGGATAAATCCCTAGGAAATCCTGGGCTCTGCTTGGCAACATAACCCAAAATTGCCTTTTTTAGGCCCAGCTTTCCATCAGATGGCAGCAGCTCCTGCCCAGTGCTCCCAGTTAATCCCTGGGGGCAGTCAGGGAAGGGAGGGGTGACTGGAAACAGGAACCAGAGATGATGATCCTTGCAGGTGGTTGAAGTGGGAGCCCTGCTGGGACCGGGGGACACTGGGTGGTGAGAAATGGATCTGCCCCTGATAGCCCCGTGCTTTTCCAGGGAGCAGGCAGTGCTTCCCCTCACCCTTCAGGCCACAGGCTCGGGCTGGCACTTGGACCCCTCCTGCCTCTGGAAACAGGTTTGTTGTTCTCGAGCAGGGCTTGACTTGGTGACAGGAACCAGACACACCTTTGTCCCGGGAGCATTTCAGGACACAAGATGGAACAGGTGTGAAGGCTCCTTCTAAGAGAATTTCCCTCTGCTTGGTGCCTTTGAGGAGTTCAGAGTTGGGTGGAGAGTGACCCTCGGAGCATCCAGACTAGGAAAAGGACTGAGGGAACAAGTTCCTGGGAGCACTTCAAGCGGCCAAGCCAGCTGTGAGTGCCCATGGAATGGCTCTTTCCAGCAAGAAAACCCCTCAAACAAACACTGAGTGGGTGCTGAGCTGTCTGAGGGGCCCTGGGACTGTGCCAGCACCCACTGCCAGCTCTGATGGTCCATTAGTAATCCAAGCATTGTTTCCCTGGTAATCTTCTATCACTTAGGAAGCCTTAATCCCCTTTTAAACAAATTGCACTGGCTCTACAAATGGGGTCAGTCCCTGGAGGGTGCAGGAGGCTCTCAGGGATGAGACTGGGTGTGGCTCACACCCGGCCAGTGCCAGGGCACGGATCCCATCCTCCCCATGGAGTATTTGCCTTTAAAGTGGGGCTGGAAAAACACTGAGTCATCCATGTCCAAACTTTGGGACTAGAGGATGATTTGAGTGACCAGGTGGAAGGAAATGGCTGAAAACCTTGCTTTTATCCTGTAGAACAGCAAAATTGAGTTGTTTCACTCAGTCTCACTCTGTAGGAAAAAATAAGTCATTGACCAAACCTCCACAGCCCTTGTGTGACTTACCCAGAGTTTACACAGTTATGTTGTGTAAGTTAATTACACAAAGCTGGAGTATTTCCTCTTCTTGCTATGAGAAAAATTTGGGTTGGACCCAAAAAGTGAAGCTGTTGGAAAATAAAGAGTGTAAAGGTAAAGAGTTGTTTTCAACACAGCTTAAGATCTGGTTTATTTCCTATAAAATGGGGGGACCTCAGTAAATAATTAATGTGAACAGATGGAAATGCCAAGAGCGATTCAGACAAAATCCTGCTCACCTGGTTCATGGGAGATGCTCCACAGGGTCAAATTTGGGATTTTTGGGAGTATTGTGACTGAGCAGGAGTTGGCAGGAAGAAGGGAAGGGAAATGTGCAGAAATTCCAGGCAGGTTTTGTCCTTCTTTGCAATTCTTCACTCCCTGCAACTGGTTCTTAGGGTGGTGCAAATTCTCATGGTTAGAGTGAATTAAAAGGCAGAGATTGAAAAATACTCGTTTTGCTTTACTATTAATTTGTAAAGGCAACATCTTGGAGAAATAAAGCAAAGTAAAACATCTTCTTCCCAGCCTTCAATGAGCTGGACCAAGTCTCTGAGCCGTTACATGGGGTTTGCTGCATTTCTAGGGATATTTCCAGGAAGAGAAAGTCTGGACTAAAAATTTACCACGTTGAAAGAATCCATCAAATAAATAACTCTGTCCAGTGAGCGCCTGGCTCTGCCAGCCCCGCCGGGGCTCGGGCTGCGCTGCCCGAGGGACAGTTCCATCGCCGCTGTGGGTAACGAGGAGCTGGGAGGACTCTGCCTCTCCCCTTCAGGCAGGGCTGCATCAGAGCAGGGTGGAGGAGCAGCCCTCGCTGTCGGGCGGGCCGGCGCGGGCCGTGCTGGAGTAGAACTTTTTCTGGGAGCGCAGGAGCGGGGTCTGCGTGTCCACATCCCGGCGGGAGCCGCGCTTCAGGGCCAGGAACACGTGCTGGGTCCAGCCGTACACCAGGCAGTTCAGGAGCCCCTGGGAAGCTGCGGTGAGAGCCTGGGAGAGAGCACAGAACAATCAGGGATCCCAGCACTGCTCCCTGCTCCAGGCTTCCTGGAAAACATCCCCCTCCCAGCAGGATCTTAGCTTCCGTGTGATAAATTGTGCTGTTGTTTTAATAAGTGTTTGGTGAATATCTAATTAAATATAAATGCTATACAAATATAGAATATATTTTAAATATATTTATATCTTAAATATAATAACTATATAATTTAATAAATATAATAACTATATAATTTAATGAAGTGTCTAACTTCTGCCCCAGGCACAGGAAGGGGCTGGACAAGTGTTATTAAGGAATCACATTTGGAGTCTTAAGGACATAGGGAAAACTTAGAGACATGGGGGAAAGAAACAGTTTCTGGGGATCCTTTCTAGTCCTATTTGCTACAATTTCCACGACCACAGAATCACTGAGGTTGGAAAAGACCTTTGAGGTCGCCAAGTCCAAACATCCACTGTGTTCACCACTAAACTGTCGTGGTGCTGGGATTTCAGGTACTGAGACCTTTTCAAGCCTGTGAAAAACATAAAGCACCAAACCAAGATCCTTGCCAAGCAAAAAACACAAATCAGATTTGGGCTCACACAGCAGAGATCCTTGTCCAGCTGCATCCAGCAAGGATACAGGGCAGGAGACTCAAGGTGAGAAGGCAGGGCCCAGGAGGCTGCGGGGGCAGACATTTACCTGCAGGATCAGCAGAGCCATGTAGATTTTGCTGGTTGTTGAGGCAGTCAGTTTCAGCATTCCAAGGAGGACAGCTGTGGAAAGGGATGGATGAGAGGGTGAACCCCCACCTCTCTGGGGTTCCACAGGGGGATGCTGTGGGAGGAACTCTGCTCACCTGGGGTCCAGCAGCAGAGGAAGGCGACGGGGTAAAAAACCACCCGTTGTTCCACCATCTTAATCATGGCCCACTGCTGATCCCCCAGGAATCCCGTGGAGTTCACAAACCTTTTGTACAGACCTCGGGCCTGACTCAGGATAACCTAGAAAAGAAAAGGCAAATGTTACTGTACAGGCTGTGATCTGCTGAATTCATCCAGGATGGATCCCAGTCTATCCAACCTTTTCACACTGCACTGAAATCCTGCGGGAGGTGTTGCTTTGTTTGTGGCCTTTTCTATACTGAAGACTCGGAATTTATTTTGGAATCATTCAATTGTTTAGGCTGGAAAAGATCTCTAAGATCCTGGAGTCAAACCATTAATCACCTCTTGCTAACCCATGCAGGGGGTGATCTTTTCTGCCAAGCTCCAAGCCTTTGAAATTCTGCTAAATATTTCTGGGATGGGTTGGCTGAACACAATCCAGATGGATTTCTCTGGTGGCACAGTGATATTTTCCCTCCACTACCAGCCCTTCCAAAAGGGAAGCAGCACCTCACAGTTATTCCCCTGCCCTATTCACCAAGAGTACAGAGTGAGCAGATAAGGGAGAATGGATTGAAAACTGAGAGCAGGGTTAGATGGGATATTGGGAGGAAATCCTTCCCAGAGAAGCTGTGGTTGTCCCATCCTTGGAAGTGCCCAAGGCCAGGTTGGACAGGGCTTGGAGCAGCCTGGGATAGTGGAAGGAGTCCCTGCCCGTGCAGGGAGTGCCACTGGATGAGTTTAAGATGCCTTCCCACCCAAACCATTCCATGGCTCCATGTTTGCCTGGCCTCTGGTGCCGTCCAAGGGCTACACAAGGACCAGCCTTACCAGGATGGCCATGAAGCTGATGAGGAAGGAGATGAGGAAGACGCTGATGCCGTAGAAATGCATCACGCGGCAAACGGAGCCGCTCAGGCTCTGGGGCTCACTGGGGGGCTCGGCCACCTCCGTGTGCATCAGGAGACACCTGTGGGACACAGGGAAGAGCCTGAGCTCCTGCCCAAGCCCAGCAGCCCTGGGGCTGTGCCAGAGGAAGGGAGGAAGCTCACCCGTGCTTCTGGCTGAAGTTCTGGTAGCAATTACTGCTGTTGCCCAGGCAAAACACCGGCACCATGAGGAGGAAAGGGATCAGGCTGGGAGGAGAAAGGACAGCAAAGTCATGGCTTATTGCACTGCTCCACTTTGGCACTGCTTGGATTTTCTCCCATCACTACAGAGGACTTTAAAGTTGTTTTTATTGGCACTGCTCTGGAAAAGTATTTTATCAGCTTTACCAGCATTGGGGCTTTAATTTGTGAGGGCTAATCATTGGTAAAGGGAAACCTTCTGGAAAACCACATCCAGTTAATAAAGTTATCATTAACTTGGTTGAAAAAAAAACTCTTATTCTGCATTCATGAGGTCACTCTGCTGTTAATGATGAGCTTTACAGCTTTTTTAGTAAAACTTGCCTCAAAACAAGTAGGAAGCACAGTGCAGTTTACCAAATCCACATCCTCCTGCCAGGGAGAATGAAATCTTACCTTGACAAGATTGTTGCTATTCTGCCAACACAACTTGCATAATCTACAACCTGCAAAATCCAAAAAATCTCAAATTATTTCTGTACAGCCTCTGGTTCACAGGAAGCAGCTTCCAGGGAGCATTTCAGCAGCTGAGGGGGATCTGCCCAGCCTGAACTTCCAGGTGGAATACCTGGGATACAAAGTCTGCTGTGCAGAGCAAATGTCTGTGCAAACTGTGTAGGGCAGTGGGGCTGGTGGGTTTGTTGGGAAGAGCTGCATATGGAATGTGCCATCTTGCAGGAATATCTGAGTATTCCCCAGCCTGGTCATGGCTGTGGTGGTGCCTCCCTGTTTAGGTTCGGGGAAGGAATTAACTGCAAGGAGAGATTTTGGTCACAGGGTGTGTGGAGTATTTGCTCAGACTGCAATGCAGGGAGGGTTTTCCTGAGTGTTGTGTCCTTGTCCCTGGGTTCCCAGCCTTTACACCAATCCCACATCAGTCCCACTCACCTGGGGGGACACCCTGAAGAGGTTCTGGTTGTATTTCACCTTGAGGTCCATGTACAGGTGCCAGGTGTAGTTGACAGTGTAGAAAAAAGAGGCCACGTAGAATATCTGAGAAATAAAGCCAGCATTTCACTCCTGGAATAACAATTACTATAACATGTTTAGCTCCTCACAAATCCCGTGGAACAGAGGCAGGATGCTGAACACCTGCCAAAGGTGAGGATCAGAGCACAGGGGCTGTGCTCACATCCAGCTGGGAAGAACCAAGTTGGAGAGAGATTCCCACTTCAAACCACAAAAACAGCTTCACTTTGGCCTCAGACAGGAGAACTAGTGACAGCAGGACTGTCTTAGAAATAAAAATCTTTGTAATCTGGCTCATTTTTTTGGCTCACAGCCTGGCAATGAGGGTTTCAGAGGCACTTGGACTCTCAGTGCTACATCCATTAGGAAGCATAGCACAGATGTGCCATTTAGATATGCTTCTTGCATAATGAGCTCACTACCCAGAGAATTCACGGAAACAGAAAACAATTGGATATTCCAAGAGGAATGTGAGGACAGATATTCTCTGCTCTCAGCCCCAGTTAACATCCCAAAAACCCTTTTCTTCCTCTGTGGCAAAAAGGAGAAAAGATAAAGCATGCTGAGTGTATCCTTTAATTCCAGCTTGAGATGAGTCCAATTCTCTAAAACTTCCTATAAACCCCCTCAAATCTCGATCAAATTTGTTTCCAAATTCATGCTTGCTCCAGGCTGCCTACATGCCACATGTACATGCATGTGCTGTATTTGTCACAGGAAACACAAACTTCAGTGGCAAAGGCAAAGAGGAAGGGCTGGACAAGGGAATTTATTTTTTTTTTTTCTGTGGCTTTGCTATCCTTTGCCAAAAATATAAGGAGCACAGGTTTGTCACCCTGGTATCATCCATGGCTGGGGAAAGTGGTCACTGAACAAACCTGGCCTCCTTCACTGAGGCTGTGAATGCTCTTGGCTGGCTCAAGAGGCTGAGTCCAAGGGCTGCCACAGGAACATTGCAGTGACTTTCCATCTCATTAAATGAGTTTTAATGAGGGGTTGTTGCCCTTTCCCAACTACTTGCAGAGAAGGCCAGAACAGCCCACAAGGATCATTCACTTGCACTTCAGGACTCCTGGGAGAGGCTCATGAAATGTCAGCACTGCCTCCTGGAACAGAGACCCAAATACCACTTGTGAAGGTTCCAGCAGGAAGGGAAGGGAATTCTGCTCTCCCAAGCCCCGGCTTTGGGGCTGAGGACAGTCCTGCAGCACTGCCCATGAGGAGATAAAGCAGAGACACAAGAATCCCTCATTATCCCCCTTGTGTGGCTCCCATTGTGCTGCCCAGCATGAGCAGAGCCTGCCAGGACATTATTAGGCCACTGGAACTCAACTGGAAGAACGTGGGGGAGTTGTGCAATTATAACCACAATATCTATTCTGGACTTCATTATTGCAATGCAGGAGGAGGAGAGAATGTGGGACAGCAAAGGGAGCAGTATTTACATTCATATCAATCAAAGCTCTGGGGCTGAAAGAGGGAAAATCCAGGAGACAAAGCAATCTCCTCCGTTATGATACAGTTTGGAAGCTGGGCAGCTCCATCCACTGCAACATCAGCCTGTGGTGACAAATAATGGCAAACAGCCTGAATAAGCAAAATATTGCCCTGCTTCTAAGGCAGTGCCTTGAGAAATCACAGGAACTCCAGTGTGAGCCTCTCCAAGGGCTGCTGGGCTGTCCCTGTCTGTCCTCACCTCGGCACATCCGATACCTTCTGGGTTTTGGTGCGCAAAGAAGCCCCAGATGTTTGTGAGACACCCAGAAGCCCAGTGAGACATTTATTTACTCATTCCTTCAGCTTCCAGATCCCTCCTGCCCTGCAGAATCTGCTGGTTCAACCTGTTACCAGCTCCTTTTTACGCACAAGGTGTTCCCACTTGTCAAGGGCACTGCAGGGTGTTGGGTGAGGAGGTCCTGCTCTGTCACGTGCCCTGGGGGAAAGGTTGCTATGGCAAGGGCTCAGTTTGTTTTAATTTCTCCCAGAGCAAACAGCAGCGACAGCTCTTGCCAGGCACAATCCGGCTCTGCCACCCAGGCAGTCCCTGTGCTGTGGGGACTGGTGGTGGCACACAGGAGGAGGAGCCAGGGGACACTGGCTGAGGACAGTCTGAACAGCCCACCACAAGACCTGTCCTGGAAGGACTGGCCCAAGGCCAGCTCTGCCCACCCAGCATGAACACAAGGCTCCCACCTTGTCCCATCTTGTGCTGGTGTCCCTGAGAAGCACAGCCACAGGCTGGAAAAGTGAGGGCAGAAAAGAGCCAGAAGTGCAAGGGAGCTGAGAAATTATGGGCATATTTTCCATAGCCAACCTCTTTCTCCTCTGGCAGTGCAAATTGCCTTCTCCAAGCCATAAAAAGATCACACCAGCTTAAAGAACTGTCCCCCAGGCAAGGGAAACAGCTCAGAACAGCCTCGGTCCTGCTTGCTCCTTCCAGCTCTGAAAGCCTCCCCCAAGCTCTCCTCTTTTTTCCACTTACCATCACCTTGAAAACATCTTTGATGTCATTCTGCATAATTCCCAAGTGGCCAAGTTACCCAAACCTCACTGTTTCTCTCAACATGAACATATTGTGGAGCCAGTTGAGCTGGAGAGACCAGAGATGAGCCTGGAGTGGAAGAGCTGCTCTCACCATCCTCAGTAACACATCTGTACCCCTAAAAACAGCTGCTGAAACAACCCTGGGCTGCAGGAGCCCATCTCCAGACACACAGAGATCCTTTCCAGCTTTGGATGCTGCTGTTCCACGAGGACATTCAGTTCCCAGTTGTGGGTACCACCACACTCTCAGGGAGCTGCCTGAGCCCATACATCAAGGCTTCCAAAAGCCCCTTGCTCTTCCCAGCCATGCCCTTTAAAATGAAATAATTAATTCCAGATATCATCATTTATGAGCCTTCTCCTTGGCCCAAGCTCAGCTGGACCCTGCAGAGAATTTTAAGAGCTGAGATTTCCAAATGCTGGTGTCGAAATGGGAACTGGGTGAGGCAACAGCAAACTGGCAGGGAAACAGGGCTCACCCACCCTACTCCAACTGGTCCCCAGCACAGGGAATCAGCTGGAAAGCAGCTGAATCAATGGGGCACAGGCTGAGCTTGTGCTGATGGAGGATCCTTAGGACGAGCAAGAATTCAGATGCTCATGTGAGTAATTTAAATCTGAGCTCAAGCAGGACACAGAATGTGTCTGTTCCTGCCCAGGCTGGAGGAAGCACAAAGAGGAATAGAAAAGCTGCCATGTGAGAGCACAGAGATCCATGGGCATGGATCCAACAGGAAAGAGATCGAGTCCCACTGCTTGTTTCTCACAAGCAACCACAAAATCCCACCTTTTCGTTTCCTGTCACACACTGGAGGATCCTAAACCCCAGCGTCATTATCTCCCTTTTCCACACAAAGCCAAGAGATCTGCTAAAGCCTGTCCAGAAACAGCCCCCACAGCCACACTCTGATCACCAGCGAGGTTAATTATGACAAATTACATAGTTAATTATGAAATGTGGTGCCAAGGCCACTCACCTGTCCCGTGGCCTGCAGGTTGTAGCAGATGAGGTCTTGCTGGGAGGTGGGTGAGCTGTAGAGCAGGGCCCCAGCCAGCCAGCACATGCCCAGGAACAGATCCGAGAGGCTCAGGTAGAAAAGCGGACGCACCTGGAAAAGGGAAAAGGCTCAGCAGGTGTGAGTGGAATCACAGCCCTCCCACACCCCACCCCCAGCTGCAGTTCTACCCCGTTATCAGACATAAAGATATTTAATACAGCCTTCCAAAGGGTTTTCTGCAGGTGAGGAAAGCTTTCCAGTAGATAAATGTCTCACTGCAAAGTTATTTTGAAAGCCTTAATTGAGGGGAAGTGGGGCATAAGTGGCACTTTGTGGAGGGATGATTTTACCCTCAGGGAAACACTGTGACAATGTTTCTGAGACCAGTCAGTTCATCTGCAGCAAACCCTGACAGCTTCAATAAAAAGTCTCCTCTACTTTCACAGCCAAGTGAGCTCAAAGAAAAGTTACCAGATGAAAACATTTCAACCTTTACTCCTGAATATCATCCTTGTTTTCAGTCCTTTAAAATTACTACACCAATTACAGCAGAAAGATGAACAGTGCTCAGACATCAATACCAGGTTATTTGGTGTTATCTGAACGCTGTCAGCCCCCAGCTCTTCTGGTGAGTCAGCTCTCCTTGCAGGGAAATTCCACATGGATTTGTGCTCTCAGGAGCTGTTCAAATGCACATTCCCTACTCCAACCACCACTTCTGCCACAGGATCCAAGAGCAGCATCAAAACTTACAGAAAATATCCCAAACATCCATCATGTTACAATTTTGCAGAATAGGACAGGTTGGCAGGGAGGAGAGACATGTTTTAAATAAACTCATATAGAAATCAAACTCCTGGTAAACACAAACCCTTCCTCAGGTCTGGAATGACTTGAAACAAACATTTTTCTGTGTGTTCCATGCTATTTCAGCTGATGTAAGATTGGGTTTATTTTAAAAGCCAGATTAATTTCCACTGAGAGCCATTAGTCTCTGCTGCATCTTGCTGGAAATGAATCATGTCTCCTTTAACAGCAGTTTCCAGCCCATTTCCAGTTTGCACACACTAGCCAGGACTGTAAACACTGCAGGAAAACATTTGTGGACAATTCTGGCCAACATTTTCCTTGTTAGTGGGAGAGCAGAGACTCTGGAAAAGCAGCCTAATTACCTACATTCTTAATTGAAGCCTTTAGTACCGCATTTTCAGCATCCAAGAAAGAAAATTGTGGTGTTTGTTTTTCTTCCCCTACAGAAAATTACAATGCTAAACACAGCACGGAAATGCTTCAGGAGGCTTTGATTTTGTATTTCTTTTCATGGAGTTGAGCTTTTTGAGAGAAATGAAGCTATCTGGAATTAATTATTTCCTTTTTGAGATTTGCCTCAATATTCTCCTGGAAGTAAATGTACGTCACCCATCACATTGTGTTATACTTGTTCCCATGTTCAATGAGAGAGAGCTGACTAAGAATTAAAGTAGATCTGATTGAGCCAGATTTGTCCTTAGGGCATGAAGGACCACAAGGCACAAAGATCTGGAGTTAATTTTAATTTGATTCCATCTGTAAATGCCTTATTTTAACCAGGCTTTTCCTTGCTGGTGCAGAAATGAAGCCCTGGCACAACAGGCTGGGGGCACTGTCCAGTTTGTGATCAAGGCAGGTTAAACCAAACAACTCTAAAATAAGCAAAGAGGCCACTTCTGCAATCAAACAGGTGACCTCTTTCTCCAGCACAAGTGCCCTTGGAGCAAGGCGCTGCTGGTGGGTCCAGGAGCTGTTCTGGCAGAGACCTGAATTACGAAGTAGGTGACATACGGGCAAGTGTGGTTTGCAAAAGGGGAAAGAAAATAACCACTGGTATTTATAAAATAGAGGAAGGGACTGCAAAGATGTAATGATTTACATCCTGGCAGCTCCAGCTGCAGCACACACAGGGATTTGGCTTTGTGGCCATGGCCCAGGCACATGCTGAGCTGAAGGTTCTTCCTCAAACCTGTTAAGCTGGGGGCTCTTCCTTGCTTGCCATCATCTCTTCTGAATGATTTACCTCTTGCTGGAGGGTTTTACTGACCCAGTAGAGACAGAAAACAAGCTTCAAGAATAAAGTATTTGATTTCTGAGGTTGAGGGGCAGGAAGGGAAGTGTTTAAGATCCTTCTTCTCCCAGCCTCCAGAGATGTTTATTTTTAAATGTTTTGCTGTGGGTCCTCATGACTCAGGGAATAAGCTGTTTGTGGCAAGCTTTGATATGGATCTCTTCCAGCCCCTTTGTTTACAAACTTCCACTTCAGACCCGAGACATGAGGACAAGACGATGGGGAAGTTAATGGAGATTTTGTCACTTTTGAAACCCAGCACCAAACCTTCCCTGACAGCAGAAGAGCCTGGAAGGCTGATGGAAACCAGTCCCTCCAGCTGGCATCCAGCCCTCCTATACAGATTTGCAGAAATAATCTGAGCAGAAACATCTGGACCCTCTGGAGCAGGATGGGCCCACAGTTGACCTGGAGCCGTGTGTGGCTCACAAGCAGTTCCCAAGCCACCGCCCCATCACATGACGGAGAGCAGAAGGGCTCCTGAGTAAGCCAGCCACTGAAGCCAGTGGGATGAGGCTGCTGAGTCACACCAGGACACTGCCAACGCCAGCTCCACATCATTCCAGAGGGGAGGACCCCAGGAAGGAATCCCATCTGGAGCTTTCCAGGTGCAGGTGTGGTAGCAGGAGGATTTGATGTGCACCTTGAGCAGCACAAGCTCAAGCAGGTTTTCCATCCCAGCATTAAAGTGAAGTCCCAGCCTTCGTTTTTCCCTGGGAATGCATGGAGATCTCCACAGTTTATTCTGGATGTGCTTGGCAGAGCTTTTCCAGGAGGTTGGCTGGGAGCAAGGTCCTGCCTGTTGTAAGTGGGACAGATTTGCTCTGCAAACATGGACTCATGTTCTCCTTCCCACCGTGTCACCCAACAATGTGTCAGTTGCCTGCATTTCTTGCTTCTCCAGGGAGAGCTCCATGAATTCCCTGGAAGTTCCATTCTCTGGACTGCAGATCAAACCCACCAAAGGACATGAAGACAAAGGAAGGACAAATACAGCTGTTGCCAGCTCCATTGACTTTCTGTGTGGTCCACAGGCCAGGCTGAGCCCTCAGAACCTGGACAGCAAATCCCAGCTTCACAGGGATCAGCTTGGTCCACTGTCCCCAGGAAGTCCTGGACACACAGAAGGACTGTGTGTGGACATCCAAACCTGGCAGGATGGGATGGAGGGCTGTGGGGTCAGTTTTAGTAGCACACCTGCCCAGAGAAACTCCTCAGAGACAGTCAGAGACCAACACCTGTAAAAGCATTTTTGCAGAGGCAGCTCCAATTTGCACTTCAGCAACTTTGTGCACAACTCCTCAGGTCCCCAGGAGTTTGGCCCCACTGAGGAGGGCACGCTAAGAAATCCCCGCTCCCAGGAACAAACTGGAGGACTTTCCTGGAGCAGAAGAAAGCACGGGATTAAGGAACCTGCTTCTCCCTGCAGAAGCACACGTTCAAGGTCAGTCCTTTCACCTCCTACCAAGAAAAAGAGCCCAATTCTTAGCAAGCTCTTTGCCTCCCAGCTACTAAATGAGGTTTAACCACATGACCCTGAGACCTGCAGCTGCTCCTAGGACAGGGTCTGTCCTACAGGTGTGACCCACACCACGGCTTAGGGAGGGAGAAGGAAGCTCAGGCCTTACCTCGGGGGACCGCACTGCGTTTTGGAAGACGGCATAGGCAATAATTGAGCTGGAACCTACAACGCTGAGAAAAGAAAGCACAGGTTGGAACAGGAGCGCGTCTGCCTCGCTGGGAGACGCGAGTTCTCTTTTTTTGCTTTTCTGGGTAAAATCTTCTTCGCGACAGTAACTCCATGGGCAGCATGTCGTACCTGAGCATGGCCATGGTGAACTGGATCCACTGGAGCGCAGAGTAGACCTGGGGGGAAGGACGGGAGGGAGCTCAGGTGACACGGCCCCAGGCGCGGCAGGAGCGCCCGGGGACCGCGGGGTCCCGGGAGGAGCAGGCAGCGCGGACCGGGGACAGGGAGCCCAGAAAGGAGCGACAAGGACCGGGGATCGGGATAGGAGCGGGCAGCGGGGACCTAGGAAGGTGGACTGGCGGGTCCCGGAGAGGAGAGGGCAGCACGGACCGGGGACAGGGACCAGGGACCGCGGGGTCCCGGAGAGGAGCGAGCAGCATGGACCGGGGACTGGGGACAGCGAGGTCCCGAAGAGGAATGAGCAGCACGGAACGGCGACAGGACCGGGAGAGGATCCTGCAGCTCTGCCGGTGCCGCCGGGCACGGAGCGGGGCGCAGGGCTGGGGAAGGACCGTGAGGGGATGGAGAAGAGACGCGCACAGCGAGGTTCCGGGGAGGGGGCAGCCGCTGTCCCTAAGGGTCCCGGTGCCAGCGGGGCTCGCTCACCTCCTGCCAGCCCCCATCCAGCCGGTCCGCCTCCGCCGGCACGGCCATGGGTACCGCCGCCGCTGCCGCACCGCTCCGGGGCTGCGGGCACCGCCCGCGCTCCGCCCCGGGGCCGCACCGCGCCCGGCTCCCGCCGGCGGGGCTGGCTGCGGGGAGCGCCCGGCCGCAGAGAGGGGCTGAGGGGGAAGGAGCCCTGGGCAAACAGGGGGACTGGCGTCCCGGGGACCGGTGTTCCGCGCATCCCTCCGGGGGCAGAACCGGCCCAGCCCCGATGGGCGGCCTCGCCTCGGTCGCCGCCGCCCCGGGCTCCCCTCACGGAACCGCCCTGAGGCGACCCGACCCCGCGGAGCCTCGGCCCCGCCCCTTCGAGACGTCACCAGCGCCCGGGGGCGGGAAGGCGCCCCCAGGAGCGCGTGGGAGCTGCTCCCCTCAGGGAGCCCAGGCACGGCTCCTTCGGCGTCCCGGGGGCTGCTCCCCTCAGAGAGCCCGGGCACGGCTCCTTCGGCGTCCCGGGGGCTGCTCCCCTCAGGGAGCCCGGGCACGGCTCCTTCGCAGTGCCGGGGGCTGCTCCCTTCACAGATCCAGGGCACAGTCCCCTCAAGCGCTGATCCCATCAGGGGCTGCTCCCTTCAGAGTCGCGGTGAATAGTTCCCTCAGTGCTTTGAGAATGGCCTCCCTCAGCACCCCGAGAGACGATTCCCTCAGGGTCTCCGAGGCTGGGCCAGGCGGGACATATCTCCACACAGCCCTCCCAAGGAGCGCCCACCCTGCCAGGGTCCTTCCTCTGCTGCTCCTGAGGGGAGAGAGCGCTGGGCCGAGGGACACCCTCCACTTCCCTCCCCTCGCTTCCAGCTGGCATCATCTGGCTGAGTAGTCACGGCCTCCCCTCTGCTCACGGAATCTGCAGTAGTTTCTCTATGAAGTGGTTTAAGAAGCAGCTCTGAAGTGGATTTTTTTTTTTTTTTTATTATAGCATTATTAATACATTTTATCTCGCAGCAACATCTGCTCCTTGTACCCACCCCAAGATTCAAAAGGCAGCAAAACTCCCACAGGAATCAGTTTTGTTTAAAGCATACTTTTAAGGTAAATCTCACAGGTGTTTTTCCTTTCAACTGTATAACCTTGACCAGGGCTTCAGGATCTTCCAGAGGCATCTGAATTCCAGAGTGTGAACTGCACAGTTTTGAGTACTGACCTGATCCTTGGGCCAGGCGTCTCCTTTTCAGTAACACAGATGAGGCTTCGAAGGACACAAATACTTCTGCTTCCTCTTACAAGACCTCATTTTCAAATATTTAGAACTACTAAGCACTGATGAGGCTTTAGTTTGACAGTGTCAATTGCTTCTGGAGGCTAGAAAAACATTTTGCTCATAAAGCCTGGACAAGTAAAACACCTCTTCAGGTATAAGAAAACTCATCCACATTTACCTCTGAAAACCTGATTTTTTGCACAAACTGGTGAGACTGAGTGTAATAGCACCTCAAGGAGACTCTGCCCTTGCTCAGAACTCACTTCACCCACTATGTCAGGGTATCAAAAGGATTTTGGGAGAATATTTAATGAAACGGCTGCTCTGGACAGAAAATGAGAGGCAAGCTGTGAACTGTCTTCACTGCCAGCACTTGGCTGACACCCAAACCAAACAGGGACAGAAGCCACGGAAGGAGAAGGCAGAAAAAGGAAGCTCTGAGTCGTTTAGTCAACAACAGGTAAGAACAAGACTTAGAGCCCAAGTGGGACAACACAAGGTTTGTGAGGGGTAGATTAACAAGCACAAAACCCAAGGATATTATGGACATGGAAGGGTGGGGGTGTAGAGGGCACCCAATCTGTACCTTTTCCAGCATGTAAGATGGAATGAGAGACTGAATTTTGTTATTTGTTAGCCAGGGAACAACTGTAAAAACCACCAGGGATGAGCTTTCAGCCAATCTAGCGCTTTTGTTGTTGTTGTCTGCTTTAACACTGTTATTGGATAGTATTACACATTACTGGTGTCTTGCTCTTAGGTGATTTTTCCAACATTTAAAATACTGTTTTTTTAAGGAATGTCTTCCTCGTGATCTTCTAAACTGAGAATCCCAGAAGGAAATCTGCTGCCCTCTTGAAGTCAGCGGGAAGTTTGCTTGCATTAAGGAGAACTGGTTAGGACTCTTGACAATGTTTCACAGCTTGTAGAGAGTTCTCCAACACATTAGAGCTCATCTTTTTCACTATTCTTCTTCAGGAAAGAAGCGAGGATGTTGAGGCTTTTCTGGAGTTCTTCCTTCTTTCCATCACTCATCTTATTCTTCTCAATCAGCTTTGTGATTCGGACAACTTCATTAGCAGCAAACTCCTCCCCCTGCTCCAGGATCTTGCTCATAATTTTCAAGTATTGCTCTGCTGATTTCTTCTCGGTTTCTTTTGCTTTTCCTAAATTCTCCTGCCCCTTTTTCAGGAGGGCCTGGCGAGCAGATTTCTCTGTGGTGCTCACAAATTTGCTGGCCAGCACATCATATTCCTTCAGGCAGCCTGGCATCCCCAGGTAGATGCCATTACTCTTCAGCCAGCGCTGAATGGCCCCAGCCTTGATTTCACCACTATAAAGTAAGGGATTGTTAAAGTCACCATCCTGGAACAAGTGAAAAACAGGGAACTTTTCCTTGTCCAGCTTGTACTTCTCTCCCAGCTCAGTGTTCAGTTTATCACCGTAATCTGTCAAGGGACAATGAAACACAGAAAAGCACAGTCAATCAAAAATTAAATTGGGATTCCCTCCCACAAAAATATTTGTAGCCAGGGCTTCAATATGTCCTAATAACATGTCTGCCAGGAAATCACAGAGCCATGGAAAGATCCTGAAGGGACCCACAAGGATCAACAAGCTCAACTTCCAGCCCTGCTCAGGACACCCCAAAATCTCACCCTGTGCCTGAGAGCATTGCCCAAATACTCCCTGAGCTCTGGCAGCCCTGGGGCCGTGACTGTTCTCTGGGGAGCCTGTTCCAAGGAAATGCCACATACTGAAATAAAAACACCTCATAAAATTATTTGTGCAAGGCAAACATTCAGTGGGTTTTCCAAAGAAAAAGACTGTAATGGTGTTTTGCTGTGACTGTGAGAGTTTAAGACACTGGCAAGACCTTTCATATAAACCCCAACCTCTTTATGGAAAATCAATACCCTTTTTCCTCTTATTTTCCTCTATCTGTTGATTTTATCTGAATTTACAGTGAGGTAAGAGTTTTTCCTGTCTGTGTGCAGACAATGATTTGGTTCTGACAGCATGCCAAGCTACAAGACATTTACTCATCTTACATAAATTATATTTATTCTCGAGGACAGAAAACAAAGACTTTTCAATTACACTAATTAGAGTATTTTAAACATATGTTTAGAAATACCAGAGTGGGTAAAACTTCACAGTTTGATAATTAAGCCTAAATTCAACCTACAAAGCCAGAGCACCTGAGGTGACAGTGATCTATTCTTCACTCTTTTTATCTTAAATCCAGTCACAATCACATTGAATTGGAGCAGCCACAGTGCAACAACCCCTTGCTGTGCTGCCCCAGGGTTTGCTGCATGGAATGAATCACATAAAATATTCTTTGTCTGATCAGGATTGTGGCTAAAGAGTGATTCTTGTAAGGTCTGTTCCCTGCTCGTGGGACAAAAAGGTTTCTCTCAGCAAAGAAGGGGGAAAAAAAAAGGCAAGAATTGCTGGGGATGAGGAGGTGGCAGCAGTTCAGCAGCGTGGGCTGACTCCTCATTACCCAGCCCAGATGGATAAGCAGCTCTCCCACGCACAGCCAGGCTCAGTCAGGGCAGGAGCTCCACTCTCACATCCATCCCTCCTCCCCAGAACTGCCTCAGGGCCTGCAGAAATCACACTGAAGGTTATCCCCTCCTCACCAGCCCACGGGTACTCAAGAGTTCCTCACCTGATATTCCCACTTCAGCCACCAGCAGATCCTCACTGGAGCCTGAGCTCTCCGCCAGCTTTTTAAACTCATCTTGTTTCTCACCGTAGGGATATTGTGTGTCAAACTTCACAAGGACAAACTTATGCTTTGGAATAACCTAAAACGAGAAGAAAAAGGGGAAAAGGAAAGACAAAACTTAATCATTGCAGGTCTGAGCAATCTACAGGTGACCAAAAGTTGATTTTGTTTGTCCTTTTTTTTCCTGTGCAATGGGGAGATGCAGAGGAGAATGGAAATTTCATATAATTATGGCCCTTCAGAAATGACTCACTGTCGTGTGGAGGAAAGACTGAGCTTTGGGTGTTTGTACTCCTGCACCAGATGATGAAGATAGAATGTGGTAGGTTTGGGGGATCTGATAATGCCTCTAATTATAAGATTTGCTTATTGTAAATCTGACTGGAAGATCAGCTAAAACATTTTCCAGTGGGATATGAAGAGGAGAGAGGCTAAATGTACTGTCATTCCCAAGTGTCCCAGCATGAGAGCAGCACTCTTGGTTAGGAGAAGAGGCACAGGGAGGCAGTGGAGATGCTGGAGGTGGTGTACTGGTTCAGGAAATGGAGAATTCACACTTTAATTGATTCCTCTTCACCTCAACCTTGCTCTGCACAAATTATGTCTTTTCTAATTAGCTTGACGATGGACTCTGTCACCCCTTGAGGAATCTTCCCCTCCCGGCAGCAGAAGACCTTGCAAAATCTTTTTGCTCTAGCGAACAGGTTGAGGTTGCAGCACAGCTCCCCACCTACACATCTCCCTGCCAGCCCTGCTCAGGCACTGCACATCTGTGGCTGCGGGCTCCGTCCTGGGCCTGCCGAGCACTCAGTGTCCCGGTGGGAAGGTGCCTTCCTTGCAAAGTGATTTAGTGAAGGGGAAAAAACACGGTGAAAATTTAAAAAAAGCCTGTTGCTGTTTGATGAACAAGTCAGCGCACGCTCACGGCCCCGACTCCATCCCTGCACGGTCCTGCCCTCCCTGACCGGCATAGACAGAGCAGCCCGGCCCCGAGCGGCCCTGTGCTCACTGTGCGAAGCTTGGGTAGCCGGGCGGGCGCTGGCCGAGGAGCCGCGGCCGCGGCCGGACCTCCCCGCGCCGGTACCGCCGGTACCGCCGGGCTGGAGCGAGCCGGGCCGGACCCCGCGGCTCGGCTCCACTTGGACCGCGCCGATTGGCTGCCGGCCGCGGCCGCCGCGCTCCCATTGGCTACCGGCCGCGGCCGCCGCGATCCCATTGGCTGCGGCGCGGCCGCTCCGCCGGCACCGAGAGCTCCCCGCGCCGGTGGCGGCGGCACCGGCCCCGCGCCCGCGGCCCCGCCGCGCCCCCCGCGATCCTCCCGCACCCCGGCTCCCGGCGCTGCCGCCGGCCTCGGGGCACACGGCCCGGAGCAGCCCCACGCCCGACCCCCGAGCGCTGTGGCAGACCCGCCAGCGCCCGCCGCGCCGTACCTTGTAGAAGGTGATGGTGTCGAGCGGCACGGAGCCCTTGGTGTGCAGCGTGCTGCCGCCGGGCAGCACCAGGCCGAGCAGGCAGAGCAGCACCGAGCCGGCGGCAGCCGCCGCAGCCATGGCGGAGCGCGGAGGGAGCGGAGCTGCGGGGCCACGTGACGGCGCGACGGCCGCTGCCGGGGGCTCGCCTCGCCCCGCCCCGCCCCGCCGCCCGGGGCCACCGGCGGAGCGGCGGCGCTCGGGGGCGGGCGGGGGCTCCCACGGCGTGCGGGGAACGAGCGGAGCGCAAAGCTCCGAGCCCCCCGGGACAGCGCGCTGCTGGTGCCGGTGAAATGAGGATAAGAGAGCGGCTTCCAGCAGCAATGCCAGAGCAGCTGAAGGCAGAGAAAGGGCAGGAGGCAGGAGCGGGCCGTGCGGGGGGAAAAGCCGTGGGGTGAACGTTTCAATCCAGGTGGGCACTGCCACAGCCCTCGCAAGCAGAGGTTTTTGTGCTGCCAGGGGAGATCTCATTCACTACCAGCCCGCACTTGGACACGGCCTGTCCTTAGCGTGGAAAGACTGGATGAAAAGCAAGCAAGCAACGCATAAAGAGCAGACTGACAGCTCATCAAGTAAAAGCACTGACCCATCCACACTCCCTCCCCCAGCAGACAGCATTCTGCACCTAATCCCCAGCTGGAAAACAATGTGCATTTTCCCTCTTTTTCAGTCCTTCCTCTGCAGGGTCTGCTTGTCCTGCACCAGCATAATCTGGCTTCAGCACGGGATTTACAAAGACAGTGCAGACAAGCACTTTGATCCCATCCAGATCATCCAGGCAGAAAAATGAGGCAGCAATACTGATTTGTAACGAAACTGACTTTTATATAAATTATAAACCCATCCAGTTTAAAGCAGTTCAGTTGCAGTTGTGTCACTTAAGTCCGTAGAAGGCTGAGGCGTACATATCTCCTACAGTCATAAATTAACAATAATCAAGGAAGAGAAAGTTCAGATAAGGCTGCAAATACAACAACAAAAAAAAATCCCTAAGTTTACTAACCATTAAAATAAAGTCATGATTATCAAGGATTGCAAAATATAAATGCAATTTTTGAACAGTTAAAAAGTACAAAAATGATGGACAACACAAACAAGCATTGTACAGTTTGTCCTGTGTGTAGACAAAGCAGGGTAGGAGATTTCCAACCTTTATCTACATCAGACACCAATTTTAAGCCGAGTGGAGTTGAGGAAATCTGTAAAAGGATCGTGGCTCATGATCCCAGTAGTATAAAAGCAGTATTTTTCAGTCTGTAAACAGTAGTCTTGGTAGCTTCTTCTAGGTATGTTTTTCAATTCATCACCCAAAGAAAATCCGAAACAAACAAAAACAAATCCTAAGAGTGGAAAAAAGAGGAACAGCAGCAATGGATTATAGTTTGAATTTCTTACCAGGTCCGTGTGGGACATATTCTGGAGGGGAAATGCTCTTTCGTAAGAAATATATAATATATTTAACTGTACACAATTTATAGGGGGAGAGAAATCCTCCCTCAACCAAGCCCCCAGTCAGTCAGTACAGAGTCATTTTTGTACACTGTTTCCTCCTAGAGAAACTACAGCTTGGGAAGAGACGGCCTCTGCTTTTAGAAACCACCGAGTAATCCAAAAGTTCTGTGTGTGACAAGGTCATTCCCTGAGGCTGGAAGTGGAAAGAGAGCAGCAGCTGGCACTGAGAACAGTCACTATTCCCTGTGCTGGAAGTGAGCGAGCCATGGTTCCACCCTGTCCCAGCCTCTGCCTCAGATGACACAAGTCCCCCCCACAGTTTCAGTTCTGCTTTCAAGGGATGCAGGAAATCTTTTTTTAACGCAGCTTCTGCTTGCAGGCACACAGGAGGATTTTAAATGCTTGGTTCTCCTAATCTTAAACCTCACTTACATCGTCAGCGTTGCTTATTGACACGACTGAGTTCAACCTGGTGTAGCAGCAGTGGAAGGAAACGCCAGCCTGGATCTGCCCTGGGACTGTCCCCTGTGTCACCTTTGCTGTGTTTGTGCAAAGCCCTCTGCAATCAGAGGGAGGGGACAGCAGCAGTGCCACTGTACCCCCTGACTGAGAAGGGCAGTGCCCATTTCTGGCTCAGGGCTGCTCTGAACTGCCCCACAGCACTGGGGTGGTTTTCACTCACCCTACACACCTGACAGCATCACCTCCAGTCACCAGCCTTGCTTTAAGGAGCACACCCTTCTTTCAAAAATGATATTTCCATACAACTTGACAGTTCTGTTTGGTTTTTTCTTTTTTTCTTTTTTTTTTCCCAGCGAAAGTATTACTATAAAACAGACTTAACACATTTTGGTATTCCTCCAGCCCAGAGCACTTACCAGACATTTTGATTCAACCATCAGGACATCCTTTACAATTTGACAACCTGCAGACATTCTTCCTCTTTCCCTTCCAGGATGGGGCAAAACCAAACTAAATCCAGCAAGAGCAGCTATGGGACTTTTTTTTTTTTTTTTAATACAGGGGATTTATTAAAAAAATACTCTCATTAACATTCTAGCATTACTAACAAAACAGAGGAGATGACAAAGGCAGTCAAGCTCTCTTCAAACTTTAAATCTAGACTCGGATACTGCGGTTCTAAAGCAGGAGATGAGGAATCTGTTTGGTCTGACCTGTCCCTTGTATTGCAGGTACATAAACTGTTTTTTTGCCTATCAATTTTAGGCTGCATTGCTTTTTGAACATGAAAAAACCCAGCAGAAATGCAGATTCTGTGGGAGCAGATGATATGGTCACACTTTCTAACAGAAAGCTTCATGAGCCAGTGCTTGGATAATCAAAGTTCAACTGCAAAAAGCAAGCACACAGGTACAAAAAGGATCTCGGCCTCAGACCACAGCGGAAGCAAAAGTTACCTCTGCCAACTTAAAACCAAAGCCAATAGGATTCAATTTCTATTAAAATATTGAAGTCTTAAAGTTTCAGTAATCTAAATACACTTTTTAAAAGTCATGACGTTGCTGTTTGACATTAAACTGACATGATACCAGCGCAGTGTCACACTTCACTGCAGCCATTATTTACAAGGTCTCTCGTTTTGTCTTTTTTTTTTTTTTTGCTGAAACACACATTCCCATTCACATTCCCATTCCCTTCTCTCTCTCTGAAGTTTGCTCCTCATCACATTTGCAGTTTTCCCGAGTTGTGCACAGACACCTCCTCCCTCCTGCTCTCTTCTGGAGGATCCTGCCCCAGCTCTGGATGATTCCCAGCCCACCACGGAGGCCTCACCTCTCCCTGATGGACCAACACATGGAATTCTGTCAGCAGGACCAGGTGGTTTGCAGACAAAACAGGCAGCTCCAAGCCGGGCTCAGTTCATCAGAGGCGGCTGAATGAGGACATCTACAATTCCTGCATTTCTAAGGCAAGGCCCATACAAAAATTATAAACACTGTATGGTGATGAAAATATCCTTGGAGATAGATGCTTTACACTGGATTGCTATTGCTGCTTCTAAAGACCATCTCCAGCTGGTTCTAGAGATCAAAAGGGAAGAAAGTGAATTTTCTCCTGTTGCAATATGTTTATGAACATGTATAAAAAGTGGTCAAACCCTAGGAAGGGTCCCTGCTTCTTTTATGTACAATAATTTAAATCAGCTCAATACATCTGTAATACCTAAAAAAAATTGTTTCATGATTTAAAGTCCTTCATGCATTATGAGGAAGTTCTGGATTAAAGTGATGGTAGAGTAGATGTTGCTTCTGTCTGGGACTCTGGTATCACTCCCTTGTGGAGTCTGTCAGTGATGCATTGCTCAAATCTTTAGTTTTTTAATGGTATCGAGTCTCTTTTTCAGCAGCTCTCCAATTTCCTGAACTGAGTGATGGTAACTGCTCTGGACCTTCCCTTGCACAGTCTTTGTAAACTTTTTTTCTTCCTGCAAAGTGCAAAAGAGAAATCACTCACTCCACAGCAACTGTTTAAATCCTCCCCTTTTACACTTTCTCCAACATCTCAAACACCAAAAAGAAATTCCTGAGTGTTTGCACGGGGAATGTCTTACCTGTAAAAGCAGAGTGTCCTTGAGGGACAGCTCTTCAAGTTTTAGTGCAGTCAGAATGATTTCAAGCCCTTTGATATGATCTATTACATTGGAAGTTAATGTCTGGAGTTCAGTTACATAATCCAGGAAATGGGTGAATACAGGTGGCTATAAAAACAAACACAGGTCTTGAATTTATAAACACATATTAATGTCCATTTTATATAACTCACTTTGTCATATATAATTCTCTTCTTCCCACCAGTGCTAAGCTACAATTTATCTACCCAGATAAACACTCCCAGCTGACAAGTTTACTGTGGTGCATTGCAGGCAGGAAGGTCAATGACACTCTAAACTGTATTTCTCATTTAAAAACCATCACATGATGTCACAAATATGACACAGCACTGATTTTAAACAGCAAAAATTAGCCTCAAGTAATCATTACCCACATCAACCTCCACAAGTTTATGAAAACCAGTTCATGTTCATGTTATCTATCCTGATTTTTCTTTCAGTATAAATAAGCTGTGATTAGGGGTGGGGGAAGAGAGAAAAAAAAATATTGTTTGTACCATTGCTACACTGCTTTCTTTTTTTTTCTTCTTCTTTTTTTGCAGGTTGGATTTGAAAGGTCGGAGGACACTGTCACAGTAACTCGATACCCACAGGGCAATGGAGATCGTCTGGAAGAAAGGTAAAAATATGTTCTAAGTTGCATTTACAGGAGGCCTCTGATTTCAGTGTTCCTGGTAAAACTCAGCATGATTAAAATAAGCAACAAAATCTCTCTTGAGTTCTCATGAGTGACTGAGATCAAACTTTCACTGTGTTTCAGTCCCAACATTTCTACTCCACAGTACTCCCAATTTTCTAGTTTCCAAAGGAAAAAAAAAATACCTCAACAAAGAAGACTAAGTTTTCTAACAGGTTTGGATGAGTTTTCAAGGTGCCATCTCTGACTTCAATCAAATCACCTTTACATTTATTGAACAAATCTGAAAAGAAAGAAGAAAATCCTTACTTGAGGATGAAGATCACCTTAAATGTGCGTTTTCTGTACACCAGGTATGTGAGTGCAGCGTGCAGAACTGTCAGGGCACTGACCACTGAGATAATGAGTCCTTTCCATCTCCTCTGAGTTCTGGCTCATTACAAACATTTCCACACCCCCATGAGCCCCCCCGACCCAAGCACCAGGAGAAGGAGCTGCCCAGGCTGGGAGATAAATGCACTGAAGGGCACAGCACGTTCTGAGCATGCAGCAGCTCCAGCACACAAGCCAAGGGCAATCCCAGCCTTGTTCTCAAGCTTTCACAGGGCCTGCAGATGCATCATCACAGCCCATCCCTGCAGACACTCCACAGCCATCCTCAGACAGCCAGGAAGCTCTGCCTTAGTGTCTGTTCTTGAGTTACCATTTACCTGTCAGTCGTTCTACTAAAGACTTGAAACTATTCCCTATCCTTTCCTGGATTTCTGCTGAGTCTTCTAGAAAAAAAAAAAAAAAAAAAAAAAAAAGAAGAAAAAATTATAAGTTACAAACTTCTGTTATTTTCTGCTTCCAGAAAACCAAGAGGCATTTAAATGCAATTTAGTGTCAGTACTCAAAGGCAAATGCAACTGCTTTCAAAGAGCAGCCAGTATTACAGCACCATATACTGTAGAAAAATGAAGACTTACATAAAGCATTAAATAAAGGCACTGGCTCTCAGATAATTTAGCATCAGACAGAAAATTTACACACAAGTAACAGTTTTGAGTCCACATCCTCCAACGCCCAGCAGCCTTCAGACTAAACAGAGACATGTGGCTCCCTCCCACCATGCACCACAGCAATGTGGTCAAACCCCTGCCCCAAACACTTACCTAAGCCATTGGTATCTAGTTCATAAATATCACTAACAAGATAAAACAAGCTAGTCTGGCACTGACAGCTGCCATTGCTGAAGAAGCCAGCCATTCGGGTAGGAGGAGGGCCAAGGACAGGATACTAGGCAAGAAGCAAAGAAAAAGATAAAGGTGTTGCAGCTTTTCCTCATCCCACCCAGTGCCTGGCACATCTCCCAGTCAGTCACACACCACAAACCCAGGGGCAGTTAAGTGCACTCTGCAGCCTGCACGATGCATTCCACGGTCAACATTTGGGGGAGAGCTTTTGCTTAACTGGTACCTGGATTTTTTGTTCTAGAAACTTCTTCCCCGAATCCACCGCTGCTTCCAGCTGCTGCAGCAGGGCTCGGATTGTGTCAATCTTGGATGAGACACCGTTCTCTGCAGTCTTTTCAGAATTCTTTGGTTGGATGGTGTGGCCAAGAGTTGGGAGTCCGCTCACCAGCCTCAACGTTAAAGACCGGATTCGCAACCACAGAGTTTCCTCCTCCAGGGAGAGCTTCCGATGCTCCTCAGAAATGTCCCTGGAGAAAGGCACCAAAGCTCTTCAGGCAAATGCTCCAGGCATAAAAGCCTACCCAAAGCTCCCCAATTCTGTATGACAAGGAATGAGTGGTCAGAAATTCAGAAAACTTTCAAGTTAGAAGGGCAGCACTGCCAGATGTGGTGGGTGGTGCTTAAGGCAGCCAGCCCAAGGAACACCGAAATATGGGAATTGCCCTGGAAGGAATTTCTTTGCTATGTGTGAGTTGAGGATATTTCTACTCACCTGTCCTTTGGATCCCAGCTAAACAAGACCGTCAGGTCTCTGTTGTCACGCAGATCTTTCCACGGAATGTCATCCTCTTCTGGGCTCAGACTCATGGACTTTATACTTTCTTCTAAACTGGTTGATCTGTAGGTAAGAACAAGCAGCACCAAATCAAACATCTGATTTCTGCAAAGGGAAAACAGCTCACTAACAGAGCATGCTCTGTGCACTGCTGAGCTCTTCCCTCTGTCAGGAATGTGACACACACGGCACTGGCAAGGATGTGAAGGGACAGCAAAATCAGAATCACAGAAGCCTGAAAGCTGGAAAAATCCTTTTAAGATCACCAAATCCAACCATCAATGCAGCATCACCAGCATGGTCACCACTAAACCATGGCCTCAGTACCCTCACTCCCACGTTTTCTGAACACTTTCAGGCATGGTGACTCCACTGCTTCCCTGGGCAGCCTATTCCAGTACCTGACAACCCTTTCCATGAAGGAATTTTTTAAAAACCTTTTAAACCTGAGACCACTAAAAGCAGGAAGAAACTTCAGGGCCAGAGCTGAGGCCTGAAGTTCCTGCAGGTTCAACTCCCCAAGGCCTCTCTTGGCCCACTCCCAGTTTTCCCCATGGCAGGAGCTGTACTCACATATTTGCTTCAAGTAAGAGGTCCAACAACATCCTCTCGGTGCGAACCTGCGCGAAGTGAAGGGAAGAGTTCAGCCTGTTCCTGAACGCGATGAATTCCGGGATCTTCTCAAACGCCCCGTACTTGTAGGCTTGGATGATGTATTCTGAGGTCTGCAACACAACACAGCAGCTCTCGTTAGGGACTTCCCAAATTAGGAACAACCAACAAGGTCACTGCCAAGGAACCGCGTTTCTGTGGTTTTTATGAGCCCAGAGGTGCAAGACCTGGTGGATTCTCAATCCCTGGGAGGAGTTTGCACTTCTGCTTCTCCAAGTCACCCGAGCAGTTTTGCTACTTTAAATTGGGAATGCTCCATGGCAGTGAGGTTTAACAACCAAACCAACACTAAACACGTTGTCACCACAATGAAAAACACTTCACAGAGAAGAAATGCTTTTGGAAGGCTCTTTTTCCTTTCCTTTTCCTTTTAGATGCACGATAGCAATCATTAATTCGTCATTTCATTGTGAGAAATAATTCCAGGCAAAAGAAATATAGCCCAGGTTTTCTGGAACTGACTTGGATGTGCATCATGTATTACCACAACATAGATTTTAAAAAAATAAAAATTACTCACACATTTTTGGTTTCTCTTTTTTATTAGAGTTTTGAATACAGTATCACATAGTGTGTACATGGCACAACACAAACACCACAGGAAACTCTCAGGGTCCATGGGATATTTTGCTTTCTCTCTGATGAAATGCAGCAATACAAGGCAGGCAGCCAATATTTCACTTCAGTCCAAGCAATCTCCAAAAAAAGAGATTTTTATGATGAAGGAGCCCCAGACAAGCAGTGTTTCAATGAAAATGTCTGTCGACACAGAGTGAACTATTTCTGCTCCCAGTGACAGCTGAGTTTTTACATCAGAATTACTCCACAACTGAGAAATTCTGGCAAATCAACTATTTTCTTCTGAACAAGGTTATGAACTGCACTGAAGATGAGAGGCATCAAAAAAGGCTTCCACTTAACTGAATTCTATATGGTCCTAACTGACTCAACCTGTCTGGAAGGCTCTTAGAGACCAGAAGGCAACACTCACAGATCCAAAACACCATTTTTTTTCCTCTCCAAACCAAGAAATGTCCTCTAGGGAGTTATCTTTATTTTTTCTCCCCCTAAGTAATTTGGTTATTTGCACTGAATGAAAAAAATATGCCAAATATTCAACAACATACCCTCTGATCAACAGCCTTGCAGAGGTGACTGTCAGGGACTGGGCTATGGGCTCTAATTCAACTGCATCCACGTGGTTTTTAAATCCCCCCAGGACACGTTGGAGTGGTTTGCCTGCAGTATCTGGAGAGATTAAAGATGGATGGACACAAGAAAATTAGAGAGATTACTGGTGATTCTGCATAGCTGAAGGAGGACTATCTCGAGGAGGATAAAGTTGCCTTTTTGTTTTGGCCAAATATAGCAATGCTGCCTTCTCTCTCCTCCCTGTCCTTGGCATCCTCTCCCAGAGCAGGAATAGTGGCAGCACTGCACAGCATCCTACGTGGCTGTTACTCATGGGATCACTCTGACACAGGATTCACGTCAGGCTGGGAAGTTCAGCAAGTCAGGAGAATTTTGGATTTATCCAAAGCAAGAAGTCTGATTCAGGAGCTCTATTTTTATGCCAGACTTACATCCCACACTTCCTGCACCAGGCAGAGTCCCACACACAGCTCTGTGCTGTGACATTCCAGCTATCTCAGCAACAACCTAGGGAGGAGCAGGCAGCACCAGAAATCTGTAAAAGGGGAACTTTTAAAGGATAGGCTCCTCTTTAACACTGCAGATGTGGTTCTGGGGCTTGAGTGGGAGCTGCTCCAAGCACCCTGAGCATGAAGGGGCAGCCCCAGCAGAACCACAGGAACTGGGAGCAGATGCTGACCTTGCAACATGTTTTATGGCAAGAAATCCTTCCTCAACCCCACTCTCGTCACACCATCATCCCCAGGGAACAGCACCCTGAACTGAGCCTTCACCTCCTGCCATTCCTGGCTGTAACAACAGCTTTTGAGGCATTTCCCATCAAAAGGATATTCAGGAGACAACCACTGGGAGTGTCCAGAGCACAGGAGAGATTTGGAGACCTGAGAGCAACATCAGCTCCTTTGGCTGCAACACCATCTCCAAGATATGATGTGGGTGGTTCCAGAGTCCCATCCTCATCTTGTCACATGAGGAATTCTGTCCTCCTGCTGCACCACTTCTGGCCTGTTGAAATCCCAACATTTTAAGGTGTAGCAGCAAGGCAACACCTTTTTGGGATTTCTGGAACACGAGTTGTGTTCTCCTGCCAACAAGCACCTGGAGTGCAGCCATCACCATCCAGGTAGAGACGCCGAGCCACTGGAGACATCCAGCTCTCCTCTGCCACAAGGAATGTCATTCATGCCACAGAGAATAACCTGCTCCCAAGGGAACCACACCTCAATTACTTCAGATTGTTTTCCATGGAAAGATGATTTCTTGATGCTTTACAACACAGTGTTCCCAAGCAGAGGAATAACATCCAGAAGTTTTTTTTCAGTTCATTTTCCACCTGGTGCCCAACAGTCGTGGGTTTCATTCAGACAGTTGGTTCCAGGGATGTTTTGTGTTAACATCCACCAAATGGCTTTTAAACATGACTGAAAAGTTATACCTCAATAAAAAAACCAGGTGAATCCAACCCTGGATCCAGGGCTTCACTGCCAGGAATCCAAAGCCTCTTAGCAAGTAGGAAAAAAAATGAGCAACTGAGGGATGCAGAGCAGAGTGAGCTCCCATCCTGTTGAATAATCCATGTGTATCCCTCAGGAAAATCTCCGTGTCAGACACAGCTCACAGGAACTCAGCACCTACACTCCAGGCACAGGGAAATGGCAATGGGAATCCTGTACCCAGGAACCAGCTGGGCTGCCAACAGAGCAAGCTGCTGCTTCTGAGTGGATTCTGTGTGAGAATCTTTGCTGCTCAGTACAGACAATTCCCATGTTTTTGTCTATTGCTGGGACAGTGGGAAAGCAAATTGTGTCACTGCACAGCCTCTGGAGCCAACTTAGCCAGTGGCTGACTGGCAGATTTACAACTGGATTGCACCTTTGTTTCTTAGGAAGTAAAAATAATCTTCTTCATCTACCTCTTAACAGTGTCCAGGGTGTGAAATACAAATACACAGGATATATTCCCATTCCTCAGAATGGGATGGTCCCTTTCAAGTGAAGTTCACCCTTCACCATCCACTGAAAACACACAGCTCCAGTGATTGTAACATAAAGGATTCCTCCTGTGCTCTGTAACTTTCCAAAATGCCAGATTTATGACACCAGCACTTATTTCCACATGACATTCCACTTCTATTCTTGCATAAAATCACGAGCATTAATTTAAAAGCAATCATACCTGTTTTAAGAGGAGCATTAAAACTTAAAAAATTAACAGAAAGGAAGCCGAAGCAAAACCTCATGTAATAGTAACTCACAAATCCTTGCAGTAGAAAATGCAGCTTGAGACAACCTTTGCTACAAAGCTGCACCTACTACTGCTCTTTGTTAGGTTTTAAACCCTTACATTTGCACAAGCCCTGCACAGGGCTTCTCTAAGACACTCTGCTGTGTTACAAGGTCGTGGTGGGGGGAGGTTTCTTTCAACTTACATCTTTCTGGTTGGAGTGGAAAAACCTGAGTGCAAAGTTGCAGGATTGGGAAGCAGCAGCGTAGTGGCCCAGGGAGCCGGCGTAGCGCGTCAGGAGATAACTGCAACAAACAGCACCAGGCAAACGTCAGCCACTGCCCTGGGAGGCAGCTGCACAGGAGACATCTGGACATTTAACAGCATTAACAGCCTTCATGGGCAAGTTCAGGCTTTTAGTGGAATGAATTCTCAATTTTTTAAAAGCGGGATGTGAGGGCTTGGAGTTCTTTTTTCACCTTAAGGGTGCAAGAGCTGCTCAGTGAGAGACCCCCAAATACACCAGCCAAGGGCTTTGGGTGTGTTGGCTTTCACTGGTGCTCCCAAGCTGGAACAACAAGCTCTGACTGGCAGCCAGCCAGCCATTTCACCAATTTCCTTCAGATTAATTAATACTCTAAAAAAATCCAACACAGATCAAAATCACACGGGGAAGACACTCCATAAAAAGGAGGAGCATGCTGTGGGTGTGCCTCCCAAAAGTCCCAGAACACTTTAGCACAACAGCACGTGAAAATGTGACAATCTGTTGAATTCTGGGTGGCAAAGGAAGCTGCAGCTGTCAGGATGGGGATGAGCAGGACTGATTATTCTCAGTATGTACCACCCACCCGATGGTGTCGTGCTGGATGTGCTTGGCGTCGAGGCTGGAGTAGAGCTCCGAGACGGGTTCAAAGGCGCCGAGCCGGCAGTAGATCCGGATGAGCAGCAGCTTAAACTGAGCATTGGAGGGACTGTGAGACAGCCCTTCCTCCAGGAGAGTCAGGCACTGCCACACGGCCGCCTCTTCACCTGGTGACAGACACAGCACGGGCAGGTGTGAGCAGGGACAGGCACAATTCCCTCTCCCCACGTTACACAACGCTCAGAGCGCTGCCAGGGATTGCACTCTGCAGATGGCCCAACCTAACACCTGCTCCAGCACTCCAGCTGCTCCCTGAGGGAATGCTGGGGGAATAATCCCTGCCAGGGAATATCCAGCTCACATCTGCACAGAGCACACTGCAGGAAAAGTGACTTTCCCTGATGAATACTGGGCTGTTTGGGAATTGCAGCTTGCACATTGCAAAAGAGCCAGGAATTCGAGAGCACACATCCACCTTCCTGCCAGAAAGCTGACCACGGATTTACTCAGGTTAAAGACTAAATCTTCCTTGGGAAGGACAAGGGTGTAACAGATAACAACACAGAAGGGCAGGAATATACACAGGGACACCCAGCACTGGACACTGTGGGATTAAGAGACTAACATAACGAAGAAGCAGGGGTGGAGTACAGGCAGATTTATTTCAGGGAACAGGTCCCAGCAAGTCTAGAAGCAAGGAATCCAAAAGGCAAAGTATGTCAGGAAGAGAAAGGAAGACTCTCTAAACACTTCTGGTATCAGAAAGGAGTTGTCAGCAGAACTCATGCAAAGGGAGAGAAAAAAGGAATTAATCAGAAAAATTAAATCTGTTTAGAGGTTGGTGAGATTCAGGATAAACACCAGCTGATCAGAGTGACTCCTGAAATACCTCATATTGCAAAAATAAAACAACCCAGAAAGCTCCAGGCCTCACAAGCCAGGCCAGGCACTCTCTGGCCACAGGGACAGTCTCCCTTTCCCAACCTCCCACAGAGATATTAGTGCAAGGTACAATTTTGGGAACGTACCTTCCAGCCACAGATCAAGCAGCAGGTGAACTGCAAGCAGGCAGTAATAATCTGAAAACTGCAACTCAGTTTTCAAACAAGATTTCCCTAAAAAGAGGAAAAAAAACCCCAGTTACCCTTGAATTACTAACAGTGCTGCCAGCTGATCTCACAGTCAGGGTTACTGAGAGAGAACCAGTTTAATTTATAAAATCAGAATTGTCTTAAAATCCAAACAACTTTACACATCACTGAGTGGCCTTTGGGGCACTTCAAACACTGACATCTGCTGCAAGAAGAAATGACTCCCTCAGCTGCAAGATTTACAAATTAATAACTCCTAACCATAAATGTGTCCTATGCACGTCAGTGAGAAAACCTGGCATTGCTTTAAAGCCAGCAAAGGACAAACTGACCATCTGAACTCCCAGGAAAACCTCATTTATCTTTAAGAAACATGGCTGAAAAGGAAAAAAAATAAAAGGAGCCACAGCTCAGGGAAGGTGAAGGGTAGAATCAGAAAGGAGAAAGCCAAGTTTTCATCAGATTTTCCTCACCGAACTCCAACCCGTGGCGGTATCTCAGCATCAGCTCCCGCACCACTGCCAGCTTCTGCTTCTTCTCCATGGCGTGGTAGATCCCCAGCAGCCTGGAGAGCTGCACCACACACAGGTGCTGCTGCAGGGCCTTGATGTCACCCGGCAGAGCCACCTCGTTCTCGGCCGCCGCCGCCAGCGGGATCACGTCCAGCAGCTGCCGGATGAACTGCAAGAGAAACCACGGTGGCAAAGGCTGCAGGGCTGCACCAAATAGGGAGGAAGCATCAATTCCCCCCTCCAATCAAACAAACAAAAAAAAGCAAGGTAGAAACATCCATGTTGATGTCACACAACCTGTGGATCAAGAGCAGCCCTCGAGATTTATTTATTTTTTGAGTGGATCAGGTTTTTTTTGAGTCGCTCGAGGTTTTATTAAGTTTCATCAAACAGATGCAGGGAAGAAGAATCAGGGGCAGGTTTCCAATTCATTGATACACCAGGGAGTTCAAGCACCTGTTAACACTCATGGTAATAAGAGATGCAATTAAAATAATTAGTTACTGACAGGCTTCTCAGCACACTTCCAGGCAATGATGGGCTTGCACTGTTACATTTTCCCTCAGCTCTGAAGTAATGTGCAGCACTCAGCGAGGTCATCAACTCTGATTAATGACTTCTTTTTGGAATTAAGCTGTAAGAAAAGCAGCTTCTCATTGTTTAGTTTTAATGGGAGACAAAAAACTCCTCACAATACACAGGGCTGGGCAGCAGCTTCTTGCTCTAAAACCCAACATTGTCTGCAAACTTAAATCTGAGTTAAAGCCAATGAATTCGATTTTACTACACTTGGTATTGACACAGAAGAACTGCATCAAATGCAAGCCCGAGGCAAAAAGCTCAGGAGCAGCAAGCACAACACACACCAATTCCAGTTTTCCCAAAGAATTTGATGAATGCTGTCTTGACAGATCTTTTCAGTTTGAAACTCTGCCAAGCTGAGCAAGGTCAACCACACCATTGGTTCTACCCTCCAATTTTACACCTCTAGGAAGTCAAGGTTGGTGTCATGACCATTATTTCTGGGCTATCTCACGTGTCAGTGGCCCAGCAAGATCGCGATCCCAGCTACTGAAGTGGAAAACTCATCAGCACTTCAGCACCATGAAACCTCCTCAGCTCCTCGTGTCCTTGACCAAGTTAAACTGCTGCAGGTGCTGCTTCAGGGAGAGCCAGAAAACCACCCAATACATCAGTTTGACACAATATATATTGCAGAACATAGTCAGTAAATCAGCAGCAGTTTTAAGGCCAGACAAAAAATTTTGAAGTCAGACTCATGGTTTTACAAACACTGTGACAAAACTGGAGTCTGAACTATTATTAAATGTAATTTTCCACTCCTGGTTTTGAATTTGTTTTCTGGAAAGTTAGGATGAAACCTCTTCAGTACTTTAGGGCTCCCTTACAATGGAATCACCATTTCCAGGACTAGGAGTTCAATATCCTGCTGGCCACATCTCTTGCCAGCAGGCTAAAATCACACCTTTAAACGTAAAACATCAGCAACAGCCATCCCTGCCACAGCCCCCATTCTCATCAGCAGTGGGGCTGAGGGAAGAGCTTGCATCAGGAGTCAAAAAATACTTTTGTGCATTTTGAGAACCTCACTACCTACACTTTGTTTACCAACATTTTATCCCCAGGCTCTGGCTGATCCTGGATTCTCTGCCCTCCCCAGTGCTGATCCCTGGACACAATGGCTCAGACAAACACTGGGGTGAGTGACAGAATTCCCAGCTGTTGAAATCACTCTGGGCTGTTCATGACTCTGCACAAATGGGCTTTTCAGAGAAACTCTTTTCCAGAGAGTTGTTTCAGAAAGAGATTCTGGAAAAAACTGCCATAGGTGCCTCCATGACCCCTGGATTGGGGTCAAAGTGTCCCTTCTTTGGCATTGCCAGAGCCATGCAAAGCATCTGTGACATCCCTGCAGGAGATCAGGGGGCAGTTTCTTCCCATTAAACAGAAACTTTGAGCTCAAAGCACCCTGACACCTTGAAAAATGGGAATAAAAATGCCAAAGGAATACCAGATCTGAGACTCCGCAAGATCAAACTCAGCTTTAAACCTCCAGTAAAAATCCTCTGAATGAAACTTCTCAAGTGTTCAGATGTTCATGATATTTCCTACAGCACAAAGAGTTCTCTGAATTTCAAGCAGAAAGTAAAAAAATTATGTTCCCAGTCTTTTAATATGATCCACAGGTATTTGAAGATAAAGGGGCCAGAATGGAAACAACCACTGCAGTTCCTGCCACCACTTCTTGATATTTCCTTACCTTTGTGTACTGGCTGGGTGGGAGGAGATCCACAAACACTTTGAGATCAGTAAAACAGCAGGGCTTGTCCCCAAATTTTTTGAAGTACTGGAACATTAGTTCTTCTGGATCACCTAGGAAAAAAGCCAGGTCACCTTTTTAACACCCTCCAGTAGAAGTGGAATCTGTAAAATCACTATGAGAAATCTTTGTTCATGCTTTTTTTCCACCCCCCTTCAGGATTACAGAGCGATTTAGGAAACAGAGAGCTCCACTACTGCAGATTTTAACAGAGGCTCAATGTCTCTGGTAACCAAGGACACATTAAAAAAAGCCCAAGAGCTTCATTCAAGCTCCTTTAGCAGATAAGAGCTCAGCAATCCAGGCAGGCACACGCAACCTCTGCTTATCTCACCACGGCTTCTTTTGGGATGGGAAAACAAAAGGAATTAGGAAATGGCACAGATGTTGCTCTAATCACACTCCCTTTCATTGATTCCCTAAATGCCATTTTGTGATGCAGTTTTTTAAAAAGCAAAACCTGGCCTTGCTGCCATAAAAACTTAAAACCCACTCTGAGATTTAAATGTTAACAGCAAGACTTTCCATCAGGAATACAGTGTCAGTGACTGGATGCTCCTAAATCCCTGTGGCCCTTTTGAAAACCTTCCTGCTGGCTTTTCCAAGCTCTGCAGTAGTCTGGAAATATAATCTGGAAATACCTGCCTTTCTTCAAAGTTCATCTTCCAACGCTTTTAAAATTCTTTACATACAGAACAACAGATTATTTTTTCCTAATGAAGAATCCATTTAACTCGGTGATTTAGCAGAAAGTTTGTGCTCTCTCTCCCTCTCTCCATGGATGAATTCCTCACTCAGGAGGGGCTCTTACCCAGTTTGTACTCATCATTGCAGCCCCTGTGTCGCAGGCGCCTGATCAGCTCCAGTTTGGCCAAATATGGTCCCCGCAGCGGCCGGGAGCTCTTGGACTCCTCTGTTATCCTCTCCTCGATGAAGTTCACAGCCTGCTCGATGGAGCAGTGCACCTCCCCTTCCAGAGAGCTGCAACCACACAGACAAAAGGTTCTTGGAGTGTTCCCACTGATAACACACGCTCAGCACACTCCCAGGACAGGGAAATGATGGATTCTCCAACTCAGTCATCACAGAAAACATTGAGCTGGAAGAGTTCTATAATGTACAATTTCCATAAACTATTCCCAGCCTCCAGATTAAAGCAGAAAAACCAGACAAAAACAAAGCAGCAAAAACACATCACTTGGGTTCTGACATCAAGAAGTCACTCTAATATTGATCATATGAACCCAAACAGTTTGCTGTAGCACAAAGGGAAAACAAATCCACAGTAAAATTCTCAACTTACTGCTCTTCCTCTGCTGGAGGCGTCCAGGATTCATCAATGAGTTTAAACACTGAATCAAAGTAAGTTATATAAAACTGCCAATCATCTGAGCTGAAACAAAAATCAGGCACAGGACAAAGTTTAGGGAATTGCCAAAATCGTTAACAGCTAAAACTACATTTCTTGCCAAAGCTGAATTGAGGAATAACACATAATCGTATTACAGGAAAAAAACCAACTGTAATCATGAAATTGTTTCCTGTTGAAAAGGTCTCAAATCTTAGGAACATCATCATCCTGAATTTCTGGAAACATATTAAGCAAAATCATTTCAATTCAAAACTGAGGCAAGCTATGAACTCTCCTTCTAAAATTCACATTCCAGTCAGAGTTCAGCAACATCCTCTCAAAACGTGAAGGCAGAAGTTTCTCTTCTCCATTTAACTTATATCTAAGATGAGAGTACAGCTAAATTCAAAAGCAAACACCACATCTCTCCTGACAGTTCTGAGACAGATTTGATCCCACTGGAATGTTCTGTCTCCTGATGCATCTGTTCCAAGCATGCATTTCCCACAAGGAAGTCTGGCCAAATGGGAGAAATCTAGATGTAGAAAATTTAATGTAAAATCATGGACAGGATGAGAACTGCAAAGTCAGAGCTAGACAGCTAGCACAGAATTTAGAAATAAGGAGGTAAACAACCTTTTATTGCATTGATGTGCTGCTAAATTCTGCCTGAAAAAAGCAGCAACTCCAGTCCTGACCCTGACTCTCCCTGTGACCTTCACCACGCCTGGCTTTGGAGAACCTTCCCGATATTCTCCTATTTTAACCACAAAAGCCACCAAACAAGGCCATTCCCAAACAAGCAGGGATTTTTGCTCCATCTTTTTTGCAGGACTGCAGGAATCCTCTCTCACTTTTTGAGCAGCAGCCTCCGGGCCAGCGCGTTGCACTCGGGCCACCTGTGCAGCTTCTTGTACATGGCCATGCACTTGTTCTCCCGGCTCTGCAGCTCACTCGTCAGCTTCTCTGCAGCAAAAACACATGGAAAGCTCAGCTCATCCCTGCATTTCTTCCCTATTCCCTGCTTAAACCTTCTCATTCCAGCCCAGCACCAAACCACCAGGTCTAACGCAGCAGCAGCCCGCAGAAAGATTTCCCATGGAAACCTTCACATCCCAATTCCAAGCGCATTTTAATCTTCACTTAAACTCCTCTAAAATGCAGATATTGAAGACTTTTCAGTTTTGAAGATGGCAGCTACAACCAAGAACATGATCCCAATTTACCACTGCAAAGCTCAGACCTGAACAGTGTTTAAATATCATCAACAAAGTAGGCAAAACCAGGTTGCAAAAACACCTCCAGGGTTTACACTGAGGTTAAAACTGGTGTTAAGTCAGGCTCCCTTAATTATTTTTCCTTTTTTGAAAGGACAAGTCTGAAACAAAGGGGACCTGATACATATTCTCCACACAACTCTTGATTTGTTGAAGAATAAATTACCTCCAAGTTTTCCCCTCACAACATCTAAGGCTTCCTTGTACTTCTCCAAACGTTCCAGGATCATGTAGTACAGTTCCACCTTAAAAGAAAAATTAGACTGCAATGAAATTTGCCAGGAAGATCACATCCAGGTGTGCCAAAAGAGAAACTAGGGGATACCAGGCCTGCAAAGCTATCTTTAGTATCCCAAAGGGTGCAATACTCAGATTTAGGTCTTTTTTTCCATTCTTAGTCCTCAGATTTTTCTTGGGGCCTCCCAGAGAGCAAAGCACTTCATCAGTCAAATCAAACACTACAAATTGCCTCAGCCACAGGATTCTGAGGCTCTCCTAACCCCCTGCTTTTGGTTTCCCTTCTGTCCCCAACATTTATATTTAATTCCAAAACATTGTTGATTATTTTAAGTTTTCCAAGGCAATCAAGTTCCCTCGACAGTGCATTCCTTGTCTCAACAAAGTTCAAACCAAGCCTTACTTCAGCCTCAGCTTCAATCTTGTCCTCTTTCACCATTTTTTCCACCATTCTCTCAGCAAGTGGCAAAAACATCGTCTTGGAGAGGTTTTCATCCTGTGCTGAGATAGACTGAGGAAGAGAGGGGTTATTGCAACAGCTCAGCAGCTTTCTGTCATGTCCCACCCACTGCTCTTTTCACTTTGGAAGAGGAAAAAAACCAAAACCAAGGTGCTCCAGTCCCTCCCAGCCACCTGTTGGGAGCTGCCATCTGTGACCTGAGACTGCAACTGCTCTGGGAAAAGGCAGCAATAAAATTGGTGCTACACAAAAAATCTCATTTTTGATCAGCTCAACCAGAGCCTTGCACCTCTGAGCCCACAAACCTCGTGGTAAAAACATGGAGCCAGAACACTTTTGTGTTTTAAACAGCACAGGATTTTAGAGAATGTGATTAAAACCCTCCAAGCTTATTTTTGTTTGATTTTGTGTGTGATTAGTGCCCAAATGTGCAGCAGCAGCACAGCTGATCTGTGCCTATTCCTGCAGACTTGCTGCTAATTCCAGAGCTCTCATTTATTCCCTCCAAGAGCTTTTATAACCTCATTAGAGAGGCACAATTCTGACTGAGAAACTGCAGAGAGTTGAGGATTTATTCATTATCTCTGCCAAAACAACAGGTGGATATTAGTGCAGATCAGAGAATAATTCAAGTTGTATAAAAGCTGTAAGGCAACAGTTAAATTGGATTATAAACACACCTCAGCATTTATTTTGGACCACAACAATAATGCTGCTTAAGAAGGGCTCAGTCTTTCTCCCAGCATCACAAAGAAACAGCTCAAACACAGATTTTACCCAAAACCATCATGTTTTCCCTCAGAACATTTCTGCACCAGCACTGGCACTGCAGCAATCCAACACTGCACACACCTGCATGATCAGGCTCATCACGGACCAAAAATAATACGGATTTTTGGGAACAATCTTATAAAGTGCCATTCCAGCCTGAAAAACAGAAGACACAAGTTTCACCATTCCTGAAATAGATTTATTTCTAAGATCTCGTGATGGGCGGGCCGCGGACAACACAGGATTTGCACATGGGAGGACTTTTCCCCACCCGCGAGCTCTTCCCTCCTAAAGTACATCCCTGAGGAAAACAGAGGGTGGAAATGTTTCCAGGGACTTTGTGTGGGTCTGACAAGGAACAGCAGAGTGCTGATTGCCTACACAGATGACAGCTTTAGCTGGAAGTGGTAACTCCAGGAGGAAGCAGGTTTTTTTCTTTGGGAATCGGGGGATATCCAGTGCTGAAGGACACAGCAAACTCACACCTGCCTCAACACTCACTTCACACCCACTGAGACCCCAAATTTAGGGGCACCTCCACATGCAAAGCAAGGGGAGCAAAGGTTGAGCAGAGAACTTGGTTGAACCAAAGCAGAGCCCCAAGAATTCACAATTTTCCCAATCTCATTAACAGCTATTCCCATATTTCCCTCACAGTGCCTGTATGTCAACAAAGGACTTTTACACCTACAAAATTTCAAGAAACTACACATAACAGTCCACCACCACAGCTGGACTTTTGTGCCAATTCCCTGACTGCAGCTGGCATTTTCCAGGATTTTCAGCTGGAATACCCCAGAGCACAGGACACTGGGGTTTATTTTCATTCCCTAATCAGGCACCATCCACACACTCCTTGCATCTCCCTGAATCCAAAAGCTCAGGGCAAGATCCCACTCTGACAATGTGATATTGATGTGATCATTTGATTCAATTGATATTGAAAATGATAACTTAATGAGATCCACATTTTTATGTCACTTCAGACATACAAAAGGTCACATAAATGTTAATTATTATTATTATTATCTGTGGCATTTTCTCCACTCACGACCGTGATCTGTCACATCTAAAGTTTGAGCTGTATCATGAGGTTTCTCATTTCAGGTACACCAGTAACTCCTTATTTAAGCCAAACCTGTGCAAAAATTCAAGTCACAGCAGGAGCAAGAGGGAGTTCAGCACTTATTTCTTGGCTCTCTGTGCTTTTTTACACAGAAGAGTGAGCACGCAGGCCTTGAAAATCATCTTCCTTTTACAGGCATTCTCCAGGCACCTCATTTGGAAGGGATGAAAACAAAACCAACCAGTGTGACACTGTGCTGCCAACTGAGAGGGGATATTTCAAGAGCTTTTTAGTTTCCCTTCATGGAATGACACCAATACAAGTTGTATTTCGGATGCTCACGTAAGAGCATGGGGAGGATTTATCTTCCTAAGGTTAACAGAGAACTAAGGTCAGAATCAGGTGTGAAAATGTGGATCAGAAGCTCTTCCTAGATGTGTCTATTCCACAATTCCTTTATTTTGTACTGTCAGTACAAAACCACAGAGGAGTAAAAGACACAGCTTTAAGCAAACAAAATTTTTGTCTTTAGACAACCCACCTCCAAAAAAATGAGGTTTAAACCTCTCCACAAAAACCTACCAAGAGTTTAACTCCTGCATTAACCCAGCTCTGCTTTTTTGGAGGATTACTCATAACAGGTAAATGTGAGTAAAAGAGAAAAATACACTTTAAACCAGCCAGAACACAAATTATTGGTCATACCTGTTGCATCTTCTTGTACTCTCCAACCCTGGCATAGGCCATGAAGAGGTGGGAGTGATACTCTTCACTGTTGGGGACCTTCTTCACAGCTGCCTCATAAAGTTTAGTCACCAGCTCGGCTAAAGCAAAACCAGATGCTAGAGTTAAGACCAATTTGGGAAAATTTTAAAGCACAGCTCCTTAAAGAGCACCAGGGATGCTCTGAACAGCAAATTGCACCCATCAGCCCCAAAAATGTTGCTCTGTCCCCCAGGCACTGCAAACATCAGGCAAAGGAGGAAAGCGCTTAAAAAACTCCAAACAAACCTCAAAACAGACTTAAATCAAACTAGAGTTCAACAGCAGCAACTGAACTGTTCAGGAGAACTTCAGGTCTACTTTTAAAGTAAGTTTGTATATTTTTGAGCATTAAACTGAATGAGGGTTTCTCCTGTTGGCAGAATGACTTCTCCATGTGAATTATGTATCAAACACTTTCAGAGCCTAACAGCAAATTAATTATTCTTATCACAGGTTAATTAATTAATCATATCCTGCTATTTCCCAATTGCCTGTATCAGTATTCTGAACAATTATTTCACACTAGACTTTTTAATAACAGGTCTATCATGACAAAATACTTCTGATAGGACAATATGCAAAACTCTCTCACATTTTCATCCTTCCATATTCTTTTTTCTTATACAAAATATTGTAGCTCAGAAATAGAAAAGCAAATGTAAGTTGCCTTTTACAGTTTATACATCCCTGACACAGATACAGAAAACATCTAATTACAATTTTCTTGCAGGACCAAAAGTGGAAGAGCCTCACACGCACCAGTTCCTGAGTTACAAACCTGAAAGTTACAAAGCTCAGCTTAATGGAACAATTAATTAATTGTTAACAATCTTGTCATTCACAGGGGTTTATGCTGAACTCAAAAATATTTGTTTTCCTCAACAAATGATGCTTTAACTCCACAAACACACACAAAGAAATCAACTGGGAGAACATAAGCAACTGCTCTTTTGCAGATGGATGCAAACAGCCTTTTCTGAAGCTGTTTCACACCTTGATCGTTTCTCCAGCAGTAAATTTTGGTGCTACCACCCACCAAAGCTCCACAATAAACATTGGTTCCACCACACCACTCTCCTCAAGAAGCCCCAGAAACAACAACTGTTCAAGCTGCAGAAAAGCAGGATAGGAGGTCTGGCATCTTTCTGAAAAGCACAGGAAACCTTCCTCCATCACTGATGATTCAGTATTTTGAAAATACAAATCACTACAAGGAACCTGACAAAGCTGATGTGGCCAAACTGGGAGGTCAGGATCTCCCTCCTGCTCTTCACCAGTTTCCTGAGGCCTGAACCCCTCACCCTGTGGGATTTGTCATCTCTGTCACTCTGCTGACAACAAATTCCAGTAGTTTCATTAACAAAAGTGAACACTCAGGCTGCTGGATCATTACCAACACTTCATTTAGGACCTGCTATACAATTGTGCTTGTAAGAAGCCTGAATGAGGATTTTTTTTCACTTTATGAAGATCACTACAGCATTACAACAGCCATCACTTCAATTCTGAATCTCTTAACAGCCTCTCACATACACAGATCCTGGATTTTACACATTTCCCACCAAACTGTGGGGCACAAACCTTCTGGAAGAACACAAACAGATTTCTGGGAGAGGAACAAACTCACGTCTGTGCATTTCCCGGTAGAGAATGGTCAGTGCTTGCAAGGAATTATCATCTGTGGGTTCAAGTGCTGCTACTTCTTGTGCCAGGGCATAGGCTTCATCCTGCTTGCCAGTCCTCTGCAAGCCAATGGCCTTCAGCACCTGTGGACACAACACAGGCAGCTCTCAGAGACAGTCTGCATCTGGAAACCCTCTCACTCCTGCTGGGAATCACCTCACTCCCTCTGCAGAACTCCAGGTTTTATTAAGCATTTAATTCATGTGGCTGGAGAGGAAAACTCCCAAATGCAACAGCATCAAAGAAGGGATCTGACTTCTTAATAAATGTTGAGGTTGCCCCAAGGCATCACCACATGGTTTTCTCTACCTGCAGGCTACAAACGGACCTGTGCTGCCAATTTTCCTTAGTTTTCTTTCACTGACTGCCCAGAGAGAAGTGACAGAAACAAGATTCAGGTCAATGACACTTGCTGCAGTTTGGGAAGCTTTCGAAATGTAGAAGTGGAGTGAACTGCAGAGGGAAACCCCCAGGGAAATGAGAAAAGCAGAAAGAGAGTCACACATTTGGGAAAGGAACAGAACTCCCTTCCCTCAACAGGGGCACAGCAAGGAAGGTGGTGAACAAGCAGAAGAGCAAATGCCTCCAAGATCATGGAATGCTTTGGGTAAGAAGAGACCTTAAAATCATCTAACTCCACACCCTGCCACAGGCAGGGACATCTTCCATGGACCAAGCTGCTCCAAACTGGCCACAAACAATTCCAGGGATGGGGCATCCACAGCTTCTCTGGGGAACCTGTTCACCTCGTAAGGTGTTCCCCAGACATTTCCTCCCAAGGAGATGTTTTGATCCCAACCCCAGGGCTCCACGAGGCATTTCATGTGCCAAGGTCACCTGGAGTGGTGCTGACAATCAGCCCAGGTAGAACCAACACTCCTGTCCTTACCAGGGCATCTGTACGAGTTTTTGGGCAAACAAGACACAGGTGAGCTGGAGCAGAGATATTCCAGAGGGCTCAGAAATCACTGTGGAAGCTCCCAGAGAAAGGGGCAGTGGAACACCCTGAGATTTGGGCAGAACGAGCTCGGTGCCCCCCAGTCCCACTCACCTTGGCACAGTGAAGGTCCTTGTGCTTTTTGAGCAGTTTATCTGCTTGCTGGATTGCCATTTTATTATTGCCATTATCGAGATAATCTGCAGAGGAAGAGCACACACAAAATCACACCAGAACACCAAGGCCATTCTGGAAAGGCACCTCCAATTTCACCACGGAGCATCTGCTGTCACCCCAGCAGCACAAACCACATTTTCCCTGTGCAGTTCCTCCTAAGCCAAACATTCAGGAAACTGTCATTTCAGGGATGAGGGATTCATCTCGTTGTACTGGTTTTAGTCATTCAAACAAACAAGCTTTTGTAATTACTCCACACAGATCATTACAGCAACAAAAGAGACCCATAATAGAGAGGATTCTGCAGCAACAGCTCTTTGCTGGCACTGCAGCTCCAGCGCTTCAGCAGGAAAAGTAGAAATTAATTTGGTGTGTCTTTGGGAGACTTTAAAGGACTTCTAACAGGCAGGAGGTTAGAAACCAAACACACACACTGCAGCAAAGTGGGAAACACCTGTCCACACCATCCATACCTTGGGCAGAGCAAATCTGTCCCCCTGGAGTACCCTGACCCTGCCACCAGACTGGTTTTGAAGACACAACTGTGAAGCATCAATATTTCCTAGGGGGATATCCCACTATCCAGTGAAACTTCAGCTGCAGAAAACCCATCTCCAGACCCTTTTCTCCTTTTTTACCTCAGAATCACAATTTTCAAATTGATCTTTATGTTATTACACGATTACAAACACGCAGTTTTAGACCAGGACATGATCCCTACATCTTCCCCTTCCTTCAAAAATTCCTCCTTCCTCACCAAACCCAGCTCTGCTGCCCCTCACGTGCCAAGGGGAGGAAGGGGCTGCTCACACTGCTCTGGCCTCTTTCCTCAGTTAACTGCAGTTACATCACGCACATTTTCCTCATCAAACCTGTCGTTCCCATTATGAGCCAGAACGCTTTTACTGAGAGGTGACCCTTGGCAATCCTCAGCACAAACTGTGCATCTATTCTGATTTACAGATTTATGTTCAACAGCTTCCACATTTGTTCCCGTGGCCAGGTGGATATTTAAAGCAGAGTTAATTGGGCTCCTGAGCCCATCCACAGCAAAACTCTCACAAGGCAGCCTTTCCACACTCACCAAAATAAACATTGTTGCATGAAATCCAGTTTGAGCCACAAGACTCTGTCTTTCTTCACTGTGTATTTAAAAAAAACCCACCCTCAGTGTCACCTTTAACATTAAAACTTTGGGGATTTCTCAGTGATTTCTCAGTGAAGAGGTTTCAAAGGTGTGGAACAGCACATCAGAGGCTTCCTGCTTTAAGGCTCTGTCACCCACTTTAGTGACACACAAATTATCCCCCACGCTGAGCTGTCTGACTGGGATTAACAGCTGTGCCAAAAACATCTCAGCTTTGGGTGTCCCAAAGTAAATCAAATAACCCCCAAACCTCTTTAAAACCACGGCAGAACGAAGAGATTGTATTTTCCTAACAAAACGGGTTGTTGGAAGTCAGTGCAGCTTCCATAGGAAATGAAGCTGAAGGAAAATAAACTTCAGCCTACGTTAGTTCATAGGTGGGGATGTTCAAAGGCTGGAAATGCAACACCTGAACCTTCAGGTGAAGGGAGAACAAGTCAAGATCAAAGATAACCAGAGCTGTCGAGGAATCCTGGGGAACCACGGCACAAACCCAGGCACACTCTGAAATCCAGAGGCAGATCCTGGACCTCACCCTGCAGCTCTCCAGCTGCTGATGTGGGGAAGTTGTGTGTTTATCACACGCTTCATTTCGGCTTCTGCAGCACCACAGCCTGAGATCAAACCTCGCACTGCAGAGAATCCTTCCCAGAACGAGCAGAAAGGAATTTTAAAGCTCTCCACAAAATGAACGCGGTGAGATGCTCAGCATCATCCGCTTCGGTATCAGCTCAATTTACCCGGATTTTTCCATTTATACCATTTCTTACACAGGTTATAACAAAAATAACTGCACATCAATGAAACTGCCAATCACAGCACGGATGGGAAACTAAGGGAGAAAACCTCAAAATCGTTACATAAAGACAAACTGCAACGAACTCGAACACTTCTAATGGAACAAAATCATCTTCTTCCCTTTCCCTGGAACCCATCACGGATTCAGCCTGTACTGCACCATCCCTCTGCCCCGGCAAAGGACATCCCAAAGCACCTCCAGCCCCAAACCAGGGCAGCTCTCCGCGTCTCTAGGGAGAGGTTTTTATTCCTGCTGAAAAAGTTAGGGACGTTTTCCTCAATCTCTATCAAATCTTCAGTTTTAAGGACGAAACGATACCGTAGCCCGGGGAAGTGTTTTCCTTTTCTTTCGCCGAATTTGCATAGAGCCAAGCTTTGCCTACAACATCCGAAGCAACCCCAAGAGCACAGGCTACCCTCGGGAATACCGGGGGACACAACAACACCGGACAATTCCTACCGACACCGTCCCCTTCTACTTCTCTCCTGCCTCCCAATTAATTCCCCCAACAGCGTCACCGCTCCGTGCCACAACATCCAACACAACTCCGGGGCATCCGCGGCTGCTCCTTCGGGGATGGATCCACTCCCGGCTCCTCCGCAGCAGCGCACAAAGCTCCGGCCGGGGTCACCTCGGCTGCGAGCGGCGCCGGCCGCGCTCCCCGCCTCAGGCCGAGGGGGCACCCCCGGGGCACGGCGGGACCCCGGCCCGGCCGGGCGGGCGCCGCAGCCCCGCAGCCCCCGCGGGGCCGGGAGCGCGGGAGGGTGTCGGGGGGGGCTCGGCGGGGCCGCGGTGGCGGCGGGCCCGGGGCGGGGGCGCGGCGGGTCCGTACCGTAGATGGGCCGCAGGCGGCGGTCGTTGGGGTCCTGCACATGGCCCCGCGCCGCCATGATGAGAGCGCAGAACGCAGCGCGCAGCCGCGGCCGGGGGCGGGCAACGGCGAACGGGCCGGCGGGGCGGGGCCGGCGCGGGCAGCGGGACACGGCGGGCAGCGCAGCGACACCGCCACCGACCTCAGCTGACCCGCGACACCGCCACCCAGCCGGGCCGCCGCACCGCAGATCGCCACCCGGCACCCTCAACCGAGCCTCGCCAGGCCGGGGGAGCCCGCACCGGCACCCCCCCCACCCATCCCCGCAGGGCCGCGCGTTCTCCGGTGCCTCCCGGCGCTGCTCCCGCCGGGCCCGGAGCTCGGGGCTGTGAGGGAAGCGGGCCCGGCACTGCACGGAGCCATGGCCATCGCCGCCGTGCCCGCGGCCGAGTCCCGGCTCTGCGGCAACTGGTAAGGCCGGGCCGGGGCCGGTGAGGGCCGGGCCGGGGCCAGGGGTCGCTGAGGGCCGGGGTCGCTGAGGGCCGGGGTCGCTGAGGGCCGGACTCGGTGTGTCCGAGCCCACCCGGCCGGTACATCGGGGCACAGCTCCTTGGGATGCTGTGAAATACCGGAGACGACCGGACGGCCTTTCTGTAAGCGTTTGTGCGTCAGATTTCCCTTCTTAGTAGGGGACTAAACAGAAACCGAAATCGGATCAAAAGCCAGGCCCGGTTTTCAGTGAGATCCGCACAAAGTACACGATTCCAAGTTTTTCTTCAGCTGTTCCGTGGCTCAGGAGCAGAAATATAAAAATAGGAGCGGTAGGCAGTGTTGTTGCGGAAGTTTTTCTCTTTGATTACACCTCTCTGCAGAGCCCCAGCGTTGGTAATCCAGTGGCCGGTAAGGAGTCACAAATTTTCTCTCGAATACAAGCAGCTAAAATTAACTTTTTTTTGTAGTTGTTTTTCCCCAAGAGACGTCAGAATCCAGACAGCTTCTTGCAACATCAGCCTGCTTTGTTTGGGCTGCGCAGTTCAGTCTCTGCTGTTGGGCTTTGTTGCTTTGCCAGGCTTTTGGCTGGCTGGGATCTGGCAGGGGAGAGAGCTGAACAGCTGTGGGTTTAGCAAACAAAAGGTTATAAATTAATGTAGGTGTTTTCAAGGTGGATTTCTTGGAAAGGGCATGGTCCATGTAGAAATGATGCTGCCTGTTTGAGGCAGGAGTAAGGACTGAGCTCCAGGTTCCTCAGTTCCTATTGTGTTTGGTTTCAAGACAGAAAATGAGCATCTTAGAAATGAGGTGAGTTGGAGCAGTGTTGTTACTGCTGTGGAAGGTGGCCCTGTGAGCTTTAAGGTCCCTTCTCACCCAAACCATTCCATGGTTCCATTATCCTGGAACAGGATCTGTCAGGTATGAAAAATATGGGTTTGACTGCTTTCCAAAGCACTGTTTGTTTGACCTCTCAGAGCCAAGTTATTTTCAGGGGGAAACTTTTATCTTCTCAGACTAATTTATTAACTTGAAACCTGGCAATAACTTGTTTGTGCTGCAAGATTTGCTTTTCACGTAAGGAAATAAATCCACCTGGATTTTATCTTAATGCAATGGGACTTTTGCGTGTTAAATACATTAATATCCACCTGTGCTGGAACCTTGAGGCCTGGCTGGTCCTTTCTCTACTCACTTTAAACCATGAATTCACTGAAATCTTTCTTAGCATTATTTTTTTGTTGCGAACAACTGCTTGGATTTGTTGTCGGTGTCAGTTTCTTCTCGGTAACCTCAGCGACTTTCTCACAGCAAAAAGGATATTCCTGCAGTCAATTTTATCATCCACGAAATCCACTGTAGAAGAAACATTGAAATATGCCCCTACTGCAGCGACTCCATCCCAAAGTCTGAGATGAAGAACCACATTGAGTCTGAGCACGTGCAGGTGAGAGACATCTCTGCTCTGAAACCGCTCATTTCTGTGGTGATTAATCTAACGAGCTCTGTTTGCTGTAGGTCACCTGCAAGTGTAGGATGAAGATGGAAAACAGCCTCCTGAAGGATCACGAGGTTGGTGGATTTTATGGTATTGAACCCTTGGGGGATGCTGTGGTGCTGCACTGATTCCAGAGCCTTTCTGTCAGGCAACACCTGGATTCCAGCCTGGGGCTTGTGCATCCTTTTGTTGAGTGATGCTTCCTGAACTCACACCCCCTGGGAGAAGGGATTGGAAACTGCCTTAAAGTCCTGGGGCCACTCAGGGCTTCTTATCAAAGGGGTATCTGTGAAAATTGGTGATTTTTTTTTGTCCTTGTCAGTTGTAAAATAGCTATCTAAAATATGATTGTCTTGACTCTTTTTGCATTCCTTTACTGTTTCATGTTTCTGCTGGAGCCACTATGTGACTTTTAATAACTCAATCTGTCCAAACAGACTTTAAAAATAGCCTGTAAAATAAACTAAAATAGGCCAGAGTGGGATTTTCTGAGTTCTGAATCCAGTTGGCTGCTGTCACAGACAATCTTGTTATAAATGTCATCCCTTCCCTTCCTGTGGGCTCCTTTAGAGACAGCTCTGGAACTGCCACCTCAGCCTGCTGATCGCTGAGGGAAGAAGGATTTTCTTTGGAAATCTGTCCAGTTCTAAACCCTGGGAGCAGCTAATCCTGTCTGTGTGTGCGTGGTGCTTTTGGATTGTAAAGCAAACGGTGATGTTTTATTAGTGCAGGTTGTTTATCAATGCAGCATCTGCAGATATTACGTATTTTATCTATTTTTAACCCCTTTTGAAGGGCACCTCACACATTGTTCAGTGCGGGGTACAGAGCGTGTCCAAGCAGCTCTTGGTGAGCAGTGAATGAGCTGTAAGCCCGTTCCCTAAAAACCAGTGTGGATTTCAGCTGTGCTCATGGAATGCAAGTGGATTTTGGGTTGTATCTAAAACCCAAATGAGATTTAAAATCACGTCCTGAGTGAGGAGCTTCAGCTGCCGACTCCACCACGTCATTGTTGCCTTCCCACGTTGTGGCTTACTCCAGGTTATTCCTTTGGATGTGGCTGAGGACACAACAGAGAGCTCCAAAGCTGAGCAAGCTCAGCGTTCCACACGGGAAGAGTAACCCTGTGTGTTTTCCCAGGCGTCCTCGTGCCCGCTGCGCCCCGTGCTCTGCCAGTTCTGTGACATCCAGCTGGCCTTCAACAAGCTCCAGGAGCACGAGCTCTACTGCGGGGCCAGGACCGAGCCCTGCGGGCGCTGCGGCCGCAACGTCCTGGTCAGGGAGCTCAAGGAGCATCCCCGGCTCTGTGGGACGGAGGAGAAGGTGGACAAGGGCAGCGGGACAGCTCCGGGATTCGGGAATGAGGATGGAGGCGTGAGGAGCCGGCAGGGAGCAGGTACTGGGGGTGGGCTTGGGAAGAGACAGAGAGGGGGGAAAGGAGATTTAGAGCTGCTCTGGGACTCAGCTCCAGGGACAGAAGCACACAGACAGAACCCTTAGGAGACACAGCTCCAGGGTCAGAACTCTTAAGGGACAAAACCCCAGGGACAGAATCCTTAAAGGACAAAATCCCAGGGCCAGAACCCTTAAGGGATACAGCTCCAGGGTCAGAACCCTTAAAGACAGAATCTTAAGGGACAGAACCCCTAAGGATGAGAACCTTAAGGGAACAGCACAAACCAAAATCTTTTTTGAAGAAATCACAAGTGAGAAAAAGTGGACAAAGAAAGAAGAACTGGCTGCTCGTTTTGCAGCTGGTCCAGGTGTGAGGTTTTTTGATTCCTTTCTGTGAAGATACAGGATAGTGAATGTTCCAGAGGCTGGGAATGTTTACCCATGGGATGAGGTGTAAGCCAGGAATGCTGAGGTGCCTGGCATAAAAGTCCAGTTACTTCCTTTTTTTTTTGTCTCAAAGTATCTGGCTTGAAAATGAAACTGGAGTTGTTTGCTGCCTGTATTTTGGGCCATGATTTTTCTCCATCCTCCTGGATTTGGTAGAGGTGCTCTTGGCACCTCTGAACTCCAGGAGAGTCCACATGTGGAACCCTGGGGCTGAGTCTGATGTCCAGAGGGCCCATTTGATGTTCTCCCAAATTTACAGTATTTCTCTTTTGAAGGGGATGAGCTAGAGAGACCTGAAGTCCTCCATTCCCAACTTCCTGAGGACTGGGATGGTGACCTGGACTATGTGTTGGCTCTCAGCCTGCAAAGTGAGAATAATCCTCACCATAATACTGCAGCTGATGATCCCAGGGATTTCTGGGAATACGACTACACCAAAGAGCCTGGACAATCTGCCCATGGTGATGGAACAGACCTGTCCAACATCATCTCCTGTGACTCTCCAGAGTCCTTTGGCACATCAAACCACAGCAAAATAGGTATAAACACTGTTGTGGTGGGATTTATCCTTAAATTTGAGGGGAAGGGAAAAGGAAAAATTGTATTGGGAATGTTAAAGATTATGTAAGTTTTTTAAAAGGTCAAAATCAGTGATTTTGAGGCTCCTAAAGCAAAGCAGCAAGTGAAGAAATAAAAGCTTATTAAAAGTAGTGGGTCTCTGACCTTGGTGTATGGTGGGAGCCCAGGGGGGGAACAAGGTGCTCGTGGAAGTAAAAATGGTGGGAAGGAGGATCTGGGGGAAACCTGGAGTGCAGCTTGTTCTGAGAGGAGAAATGGCACCAAAGGGTTTAATGATGCAGCAGGAGGTGTTTTCACCAGGCTCCACAGAGGATGTAACACTTAATCCTTCCTTCTCTTGCAGGTGAGGAGATGATCATGTTGCCCTGCGAGTTCTGCGAGGAGCTGTGTCCTGCTGAAGATCTGATCCTTCACCAGGTCTGGGACTTCCCTGTGTCTTGGGGTTTGCAGTGAAGGCTTTTCTGTGGCTGTCACTGAAAAGGGTGTGGATGACATTGGGAGAACTCTGGGATTTGGGTCTTTGCCAAGGAAAATGGTTTTCGTGCCCACCTGGCTCGTCAGGTGATTTTTCTGTGTTGTTTGTGTAACAGACAGGGTGTAACCCAGCAAGTGCCTTTGCCTCGTTCAGTAAGAGAAGTTCTTCTCCAGTTCCATGGGAGTACGGTGGTCTGCGAGCTGGGAGGTCCAACAGCCACAGGAGTGTCCCTTCATCCCAGCCCCAAGCTGTCCAGGCAGAAGGAGACCTCATGATTCCCTGTGAATTCTGTGGCATCCAGCTGGAAGAGGAGATTCTCTTTCATCACCAGGTACTGAACAGGACAGGATCTGTTGGGCCTCATCCCATGGTGTGGCACATTTCAGGAGTTCAGGGAAATGTCCACACAAAGCCCTGGGATCTCTGTGAAGGGTTGTGCCACACTGAGGCTCCTCCTGAAAAGTACTGGATTAATTTGAAAGCTCTTGTCATGAAACTAAACAAAAGGGCCTGCAGTTGCACAATCAGAATGTTTGAGTCATGCAGAAAATGAAGTTGAGCCCTGGGTGAGTCAGCTGAGGGGAGAAAGGAGCACAAGGGTAAAACTGGGTGGGAGGGGAAGCCCTGGGAGTGCTGTGCCCAGGGAAGAGTCCCGTGGGATCTGCTGCTGTTACAGACAAGATGGGAGAATGCTGAGCTCACCCATTCTCTGTGTCATGGTTCATTCACGTTCTTACTCCAACAAACTGCTGAAGCTGGCGTTGGGTTGGCCTCTCCTGTCCTGGGGGACAGCAAAATCAGTGTTCTGGGAATGAGCTCAGAGCTTATCCTGGAATCCCAGAATGGTTTGGGTTGGGACGTTGAAGCCCATCCCACCCCCGGCCATGGCCAGGGACCCTTCCAGTAGCCCAGATTGCTCCAGTCCAACATGACAGGGGGATGTAACTGGATGAGCTTTAGGACTGCTCTCCACCTAAACCATGCTGGGATTCCATAGTAACAATTCCCTACTCACCTTGATGTCCCCAAGCGCTGCTGCTCCAGTGTTTCCCCAGGAATTTTCACCCGAGTGAGCCTCACTTGACCAGCACTGTGTGTTCTGCTGCAGCACCACTGCGACCTGCGCCCTGCCAGCCCCACAGGTGACATTCCAGCTCGGGAGCTGCCGGCTCCTCAGCCCCACGGGGACGGATGGGAATCGCCGGAGCCGGCTCGGCGGCGGATCCGGCACCAAGGTGTGGGCAGAGCACAGCCTGAGCTCCCCTGTGCTTGCACTGAGGCCACGCTCTTACCCTGCTGCATCTCAAAAATCTCCCATCCTGTGCTCTTGCTCTGGGGTTAGGGAGGGAGGATTAAATCACTGGAACTGTGTCCCTGGGGATGGACAGGGGTTGTTCCTGGTGCTGAAGTTGCTGTTGAGCTCCACGTGCTGTCCCTGCAGGAGATGTGGCTCCTTGGCATGCAGAAGGCTTTGGGAAGCTGGGGCTGTGCCCTGCTGCAGGGAGCAGGCTGAGGACGGAGGTGGCCAAGGCCGGGAACGCGGCGTTGTCCCCTCCAGGGAGAGCCGGGGACGCTCCGGCCGCGCGGGGGAAGCCCGGGAGGGGGAATGGCAGCGAGGGGACACCGAAGGACAGAGGTGACTCTGGGACAGCAGCCCGGGCAAGACCTGCTCAGCACTTCCAGGCAGAAACCTTCACTTCCAGCTCCTCCAGAGCTGCTCCAGCCCATCCAAGGTAACACCTTTGTCTTCTGGTCCATTCCACTTCTTACAGTGCAAATCTGGATCCCCTTGGCTTTTCCTGCAGCTGAAAGGGTTTTCAAAGGCTTTCAGATTCACCCAGTTGGATTTGGCTGGTGTTTATCTGAGTTTTAAACAACAAATTTAGGTTTTTACCTCGAAATAGAACAGACCCACTGGTCACTGGGATAAAACTTAGGATAAGGCCTCATTACCTGTCCATGGGAGTGCTCTGCTCTCACCTGGGCTCTGAACAGGAGCTGGTTCTGTCTGGGCCGGGGTCAGAGGAGGCACAAGGAGGCAGAGGCTCCCTGCTGTGTTGCCCTGTGTTTATCCAGCACGGGTGGCTTTGCCTCCTCTGAAGGTGTCCCTGTCCCTGTCCTGCAGCTCCGGCGCCGCGGGAGGAAGAAGCCTGGGGCTGGCAGGCGGGAGCAGCGGCCTCCGGCGCCGGAGCTCCAAGGTGAGGCTGCAGGGGCAGCTCCTGCTGCTTTTGGCGGGACAAGGAGCTGCTTTTCACAGCCCTCCCTTATGAACTCGTATTGGAAAACAGCATTTTTCTTTTCCCCCTCCCCTAAGGCAAAAGCGCAGGGCCCAGCAGCCGGACACCCGGAGGAGTGAGCCCCTGGAAAACGTGGAGCGCCCGGCCCTGTTCCCAGGCCCTGCCGGACTCGTCGGTCCAAGCGCAAGCAAATTCTGACATTGAGCTTCAGTTTTTAGGCAGTGACCATTTTCTAAATCTCTCTTTTTAATCTGTGAGAGCAAAGTTCAGGTTTTTATGTTTCTGATGGCCTCAAGCACCACCCCCAAGGCATCAAATTGAGTCTCACCTTGGGCCCCACCTGAGTTCTGTGTCCGTGTGGGCTCCTTGTGCTGCTCTGTGATGGGATTTGTGCCACCCTGAGCTCTGGGTGGGTCCTGGCCTGGAATGTTCTGGCACAGCCGGTGCTCCAGACCTGTCCCCCACACAGCAGGGTGAGGGTTGGGGCTCCAAGGCTCCTCAGTGCTGCATTTTCAAGTTAAAAGCTTTTCAAGTTCCTTGGAATAAAATTGATGCTGTCCCAAACAGTTGTGCAGTGGCCTCTGTCCCCTGGGGTGACACGGGGCCACAGCCCCTGGCTCCCCACCTTGGGAGGATCCATTCCCTGCCGTTATTCCCTGCCCCGGCTTCTGTTACTGTTGGAATCTCTGGGATTTTGGGAAGTGGAGCAGGTCCTGGGTAGCCCTGTGAGCATCAGCCTCATTAAGGAGGTGCAGCAGATGGCACTGGCAGGGCTAATTGGCCGCTCCTGGGGCAGGGTCGTTACCCAGGCCTTGTCTCAGGTGCCAGCTCCATCCCACTGGAACAGCCAGAGCCCAACCGTGGCTGGAGGAACTTCCTCCTAAAATAAAGACATTTTACAGACGCTCCCACCAAATGTGTTTATTTAGACATGAAAAGAAGAAAGGTATTTAAAAACAGGGGGACACCAAACCTCTGTTCTTCCCATTCCTGGGGCTGTGGGAAGCTCAGGGAATGGGAGCTGGTCCCTGAGGTTTGGGATGGATAACGGCGTGCCATGGGTCACAAATCATTAAATATGACAAATAATTAATGACTGAGGTGGCAGAGCCTGTGCTGTGCCTCAGGCACGAGGGAAATCCCAGAGGAACAACCTCAGCTTCCCTCTGGTACAAAATCCTTAAGTTTTGTTCCAAGTACACAAAAACAACCCAGAAAAATGGGATTTCAAGAGAGAAGCTGCAGCTCCCTTTCTCCCCCTTCTCCTCCCCCGGCTCAGGCAGCTCCAGCAGCAGATCCCATTCCCTGCAGCCCCAAAGAAGGACACAAACACCTCCAGGGATGTTAAGAATCTCCTTTATGCAGGTGTACACTCGATGGCCAAGAGCACTTACAGGTTAATGCCGTGTATGGAACCGAGATGGACACACACCAAGCTAGAACTAATACCCAGCTCCAGAGTTTTTCCATTGTTTAGTATAATTTTACATTCTGAATGAATATATATTAAAAAAAATAATAATAATCATCACAAACCAATCTTTGCTTCGACAAACAAGCCTAGTACAGACAATGTCAAGTTCATTTAAAGCACGAGGAATTAAGGATGATTAGAAAAGCTTTAATTAAAAGGCCATTTGAGCCACAGCTGAGGTGCTGCAGCACTTCCTTCCCAGGAGCATGGAATTAAAATAAAAAAAAAAACAAAAAAACCCCAAAAAACTCCCACAATTCCTCTTGTGGGGGCTCATCCTGTTCTCCAGAACAAACCAAAGTCGATGGAAGTTGGTTATCGGTGCGACATTTGTCCTGTAGAAGAAGCTTCATTTACACCCCCAGGTGCAAACGGCAGCGACGAGAAGTTCGTTATTTGTAATCATAAATAATTAACTGTAATAAATACGGATCAAGTAACGTTCCAGCGCGCGCCCGGGGCCGGGTGCAGGTGCGCTCCACTCGGATGCGCTGCCCAAAGGAGCGCACGCACAGTAGCAGCAGTTTCTTACTCACAGCTGGAACTGGAGCCTTGGGAACCGCTGGCACACGGAGCCCTCCGGGATGGCCCCGCGGAGTTTTGGGGCTGGAGCCCAGAGAGAGCCCAGGCCGGGGCCACAGCTCTGCCGTGGAATCCAGCCGGCGTTGCCCACGTCTCCAGTCTGGGAACGCGCGTCCCGACGGGAACAAACCGGCTCCCAGCCGCCCCTTCGGCTTCGTTTCCCCTCGGTCTTTGTAAACTCCAGGTGTTCCCGCTTGCTCCGAGTGGTTTCTGGGCTACATAAACGCTTCTACCAGGAAATGGACGAGATTGGAGAGTAAATATTCTTCCTACACGGATCTGTTCCCTGGACAGGGCAATATGCACGGGGAGGGTAACAGCTTCCTAACCACGGGGTTGGGAGACTCCGGATGCCGACGACTACCTACGACTGCTGCACACACATTCCCATTCCCACTCACTCATCCGGGAACAAGGACACCCATCCCAGACTCACACCGCCTCTCCCGCATCCCACGCACTCAGCATTCCCACTATTCACAATAATGTACAATAAATACATCTGGGATTCCCGGGAGCTGCTCCACGGGACACTGAGCTGAAGGTTCGGTCACCTCCCGGGCAGCACCGACGGATTCTGGGATGGTCTCTTCCTCAGAACTCAGGATCCAAGGGATCAGCAAAGCTGGAATGTCCCAGAAATCCTGGTGAGGGATGAGACACCTGTGGAGGGGCCGCTCTGAACCACCCAGAACATTCCACAGAACACCAGGGAAACGTGGAGCTGTTCCTGCTCGGCAGTCGGCTCCCGGCTTTCCACACAAAACAGGAACTTTATCTTCCAACGGGTGACTTCCTCCTCCTGCCAGGTGTCAGAGGTTTTTAGGATAATTTGCTCTTGGATCAAAGATTTTTGAGTACAAAAACGAGTTCCAGGTGTTTGAGCACCCCCTGGTTGTTCTGAGAGCTCACTGGGAAATGGGATAAAGTCCCGGATTTTCGGGATGGATTGTGGTATCTTACACCCTTTGGAGAGAAGCCGTTTTGTTCTGCTCATGTTTTAATTACAATAAATTATTTTGTTGCTAAGCAAAGCAGACATTCAAGAACATCTAGGGCAGGAACCCAATGGACTCACAGCCCTTTCACTGTTCTTTTGGAAATTTTCCCAAAAGTGTTGAGCTGAACCCCCCAGTTCCCTGTGGCAGCCCCTGTGTGCTTGGTCAGAGTTTAAAAAAATTTCAAGGAAAAGTGGTGGAAAGGTGGAAAAGCAGTTTGGCAGCAAAATTCCTGCTTCAGATCTCAAGCAAGTGCCACAAATTCCACCTGTGCTCTGCTCCTGCCCACGCAGTGATTCCCTCCCCACACCCAAAATTGGCATTTTTGTACTCAAAAACCTCTCGGGGGAGAGCGATCCATGAGCCTTCCCCCACCAAGGGCTCCCGGCCTCGGAATGCCCTCCCTGCCAGCGGTGTTTGCACGGGGCAGACCGTTGTGGATTACAAAATTAGAAATGTACAGGTGGAAAGGTTTTTTTTTTCCCCAAATTAAATTGTACACAAACCGGTCTTTACTAAACTATCCTACAAATAATCCACAAACAAGGCAGCAAAAAGAACCAGTCCACCACAAAGTCTACGAATACAAAATGGAAGTCGTCTTCCGGGAATTACTGTAACAGGAAGGAAGGTTCGGGAAATAAATTAACCCCCAGCTCATCCCACGGGAGGCGCTGGATGGGAACTGAAGGGGTTCCACTGGGCAGAGTCACGGAGTCACCTCCAGGCGTTCCCTGCTCCTGCTCAGCCGCTGAGCGGATCCTCCCGGTAGTGGATGGCGTAACGGAGCTTTTCCAGCATGATGTCCAGCGAGGAATACTGCGGCAGCTTGATCATGAACATGCACGTCTCCACTCGGATGTACCGGGAATCCGGGGAACCTGCGTGACAGCCAGGGGATAAAACTCAACCCAACGCTTCCCTTCCTGAGGGGACCCAGAATCCAATCCCTGCCTCTTGGGGGTCTTTTCAATCGGAAATATTGGCCTCATGACAATATTTTTCCAATAGTTTAATGATTTAAAAGCATTTTAGACAAATAGCAAATATCTCTCTGCATCTGTGCAGGGCTAAGTTTTAATTGTGGAATCCCACAACAGTCTGGGTTGGAAGGGATCTTACAGCTCATCCAGTTCCACTCTCCCACCATGGGCAGGGAGCCTTCCACTGGATGCAATTCAAGTTTTATGTGAAATTTCATTTTGACATCATTTAAACCCCAATTCTCTCCTTATTTCCTCTCATAACCCCCTGTCCCTCTGTGTCAGTGTTCATTAAATCCCAGTGAGAGGGGGGCTGAGGCTGGGACAGAGCTGGGAGCAGAACCAGCTCCTTTCCCTCGGGAAGCGGCCGTTCCGTACCTGCGGCGCCGTCGGGGGGGGCGATTTTCATGGGATAGGGGGGGACGTGGGCGGTGTCGGGGCCGCCGTCCTTGCAGGGGCAGGTGAAGGGGATCCTCTCCTGGTTACAGGCAAACTTGATGAACTTGCAGAGCTCCTCCTGCGTGAACATCTCCAGGGCGCTCCAGAAGAACTCGATGTGCTGGTCGGTCTCCATCAGTCCCACCTGGTACATGGTGTGTGCCTGAGGGGACAGGGACACACGTCCACTGCTGTTCTGTCCCCTCCCCTCAGCAATCTTCCCCACTACACTTCTAAATAAAGGAAGCTCAAACTCTTCTCTCTGCACAAGCCCCACCCTGTTATTTCCTGAATCCAGTGAAATCTTAATAAACTTCCCTGGGGGCCAAGGCAGTGTCCAAAGTGTCCCGAAGATGTCCTGGCTGTACCAGAAGCAGAGGATTCTCCCCTCTCCCCCCTTCCCATGGGAGGATCCCCCTCTCTGTGTCCCACAGGAGCGTGGCCAAAGCACCTTGAGGAATTCCAGGTTGATGTAGGGAAGGCCACAGGTCCTCAGCTCCATCTCCAGGGGGGTGAGTGTGGTGAGGAGCTGCAGGGGGATGATGGAGCCCAGCCCTGCCCTCACTGCTGTCATGCACTCCGGGGTCTGCAGCTCCCGCATCCGCAGGCTCCGGATGGCGGCCGCGTACACGTCCTTGTTCTCCCACCTGCAACAGGGCCAGAGATCTGGGATGAGGGAGGAACACCTGGGAGAGCCCTCGTGCCCCACCCCGTGTTTCACATGGAGAGATCCTGATCTGGAATAATCCAGAGTTAGCAACACACACTTTGCATTCTGATGCTTCCCAGTTAATTCTGCTGTCCTCTGCTTTCTCCTCCCACCTGCCCATCCCTCACAACTGGGACCAGCTGTTCCTCTGTCTCTTACAGAGCCAAACAGTGATCCCAAGTTCTGCCAACTTCTCACCAAGCAAAGCTTTCCCAGATCATTCCAACTTGCTACAAAAGCACCTCTGGAGAGGCCGTGCTTGGAGAACGATTCCAGAGATATTCTGTGCCACACCCTGCCTGGAAGGCTGCTCCTTACCCCACAGGGATGTGCCTGCCCCTGGGACACAGCTCCACCTCCTCCCCAGTGAGGCTCAGGTAGGTGAATTTGCAGCAGGGTTTGTTGGGGCAGTCAGGGCTCTCTGTTGCCAGGTGCTGGGAGGCGATTTCGGCACACAGAGCTTCCAGCTCCGTCTCGTCACTGATCTGTCGTGGAACAAGGACAAGGACCTGGTCACCAGCGTGGCACTGCCTCCTCACAGGTGTCCCCACAACAACAGGGACTCACTCCAACACCAAAACCCTGCTGTGGGGATTCTGGTCTGCCTTAGCAATTCCAGTGAATATTTCAGAAGCCGGAATTCCACCGTGCCCGGCAGCAGGGGAGAGTGGGAAACTTCTCCAAGGCAACAGGATGTAAAATCCTGCAGCCAAGAGGAATCAACTCATCTCCAACCCTGCTTCCATGAAAACCACCTGGCAGCCACCAGCGAGGTCAGGCAGCAATGTGCCGTGGGGGAATCCTGAGGAAAAGCAGGGAAGAGGGAAAAGGGACCTACATTTTCAAATTTTTTGACGTAGTTGTAGGTGAGGATGTCAGCTTCCTGCAGATCCAGGTCAGGATCCAGGGGCTCTCCCACCAGGGTCTTCCAGAAGGAGGGCAGGAGGTCCAGGGGCAGAGGAACATCGGCTCGGATGGCGATGCCCAGGAGCTGCCCGAAGAAATGGAACAGCTGCTCCTCGGCGTAGGTGATGGGGCTGGGGGTCAGGATGTACTTCCCCTGGGGGGAAAAGAGGGCACACAGGGCAGGATTGACCAGCTGCCCACAGCCTGAGGGGCTGTGTTAGCAGGCCTGTGGAAGTGCTCCTGACTGGAACAGGAAGGATCGTGTTCAGCTGGATACCAAAGGATCAGCACAGCAGGAGTCCCTGGATTTGGTGTCACCTCATCCCCTCCCGATCAAATCAACCCCAGAAAGTTGGTTCCCATTTTGCCAACTGTTGACCAACACTCAGAATTTTCTGGACTTGTTACATCAGTTTGATATCCAAGTCCTTCAGTTCTGGAAGATGTTTCTGAGCCTGGATTTGCAGAGCCAGGTTTGCTGCACAGTTGGTTTTTAGCAGAGGGAACTGAGTGGTTTCCTACCCTAAGGATATTCCCAGGAAGGAATTACTGAGAATTCTTTGGACCATCAGCTTTATCTTGTTTCTAGAGAACATTTACTGCACAAAATAAGACACTAAATAGCATGGATGGAGCATCTTGGCAATGTGACACATCTTTCTGGTGACATTCCTGGAGTAAGGCCACAGAATAAAAATTGATGGAAGTTCACCAGTTTGGGACAGACACAACTGAACCTCCCTCACTCTGAACGCTGCCCAGGAGTTTTAACTCTGCTCTATTTTATTGCCTTGGCTCCTTCTCCAAGTACCTGCTGCACACAAGGGGTGCAACATGGGATTCACCAACTTCCAGCTCTCCCAGGATGTGGGACCTGCTTGGCTTCATGGATCTGAGGCCTCTCTCTGCACCTCTGACCAAATGTGTCCCACTCCCGTTCAAACCCAGCGTTCAAAAAGAGAAAAAAACCCTCATTTTTGGCCTTGGGATCTCACACCTTGTTCTTATTGACAGCAGAGCTGGGGCACAGCAGGAGCAGGGAGAGGGAGGAGCTCTGGAGCTCTTTACACACTTGCCAAAGGAAGTGACGGAAAGATCCACCTGGAAAAGAGAGAGGGAGAACAATGAAAATATTCCTTTTTTCCCAGCCAAATTCTCAAGTGCTGCTTTGCTTTCCAGCACGCCAAGAACAGCAGGAATGTTTGCTCCACCAGCTGGCCTGCAAATGGGATTTGGTGCTGCATTAGGAGATGGATGGGGCTGTCCTACAACAATGGAGATGATGCTCCAGGGATCAGCACAGCTGCTGAGCCACAGCCATAACATTTATCTCCTCATAAACACTGTCAGTACCACCACAGCCCTTCAAAAGACAAGAATTCCCCCTGGGAGAAGGCCCCATGGAGCCCTGGCTCAGCTCACTTCCTTTACCCCTCAGACAGGTGACAGGAGCTGTGTTCTGGGCTCTCTGGCTCCATATTCCCCCATGGATCTCCACCAAGGACCAGCACAGCCCACGTGGATTTGGAGAGCAGAAATCCCTTTTCTCTTTGGGATCTGCCTCAACAGCTCATGGAACACCTCTGCCAAGCTGAACCCCCTCAGCCCACGGTGCAAACACTGAGGAACCACCAGCCCAAAGACAGCCACCATCCAGGGGGATCCCATTCCTCTCCACGCACAAGGGAGTGCTGCTCCTTCAAGCCCACCCCAGGCGGGTCCTGCTGCAGAGCTGGGCTGCTCCTGGGGGATGTCACTCGGGCTGTCCCTGTCCCCACACCCCCTGGAGCCCTGTCCCAGGGTCACTCACTGGTGCCGTGCACCTCCTCCCCGGTGAAGCGGATGTTGAAGGCGTAGGTGGGGTCCCCCCCGCTGGCCAGTTTGACGCAGAGCTGGGACGAGGGCACGCAGCCCAGCTGCCGGGCGGCCTGGCAGAAGTAGGAATTCTCCGAGGAACGGATCTCCCCTGTCCGACACAAAGGGGAAAAATGAACCTGCAGCCTCACAAATCAGCAGCTGAGCTGGGAAGGGAAAGCAGCTCTGGCTTGTTGCAAGGTGACTTGTTGGGAGGAGCTTGCCATACCTCCCACGATTTCCAGGGGATCCAGGGTGATCTCTGGGGCTGCGTGGTCAGCAGTTCTTTGGACGGTGGCATTGAGCACTCTGTTCATGACAGTGACTTTTGTGTCATAAAAGATTAAACCTGAAGGAACAAACACATTTCAGCAGAGTTAATCTACCCCTGAAATTCTCCGGTGGACAATGGCAGAATAAAAATTTCCCCTTCATTAGGTAGGTAAGACATGGCCAATCTAAAATTTTTTTTAAAAAAATAAAAAATTCATAGAATCACAGAATGGTTTCCATGATTCCACTCATCCAATTCCACCAGGAACACCTTCCATAGTCCAGGTTTCTCCAAGTCCCACCTATTTGCTCCTCATGTTTTCTGGAATAAGTGCACTGATGAACACAATTCCAATGTTCTATAAATAGATCCCAGCAACTCCACCACAATCTCTGTAAATAGGAACACTTTGCCAAATACTTTTCAGCAATCTGAGATGTTTTGACAGCAAAGCTACAGGCAAGAAATGATAAAAAAATAGGGCTGTGACACTGCCCCAAAAATATATTTAATACCTCATATCTCTGTGAAGAGAAATCTCTGAACATTCCTCACTCCCCCACACTGGTTCAGGAGTGGTTTTTTTCCAGCTGGGCCAATACAAAAACCTCCTTTCACACACTGACACCCCTGGTAAATTCTCTATCTTCTTCTTCATAAAACAAATTTGGGCCATGTAATGACCCAAATCTTGGGGTTTTTGGGTGTCTAATGAAAAACACTCTGATGCACTTTTAGTATTTCCTTGATCTTTCTAATGCTACAACAGCAAAGCTGTTGCCCTTTCACCTGATCTGCTTGTTAACCAACAAAGAATTTTGACTTCTGGATACTCCCAAGAGGGTAAAGACCCACAGACACAGAAGATGGAACAACTCAGTGGTCGTGGTGTCACAAGGATAATCCCCCTCTCCTTGAAAAGCAAACCGAGAGAGAAGTGGCCTGTGGTCGGTGTCCCCTGCTCAGTGTCCCCTGCTCAGTGTCCCCTGCTCAGTGTCCCCTGCTCAGTGCCCAGCTGACCTTTGGCCTCCTGCAGTAAGGCAGCGATGCTGTTCCCGTACATCTCGGTCTGGCGCAGCTCCACCAGCGGCAGGAAGAACGTCTCCAGCGTGGTGTTGAGGGACTGCAGCAGGGCAAAGCGCAGCCTCAGGCTCTCCACGGGGACATCTGCGGGGGGAAACTCAGTCAGACAGATTCCCCACCTCCTGCAAATGCCAGCAGGTTTGGTCCAGGAGCAACACAAGCCCCTTCCAAAGCAGCCCCTCTGATCCCTGTGCTGAGGGTGCAGGAACAGCTGTGATCCCTGACATTCCTTCCTGGATCTTGAGTCTCAGGGTGTGAGCCCAGAATCCTCCATTATCACTGAATTCTCCTGCTAAAGTGTTTAGGACAGGATTTAAGTAACTAAAATCTGCCCTAAGTCAAGAATGGAAACCCAGCCTGCCTTCCCCTGCAAGCTGAACTCACCAGCTATTTCCTGTTCCAGCCTGGAAAGCAGGGAGCAGCTGCAGTGCATCCCTGACTTTGCCCAAGCACACCCAAGGAGAAAGAAGAGCCAGACTCAGCACTCCCCTCATCCCACACTCAACCTCCAAAGGAACACCAGGAGCACTCCCGACTCCTCCCACGAAAAAGCCCCGATGCCAACCATCCCCACATACTCAGGAGACAGGAAATCCTGGGATCTGCTGCGTCAGCCGGGTCCAGGTACACCTCGTGGGGGTGGAGGCGAGCGGGGGTGATGGCCAGGTGGCGGCACAGGCGGTTGATGTACTGCACCAGGGCCACGTCCATCTCCAGGCTCCACTTGCGCGACGCCTTCTGCGCGTGCCTGGCGTCGATGCAGGCACACCTGGCACGGGACAGGGCAGAGCTGCTCACTCACAGTGTGCTGGGCAGCTACACCTGGAGTACAGCTACACCTGGGGTACAGCTACACCTGGAGCACAGCTACACCTGGGGTACAGCTACACCTGGGGTACAGCTACACCTGGGGTACAACAGCTACACCTGGGGTACAGCTACACCTGGGGTACAGCTACACCTGGGGTACAGCTACACCTGGAGTACAACAGCTACACCTGGAGTACAACAGCTACACCTGGGGTACAACAGCTACACCTGGGGTACAACAGCTACACCTGGAGTACAGCTACACCTGGAGTACAGCTACACCTGGGGTACAGCTACACCTGGGGTACAGCTACACCTGGGGCACAGCTACACCTGGAGCACAGCTACACCTGGAGTACAGCTACACCTGGAGTACAACAGCTACACCTGGAGTACAACAGCTACACCTGGGGCACAACAGCTACACCTGGGGCACAACAGCTACACCTGGGGTACAGCTACACCTGGGGTACAACAGCTACACCTGGGGTACAACAGCTACACCTGGGGTACAGCTACACCTGGAGTACAGCTACACCTGGGGTACAACAGCTACACCTGGGGTACAGCTACACCCGGGGTACAGCTACACCTGGGGTAGGACCTGGTGCTCTCCACTCCCCTTTCCCTAAGCAGAGCTGTTTCATGACAGGAATCCCAGTGTGAGGCCAAGAGCTGATTCATCACCTGCTGCTCCTCTCTGGTATTAAATAATTAGGCACAGAGGCACTGCCTATTAAGCTCTCTTAGTGCACTATCTGCTCTGGAGATGATAAAGGACAATTAGCCTGTGGCCTGACATGGGCAGAGAAGGAGAATTCATTTAAGGGATTTTCTTCCTTTACAATATTAAGAAGAAATTTCAGTTCTGTCTTCTACAGCATTTCTGTGCCAGTTAAGCAATGACCCAGTGCACAGGCTGGAGAAGGAAACCAGAGACAGACATGGAGCTACAGTTCCCTTCAGGATAATTTATTATACAGTTTGGAAGCTCTAAAGGACACCGTGGCATCTGATTTTGTGGGCCATGCTGTGCACAAGAAATCAGGACCTGCATTTGGACAGAGCATGACTTTTAAAATGCATTTTGAGGAAATAACTGATTTCCTCACAGGCCTTGCCGCCATGGAGGGGAGTGTTAAAGCTTCTTGGATTAGGAGCATTTGGGATTGAGTGTTTCAAAGTGAGCAGAGTGAATCAGTATCACCTGCTCAGAGAGATTTTCCAGCTGTACCTCTCAAAGTGCAGGTCGTAGCCACAGGACAGGATGGCTCTCCACACGCTCCGGATGTCCTGCTTGGAGCGGTCCACCACGAACCGGTGAAACCCATCCAGGGTCAGGTACTTCTCCTCAGGAACTGGCACCAAACACAGACCAGCAAAGAGTTCATCACCTGCCATGAGGTTCTCACCCACACAGGAGCAGGAGGTGGCTGCTGCCAGCTTCCTCCTGCTCTCTCATCCCACCATGGACCCTTTTTGGGGGAGCTCCATCTATCACACCTTGGTCACGTCCTCCTCAGCCATTGGCACCTTCTCACTCCCCTAAAGGGCTCAAATCCCCCCCCTGCCCCTCTGGAACCCCTCCCTCTAACCCGGTACCAACGATCCCTACTTGGCTGGATGCTGAAATTCCCCTTTTCTGAGCTAACCTGGCACTTCCTACCAGGAAGAGGGGAGTCCAAACTCATCTCTCTTCACTCTTCCACCTGACTAGAGAAAAGTTCTGAGCACAACCCCTGGCATGGCATGGCTGTGCTGTCTCCTCCCCAAGTTCTGAGCTATCTCCATCACCTTTTTTATCCAATTTTCTACTTGCAACTGAAGAATTTCCCGAAATAAATTGAGAAGCACAATTTAAACCCATCTGGTTCAATTCCATAATATCCCAAACCCTCACAACCCCACAGCCTTGGAACTACACCCCTTAGGAAGTTTTCTGCATGGTTTATTGACATGCCCTACACACTGCTGGACCCAGACTTACAGACACAAATAAAAGCAGCATTTTAAATCACTATTTAAAGAAATTAGCTAGACTAGTTAGAAATAAAGACAAACCAAATCTATCATGAAGTCATATAAACACGCCAATAAAAATAATTATTCTATGATGCAAAATTATAAATAATTCTCTGTAGCTCCTACCTTCCTGTTTCTTTGTGGGAGATTTCTCAGGGTCCTTCTCCTCAGGTTTGCTCTTCTCAGGAGATTTGGGCTTTACAGTGGGTTTCTTCTCACTTAAGGCTGTTCGGCTGAGGGACGAAGTGGGTGTCAGGGCCAAAAGTTTTCTTTCATTTGTGCACAAAATCCCAAAATTGTCTGGAAGGACCCTAAAAAGCCCATCCAGTTCCATTCCTGCAATGGGACACCTTCCATAGGTTGCTCCAAACCCTGTCCAACCTGATCTGTTTTTGTTTTTTTTCTGGAATAAGTGCACTGGGATAGAACAGTGATGAACACAATTCCAATGTTCTATATATAGATCCCAACAACTCCACCCCAATCTCTGGTAAAAGAAACACTTTGCCAAATAATTTCCAGAAATCTGAGATGTTCTGACATGGATGTGTTTCCCTGTTCCAATACAAGGAAGCACAGAGGGATGGGGGAGGATAAATCCTGGATTTCTACAGTGAAATCCAATATTCCACAAGTGCCACAAGGCTGAGGACACCCACCTGACACTGTTGAGCATAGACTTCTCCTTGGTGGGGGGTTTGGTGACCGGGCGCTTGGTGCTCACCACCTTCACCGGGTGCTGCTCCTTGCCCGCCTTGTTGTACTTGCTCTTGTCAAATTTGGGCTTGGGAACTCCGTATTTCCTTAAAATCTTCCAAGACAGAAAGTGAACTGTCACCCAGTGCTTTCAAGTGACACCAGAAGAGGCTGAGAACAGCTGGCAAAGCCCTACCTGGGTCAGCTGGTCCTCCAGAACCTTCTTGGGAGGGCGGACGTTGGTGAAGAAGATGTGGAGAAGGTTCCCAGGGGTTTGGGAGTTGATCTGCTCCTTGCTGAGGTAAATGTCAGCCACCTTGATGGGCTTGGCTGGGGTCAGGCTCAGCATTTGTTCCGAATGGACACAGCTTTTAAAGATCTCTGTGAGGACTTCACGAGCACCTGGGACCAGCTTTTCACCTAATGAAAAAAAAACAAACCAAAAACCAAAAACAAACCAACAATTTGGTACAGAATACTGTGAGAACTGGTTAGAGGTTGAAATGTGAAAACAGATTTTGCATTCAGACGAAATATTCTATCACATGGCACTTGCTTTGAGATGGAAAAAAACCATAAATCACTTCTTCAGTGAAAAATCTCCTTCTGCACCCATTATAGAGAGAGTTGGCTACATCCTGTAATTATTACTTGAGGAAGCAGTGGGGATGAAAAAAGCAGTTTGTTTTTCATGCCAGGATAAAAATTATGTTGTGCAGACAGACACCAACACCTATCAACTGAATGAGCAGTCAAAAGTTGTACCAGTGGCTCTTTTCTCAAAAAAAGTCCCTAAAGAATTAAATCAGTAGTTTTTTGGGTTGATGAGGAGTGTTTTGGTTATTTATTTATGGTTTATTTGATTATCTGGGTGGCCAACTGAGCAAGGTTCAGCTTGCAAATAGCTCCTGGAGGGATAAAACTTGCTCTGGATTTTCTCCCTGGCTCGTTGTCACCCCGGATTTCTACTGAAGCAAGAAGAATCTGAGCCCTGTTCATCCCCCAAAATGCTGAACACAAGACATATTTGCCAATATCGAACCACCTACCTTTTATTGACTTATCATTGAAATAATCTTCTAGTGCTGGGCTCCCCTGGGTGTCAAACAAACTCTGATTGACAGTGGAAACAGTTAAAATCTCTTCAGTTGACATCTCCATGAGCTCATCCTCCCCATCCAGGCTGGACAAACCAATGAGGTCACTGCTGTTGAACAGGCTGGCTCGGATTTTCTCTATTTTAGCTCTTGACCTTATCTGTACAAATAATGAAGTTAGTTCACAGCAATTCTGAGGAAACAAATTCATTTCCATTCATAGGAATTTGGGGCTTAAGCCTTTCCCCCCCCTCCCCTCCCAGATAATCATTATTGCTTCTCCTCTCTCCTGTATCAATAATTTGATGCCAAAATTCAGGTGCAGCCTAGAGAAAGATTCATGGAAATCCTCATGCTGGGAGTTAACCAAACACAGCTCAGATCCACCCATCCCATTCCTCAGGCTGGAGACAGCCCTTGGCAACAGCAGGGAAGGAGCTGAGGGTGTCAGACTGGTAAGATGGCATTATTTGTAACTCTGCTGTCCCTGCCTCAATTCTGCACTCTGAAAAATCTCAATTTGCACAGGCCTTGAAGCCTCAGCTACACAGACTGGGAAGGGGAACAGCAATTTCCTTTGATTCCTAGAATAACCACTAGCAGAGCAGCTCCAGACTTGGGATAGTTTCCATGTGAACACTGGCAGCTCTCTCTCCACACTTAATGCTTTATTTCAATGATGTCTTCACGTCAATTAACAGCTCATGAATAGCAACTTGCAGAGTTTCCATCTGAATAAAGCTGATTTTCTTCTAAAAGAGGAACTGATACAATCCCAGACTATACAAAAACATCTCTCTCCATTGCCAGGCTGCCAGGAATGGCTGTGCTTCTGGAAGCTCCTGATAAATCTGCAGCAGGCAATTCATGGAAGCAGCAGAGAGGAAGGTTCTTGTGCAGAGCTGAGCACCTGGAGTGACCCAGCACTGATCGCAACCACCCACAACGCTTTTAAAAATTAATTTGGAGCCAGACAGCAACAAAATTTATCATCTCTCCTAAAGTACCTTTACAGAGGAATCCATAGGTGGCTCAAAATAGGTGAAAATGTACTGATTAAACATTAAACAATTGCTTTGTGGGTCAAACCAAAAGGCCCCCAATCTCTAAATTCATCTCAGTGGTGGCCAGAGCATATCTTAGAGAAAGGCACATGAAAGGAAATGAATTGATCTTTCTCCTGGTGTGTTCTCTGCACAGCAGTTTAAAGATTTCCCCAGCTGGAAGCTGCACTGGCTGCTGTGCTCCACAGCTACCAATCCTCCAGGAATTTAATCCCTTAGGAATTCATTTATGGTCTTGGCTTCAGCAGCACTCTGTGAAAACGAGCTCTACAAGCTGGAACACACAAGAGCTCTTCCCTACTTCCCTCTGTGCTCCACCTGCTGCTGGATCACTCCACTACTGGGTCCCCTCAGTCCTTCGAGAGACAGGGATTGTTCCCAAGACTGTGAATGTGGAGAAGGGAATTCTGTGCTCCTCAAGCCATCCTGTCCAAGCTGAGAGCTCCCAGTCTCCCATGCTCTTAGACACGCATTTACCCTGCACCTGTTGAAAGAGCCAGTCCCTAGAGTGAGATCCCATTCTCCCAGAAAACCCCGGCTCCAGAGGTTCCTCTCCGTTACCTCCACCACAGCGAAGCCCTTGATGGGCCGTGACAGCAGCGGCTGATTGTCCAGAGACGTCACGGTGTACATGGAGCCCACGTCCGACACCGACGCCGTTTCCACGTTGTCCAGCGGCTCCCCGAGGCTGCCCAGGCTGCCCAGGCTCCCGGTGCTGCAGTGGGAAAGATCCAAACTCTCCTGGCTGGACACCACGTGCGGCTGCTCCAGCAATCCGGGCGGGATGGCCAGCTCCAGCCCTGCTTGGAACTGGTCCACGGAGATGTCGCTGACGGTGCGGGATATTCCCTGGGAGCTGCAGAGGGAAGCCTGGCTCGTGGATGCCGAGGCGCTGACGCTCATGGCGGGGGTGACGCTGCTGGAGCTGCTGATGTCCAAACTGTCGGCGCTGCTGGAAACCGTCGGCTTTTCCAGCTCCGTCCTGCACTCGCCTCCTTCCGCTTTGTCCTTGCTTTTTTTGGGATCCTCTTCCTGCAGAGGGATGTAGATCTCATCCTTGAAGACCCCCCCGTGGGCATTGCAGGCCTTCCTGATGGCGTTCCTGACAGTGCCCTCCTCCAGGTGCGTGGGGATGCCGGAGATGACGAGCAGGCGGCTGTGGGCCGTGGGCCCCACCAGGGCCTGGCAGGCGTCTGCCACCGCATCGTTGGTCACCCCCAGCCCCTGGGGATCCTTCTTTGTCAGGTGCCTGAGGATTATCAGCAGGGTCAGAGCTCTGTGGAACCACAGCATGTCCTCAGGCTTGCTGCCCCCGATGCTGAGCAGCGCCGCGTCCGTCTCGGCCGCCCTGGATGAAGCCCTTTTCCCCGAGGATGAGGTTTTTTCCCGCTTCATTTTGACTTTTTTCCTCTTGGACAGCAAGCTTGGGCTCTGTGGTGTCTGCCCTGGCGAAGATGAGGACGAGGAGGAGGAGTCACTAAGATTTGGGGCACTGGTGGATGAGATCACATTGGCTGTCACGCTCATGTTGATGGGCAAGGTGACTTCTGCCACAGCCAGGCACACTTCCATCAGGGCGTGGAAGTAGGTGGAGAATCTTCCCTGGTCGGCCACTCCAACCCCAGAGCCACCACAGGCATTCCCAGACACCCAGTTCTGGGTTTCCTCATCGTAGAGCTTGTGCAGCTCTGACTGCAGGGCCATGAGCATGGCCAGGCAGGGGTTGAGCTGCAGGGCGATGGATGAGGACAATCCTGCTGGATTCTTCTTCTGCTCCAGATTGTGGATCTTGCGAAGCAGCTCGGCCAAGAGGTGAAAGATCAATTCCTTCACACACGCTGCCATGTCAGTTGTCCAGAGGAAGTTGCCTGTGTGAGGAAGGCAAGGCACAGCAGTGAGCAGAGTTCCACTCTTAGCAAAAAGTGACATTAAAAAAAAGCACCAGAAAAGCTCATTTCAACATCAGTAAGAAAGACAGGAAGGTTATTCTGAGAACTGCAAATCGACAGAAAATTTCTGGAGTTTGAAGAAAATTTCATTACAGTGGAAGAGCTCAGAAAATTTCAACTGTAGTTTTTGTTTCCTAAACTCTCCACCTGAGCCAGCACATTATCAGTGCTCATTGCTAGGGAAATACTCCATTCTCACCTAAAAATTCCACTACTTGCAAGAGAACTGAGGCAGGAATAGTATCCAGTTCATCTTCAGATTTTCCATCCCCATCTTCTAATTTCCAGGTTAAGAGCTGTTCCGTGAATGCCATTGCCAGGGGGAATTCCAGGGGCAGGGAGTGCAAGACCAACACAGCTCCAGGAGGAGGAGACACTCCTAAGCAAAAAGACAAAAGAAATTCCTTATCATGATTCTGAGCACTGATAAAGTAGTAACATTTAGAATTTTTTCAAAGCTAAACTTATGTAGAGAGAATTTTCTCACAAGTAGCACCTTGTATTAAACAAATAGGAATGTTTCTCTATATCGATAAGTTAATATAATCTATAATTATAAATGCACAGAGAACATTTTACTCACATAAAGAAACAGAGTAATTTTGAGCCTGAACGTATCTAAATATACACACAGAACTCCCCCCAAAATAATTTATTTCTGTCTGATGAGCACTGAAAATAACATCAGCAGAAGAACTTTCAGATCTCCTAGGGGAAGTTTTAAGAGCTCACTGCACCCAGTCACCTTCACTGCTCTAAATCCAATCTCTCCCTTTGGGCAAGAGTAGAAAGAATATTAATTATTCTTCTTGCAGGAGAAGCTGGGGTGACCCCTAAGAATTGCTACACTGCAGATATATTACTCTGTGGATAAGAGTAATACAAACACCTAAAAAAGCAATAAAAAATTATTCTCCATCTGAAACAGCTCCTCAAACACCAACAGCACCACCACTGCAGAAATCAGTATTTTTAATCAAATATTTTGAATACAAACACTGCTGGGTGAACTCCTGGAATATAAAAACCAGGATCAGATGGTTGCCAATGTTTATAAATCCAGGCTTTTTTTGGTTTAGAATGAATTCCTTGTACAAAAGTCCTAACCGCTGCTAGGACCAGCACACAGGACGGTGCTGCAGAGGCCACAATCAAACTGTTCCCAGCTCTGAGAGCTCAGTGCAGGCTTTTCCCTGGTGCTGTGGCTGTGCTCACCCAGTTTGATGTGCACCCTGTCGGTGGGGGTGATGACAGCCGGGTACTGGTTGGTGGTGGGGGGCGGTGTCAGGCCGGTGTTGGTGGGGGAGGCGTCGCGGGGGTAGCACACGGCCTCGATCAGGTTCAGCTGCCCGTTCCTCTTCACCTTGTGGCCCAGCCCATAGACCAGCACCCGAGCCCAGGGCGCCTTGTACAGGGACGAGCTGGGGAAACAGCAGCACAGCTTGGTTAGGCTCAAACCAGCTGGAAAACGTCCCAGCCACCACTCAGAATATGTCTTAGAGAAGAGAAAATTAAAAAAACCCAGTAACCCCATCCCCAGGGCTGCCAGGCTCAGACCCAGCTTTGCCCCTCTCCGTGACTCACTCTTTTCGGAACCCAGACTGACTTTCCTTGCAGGACACAATCACAAAGGCAGCCCCAGGAAAATTCACATCCATGTTGACCTTGGATTCGGAAATTGGGAATTCTTCAGCAGGAAACTGTTCTGGTGCTGCCTGTAACAGGACAATTCATCATGGAAGATCACAAACAGCAGCAAATCTCCTCCCCCTTATAGAGTGCCCTATAGCCAATGTATTTAATTAACTGCAAATTATGACACAGTGGGAGGCTGCTTCATTTTAATTCAGTCCAGAGGGCTGCTACTGCCTCTGTTTTCAGTCACTCAGAGAACAAGGACTCCTGAGAAGGGAACCCAACGCTCCCATGAAACATGAGTGAGTCCTTCACCTGCAGAAAGGAGCAGATCTGTTTGGTGAGGTCCAGCAGACTCTCCTCTCCCTGATGCAGCGTCCGAGTGATGGCCACAGTGAGCCACTCCCTGATGGCCTGGGAGTTGCCCTGGTAGAAGAGGTCTGTGGCAGCACAGGTCTGGGAGTGGATGCAGTGCTGCAGGGACTGGGCCAGGAGAATGGAGCTAGAGCTGATGGTTCCATCTGGAATGATGAGGAAAACAGCACAAATTTGGAGAGCACTCCAACTGTTTATGTAGCCTGGAAAACAAAAGCTGTAAAACACCTGGAAGATTCCCAACCTCTGTTTCCAAGTGGAAAACTCCAAGTGGAAAAGCCAGCAGGTGAAAGGAGCCAGCCAGGCCCAGCCTTGTGGCTGCATTGGCCTCTCCATTCCAGCTGTGCCCCTCACCAGCCTCAGCCCAGCCCCAGGTGAGGGCAAACACGGAGCTGTGCCACCACCCCAGCTCATGCTTAAACACCATCATTATTAACCAGCTAATAAAGAAATACCAAATTTGGTAACTTTTTTGTCCCCAGGAAAGGACTGTACCGAAGAAGAGCTGTGACAAAACCAAGTGTTTACCAGGAAGAGGTGGTGCAAGAAGCTGGTTGGAGAGCAGCTGCAGGTGCTCCAGGGTGATATCCCGGATGGCAGGAATGTGGAACAGCCGGGTGAACATGTGGGGAGATTTGGGAGCAAAAATATTGAGCAGAGCCATGCGACAGTAGAGCTTGGCCAGGGCAGCTTCACTCCTCAACAGCTCCCTAGGGAACACAAACATTAATTCTATTAATTCCTCAACATTAAATACAACCATGACAATAAGATTGAGAAGTTTGTACTGCTTAAAACAGAGCTGTAGCAGGTAACTGTACTACAGGAAATGCTCTTCAGGTAATTCAAATTCAGGTAATAAAGTGCCTTTAAGTAACTACATCTCTTTTTTCACCTGTGAATTTGGATGTTGGTGTTATCCAGGGTGACCAATCCGTTGGTTGCAGTCCTCCTGTATCCTGCAGGTGGCCTTTCCAACATGTCAATGGGATACCAGTACCTCACCAGGACTCCCTCACTCCGCAGATAGGTCTCGACTTGGACCAGCTCATTCACCTGCAACAGCAAACCCAGCACTGTCAGAAACACAATAATTATAACCACATCTTTCCTTCCAAGAGAGCCCCAATCCAGCTCTCTGAGCAGTTTTTGCTCCCAGCTGTGTGATGCTGATCCTTCCAAGTCCTCCCAGCGTGTGTTTACTCACTGAGTCCACATCCAGGACAACCCCATGAAGGCCAAATGTCTTCAGCATGCCCCGAATGGCAAATTTGGGCAGAGCCGTTCCGACAGCGCTGCTGGTGACGTTGTTGCTGTCAGGAGAGCGAGTCACCACGGTGAGACCTGGAGAAAGGGACACCACTTTGAAGGTGTTTTCCTCAGGTGACAACTTCTGCAGTGGGTCCCAAAAACCTCTGAGCTTTTCTTTACCCCTCAGGATCCGCTGTGCTGCCCTTACCTTTCCGTACTTTATCAATCGTGAATTTGTTTGCTTCATCTTTGATATCCTCAATGGTGGGAAGGTAGAGATCCCTTGGGATGCCTCCGTTTTCCTCGTACAGGAATTCCACAGTTTGCCTTGCTATATCAACCATTCCTGAAAGACAGGAGGGAGTGCAAGTTATTTCCCTCAGCCACCTAAAATAAGTTCTTATTCTCATTAAGATCCCAAGCAGGTGAGTTTTTCAATTACTTAAATGCTCTCTCAGACTGGAAGATGGAAATTGGGAGTTTTCCTAAGAAAGCTTTTCCTGAGCTTCTCATGAGGGCTCAGAATTCCTTCCTTGCTCTTAATGTGACTTTCCCACAAACACACAGAAATAAATACAGCCATACCTAACTGTAAAGCTCCTTTAATCTGGTCCAGCCCAGACTTCCTCTCAGCCTCATTACGGAATCTTCTTCTAATTGTAGGGAAAACTTTGGTTTCCCAGGCTTTGACCAAGAGGGCATAGTGATCCTCCTACAAAGACACAAGAGTTTTAGAACACCAGGAAGTGATAAGTTACCAGCAGTTATATTTTTGTTAGGGAAGCAGGAAAAGCTCTTGTGTGGCAAAATTTCAAAATCTAAATGACAAGATCTGGTTTTAGGCTCTAAAATAGAGAAGGCAGAGTTTGCTACATTCCTTACCCTGGGAATGTCATCATCATCATCATCATCACTTTCATCATCTGCAATAGGAGGGGGGTGAGGATCAGGGCCTGAGGTGATGAAGTTCTCATAGCTCAGCTCCATTTTATAGTGGCAGGATGTGTCACTGTCATACTCTGCAAGACACAGACAGAAATAATGAGATGATAATTCATGCAAAGACATCCCATGAAATTGGAGATACACAGCATTCCATGCTCTCCAATCAGGGGGTGGGAATGCAATTCCTTTTGACACAGCATAACCAATTGGCTGATCCAATCCACCGTGACATCCTATTGTATCCCAAGCCCTAATGAGATCATTTCTCATTGTAGCTGCGTTAATTACGAATAACTTGTGTATTCACATAGAAGACCAAAGAAGATAATTTTAATTGCCTTGTCTAAAATCAGATAAACATGGCTTTGAATTGTGGTACTGCCCCACCTAAGCAGGCACTATCTAAGTATTAAGGACTGCAGCCAGGCTGGGCTTAAATCCTTTTTCCTTGCTTGGCATTTCTGCTGGGAGAGCTTAGAAAGGAGTGAGCGTCACTTTACGTTGCTGAGCCGTGGCGACAGCAGCGATCCTGCAGGGGGGCCCGTGGGTGCCGGGGTCGGAGGCGATGCTGGTGCCAGCGTCATTGTCACTGTCAGAGGCCATGGCAAAGGGCAAGGCCTCGAAGTTGGCGCTGATCTCCTCAGCCAGGTCGAGGCACAGGTCGGCGGCGTTGCGGTGAGCCTGGCCCTCGGCGTAGGCGAACGGCCGCGAACCGAAGTTTGCCCGCACCTTGGTGTTCTGCAAAAGGATCCAGGGAAGCTCTCAGATCCTGCTCTGAGCCCTCACTCTGCTCCATCTGTGATCAGGAGCTGATCACACCTCCCCACCACCAGGATCTCCAGCTGCAACTCTGGGAAAGCTTCAAGCTGCTTCAGACACACTTTGAGCTCGCCTGCTCTCCAGCTTCAGGCTGCAGCAGCCAGAGCTGGGTGCTCTGAAGCAAGGTCAGTCCCGGCCAGGAATGCTGGGAGAGGAGCTCCTGGCATGGCACAAGGCATCCTGCCAGGCCAGCTGCACACTGCTGTGCTAATGGGCAGGGAAAACCAAAATAATGACACAACACATGCACCTGGGCGGGCTAATGAATACCTCAACCTACCCAAGAAAGGTAAAAACTATCAATTTTGCTTTCCTACAGAGCAGGTTCAATATTTTATATAATGTTTTTAGTATATCTGAAAGTATATTAAGTGACATTTCTGTTACAAACTTGCCTTTTTCTGGATGTGGACAACTGGCCACATTCCACCAGACACATCCTCTAGGTAGGGCACAAGTCTCTGCCCACAGTATGTAAAATAAACTCTGCCCTTTGCTGGCTGCCCTGGAGGAGGGGGAGTTCCTTCTGTTCTTTCCCATCCAATTCCTGCTACATCACCTGGAGAAAAACACAGTCATAAAAAGGATTTAATCAGTTTTCTCATCTAGCATTTCCCTGACATTTAGAGGATTTTCTGATGGAGCAGATAAGGGTTTTAGCCATGCTCTCACATACCAGGGGAAAGAGTCACATCCAGTCTGACACTCTTCCACTGCAGCAGGCTGGAGCCATTGTAATGCACTGCTCGCCCATTGCTGAGGGACAAGAGGGACACAATGAGCCAGAGCAGGATCACCACTCACCAAAGCTGGGACACTCAAAAGGCAACTCAACTCCCCTGATTTTGCAAAGATATTCCAGTCCATCACTTCAGCATGTCAATTTAAAAGTATGTACTGCCCACTACAGCCTCCTCCCCAGTCTGCTGACAAATGTGGTTTTTGATGTGTGTCCCAAACCTACTTGTGAAAGAGGCAGGTGCCCACTGGGTTTGTCCAAGCCCCATCCCGTTTTTCAGCCTCTGTGGCAAATCCAAAGGAAACTATTGGCCCAGTGTCATCATCTGTATCTCCATAGGAAACCACTTCGATTTCCCAGTAGAACGAAGGTGCCTAGAAATAAAAAGAGACACATTTAAAAAAGTTATTTACAAAACCGAGTTCAAAGAGGCAATTTCCTTTTCATGCCCTGTTGGATATTCAATGACAAATTGTTGGAGAGCTGTGAGGTCTCACCTGTACTGGCACTGGGGAGGTGGCATAGATAAAGGTGCCCCGAGGAAGTCCCCCACCTGCACTGGGATCAGCCAGGAAGGTCACAGCAGTGAGGTGGGAGGAGAACATGCAGGCTCTCACTGGGGGGAACACCCTGGACGGGCTCCATGTGATTTCTTTGGGCTGCAGACACAACAAAGCAGTTTATTCTACCAATCACAATTCAAGTCACCCACTAAAATACAACCACGGAGTTTATGAGGGGCACATTTAATACAGCTCCAACAAATCACATCCCAAGGCAGAAATCCACATGAAATATTTCAAGAAGAATGCCCCCAGTTTGGGCAGTTCTCCCAAGGCAGAGGGCTCAGCACTGTCCCTGTGCTCACCTGTCTCCTGTCTGCCTGCAGGGGAGGAGGAGGGGGCCGAGCACAGTCCCGGTACAACATCCGTAACCTCTCACACTGCATCTCCACAACCACGAGCCTCTCCCCTGCAACAACAACCCAAACCAGGCATCAGCTCCCAGCTGCTTCCTCCTGTCCAACACTGCAATCTTAATACAGAAATAAATATGACATTTGCACTTTGAGGAGGTTTGATCAGCCTCACTTACCTAAACAATGGAATTAAGGGTAAAATGTAACATATGCAAGTATTTTCTCATGTTGAATTTATATTTGGTTTGCAAAGACACTGTTATGTTAATTAAGATATAAAGTTCATTTTAGTGAGCAAGTTTATGGCCCAGCAAAGGCAGGAAAGCAAAAAAATTTATGTCTAATGTCACAAAAATCAGTCCTTACACTTTTACACCTAAATCCCTTGGCTCCTACCCTTCACTTCAGCCACCTTTTCTCTGGCATGTTCCTAAAAACCTGCCCCTGAATTAAGACTTCTGCTGGGCCCAGTGCTTATCCTTAAACAAGGAGAGCTCAAGGATCAGGAATATAACAAAGCATTGCAAAAACCAGCAGAAAGGACATAAAAAGAAAACATACAAATGATAATGTCATGGAATACAGAGTAGGATATGCAGGAAGAAAGCAAAGTGGAGAGTGCAGAAGGAAAACAGGACTTGCTTCTTTGATACGCCGAATAATCTTGTTCTGGCCTAAATGAATGCCTAATGTTTAATGATTTAGGCTGATTTGATTATTAGCTGCACTTCCATCAGCAGCTCTGCAGCTGTGACAAGACACTCTGTCCTGTGCCAGTTCCTAAACTCTGAGTAGCTGCAGGAGAAAACACTGAAATGGTTTTAAAAGCTGATCTGCCTCTGACCTGAATATGCCAAGAAGGTGTTGGCTACATACCAGGGCTGCACTCCTGGGCCACCAAATTCAGAACTTCTACAGCAGCTGGGCACTGTTGAATGAATTCTTCACAGAATGAGCTGTCTTCCAACAGCTGAGCCATCACCAGGCATGCTCTGAACAGAAAAATAATACATTTGAAGTGTTACAAAGTGGATGCTGAATTCAAAGCTGGCTTTACAGTAGTGAATTTAAGAGTGGCCTTAACCCTGATTTTAGCTGGACCCTCCCCAGAGGCAGCTTTTCCCTGCCTCATAAATGGATTTATTGAAGCATTTGCTCAGTGTTACAGGGACACTCAAGAACAACAGCCAGACGATGAAAGGGAGCAAAGAGGAATTTCTGCAGTCCCTTACTGCACACCCCCAGAGGAAGGGCACAAGAACTCATGCAATTCCTGGGATGTTTGTGCACAAAGACAGGACTCACCTGGTTCTTATTTCAGCAAGGAGCCGGACCACTGCCATTACTGGGGTTGAGCCATCTCCTGTTGCAGGAAGTGAGGTGTGAATAGAGAGACTTCCCTCCTGAGGGAGCAACATGGACTGGACTGCCTGTACTACCTTCTCAGTAATGGACAGTTTATGAAGAGGCAATGCCTGATGGTGGGGGGGCACGGTAAAAAGTTAAATTCAAGTAGTTAGTTTCTAAGAAATGAGGGTGTTTTATTACCTGGAGTTAATTCTTATATTTTACTAATACAATATCAGCACCAAACACCAATAAAAGAAAAAAAAAAAAAAAAACCCAACAAAACAAACCCCAAACAAAGCCAGAAATTAACAAAAAAAAAAAAAACCCAACCCAGTATGCAATGGAATATCTTTAAGCACAAAAGATGAATACTTATGTTACTTGAATGAGAACTTAAACATAGTATTAATATAAGCTTAAAAAAACAAGGCAAACATTACAAATCATTTCAAAGCAAAGATGAAACACTTTTTTTAACGTGCTGTAGATTAATAGTCAGTATGCTGTGACAGAAATAAAGCAAGAATCGAGATTATACTGAATATTGGATGTTTAAAACTGCCATACCTCAGATCTTGGAACACAGAGCCTAGATAATGGAATAGTTAAAGTGTCTGATGCCTGGGAGGTCTTTCTAGTGTCTATAGTGGTGGGTGGGAATTTGACCGTGGCTATACCTTCTTGCTCATTAATAGATGCCACAACTCCAATGCTTCCTGCTATTCCTTTGCCTAAAACCTACAACCAAAGAAGAGCTGCATGAGACTGAAGGTGTTACAACCAGGAGTCAGGGTCTGACATCACACATCAACTGCACACACAAGCACAGGGGCGTGGTGTAGGAAACAAGCTCCACAAGCACATCCTGCTCCCAAGGATCCCAGTGAAGGCAAAACCTCAGGAGAGCAGCAATTCTCATCTAAGATATCAAATATGAACAGTGCTGAATTACCTGAACTTCAGAACCTATTTTAATTGTCTCCTTAAAGCCACCCAGAGCACACAGGGCAGCCACTGCCTGCCGAGCAATCCTTTGAAGTTTAGCCAGTTTCCTTCCACTGCTACTCCCATTCTCCAAAATGCTCTCTGCATATTTCCCAAGCTGTGGAATGTACATCAGAGCCCGAGACAGAACCTGAAGACAGAAGCAAAAATACCAGGGAACGACTTCAAAGCACAATTCCGACAAAAAAACCAATGCCCCAAGCCTCCAGCCCACACAGTCTCACAAGAATTATTTTTGTTCTTGAAGACAATTATATAACTCAGAATATTCCAAGTTCTCTGAAGTGTGAGCACCATCAAAGCCATGACCATTCCCTGGTAACTTTTAGGATAAAATATAATCTTGGCAAAAGTCTTTGCTGAGGATTTCACCTAAGGAATAGATTAGGTGCTGCAGCATTAAGAGGAAAATAAAACCAACTTGTTTTGTTCCAGCCAACACTTTGTACCCTCAGAGGCCACAGCCAAGATAGAAAAACCTGCCACAGGCAAAGGAACTCCCCAACAAACAGCATTGTTAATGCCTGAAAAGAATGACAGCACATTATCTAATGATGGGTAAATTTTGAGTGTTTGTTCCACCCCAAGACAGCTGAGAAAGGGTTGGGTCTGTGCAGTTCCACACCCTGGTGTGAACTGGTTTTGTGTAAATCAGAATGGAGCAGCTCAGGCCTTGCTCATCATTAGATTCTCTAACTACTCAACCCCCGGTGAGGAATGCACCACTCATGGCTGTCTTTGCTCACTTTTTCAGCAGTTGTTGTCCAGATCTGGGCTGCATTGGACTCTGGGGCCATGAGCAGGCTGTGCAGCAGGGCAATCACCTCTGCTGCCATGCTGTTAGCCACGTGCCCGCTGATGAACGGCCTCACCGGATCCGTCCTGCCCGGGAGACAAAGGCAATGTGACCACTCAGCTCAAAACCACAGAACTAAAAGAAGCTTCATTTGTCAACAAGATATCAACAGCAAAAGAAGGAGGAAGTTTATCAACAGAGATTATCTTTGGGAGCACTACAAATATTGGTAGAGAGAAAAGCAGAATGCAGACTAAGGGATTTACCTGGCGAGCTCCGAATTCCTCTCCCTGCAAATGGAGGTTTGTGCAGTCTTCTTTTTGTCCCCAGTGGACAAGCCACTGCTGCTCTCTGGATTGACAGTCTCTATGGGTGGCCCCACACTCACTATCAGCCCAGATTGTGCCCACTTGGTTGCCTTTCTAAGAGCTGCAGCAGCTTCTTCTGTAATGACTTCACAGCAGCCACACTGCAAAGGAAATTGCCACAGAAGGCAAATGTCAGATGTGTTTGGTCACTCTGCTGATGTAAAAGTGCTGAGAACACAGCAAAACCCCTTCCTGGGTGTGTGTTAGTCATAGATGGGTTCTGTCTCTTGCTTTTTATCACCTACAGAGGGATCAGGGATCAATTCACTGCCTTTAACATTCCCTTCTTAAATTAACAATTCATTTTCTTTGATCAAAAGGACACCAATGAGTATTTCCAGTGCAAACACTCAAGAACATGTCTGAAAATAGACATGAAATTTGAATTCAAGTGTGTGGCTTAAAATCTGCATTATCAATGTGCATTAAACACTTGAGGAAAGAGAATATTAAAGGGGCTTAAACCTGACCTACAACAGTTGCAGGAAGCATCAGCTGAAATTCTTTGACATCATTTACCCCTGATCTGTATTTGATCTGTATTTACAGAGGTAAATGATGAATAAAACATTGATCAAAAGGGTCTTAACATCAGTAAAACCCAAGAATTCTGACTGGCCACCAGTTTTTAGAAGCTGAGAAATTTTCTCGTTATTTCTCCTCTTACTTTTGTCATGTCCCGATCCATCTTCACCACCTTCTCCATGTTGGCTCCAGTTCCCAGTCGGAATGGGCGACCTTCTGAGCTACTGTTGGAGGGGAAAAAAAACACAGGAGCTTTGTTCTGACTGCTGGAAAACACAGCTGAGCTACACAGTCCAATTTCATGTATTATGGGTGGTTTGAAATGATTTGAAGCCACCCTTGCAGCTGAATGCTCAATAGCAAGAGAAATATTAGCTAAGGACATACCCCATTTACAGAGGGAATTTAATCCTATTGAATGCAGCTATTTGCAAAGCAATTTAACCCTTCCCCCCTCAGGAAGAAGCCTCATGAAATGGTTTTTATTGATCACAAATGCCCAGGGCTCTGACTTCACCTTTCACTTGTACCTTTTAGTGTAATTTTTTAGAGTATGGGTTCAAAATCAACCCAGGGAGTGGGGGAAGATGAAACAAATAACAAAAAAAGCAGGAGGGGTCAGCACTGGCATTCAGTGATCCCAGCATCCAGGTGGGTGCTGAGAACACTAAAGAATGTTTAATAGCAAATTATTGTCCAGCTTATGCATTATTAAAACAGTGCTTTTAAAGCCATTTTGCCTTGACAGTTCTATTTGTTAGGCCTGTCACACCATAAACAAGAAAAATGATAATTCCATCAGAAACACTGAGTCTGAGTAGCTAATTTCTCATGAGATTGTTTTCAGACAGATGAGGATGTTCCCATGTCCCTTTGCATTATCTTATTGCTTTGCCAGTACACTTTGCTTTCCCATTTACTCCTATATCTGCACTTTTCTGCAGCTGCAGTGCTTAAAAAAAAAAAAAAAGAGAAGATAAAAGGAATTTGAGAAATTGGCTCTAATTCCAATCCAGTGAGCTGAGATTACCTTAGTAAAGGCTGAAGGACTTCATGGGAGGATTGATCTTCTCTTTTATGGATAAAAATAGAGAGTTTACCATCCACTGCCTCGCTTTCTTCTCCAGGATCTTTATCACCTTTTATGGAATTTTTAGGGCTGGCTTTTGCCAAGGTAGTATCTGGCTCAGAGGCAGTTGGAGAAAGGACAGTCTGGCAGCCTTGAAGTAGAAAGGAAAAAAAGAAAACAAAGAAACACATCCATGAATTTTCTTACCCTTGGAACCAATGCTAACACATGTGGGATGTGTCTGTGGGACCCCCACTTTGGCCTGAGGCCAGGGAAATTAGGGGGCAGATGGGAAGTCACAGGAATATTCTGCTCACAGTGACGTATCAGAAACCTCCCAATACTTGAGCTTTCTGTCAATACAAAAGCTCCTGGCACAGGTGCCCAGAGAAGCTGTGGCTGCCCCTGGCTCCATAGGAGTGCCCAAGGCCAGGCTGGACGGGGCTTGGAGCAACCTGGGATAGCTGATGGTGTGGAAGGGGATGGGGCTGGATGGGCTTTAAGGCCCTTTTCATTCCAAGATTCCATGAAACTTGAGTCCCTCAGGCACAACAGCAAACAGCCACCGGTACCTGGCACGACATAATCCGCCAGCTTTGCCAGCAGCAGGGAGGCAATCTTGGAGGCTGGGTCACTGGGATCATCCTGCTCGCTGTTCAGGGAGGGCACTGAGTAGCTCCAGGGAGGCAATTCCACATTTCCACAGTCCTCAACACTCATGAGAGGCAGTGCAGCACGACACAACTGCAGGATTATTAGGACCAGCTTTGGAGAAGGACGCTGGTCCAAGAGAAGGGACAGAAGCTTGGACACGCAGGCTGGCTGGCTCAGGATGGCTTTACCTATGTGACTCCTGAAAGGGAAAGCAATCTTGAAATTAAAACCAAAATTATTTATTACTTACAAGATGTATTAAAAGCAATTTCAGTGTCTGACAAAACATCTGTAGCAATTCTTCCATAACTTGACAGCACAGATTAAACACAAAGATTAAGGGTCAGTTTTAGAATGGTTTAAAAAAAATCCACAAAAGATCCCACATGGGCTTTGATACACAGGAAGAAAATACTCCAGAGCAAAGGCCTGGTACCTTGAGAGGTCATTCAGAAGGCTGAGGACATCCTGCAGTGCATCATTCCCTGCAGCCTGGTTGCCACAGCACTCGGTGGCTCTGGCCAGGTGGTTGGTGAGGAGGCTGGAGACCTGCCTGGCCAGCCCGGAGTGAACGGCATCTGTGGAACCCCCTTTGGAAGGGATGGAAGAATTCACAGCTGTAATCAACAGAAATCAATGTACACAGCACAAAACCAGCCCCTGGTACATCCAACAGTCACATGTCTCTAAGTGTGTTATGGGTGAATATGGGAGAAATCCCAAATGATCATTCTGAACCTCCAGGTTCTCTGATTATGCTTAGACAGAATCAAGTGGCAAAACTTGAAATTATTTCCATGGGGAGGAAAAAAGCCAGAATTAAAAAAACAAGAAGAAAATCCACTGAGTTTTGTATTCATTTCTTAAGAATTTGGAGAGTCCCAAGTCATGGTGAGTGACTGCCCTATTTTAAATACATTTCCACCACTCCTCAGACAGTTCTAACACACCCAGCAGGAGATATTTCCTACCTTCTTCCTTTTCCCACTCCACACAGCGGTTGGCCAGCACCTGGAATGCAGCCCAAGCCATGGTGGCCACCTTCTGTTTCTTGGTCTGTTTTTCATTTGAGCTGGACTCTGTCTGGCTGCTGAGGCTGCAGAGCCGGTCCATGAGCTGGACCAGGCCACTCCGCACCAGACACTTCTCCTCGCTCCTGCAGGAGAAATTCAGGCTGGAATTAACCTCCCCATCACAATGGGAACCCAGAACTTGCTGTTAGCTCAGTAATTAATCAGTTTACTTGGCAGAAAGATGGTTCTGCCTCCCCCTTACCCTTCCCAGATGGAATTGTGAGGGAATTTACCCGGATGTTGTCAGACGCTCCTCATGAGGAGGAAAGGGGATGTATTTATACTATTTAATGTTTTTGTTTAAGGCAAAGCTTACTAAGTCCAGGTGTGGATGCCCCCCTTGCCTTCCCCACCTTGTGTAGGGAATGGTGCACAGGAGGCCAATGCTGTTGGCACAGGCGATGGGGTAGCGGGCACACAGGGACACCACCGATGTCATGGTCTCTCCAAAAGCCTCCTGGACCTGCTCCACCATCCCACCACACGTCAGCTCTTCAATCCTGTTGGGGGTCAGAGATTGGGAATGGAAGGCTTCAGTTCACAAAGCTCCAAATTATGAAAATAATAATCAGTGCATGTTAAGAACTACTCGTGGAAGACATGAAGGAATACTGCAAGTCACTCGTGTTTTCATATGAAACGTGTAAACCAGAGTTAGTGTGGTAGTTATAGCTCTGACATGATTAAATCCCACTGCAAACAAAATACAAAATGTTTACTACATTTAGATGACAGTATCAGCTAAATCAACCACTAATATCTAATTAGTATTAATTTAGAATTAAATCAAGAGAGAAGGATACCCTCTCTGCATACCTGGGTACATGTCAGAACAGTATGAAAGTTCCTCTACTGATAAATAAAAGCATTTCTTAGAACTTTCTGCCTTTTCACCCCACAAGAGTCAAAGTGTTTGTTGCAACCTTAGCTCTGCCAACTTGTGCCCTCACAGCTACTCACTTCTAACTTTCCCTTGTCCAAAGTAACTTATTCCCTTCCACTGGATCCTGGAGAAATGCACCCACCTTGGCCCTCCCTGGAGCACCATTGTCACTGGGCCCACCAGGTGGGTCACGCCCCCGACACGCACGGCGGCCGTCAGCAGCTCCCTCATGTGCACCAGCGCCTGCTTCCTGGTGTTGCCACGTCTCCAGCGGGTCTGGGCAGCCAGCAGGAAGCTGCTGCTGGACACCTGAGAGGTTTGGGATGAGATTTTTTTTGTTAGACACAAACGAGGCACCTCTTGTTTTTGAGCAAGTTGGGATCTGAAATAAAGTAACAACGTACGGCTTGGTCGGGGTTTGTCCCGATGAAAGCAAAGAGCTGCCCCAGCAGGACACTGTAGGTGGGTTTGTCCCTGCTGTCCTCGATGGCCAGGGACTGGAGCAGGGTGAAGGAGCTGCTCCTGTGGCTGGTGACGTGTCGGCGCCTGCGAGGGAACAGCAATGTCACACCCGGCAGCAGGAAGCTGATCCAACCGCCACAAATCCTGCTGTGCTGGCAGTAATAAATCTGATCAAGTTGATCACTGGAACAGCACAGAGGTGTGAAGGGAAGGAATGAACCCTGCTGTACCTCTGGCTGGCCCGGGCAAACTCGATGTCCTCGTTGCCGATCATCTCCAGGTCGGAAGGGGCGGACATGCTGCGCAGGAACACGGGCTGGCGCACGGCGTGCGAGATCACCTTGGTCTCAGAGGCTGATTTACAGGCTGAAATATTGTAAAATAATATTAAAAAAGGTTATTCCTGGTGCAGGAAATTATTTACAAACTGGCTTTAAAATCACTGGTGGGTATCCCAGTGGAAGCTGAAACAAAGGATGGGGAAAACCCCGTCTGAGCAAGAACGCGCAACTCAGATCGGAGAATTCTCCCGTTTTCAATCCTGTTGGGAGTTAAAGATTTGGAATTGAAGGCTCCAATTCACAAATTTCCAAATGTAGCTTTAAAAAAATAACAATCAGTATGTGTAAGAATTACTCAAGGGAGATTTTTAGAAGGAGAACTGCAAGTCACTCATGTTTTCATATGAAATGTAAGCGAGAGTGTGGAAGTTATAGCTCAGACAAAATTAAATCACACTGCAAACAAAATACAAAATCAGCTCTGAGGCTTTTCCTGTTTTCAGGTATTGTTTCAAATCAGGTTTCTTTTGATTTGGTTAAGTATTTTTCCTCAATAAATCAGGAGACTGAAATTTAAATTCCACCTATTATTACTCAGATTTTTATTTACCATCATCATGACAATCAGAAAACAAAGACTCGACTTTATTTCTTGTAAAATAATTAATTTAATTTAGGAAAAAAGTAGTTCAATTTAAAGCAAAAGAGGGAAAAATAAGAAATGAAAGGTATCTTTAGAATATGCTGGTAATGAGAGATGTACCTGGAGTCTCTGCAGGGGTCCCTGAGATGCTCCTCGTGATCCCAGACTGTGCTGCAATGGTCACATGCAACAACAGCTCTGCTCTGTTCATCAAGCTCTTCACCAAGGTTTTGGTCTTTGCTAAGGGATGAGAGGTCTTCTGGATCAGTGAATTCACCTCCTGGAAAAACTTCTCCCTAGGATTGTGAAAAGGAAGTAAAAGAAGCCAAGTTGATGTTTGAATGCTTTCAGAAAGGAAGTGCTACTGGGGGAAAGGTCATCTAAAGAGGACGTGTGGCATCAGTCTGTTCTATGCCAACAGAGGAAAAAGCAGAAAAAATGGAAGAAATAAACAAGTGATTCCCTAGCAAACACAAGCAGTTTAATAAAGTACTAATATATCTAATCATTTCATCAGATACTTTTGGAACTCCCTGGAATCCCCTGAAGTTGCCCCTCTGAGGCCTGAATGCTCACTAATACTGACCTTAATGCCAGGACCACGTTCTCAAGATCACTCCCATCAAAAGAAACTTCCTTCATTGAACACAGAAGCTCCAGCTCCTTCATCTTGCTCTGAACAAAGGGAAGGAGATGGGTGAACAGGTTTTGAGGAAGCAGAGTGAGGCACAAGCACCCACAGCAGCCCCAGGGCTCACCTCGTTGAAGTGATAATCGTAAAAAAAGGGAACATTGTTCTCCAGCTTCCCGTGCATGGCATCATCCACCTCATTCTGCCACTTCTGCTCCAGCTCAGCCACACTCTGATAGAGACAAAAATCACACTTGTCGCACTTCAGGTGTAACAGGGATTTTAAAATAAAAACTCTGAGTACATTTTGTATTTCTATGGTGCTAAAATACAGCTTTACTCTCAAAAAAAGCCTTCTGCTGTTTCGAATAATTTTCTTTTTACCTGCAGTTGTCTCTCCATGGCATTCAGCTTCTTAAAGGTCTCTCCCATAATTTTACAAAGTAAATCGTATTCTTCAGCATGTTCCTCCTGATATTGGAAATTTATCAGGGACTGGAGAGCATCAACCAAATTGAGATGTTTAATCACACATGAAACCACCATCTCCTCCATGACTTCTGGCTGGATCACTTCCCTAGGGTTCCAGGGAAAGCCAAACTTATTAATCAGGAGTAAGAGACCAACTTGGATAATTCATATTCATAAATCATCAGATGCTGCAGTCACAAACAAGGTTAAAAACCCAGAGGGAAACAAGGACTCCTTACTTTATACTGGGTCTAAATTGAGGCCGAGCACGTCCAGAAATTTCCCTGAGCTTGATCATGATTCCTGGGGGCAGCCTAATCCTGGGCAGATCAAAGTAGTGTCCAACAGGAGGCACGAGCACATCAGAGGGATATGTGAATTCCCTGTCCTCCTCAATGGTGAGAGGCAGTGGAGAAGGGCTTGGAGTAAGGGCTGGAGATATGACCCCGTTGGCTTCCACCTGCCACTGGCACCTGCAGAAAGAAATAAAAAACAGTTAAAAGGATTTTTATTTCCCGCCCTCATTGAGAAAGACACTTCAGTCAATGCACATTACAAAGATTAAATATTAATATATGATTATATTAATAATCATTGATTATATTAATAATCATTGTTATTAATTATCATTATTAATAAGAAACATGACCTGCTGTTTTTGAACATTCCCTCAATTTTAGGCAACACAAACTGCTGAACAAACTACAAGAAAAATTATCCAAACATCATCTTAAAGCACAAGAATTGAGCACAAGTCTCTTTCCCTCAGGAAAAAAAAAATTCAGACCAAAATTGATTTTTATTTACCTTTGTAAGAGTTTAGATCTTAAGAGCTCTTGACAGGTTTCTTCATCTTTGGTAATTTCTGGCCCATTGTACAAGATCCTCAGCATGGAACAGGCCAGCACAGAGAGGCCCAGGGCCAGGTCAACCAGGAATGGCAAACCTCCTGACACATCCTCTGAGGATTCCTGCAGCAGGAACAGGGAGAAGTTCAACCAAGCAATCACCAGGAAGTCCTTTCCAATAGATTCAAGCTAGGAGATTTTATATATAATCTTTTAAATGTAAGATATAGCTTGATACCAATCTTAACTCTCACACAAAAATGCTTAACAATTAACAGCAATTTGTAAGAACAACTCAAGACAAGATGTAAGGGATTTAAACATTATTTTCCTGAACCAAGAAGGAACAGGTGAAGTTATTTTTAGTTCAGTCACCCCAATTTGTAGTGGGATTCAAGACTCCCTGTGTTTGATCCCAGAATCCCTCCCCTCTCTTCTTCACAGGCTGGAATCATTCTTTCCTCAGGATATCTCTGATTTTCAGGTTATTACAAAGAAACCCTGACCCACAAGCAGCAAGGGATGCTGGAATGGCTCCAGGAGATAAATAAGACACATTTGATAACAACTATCTCCATGAATCCCTGAGTGCCAGCCCACCCACAGGGATCCCTGCATCCCAAACCCAGGTTCTTTTCTTTGCCAACACCTGATTTGTCTCACTGCCCAAACCAGTCACTGCTGGTTTCCATTTCAGACTGCCAATCTGGGAGCACATTTCCATGGATGTGGAATGTGTGGCAGGCAGGAGGCAGTGGAAGCTGAAGCTCTCCCCTGGGAATTCTCCCCCTGGAATACCTGTGCTCGGACAGTGCAGGCAAAGCCCCACATGGCTTTGTCAGGAGTGTTGTGCTCCCGCCCACTCCGCATTTCAAAGGAGAACGTGACAGTGTCTCCTTCCACCTTCAAATATCCACAGCAGGAAGAGGGGGAAAAAAAAGAAAATATATTTAATAATTGAGGCAAATAAATAGGATTTTCACACAAGTGGTTATTTAAAGATGGATGCTTTTAATGAGAGTCATCTGGGGGTTGTTTTTATCCCAAATGAGACAGTGTGATTTAAGATTTTTTTCCTTTTTTAGTTAAGGTGCCTTTTAGTGAAAAGTTAAGTTTTGCTGCTGGCTGACCACAGTAAAACAAAAAGAACAACCATAGCTGTAAAATCAAAAGCAGAAATTATCAGTGTGTTACTTAGCCTTGATTTTCACTGTTTGTCTGCAAGAAACCAGGCAATAATTAACAATTCTCTTCCTGAAGGAAGACAGACAAGCTCTTCAATTCGAAGAATGACAACAAATTAACCAATGAGCTTGCTAAAAGGACAGTATCAAAATCCATGTGTGAAAAATAAACCATATTCCCTTAATTGTGAACAATGGCGTTCTTGTCTGAAATTGCTTTCCAGTTTATTACCTCTTGATTTATTTTTACAATGTGGTTTTTTTTAATGTAAATAAGCCCAGTTTTAGTGTGGGACAACGTAGCGGTACAAATATATATATTAAACAAAAATAAAATCACACTGCAGAGAGTGAGGGGACACATTGCCAAAGCATTGAAATGCTAAGGTTTCAAGAAGTTTGAGAGATTCTTCTTAGCTTTACTGCCAAAAGCATCCAATGAAATTTTAAAATCCAACAGAAATGGTTGGAATTTATTTGTTACATTTGTTACTTGATATATTTGGGGGTTGTTATCCAAAAAATTGACTTTAAGAGAATCTGCATAGAACTTCTCCTAGGAGTGTGTACTTAGGAGAAGAGCAGTGCCATTAGGGACTCCAGGACTCAAAACATCTCCATCAGGAATTCCAGGAAGACACAAAACAAACTCCAAGGGAAGCATCACACGGAACACAGAGCCGAGTTTAAAGCTCTCCCCCAAGGACACAACAGCTCACTGAGCAGGGATCTCATCACGGATAAGTGTACATTTAAAAGCTTGGAATGCATAGCTGCGAGGGCAAAATGGGCTGGGCATGGTTTCCAAAGGGAATTTTCTATGGGAAAGAGTGGTGGATGGGAATACTGTACCTTCACTAAGTCCTTGGGCCACCCCGTTCCTAAGACACTACGGCTGCCATATCCCAGTGTATTGCCTCCATACTCAGCAACCTTCCTACTGTTTGTGCTAGGACCAGCATAGATCACCAACTTCAAAACATAAAATACACTGTTAGACTGTAAGAGAAAAACAAGAAAACCTAATAATAATAATAATACTTAGCACTTCCACCGCGCTTTCGACTCTCGAAGCGCTCCATGCACATGAACCAATCCTCACAGGCTCTGTGAGGGCAGCAGGGTTAAGTATTATTATCCCCATTTTACAGATGGGGAAACTGAGGCACGCAGGGGCTTCGAGGGGCTTTGTCCCTGCTCACACAGCAGGGCTGGGAGCAGAGAGCAGGAGCAACCCTGACTCAGAACAAACTCCTTCCCTGGGAAGTGAGGGGCTGCTCCCAGCAAAGCCAAAGTTTTGTCAGTGACTTTGGTGGGAGCAGAGTTTTTTTGGGGGAGTTTAATCAGTCATGGGTGACATTAATATTGAATTAATACTGAATTAATATTGAATTCCCATTAGTTATTTATGAGCAACAGGACTTGCTCTATGCCAAAGAATAAACGGCAGCACAAGCAGCTCCCTGATAATACAAAGTGCGTAAGTGCTATTGGTTGTTTTCTTAAAATTAAAGTATTTGTTGTTATTAATCCAGGTAAACAAACTCTTTATCATCAGGGAAAAAGGAACCTCTCCAGCTCTGCCCAGTTTAAACCAACTGTGCTGATCAAAGGAGGCAGCTGGATTAAAATTTGGGAAATAAGGAAAACTTAACATGAGTAAAAATGAGAAAAGTCAAACTTGGACAGTCTGAGCCAGTCTGAAATTATTTTTTAAAAAACCAGAACTGATAGAACTTCTGAGGGGAAAAACCAACCCAAACCACCCCTCAACCTGCCAATCCCTGGAGCCTCCCACACTTGTCCCATAGCAGAACTCCCACTTTTTTTGAGGGAATTCCCTCATTGCAGTGGTGCTGAGCTGGCCCTTGCTTACCTTATCATAATCATACTGGGAGGAGCATCTGTTGTCAAATCTAAGATACAAACAGCGGGCTCCTGGAATGTGGACAGTTTCCTTAAATTTATAGTTATCCCTGACAGGATGCACTGTCTCCACAGTCTTCCCAGCAGCCCAGGGAGCAGGGATCTTCAAACCAGTCAGGAATCCTGGCTCTTCCTTCTCCTCCAGCATCCTGAAATTAGAGTGAGAAATTGGGCCTAAAATACATCTCAGAGATTTCTGTCATTCAGACATTAAGATATAAGTTACTTAAAAATCACCTCTCAATACTGACACACGAGGAACTCCTGGTTCTAGGCATGACTGTATTGAGGGAATTCATGCATTACATATATTATTATCATTATATAATTATATATATTATCATCATTATTCATACTTTTCAAATACTTTTAGTCACAAAAATCCCATTATCACAAATTCTACAGTATTCCAAATTCTCCAATGCTGCAAATAAGCATTTTTGTTTGATTTTAGCTGTTTGTTTCTGTTCCTAAGCAGGAGCTGGAAAACTTTGAGCTGAGACACAGCATTTAAATGCAGGAGTTAAAAATGTTATTTCTCTGTAAATTAAACCATTTAATAGCTTTGCAATGGTTTTAATTCTGTATCTCATGCTGCCAGAGCAATTTACATTTTCTCTTGATGGTCCTTCTTAGCCTAATTTATTGTGAGAGGAACATTTAGGATTAATTTCTAATGCTTGAAGTGAGGAAAAAAACCAAAACAAACCATATTCTGTGTAAACAACCTGAATATGGAGAATAAAAACTATATACAGAACAAAATTTGGAACTAATTGCCTTTTGCAAAAGCTTATATAAAACTGAGACAGCCTTAGAAATCATTCCAGCACACCTTTAAAAATTAATTCACATAAAAACTGCTGCTTTATCCCACAGCAATAGTCAAATAGAAATTACAGTTCAGTTTATCCCATGAAAAGACCCAAATGTAAAGAAAATCACCTCTCATCAGGTAACTGCTTCCCTTTCTGCTCTGGAGCACAACTGGGGGAACTGTTCAGTTCTGAGAAAACTGGAGACTGGGTTTTAAGCAGCAGTGCAGTCTGTGGCCCAAAATACACAGTGTTAGGGACATGCAAACTGTAAAGCATTTTAAGAGCTCATTATTGAAATAATTAACAATCCTACTGCTGTTATTGACAATAAAGCATCACTGAGTAGCTCCTGGAGCAGTTAAATTTAACAGTCAGCATCAGCAGCTTTGGCAGCTGTTGAGGAACTCTGAACTGTGGTGTGTGGATGAGACCCTGGAGGAAGCTGAGCAGCGTTTTGGAGGCTGCAGGCCCCAGGTTTGACACCCCAGGGGTGGCACAGAGCCCGTACCTGGCTGGTGTAAAGGACCAGCTGCACCAGCTGAGGCATCAGGGCATCAGCCATGGTCAGGGTCTGCAGGTTTGGGTGCATCAAGGATGTCAGCAGCACAGGCAGCAGGTGGCCAAGCATGGTGGCCTTTGTAATCTGCTCCAGGCCTTTCAACCTGGAAAGAGAGCCAAAGTTACACAGGAGAACTCTTTTCATAGAGCAACACTTCTGCTTTTAGTCACTTCTGTTTCATCTAGTAACAGCAATTCAAAATTCAGCAGAGAATGTTTGTGTTATATTAACAAAATCCCCAAAACAATCTCGAAACCACTACAATTTCTCCCAAGTGTCAGTGACCTTGAATTGCTGACAACTCTCACTGAACAATCTGAGAGCAGAGACAGTAAATCAACAGTTTAATAATTACTCAGAGAAGGATAAGCTCCCCTGGGCACAGGATAAAAGTCCCCATCAAACACAAATGCACCAGTGTGGATATCAGCTCTCAGCACATGGAGCTCAAAGGACTTGAAAAGGATCTGCGGCTACAAAAATATGTTTGAACACGAACTCATATGAAAATATCACCCAGGAATTGTGTGTTGTCAATAAACACAACTAATCTTGCAGGCACAGAGAAGCAGAAAGTGAAACCTGGAACACAGCTGGGACAGGGAGTTGCTTGTTTGAGGAGAGAAAAGTTCACAGCTTTCCTTTCCACCCCATTCCCAAGGTGTATTTTTAAGAGGAGGGGAGACAGGGAAGGGCAGGTGATGGAATATGCAGGATATCAAAACAGCAGCCAGGGATTGTCATGCATAAACATCTAATCCAGCTACTAGGGATGTAATAATCAGGAATTTAAAAATAAACTGATTGTTCTAGCTTACAGTAGTATTCCCAGCTAATTACAGTTTATTTCCAGGTATCCTACTCATAAATACCATTATAACTGACTAAAACCATCCCAATTTGAGGTTCCTACAGAAATATCAACCTACAGATGATCAAAACTGACACGGAGAGTGATTCTAAATTCTCCTCCAGCTGAATGCTAGACAATTGCTACAGGAAGAAACAGCTCCTGTGCATTCAAAGCTCAAATATAAAGTGATAAAAAATAATTAGTGCTAACTGTGCTTGTATAATAAGCCACATAGAGCAGCTGTTCCCTGTTTCCAAATTAGGATCCTCCCACTTGTCTTACCTTTGCTCCCTGTCAGAAATGTCACTGTTAATTAGTGCTGTAGTGACTTGTTGCAGCATTTCTAAGACTTCATCACATCCTGTCAGAATTTGTGTGGCAAGAGACAAAATGCTGGTCTTGAGTTCCTAAGTGAAAAAAAAAAAAAAGTTACAGGATACTTGAATTCTTAGAGAATCCCCCCCCAAAAAAGGACAACAGAACAAAAAGATGGATTTCCAAATGAAAAGAATGATTATGTGACCTGGCAGGCCTGCAGCAGGAGATTCATCCAAGACTTAAATTTGATTAATGTTAAGCCCCAAAGTGCTGGGAGAAACTAGGTGCATGTTTTACAGGATGCACATCCAGTTTCTAGAGGGAAGGAAGCCCCAAGTCCAGCACAGGAGAGAGCTGAGAGCCAGCCAAGGGACAGGACTGGTGACACAATGTCCTAGCAGGGATGAGGAGCACTGCAGAGAGAGAAACTGAACAATGAACACGGCGTGAATAGTGAAACAAGAAAAATACTCCAATGTTTAGCATTTACTCAATGAGCCTGAACAAATCACTTCCAACTGCAGCAGCTCACAAACACACACAGCTTCACAAACACTCACAGCCTCAAAGAGCAGCAGAGAAAACCAGCTTAACAAAATACCAGAAATTCAGAAATCAATTCCATTAGGGAAGAATTATTACCAAAACCTGGGCAAACCTGGGAGTTGGATGAAGCAGTGTGAAATGCAGCATTTTAATAAACTTCTACCCACCCAAAGCCTGACCTCTAACAGCTTCCTTGCCACAAACTTTATTCTCTGTATTTCAGACAACTGATGGAGGTGGTTCTACACAAACTTAGTTCATTTAAACTGCATAAAAGCAGAAGCCAGCTAAGGCAAATAAAAAAACTCTTTTCTATTTATTTAAAAATATTTTTTTTCAAGGACCACCTGAGTGATTCTGAGAAGAAAAAGTGTCTGGGGTAATGTGTCCAGGAAAGGAAATTCCCGTGCCAGCAATCCTACTAGCACATATTAATTAAAATCTATTTCAAATCTCATTATACATGAATTTAGAAAAGGAAGTGTCTGCTCACACTGATAATAGGGAATGCAAGCTGGAATCCTGAATTAAATAACTAACTAACTAAATCAGAATAACTTCAGATTTTGTTCTGGACTCTTTTTCCCTGTTCCTCAGCTATTTAACTCCATCAAAAGGAGAAGAACCACCAGCAAACAGCACATACACTGCAGGACCAAGGTGTCACAGGCACACTGACTGGAGAGAGCCATACTAGAATAAAACTTGGTGTTTACCTGTACCTTCAATGTCTCTCCCTGCAAGGAGCTGTCACTGTCATCATTGTCATCAGGTTTAATCAAAATAGTGTTACTGAGGAGGTGGTTCTGCACAGCCATCAGGTACCGCAAGCACGAGGACGCAGCCTTGAACACAAATAAGTAAAACTTTGCATTATCCAAACCCTTCACCAACCCTGAGTCAGGCAAGCCTCAGACTTGGAAGTTGGAGAGAGGAAAAAAAGGTTGAGGAAGAAGAAAAGAAAGAGCAAAAAAAAAATTTTATATATTCAAGAAAAGAAACAGCTTGCAAAATGTTGAATTTTCTGAAACAACTCACAAAAATATAAAGAGGCAGCATAACTTTGCTCAGGTTTGGAACATTATAGCAATATTCAGCAACTCTAAGAATTAATTAATTCTGAAAAGATTGTGCCACCAGAGAGATAAATGTAATTCACAGTCCTGAAGGTGATGGTTCCATGCCACTCCTGTTTCCCCAAAGGCCAGGAGATCCCATCCCCTCCCAGTGTTTTTATGGAAGCTCAACCTGCCTTTCTCAGAGAGCTGATCCTGCTGGAAACATCTGCCCATAGTTTTACCATCAAATGTCAGCTTTAACTCATTTCTGTCACTGGTAACTCTTTCAGCCTGGGTGAACCACAATGCACAACTGCATGTTTGATTTTTTTAAGCTGCTGTAATGATTTGAATATTAAGATCACAAACTTCAGTAAAACTGAACAGTAACCAGAGCAACTTGAAAATAAATCCATGTAAAAAACAGTTCCAGCATTACTGAATGATTTCCTTTGCTGTGAGAAATTATTTTTTTCTTCCTTGCATGGCACAAAGAGAATTCTTCTCCTGGATTTGTTAAGACACAACTATAAAAGTTTCACCTCCTTGTACTCAGTGAAGAGAATGGATCCAAGGAAGAAAAGAAGCCAAAAGCAGAAATACTTTTATCAAAACACACTCTACTTACAGGCACAGTTGAAAGAAGCCTTTGAAAGTCATCTTTAGATACAGTTTGGCACTTGGTGATTAAGACACAAGATTCTCGGACAACAATCTTGAGGATGTAGTGCAAGAGTTCATCATTGAGTCTTCAGGAGAGGCAAGAAAGGTGGAAAATGTTAATCATTAATTACTGTGCATTTTGTACAGCTCAGTCTGCAAGCTGGATCCCAAATTATTGGAAACCTAAACAAGGATCAAACTTCAAATTCAGACACAAAAAACCCCAAGGCTGAAATGTTTGACAAGGACAACAGATTTCCAGGGGTTTGCTGCACTGAGCTGATGCAAATCTGTGATTTCTTCTCGCTCAAATTTACCATGAATATGGCAAGGGACAGGGAATTCCAAACCCAGTCAGGGTACAGAAGCATCCAAATTTTGCCCTAAAATATCAAATCTCTCCCTCACACTAATGAAATCTTCCCCCAGAGACACAAACATTCAGGCCACACCGCAGGAACACACCAAGCAATTCCAGCAGAAGTTCCTGGAAGCTCACTTCAATCAAATAACAGAGAAATACCCTATAAACAGAGGCTTTTTACCTATAATGTTCATCTTCTTCACTTCCAAATCTATTGTTCTGCAGCTGCTCAGCTAGATTGGTCAGGATAACATCCCGGAGCTGGGAGAGGCCACTGTTCCTCTCTCCTAAAAGGGAAATAAAAACCTTTTGCAAAGCAGTGTTTTACAGACTAGATTTTATTTCCCCAATACCTCATTTAACACAGACTACAGCTCAGGAATGGCTGCATTCCCAGGGTCACCAGACTGGGAGCACTTTCCCTGCCCGTGGCACTGTTGGAAATTCCCAGCACTGAGCACCAACACGATCCTGTGAAGTAACAAATTACTGAGCATCAGCTGCTTCCAAGGCCAGATTCCCATTTCCTGGTCAACTCGAGGACATTACTCCCCCTTCACTGAGGTCTAACATCACCCCTGATTACTGGGTACTTGCAAATACTCCTTTCCTCCACCTGACCTACCCCAGCCTTTTGGAAGTTGAAGCACTCCATAATTTCCTAGAAAAGCATGGGATTTAAAGCAGAGTAGTGCCCAATATCCCAAACTGTTCTCCCTCTAAGCTTCAGATGTACTTTGATTTTTTGTTCTCAGAAAAACCCCACTCTCACCTGGCAATAAGACATTCTCACCTTCAGTTAAGACCAGTTTCAATAAATTATTGATTTCTGCTTCTCCAGGATACAGGATATTTAAACCAGAGCTAAGGAAAAAATAAAACCATGCATTACTTGATGGATTCAGAAGTGAACAAAACCATTTCAGTGGACGTGTGACAAATGGCACCACAGACTCAGTTTAAACTACACAGAATATTCTGGAAGGAGCATTTCAGGAACACCCCAGCTCTGCAGAAACATTCCAGGTGGAGACTTTTTCCCTCTAACTTGTGATGAACTCTGTCTTTTCTATGTGAATTCCCCCATCGAGATCACAATCACTTCAAAGGAGCACTTCGAGCCTGTGTGAAGTGCTGAAATCATTATGCAACTTTGCCATTTCCTTTCCCTTTTCTTTTTCAGTAACAGAAAAGAAAACTGGGATGTTTTTCAGCTTCACACTGACAGCAGAGATTACTGCAGCTTCCTTCCCTTTGGCTCATGCTGATCAACTCTGATAGAAACCTCAGGAAAAGTTATCACACGCTGCCAGCTCCCTTTGAGGGTTCCACTGGCACCAGAATCCCCCAAGGAGAGAACAGGAGGAGGAAACATCACCCAGTGCCCACCCTGGAGCTGTTTAACCAGGCACTGGAACACACACGTATTCACAAAGTACCCATGCAGGTGACAGGAGACACTTGTCCCTGTCAGCAAGTACAACCCTGAAAATGCCAGGTAATCCTCCTGAGTCAAACTATTCTTCACTCAGAGTTGCACAGAGCCACAGAAATTCAGAATGTCGTGATTCACACCATGAAAATGCAGGTTGATCTTCAAAAGATTTTGTTCTCAACCTCTGGAGCACTTCCCACTGGAAAATGCAGGTTCTGTTTGTCCTTGGCACGCTGGAGCCAGAATTCCTTGGCCCTGAGGTTTCAGTAATCTCCTTTTCAGGAGATACAACTACACTGGTTCTTTTCCCCCTCTTGGGCCTTCAGTATCAGAGCATTGCTCAAGTATTATTAACCCCTCCAGTATTATTTACCTCTCCAGTATTATTAACCTCTCCAGTATTATTAACCCCTCCAGTATTATTGACCCCTCCAGTATTATTGACCCCTCCAGTATTATTGACCCCTCCAGTATTATTGACCCCTCCAGTATTATTGACCCCTCCAGTATTATTAATTCTTGCTTCTCCTGATGCTCCTTTTGTTCAGGAGAATTCCAGTGTAACCACTTAAAACACTGAGGTAAGAGCTGCCAACACCAGCTTTGCCTTTTCCTGAACACCGCATCAGCTAAATAAGGAACTCATTCAAGGAAATGTTGCTTGAATTTAGCAATTATAATAAACATTTAAAAAAATCCTTAGGAAAGCAAGTAAAAACAAAATAAATTAAAAGTAAGAAAGTAATTACTATCTGTATTTTATCAGGACCAATATACTGTATTTCTCTCCTTCCACGGACACGAACTGTAATAATTTTATCATTTTATGTCTTAAAATCCATCCCACTACATTTTCTCAGATTAATGTAAAATTAAACTGAATACAATGTGAATGTTCATCTGTCACTACATTTCCAAGAAACTAAAACCTAAGTTGAACTTGATAAAACAGATATTCACCTAATAGCCAGACAAACTTCCTTCTGGATTTCAGAGCAGATCTGATCCCTTGGGGCCATCAGTAATTGCCACAGTAACAGCCCAGACCTTCTGACAATGTCTCTGTTCCTTTCAGTTTGGGGGCTGAAGAAAAATTTAAAAACCACCTAAAAAAATTAAACACGACAATATTAATATTAAAAATATAAACATTACTTACATGAACTTACTTTCTGCTGTCAGTTTCTCAAACTATTTGTGTGGGTCTAGAAATCTGAGAGTCAGAATCTGATTTTGAATCAAAGAATGGACAGGGGGGATACAAAGGAAGAAGAAATTAACCTCTTTGTTTTATTTTAATCTGTAAAGGTAGATATTGTATTTAAATTAGGGCTCTTACATGAATATATAAAATATTGCAAAGCCACTGCTAAATCAACCTCCATTACATGGATTCCAATGGAGAAAAAATTAAATAAAAAGACAACCAGTGGTTGCCTGTACTCCAAACCGAGTTTTTCATTTTATTATGTGAATTTTGAAGTCCATTTAAGGTTCTGTACCTGGAAGACAACGAGGATGCAGCGGATGATGCAGGTGTCTCCATTGACCATGGCCTTTTCCATAATGTCACAGATGCTGCTCAGGTGATGGGCTTCAATGGGATGCTGCTTGCCCAAAAAATTGCTGATGGGGAGGTTGTTGCTGGCTGCCAGGAGGTTGAGTTGGTGGATGCACATGGCACCAACATGGTGCAGTAACTGGTTAATGACCTCGTTTGTGGTTGTTGCATCCCCTGCAAGGAGAGGAGTTCAAATGCTGTCTATAAACACGGATTGGATCATCAGCCTTTGCTTCTAAAAGGCAATAAATCAACTTCAGGGCTTGAAAGGATTACCCAAAACACCTTTTTATGTGCTGAAGGCAGCAAGAATCTGGAATCTTCCACACATCTCACTCTGTACTTTTCCCTCTCAAATCAAAGCTAAACCATGACCAATATTTACAACTCTTTTCAGGAGTTAACTCAGCTTTTAACAGCAAAGCAGTTTCTGTCTGTTTATTCTCTGCCACTGCTCTGTTTCACTTCCCTTTTGCACAAAGTGCTGACTTGTGGGTTCCCCTCACCTTTGGGCTCTGCGATGACGTGACTCACTCCCAGCCTCTGGCACACACAGTGGAATGCCTGGTTCCCAGGATTGCACCACTGATCAATGTAATCATTGGAGCACGTCCAGATCATGTTATTCATTGTATCATAACAGGCACCTGAGAGAAGGAAAATATTTCACACATCAATTGAGTAGAAAACCAGACTGAAGCATCTTTATGGGCATCATAAATCCAAACTATTTGCTCTAAAAGTTTATAAAATTTCACCATGGATATGCAACCCCCACTGCACAGCTGCTGACTGCAAATTCAAACCCAGATGGACGTTTTAGGATCTGAGGGACTGCTATATTCCTTACCAAGCCCTGGCACCAGAGCCCCCCGTCCGAGCGAGCTGCCCGCAGCATCGATGAGATCCGCCCTGCTGGTGAACTGCCCGTCCGAGATGTTGAACACCAGGCTGGAGGCAAGAACTACACAGAAACACAGTTCCAATCAATTCCTGAGAAGTTTATTGCATTCCAGACAGACAAGGACTCCCAGTCTGCCACAAATGGCTCTGACTTACTTTTTAAGGAGGACAGAGCGCTGGTGCCCCCGAAGAGCGAGCGCGTGGCCGAGCTGCCCGAGCCCCCCGGGGGCGGCACCAGCATCACCAGGTACGTCCCACAGGTGTAGATTGGGGTCTTCCTCAGCATCTTCAGGGGCAGCCCACAGCTCGTGTTGGCAGCTGCAATGGGCACCAGAGAAAGGTCACAAACTGCACTCTGAACATGGCAGAGTTCTGCTCAGGGCTTCAAGGGAATTTGTAGCTCTGTTAAGAAGTTTGGACAGAATTCCAGAATGGTTTGGGTTGGAAGTGATCGTCGAGGTCATCCCAGTCCAAACTTGCACACAGGGACCAGGTTGCTCAGAATTCCATGAACTTGGCCTTGAGCATTTCCAGGGATGGGGTATCCATGACTTCTCTGTGACCTCCCCACCTCACACATTCAGCATCAATCCCCACAAGGCTACAAAGAGTTTTTCACGGGTTATTCAACTAAAGAAAACAACTTCAAATGAAAATAAATTTAAAAATTAGGTAAAACCAAAGCTATTAAGAAAGGTGTGGTGATAATTACATTGAAAGCACTTGGAGCCAAATGATCCCTCAGATACAGAGATCACTTGAGATTCACTATGCATTAAGTTCTCCTGCTCCTCATGAAACGTAGACAGCCCAAATGATCTTCTTCCTGCAACAGCTGATCAACACTTTTTGAGTGCTGACTCAAGAATTAGCCAAGAATAGCCACTTACTCTCCTTTTCCTCTAGCAGTTGAGTTGTTAAATGGCAAAACACAACCTTTAAAATAGCTCTCTGAGCTAACTCCTTGCCAAACTCGCTGGAAGCAGAGCCATTTAATGTATAATTTATTTTTATGGAAACACTCTCAATTGTTTCAAATTGAAGAAAGAATACTCATGTACTTGTGAAGGAGGAAGAGAAATAATTCAAGATAAACTGAAAAAAATCTTCAGATAAATCAAACAAAGCTCCAGATCATCCTGAAATTTGTCAGTGAAGTTCTTTCAAAATTCCCTCATTAACTTGGGTTGTTTCCATAAAAGAACACCCAAACATTGTACAGATAACCTTGAAAAAGCACGAAATCACCTACGATTTGTAATATTCCAGTGACTGGCGAAGCAGTAATTCCATTTTCTTAACCTGCAGGCCATTTTTACACACCAATTAGAAGCCCAGTTGAGCTGCCAGCAGAGAAATGCAAGTCTCAGATTCCCCAAACTAGTTCAAAAACAAAATTGGAAAAAGGTGCTTCCCATTTCCATCCCTAACACAATCCTAATTTAGCAAAGGAACCGATAATTCCAGCATTAAGCAAATACTGCGCAGATTTGGGGAAAAAAGACAAAAATCACAGACTGATTTTTTTTTAAACCTATCCTAAGAGGTCAGTAATAAGCAGGATGGATGCTGTGTGTGTTAGGAAATGAGAAGTGAAGCGATTCTGACCTGCCTGGTCCTCCTTGAGGGTGTTGGAGATGGTGGAGCCAGTGAGAGCAGCGAGGGTGGCCGAGGGGGAGGCGCGGTACCGGGACAGGCGGCTCAGCAGCATCTCATTGATGCTCTTGGCAGATTCCCCCTCTTTCCTCATCAGGATAATTCTTTCCTGCAGAGGATTTGCTATACAAATGCCATTTTCTACCTAGTAAAATGGGAGGAAAAATACTTTAGATGTTGGACTCCACAGGTGAGAGATCACCCAAATTGTATCGGGTAGGAATACGAAGTGAAACTTTGCTGACAGAAGTTCTTGCAAAAATAAAGTTCTGAAAGCAAGACAGGAATATCTTTTTGTTTGTGACTTCATGGTTCGATAGAATAATTTAACAGACGACATCTAATATCTTTGAGATATTTAATAGGATTTATGTCTGTTCTCAAAGACAGAACTGCTCGTCATAAACTTGAGTTTGCTTAGGAAACTCTGCTTAAAAATACATAATCCTCTTGTATTTTCTTAGTGGTGTTTCACTTGCAAATCATTTGGCTCTGAACCATTTTCCAGGCAAAAAGTGTGAGCAATGGTTTCTTCAGACCATGATGTTCAGGGGATGTTTTACTGCAGAATGCATCTCTTAATGAAGATGTGATTTAGAGCGTTAGGGATTTTCCATGAGTTGTACTACTACAGCCTCCCAACTCCAGCTCCACCATCCCACTCCATCCTCCTCTGCTGAGCAGAAATACAGACATAAAAAACACATTTTATGCTACAAGAGAATTCATATGGCTAAATATAATAATCCTCTGGACATGGAATTGCACAGTTCACCTTCTGTTCTGCTCAGTTATTTCACATATATCCATTCAGATCACGCCCATAAACATCCAAACCTAATATGTCAATTAGAAAATGCTGATATTTAATTAAACTGGGTCATGCTACTGACATCAGGCATAGAAAACACACAATTTGCTTACTATAATTTCAAAAATATCCATAAAGACAGAGTGGCCTTTGGGAGTTTTTTCATTGAGGCTTGCAGGAGACCAAATCCAGTAGAAAAAGGTGCCATCTGAAGAAAGATGCACGGTGGTCATAGTGCTGCCAACTGGGAAGTGATTTACTGGCATTGGGATTATCTGACATACCTATGAGACAGAAAACATCTTAACAGGTCTGATTTTGCAGTTTGGCCTTGCAAGTATGAACAGTATGAAAAATAAATAGAGATCAAATGCAGTTAGAGCAGAAGAGGCTTAATACTGGACTTAGTGGTAGCATTACATTGATTTATTACCAACAGCTATTCTGTGATATTTGCCAAATATCCAAACCAGCTCATAGATCTCAAATTTATCCTATCTAAAAATAAAAGGATCATCTCCTCTCTAATGATGGAGAACAAACCCACAGTACCACAAGGAAAATACACATCCTATTGAGTCACCTACTTCTGCAACTTCTCTCAAACATTGCTTGAAACTTGAGAAGAAAAGGGGAATCTAAACATTCTCTGTGTCAGGAAACACACTTGACATAAATGTGCATATCCATCCTTAAAACCACAGCAGGAAAAACCCCAAAGTAAACAAACTACCTCAGTTTTACAAAGTTTTACAAAGGGCAACAGTTGTTTATCTACAAATCACAACCAGATCCGAAACAGCACCTGAATTTTGGGACAGGGGAAGAACAAAGAGCTGTTCAGGAAGAACACATTATTGATTTAAATCAAAGTCCATTTTGCTGTTGTTTGATTGCTTTAAGAAGTGACCACACTGGAATCATGGAATATCCTGAGTGGGAAGGGACCCACAGGGATCATTATTGAACTCTGGCCCTGCACAGACACCCCAACAATCCCACCTTGTGCATCCCTGGGAGCGGTGTCCCAACATTCCTGGAGCTCTGGCAGCCTTGACCATTCCCTGGGGAGCCTGGCCAGTGCCAGCACCCTCTGGGGGAAGAACCTTTCCCTGATACCCAACCTAACCCTGTCCTGAGACAGCTCCAGCTGTTCCCTGGGTCCTGTCCCAGGATTGGGATGGTCTCCCCTCAGTCTCCTCTAGGATGAACAAGCTCTACATAGAACAGTGTAACTATAAATAAAAACATATATTTATATGTAAGACACACTGAAACAGTAACATCTCTACCATAACTCACACACTCACCACACAGTCACTTCAAGGCAGGGTTAGAAAAACACAGCTTGACGAAATAAGAAGGATAAAAGTAATTAAAGCTAAAATGTGTGTGATTCATTCAGCCTGTTTTGTTCCTGTCCCATAACCCTGTCCCCTTTACCTGCAGGGTATGTTGATCCACGAGCTGGAACAGGTAGTGAGGTTTGCTATCAAAGGACACGGGCCGATGGAGGAGTTTGCCATTGCCAAAAGCCACCCAGCCCGTCTCCAGCTCCTCGTTCCGGCAGTACACAAATCCCCTGGAAAAAACCCACCAGGATGTTCAAACTCCTTCAACCCTGCCCTGATTCTTTGGGGTTTTTTTTCCAATAACAACTCACAACCACAGCGCTGAACTTTGACTGAACTTATATTCAAGTCAGCAATTTTTGTTGTGAAAGGCTTTAAGTGTAAAAAGCCTCGTGGTTTTCAAGCAATGAAGAAGCAAGGAGGTACAGTGAGTCACAGCTGCACTAATTACTTAATGAATGACATAATTAGCAAACAAACACTGACAAACTCAGCTATAAATAAAATGTCACAGAACTGGTCTGTAGTATATCCCTCTCAGCAAAGAATCAACTTACTAGACATTAAAAAACAAAATCTAATCTAAAATTCTGCTACTGCGGAGGTTGAACTAATGGCCTCCACAGGTCCCTCCCAACCTCAACTTGTTCTTTAATTTTAGACAAAACACACTCAAGAAGAATTTCAGATGAGAAGCCCAACACATTAAAATAGCATTTAATGAAAATACACAATATTATGGAATCACAGACTGGTTTGGGTTGGGAGAGACCTTAGAGATCATCTCCCTCCAACCTCCACATCCTCCAGTCTTGCTACTCCCAACACTGGGGAGAGGCTTCCCAAAACAGGAACTTTGGGGTTCCAGCAGCTCTGCTCTCAGCCAGCACTGGAGTGTCCCTTACCTCAGGGTTCCGTGCAGTCCTGATCCCAGCTTGCTGATTCCCCTGCCCACGGAATTGGTCGTGTACAGGTAGAGCCCGTCAGCTGCAAGGCACCGGCCCAGGTCTGCATCTGGAGCAGGAGCAAGGACAGCAGAGAGCACCCCTGTAACATTCCAGCTGGGAATTCTCCCTGGGGGTTACACCCCATGGAAAGCAGCACATGCTCATTTTCTTAATACTGAATTTATTACTGGGTGCTCTAAGAGCTGCTGTAACACAGGCACAGCCCAGCAGACCCAGCGGTTTCCTCACATCTCCTTCAAGCCTCAGAGGTGCCCAGATGGTCTCAGTGTGAGAGGGAAGAAGAATCTAGTATTGAGCCTTGATCTCATTTCTGCCCAACTCTGTGATTCTCCTAAAGCTGCTCAGACCCTTCCACCTCTGAACACTTCAATTAAGACAAAATGTATTTGAAACACAGAGCAGTAATTAATAATAATCAAGATGGGACACAAGTCCAGTCAATCTATTGAAGTTCACAGGATCTGGACACTCAGCTTGGGAAGGAAAACTCCACTCACTCTCTTGCCTAAATCCTAAAGGAGATGTCTCCAATAAATCTGCAGGTAGCCTAAAATAACAACTCAGATTTTTAAATTCCTATGGATTGCATTGTATGTCATCATCAAAGCTTGAACATTTCTAAAACCATGTGAACTCTTATTTATTACAAAAATAGTAAACAAACAAAGCAGTAAAAACAGAATGAATTCAGGAAAAGAAATACAAAAGAAACCATTAATAAAAGAACTTCAGAATCATCTGGGTAGAAACAAAAGCAGAGTAGGGAAGAGGGGGGGGAAAAAAAACCCCACTGAATTTGTACTTCTAAAAATAAACTTGCTGTGCCACTGATAGCTGGCTATTGAACACAGGGATAGTGCACAGGGCAGTGATTATGCTCTAACGAGGGGATAATATCCAAACTCTGTCTGACCCCTCTGAAAAATTCCCACTGGAGTCAGGAAGGGTCACTGGATCAACTGCTTTGGACTCTTTCCCACAACCTGACAGTTTAAACCAGCAGCTGCTCTTCAGCAACCAAAAAGGAACATTGTTTGATCCCCAACTCTAAAGTTTTACATTCATCTTTAAACAATTATCAGCACTTAAAGCACCCTGTCCTCCTCTGCTGATAGTGACAGGGATGAAATAATTCACCTTTATTCTCACTGCTGGCACCAGTGTTGGCATCAGGGGCAGGTAACATGTCCTCAAAGCCCCAGGACACGATGTGCTTCCCTCCAAGCAGGCAGGAGGGGGATCCAGGGCCTCCCTCCAAAAGCAACAACCTTTAAACAGAAAATAAAACAAAATTTCATAAAGAAAAGCAGTAGGAAAAAATAGCTAAATTAAAACTTAAGACAAAGATGTATTTAAAGTAATTACTCTGTCAGAATTCATAAGCCACTTAAATGAATCATCAATATTTAATGAAAAAATAAAAACACCCAAAACCCAATCAATGCTTTTAGATTTGATTTTCTAATGTCTCCTGCACATGACTAAATCTCCATCTTCCCTAAAGCCTTCAATAACTCTAAAGCCTTTTAATCATTTCTAAATACACTCCTCCCTACATGCACTTAACACATTTTCAGAGCAGCTAGAAAAGTTGATCAAAGTTGTACAAACCTGTAGAGAACATCAGCCACAGGCAGGGACCCCAGCTCAGTCTGTTTCTGTAATAGATGCACTGTATGAACAAAGGTTTTCAGCGACCCTCTAAAAGGACAAGAAAAACATGAATTAAAGATGTCTATTGAAGCCAGACTGAACACACACAACAGCAGCCATGGAAAACACCCAGAGCCACAAGAGAGCAGCCATAACATGGCATCAGCTTCTTTTCTGACTGGCATCTCTTTCCTGGAGGATATTCATTCTTTGGGGAGGAAAGGGAAGGAGGAAGAGAGTGGGACAGACAGACAGAATGCTGAGGAACCTCTGCCTTAAATTCCACCACCTTTTTTTGGAAGAGGCTGAAGCCCCAGTGGGGAGGGAGAGCAGCAGCCATGGGCTGGGTCATCAACAACAGGTTCATAAAGGCAATCCAGGCACCTGATAAAACACCTCAACACTGCTCCTGAGGAAGCTCTTCCAGGATTTCTTGTAGCTGATTAATCACATTTAGATGTGCAACCCGTAGATCTTCCTGGCTGAGCCCAAGTGTGAGCAAGGGCTCTTGCACTCCCACCTGGAGATGCCTTTCCTAACTCCAGTAGGAAAGACCAGACTCATCCATTTCTTATGAAGATTCTGATTATTTTTCACAGAATCTGGAATATCCAGAGTTGGAAGGGACCACAAGGATCATCATCCAGCTCCTGACCCTGCACAGACACCCCAACAACCCCAGCCTGGGGAAGAACCTTTCCCTGATATCCAACCTGAACACCCCTGACACAGCTCCAGCTGTTCCCTGCACCCTGTTCCTGCTCCCAGAGATCAGGGCTGCCCCTCCTGAGGAAGCTGTGCACTGGGATGAGGTCTCCCCTCACAACCCCAGATTTGACAGATCCAGATGTCTTTAAAAATGTGTATTTTACAATTTCTGTTTTAAAGGTCAGGGCCATTTTCTGGAAGGTGTGGTAGCTTTATTTCCAGGCATTACAGCCCACCTAAGGAGGAGAATTTGGCCGTGTCTTAGGTCAGTTACGAGCTGCTTCCTTCACAAACAGGGGTGAAGAAGAGTGAGATCCTTGCCCTGCACTCTGCTGAATCCAACCTTTTGCTGTCACACGTGGTCAGCCAGCTCCCAAACTTTCCTCCTCCACACCCCAATCCTTGTTTTCCCCAGTGACATCTTCAGCTCTTTGCTTTCACTGATAAACCTCAGCCTGGAGAAAATTGACACCAAACACATTAAAGCACCTCAATTAATTATTTAAAGCAATATTTACCCTGTTGGGTTTTTTTTAGCAATAAGAAGCACCCAAGATTGCAATTAGGAATGTCAATAATAGTCTCATTTTCAAGGTTTTTTCTTCAACACATGACTTAGATATTTAAAGGAAAAGTGTGAAGCTTTCAGAGGTGAACAAAGCACAATGGGATATTTCAACTCTCTAAGCAATGCAAGGCAGACTTGCAAAGAAAATAAAAGATCAACCTGAAGTTCAAAAGCTCTACTTGAAATTTAGCTCAGCTGCAACAGAACATCCCATATTTCCTGCAAATTGACATCTGGGAAAAAAAAGAAATGAGATTGTGTTTATCAAATCCAATTTCTCTGAGCTACGTTCAAGTACATTGCCTTTCAGATAAGGCAGTTGTCAGGACAGAATAATTTGCCACATACCATAAATTTCTCATTGACTTCATTAAAACAAGTGCACTAGAAATTAAGTAGGTTTCATTTGAATAAACCTTTTCCTAAAGCAAATCATGCCATATCCTGGGAACTCCAACATTTTAAATCCGAGTTAAACTTCACAGACAAGGCTGTGACCTGGAGAAACATTCAAGCCAACATTTCCAAAAGGCTCCTTGTGATTTTAAAGCCACATTCATGGGGCTTTGCAGAGGTTTTATATTTCCACCCCCCTCTCCCCTACCCCTATCCTCTAAAAAAAAGTAGTTTTTGATTAAAAGCAATTATGACCTATTCATCCTCAATCCTCTGATGCCAAACCCATGCAGGACAAAGGGTATTTTAACCTTCAATGGTTGAACTCTTCACTGGCAACAAAATGAAAAAATACCTCCAGACATTTGAGAGACAGCACTGAAACCAAATCTGAAAGGAATTGCCAGAAACTGGGCAGTTCCACCTTCTCCAGCCAAAGAAAGGTGCACAAAAGGGAAAAGGAGACAACTTTTCTCCCTGATAAACACATTTGGAACCATTCCTAGAGCAGCTCGCTGCAGTAGAAGCAGCAATATGCACACGAGGCATTGCTAACCCAGATCCTTCTGCTTTTGCATATGCTAAACACAAGCAAAAATTAAATGCTTAGCAGTTTCACCCTTTCCAACCCAATATTTAAATATCAGAAAGAGAAAGGCTGGGACAAGCTAAAAATAAGTATCACCAGTGCAGTCATTTTTGATTTGTTTCAATGGAAAGAGAATGAACACCAACCCCAGCATTGCCCAGGGGTGCTGGAGTCACCATCCTGGAAGGGTTCAAAAACCGTGGATGTGGAATTTGGGGATATGGTTAATGGTGAATCATGGCTGGACTTTGCCAAAATTCCTTAATTCTCTTTATTTTACCAGTCAACTTTTGTATACTTGTGACCCCCTGAGAACATCTGTTTGGGATTTCACCTTATGCCAAACCTCAAGAACCTCAGCTTAACCCTTGAATTTAAGCATCCTGGGCTGTTACATCCAACCTTAACAATCCCACCATTCTCTGTTATTTCAGCACAGCTCCCTTACCTCGCACAAGCCAAGGCAACCAGGGCAGCAGCAGCATTTTCCTTCTGCTTGTAAGGGATGTGCTGGCCGGAGGGCGCCGTGTCCTCGAGCCAGGAGCAGAGCAGGGACTCGATGCCGTTGAGGCAGTCGGCCGGTTCCTTGGTGAGGCTCAGGGGCTGGCAGTCCCGAAGGCAATTCAGCAGCACCTCAGCAGTGATGTTACACAGGGAAGGGTCTGTTCTGCTCTGCGACTGGATCAGCGGGAACACCAGCAGCAGCCCCATGCGGGAGGTGAAGGGAGCCTGCTCGGGCTGCTGTAACAACCCCTGGCGCTTGAGCAGAGCCAGGGCCTCCTCATCCCCGGAGCTCTCGCGGTCGTGCTGCTCCTCCAGGGCCAGCTGGCGCTGGGCGTTCCAGAGCCCGCGCAGGGCGTTGAGCCGGTACTCCAGGAGCCGCGCGTACGCGTTGCTCTGGTTCCCGCACACCGAGCGCAAGCGCTCCGCCAGCTCCGTCGGGTTCTTGGTCTCGAAGGTCAGGATCTGGGAATGGAAAAGTGGGTGTTTATAGAGGTTTGTAAAGGAAAAGAAAAAAATCCTGTATGGCTGTGGTGTGATTTTTAGATCAGCTGTTCTCTACGGCAGATGGAGGGATATTATTTTTAATTTCTGGGAATGAATAAAGCTACACCCAGGGCCAAAGAACGGGTGAGGGGTGTTGTGTCCATCTCAGGATGAGGAGTCATGGCCACAAACAAAAACACATGGAATCCAATGAACTCTTATCCATGGAGGATGGCAAAGGCCTGGGACAGCTGCCCAGCGAGGGTGTGGAGTTTCCTGGTGTCACCTGCTCCAGGTGACTCTGCCTGGGCAGGGGTGTGGACAGGGGGATCTCCAGAGATCCCTTCCCACCCCTCTACTGTGGGATTCTGTGAGCCTGTTATTGCTGACTCAGCATCCTCACCAAATCCAGGTTTGGGAGTTAACAACAACAATAACACAGATTGTAAAGAAAAATAAACATACAAAAGAGCAGCTTGGAAAATAAACACTCCCGTCCTCTGGAGCTTTTTTCTGTAATCGAGGCAATTTTGCTAAAAACTTCAAAAGAACTGCGAGGTTAGAGAGACCCAGGGGTTCAGAGCCCTTCTATAAAACTAATAGGTCACTAAGACTGTGTAATAAGAACATGCTTGTTCTAGTTTTGGAGCTCTTCAAAATAAACAAACAAACAAACCAACCAACCAGTTCTCTCCAATTCACCAAGCCAAGAGTTCTGTTACACTCTCTCTCCCCACTGCTTTCTTCCCTCTTAAACTTTATCATCTTGCACTTAGCTATAGCTACACCTTTCTCAAAATACTTCAAGTTGCTGCCGTAGTTAAAAACCCTAAAAGTCTCCTCCTCATCATTTCAGACAGAAGAAAGAGGCTTTTTTGGCACTTCTAAATAAAACTGGAGACCAAGTTGGAACAACAGAAAACAAGTAAAGCATGACACAAAAATGTATTTATGGTTTAGTACCCAGCCTGGGACTGGAAAAACTCAGTTTTAAGTAATTTACAGACTACTTTTCTCCTTCCAGCAAACAACAGTGGAGATCAGCAAAGTCACTTAAGCTGTGCCAATCTCAAGGAAAGCCATGAGCCAAGCATTTTCTGATACTCTGGATCCAGTGTCCAAAGGGATTTGGTGTCCAAAGGGCTTCTGGCTCCATTCCAGAGTGCCTCGTTTGCCCTCAAACACAATCTCTGGTCCATCTTTATGCTGTAAAACTGTCCTTCTCTCATTTAATAAATAAATATAAATGTGGGAAGGAGAACTTGAGAGACAAAGCTGCCAAGGGGAATGGCATCCAGGGTTGTTTGCTTTGTGGGGTTTTATAACTGCAGGCAGCAGTCAGAGATCATGAAATAAATGTTTCTGGCTAATTGCAGACTCCTGAACAGCTTGTTAAAATGCTGCAGGACAAATCACATCTGCCAGTGCCACACAGTCCCTGACTAAAGGCAAACAGCTCTTCAGTAGGACATTCGTCACTAGAGCCAGGAAAAGTTCACTCAAAAGGAATTCGCATCATAATTACATTTAAAAGGATGTTGTATTGAGCTCCTTATACCTAATAAACCTCCTTTAATTAATTTCTCCAAGAGATGATGAAGATTAATTCCTAAACCGCATATTATACATTTAAAATAACCACCTCCTGTTAAGTTGTGTGTTCTGCTGTCTCAGAAATGTTTGTTTCCTGTTATAGATGGAATCACTTTCTACAGCAGTTGGCTTTTGATTTTCTTGAACTAAACTGGATGGATTTTCCACTAAGTGACAACAAACTGAATAAATGGAGGGAAAAGAGAATTAATGTTTGCATTTTGAGAGTTAAATGCTGAAGAAAACAGGTCTGTGGTCTTTGTTAATAACAAAGATACCACCACAAAAGACAAGTTGTGATGTGCTTGGTGTTGCATGTCTTGCTCTTCAAATCCCACAATTTAACAGGAATTTTTTTTTTTCTTTTTTGCCTTTGATATGGCTCTACAGCTCTGAGTGTGTCTTGTAGCAATCAGGACGAGTCAGTGTCAAATATGTGCAGTTTTGCTGATGAAAAGCTTTTTCCTGCTGAAGTTTTAGTTTCTCCCTGATCTCACAGTTGCCAATTTGCTTTAAAAGCGTGCACGGTCTGTCTGGGATTGGTAAGAGTGTTTCACTTCAGTCTTTCATAAGGGAAATGAGCACTAATTTGGGTAAATGATACAGGAAATACATCAGCTTCAACAGATTTACAAGATCATTCCAAAATGGGACTTAAGAGACTTTTGATAATGCAGTTTACATCATCTGATTTTCATTCACAGCTTATGGAACCAGTGGGAAAAAAAACTTAATTATTTGACCTCATCTGAAGATCTAAGCAGGCATTTGCACTTCCAGAAAACAAGAGGATATTAGAAGGTGTCGGGTCATCTGCTACACAGGACACTTCAGCAAATTAAATTAAAGGCTGTTTTCCTCAAAAGCCTTTTTACTAGAGGTCAATACTCAGAGATACCACAAAAAAAGAGCTTTAAAACCAAATGTTCCCAGTGAGGCTGGGACAAACACCCTGGGAGCTTCCAGGGTTCGGACACATCCCAGGGAACCAAAGCCAGCCCTTCCCACCCCAACAGGGACAGAGCTTCACTTGGTTCCTGCCAGATCCATCAGTGCTTCCCCCTGGATCCATGAAAGATTCCACACAGGAATCCCAGCCCTTGCCAGGGTTCTCATTTCTCCAGGCAAAGCTTGTCATCTTCCAACTATCTGAAGTCAAAACAAGTTAAAATAAAATGCAAGAAAACCCCCATCACGTTCTTTCACAAATTCTGATACAGACAACACAACTACCAGTGTTTATAAAAGGAAAAATTCCCTTTCCTGCTGTCTCTGGGCTGCCTCAGGATTTACACCTCAGCCTCAGCTCTGATTTGGGACTGATTTCCAACACCCTTTTGGGGTGCCTCAATACTTCCCTGTGCAACACCTGGAGTGGTGCTGGGGACAGGCACCAAACCCAGCCCCACACAAACCTCACCTGAACCAGTCCCTGATCCATCACTTCCCAACTCCAAACATTCCTGACTAACAAGGCTTGAACAGAATCAAAGAGGATGAAGAAGATGTAACAAACACATCACTTTGCCATAGAATGAGTTACCCAAGTAGCTACTTGCATATAACTAAAAATGGTGTTATTAAATAGTTTAATTGTCACTATTTTAATTTTACAGTATCTTATCCTTACACATGATTTCCTTGTTTGATCTTTTAAATCAATTTTAGTCAATATTTTAAATATAAAATGGTAGAGCAAAAAGTTCAACCACTCTAACTGGTCTTTGACATCTTCTTCAACATCAAGAAGCACAAAAGGTCTCTGATTTTACATGAACTATGGGGAGGTGTCATCTTCCCCACTGTATCCAGTATTTGTCCTTTTGCATCCTACTACATGACCTTCTCCAGGTAATTCTTCCCATCCAACAGAATTTTTGCCAAACCTGCTCCACAAAGGAGTGGCTGACATTCCGTATTTTCAGGGCAACATGTTTCTCTGCTGATAGTAAATACCAGACCAAGCACAATTAACACACACTAATATACATGAAGAGCTTTAGCCTGAGGTTTTATGACCCTATTAAGTAAATTTAAATGTGAGCTGTCACTTAAAGGCAGATTTTTCCTCTGGCTACAATTCCTGCCCCTTGTCCTCTCCCTGGTGCTGGCACTGGTGCCTGTGGGGGGTGTGTATTTTAATTCTGCTACACAGGGAACTGAGGAGCAGTGAAGCTGTGCATAAAGAGGGGTTTTTATCCTCAAGTTGCATATTGGAAAGGGAACCCTCTAAATCTCCCCAATAACATTTAATTCTTTCTCTTCAGAGTTCAATTGGCTGAAGTTCACATGTGAAGATGAAGATGGTGGAATATTTATCAGGATCAATTAAACCCCTAATACCCCCCTGAGTATTTAACACAGATTATTCCTATCTTATAGGAGGTACAAGCCAGACAGAAAAATAGAAACAACCTCAAAATTGTAAAATATCTTCAAAAGCGGCATGAAAAATTTTTATTCTATTACTTTGACCACCCCATTACAGGTATAAGGTCATTCCTCTTGTACAGAGTTAACAGAGAGACAGCACCACTTGTTTACTTGGCTCTTTTGTCTCTAGAAACACCCATGAAACAATGTAAAAAGACTGAATTACAGAAAGTATTGGATTATTCTGTAAGAGAAAGAGCACAAGTGACAGCTTTAAAGGTACCCTGAAGATTGAAATACACATCCCAACTGAACCTGCTCCATTAACAACCCTGTGTCTCTGCTCCTTGTCTCCTACTCTGCTGGGGAACAGTGTTCCTGCTCTTGGCATCTTCTGGGATATCCAGCACAAATCTCCCTTGGTGCAAAATCCACCTTAATTTCTTCTAAAACAATTCCTAACCCCTCTCTAAGGCCTTTTCCTTGCTCCACCACGTGTCAAATATATAAATATGTGTGAACATCTCCCCCCCTGATGTTGTAGCAGCTGCTGCACTTTACACCATGTTTTAGTGTTGCAGTTAAAAACTACAAGTCTCAAGGTTGTTCCAGTTTTTTCTGCTCCAAGAAAATTTAACCATATCCTCTTGTCCAAAGCCTCTGCTGAGTCCTGTGTGGAGCACTGCAGGTTTTTAACTACTCAGGTAAAAGCAGAAACTATTTCCTTTTGTGAAAGTATTGGAAATGTCAGATTGCTCAGAAATAGGCACCACCTTTTACAATTTTATCCCAAATAATTTTTGTAACCATACAAATTTATGAAATAACCTTTGTATCTGAGATGAATTACAGAGAACAAGCAAGCTGTAAATAAATAAAATGCTATAAAGTGTTGTTTCTTTGTTCATCAAAATATTTCTTTGGTTCTTACTCAAGTAGTAGGTGAAAATGGCTACAAAAGGTAAAGAAAAATCTTTGTAATTTAAACATCTAAGAGCGCAGATCACTGAATTAATCAGCTTCAACTGGTAACAAGATCTATATTTGGGAAACAGATTTGCAAAATCATCCTTGAGAAGTTTCCTAATGTTTCTCTACAAGGTTACCTAAAATACGATTTCAAAAAGCAAAAGTCAGAGGCACAGTGGTCGATATTAGAGAAGTTTAATAAATTCCAAGCGCTGGCAGAGGAGCCCTGGAAGGGGATGCACAGGCAGGATGAGGGTGTTCCAAGCCTGCCACACGCCTGGATCAGCAGTTTTCAAGTCAGAGGTCACAACCCCAGGAAAGGTCACCCACTTAGGAAGGAGTCAATTGTTGATGGTGGCATTAGAGACTTTCAGCATGACAGAGGTGACGCTTGTAGATGGCAGTAAGGTCACAAGCAGAAAGGTTTGGGAAGCACTGACCCAGATAATTGCAGGGAACTGCTCTCTCCTTCAGCAATCAGGGAAAAGTGACAAAATGTTTTCCCTGGGCCGGGAGGAAAAAGGGTGAAAACTTCAAATTTGAGCAGAAACCTTGCAGACTCAATCATTTAATGGCAAACACAAGTCGGTCACAGGACTGGCACATGCTGAGAAAAGAGCACTGGACTTCAGCTCTTCAACCTCTCTGTGGAGGGCCAGCCCAGGCCACAATGGGGGAAAGAGGAAAGGCCACCACTTTTTCCTTATTTGTTTCTCTTTAATTACTTTTTTACTTTCCACTTGATTAAAGGTAACTATTTTCAGTGCAGAGCCACACCTGCCCAGTGGCACCTCACTCAGTCCTACAGAACAGAGCGTAACAAGAGTCCAAACATCAGATGAGACATGACCCCAACAGCTACTGAGAGAGGAGCTGCACTCCCAGCTCCATGGTAAAATCAGAGGAAGGTTCCCTGCCCATGGCAGGAGGGGGATACTGGATAATCTTTAAGGTCTCTTCTATCCCAAACCATTCTGTGATTCTGTGGTGACTCTGCAGAGCCAGCAGATCAAAACTCCCTGGTTTAAGGGACCTCCCCTCCTTTAGACAAACGTCAGGGTTTGTCTAACATGCTCCCGGTGTTCCAGACTCCAGGGAAGATGCTTGGCTGGGAAGATTCTGGAAGTGCTGCAGTTCCCTTTGGGGCACATTAAGGAACAGCTCTTCCTGCACTGAATGTCCCTCCTGGGTGGGCACTGACCAAACAAAATGTCATGGCAACACCTCCAGCCCTGTCACTCAGGGCTGTCTCCAAGAAGGAGAAGACTTTGCTCTTTCGAAGATTTCTCAGTGTATAAGGTTTTAAAATAAAGGTCCAAAGGCTTCTGTAATCACTAATCCAGGTCTCTCCTAAATAGAGGGTTTTAGTGGGAAACCCACACCAGGAGCATCTGGCTCATGCATATCATTACAAAATTCTATCAAGTTAAAAAAAAAAAAAGAAAAAAATCCCCAATTTTTGGTAAATATGCTGAAAAGAAGTTGGCACACATCAGCACAGAAAAAATAGAAACAGAGCAAACACCTCCACACCCTTTAAAACTCAACATACTCCTAAAACAAGTTGAAAGAGAAGATCAGGATCCTGTAACAGACCATTAAAATATGTATATGTATAAATAAAAGCGCATACAAATATACAAAAAGATAAAAACAAAGCTGCATGGGAGTCAAAATAACAAAATAATGAGTTTTCATAAGCCTTTCTTGGCATAACATCAGCACTGTAACATTTTTTTCTCTGCTTTTCTTTTTATAAATAGACAGAACCTTTGAACAGAAGGACAAAGGAAACACATCCAAATACACTGACATTAGTCACCAATATGCTCTTTAAAGGGATATTTAAGCAAAACAGACCAGAATGATACTTCTCCACCCAAAAAAATGTCCATTAAAGTATTAAACATTATGCATTTTTAATTAAGCACTTCAGCTCAGAAATTCAGCCAGGCTTCTGACCACCACTGATGAAGCACAAGAAGTGAATTAAAGAAGTTTCCTAATCAAAGCAGCAGCTGCAGCATCTCCTACCCTTGGCCAATAGCACATCCCAAGAGATTTCTGTTTGGACCATTTTCAAAGATATTTATTACACTGCAAGTAGGAGTAGAAAGAGGGTAAATGAGCTCTTGTGTAGCAGTCGATTGCATGGCCACGCTTCAATCAGATGTGTGCACCTATTTCCACAAAATGGCTCCTCAAAGCCATTCCACATCACCAAAGTAGCCCTTATTTAAATAAAAACAGCATTAAAAAAAAGGCAGAGAAAAGTTACGAGCTAAATATTTAACATTTGCACAATGTGAATCTTCATTTTTTTAAAACCCTTCCCCCTCAATACAAAACTCTAAACCAATTTGAAGATATCTAAAAATTAAATGGATTGCTTGTGATCATCAATTCTATCAGTGGATGGAAATAAAAGGCTTTAATAAGCCGTGACTTGGAATAAAGATCAAAATAAGTCAAAATCAGTACTTATCAAAAATAAGCACTGTAGCAAAAAGTCATATTTAATTATTTATTTAAAACTTTTGCACTGCAAACATGAACAACAGGAAAAGAATCTCTGGAGCAGGAAAAATGATGTGAATCAGTGGCACTGGATTGCTGCAACACTCGTTATAATAAATGTCATCAAACACAAGACACAGTAGCACCAATTCCACTCCTATCTCTCCCAAAGAACTGGAGTTTCAGAACATTCCTAACACTAATAAAAAATTCTCCAGAGCTGAAGTGTTTGTCAAGTGAAGCTGTGTGTCAAGTTTCAGTCTGGAACACACTTCTGGCCTGGCTGGCAAGATCTTAAAATAAGGTCTTGTTTGTTTTTTAAAGGATATCCTCCTTTCTAATGATATAACATGAAAAATGCTGTGGGAGCATGTTATTTTTCTAGCACAGTTTTTAAACTCAATGCTGCTTCTAGAACTATGCCATGGAATCAAAATATTTTCTTGCATCCAAGCTGCACAGAATGCCAGAGCAACTCTGATCACAAGGGAGAATCATTCCATGTTTATACACACAGAGATAAGTCGGCCACCTTAAAAATCTCCCTTTTCCTGTTCATGTGATATTTGCCAACATCCATTTCATGGGAGCAGCTGATTTTTCCCATGCCATTCCCCAGTGTCCCAACACATAGGGCAGAAAACGCACGTTCAGCAGAAAATATCTTTCCTTAGATAAGGCTGGGGGAAGTTTCCCCAAAGCCCATAAAGATTCCACGTCACCCGATGAACAACGATGCTGTCAGGAATGCTCTTGGGCTCTTCTCAGCAACACCCCAGACAGCAGCTAAAGCCTCACTGAAAGGGTTTTTTTGGCTTAAATTGCCTGGGATCAAACAGAGCCCGGAGATAAAGCTCCGGCTGGAGCGTCCCCTGCTCGTTCCCACCGCTCAGCTCCGGTGACAAAGCCCCTGTGTCATTGCGAGCCACATTGCTGGGGAGGAGGGTGGGGTGAAAGAGGAGAAGGGAGGCACACAGGGGGGTAAAAAAATAAAAATTGCAGTCTACAAAATAGATGCAACCTATAATCCGTGACATTCAGTCCTTCAGCGGCTCCTCCTAAGATAAAACAGCTGCACCGCCTGCCTGCAGCCAACAAACACCACAGGCAGCTCTGGGAAGGTAAAAAGCTGGGATGAAAATCTGGGCTACCCTCCTGGCTCCTTAATAACGATCACTGTCAACAGCTGAGTAAAACACCCAGGCACCCCTGAGCATGTCGTTGTAAGGCTGGTGAATTACAAACCGTCTAAAAGTAACAGCAAGAAGACACAAAACCTTCAAGAAAAATAAACGGGCCGAAGGCCACGCGGAAATCCCTGAGTGCGGTTATGATTTCCAAACCTTATGGATCCAAAACAAGGAGGATGCACTAATACTTCACCCTCCATTTACATCAGCACCTCACCATCCTCCTGCCCAGCTCCACTTTCATTATAATCCGAAATAAATTAGACTGACTCAAGACAAGCAGAACGCCTCGACACCGGCTGGCTCTGGACTCCAGATCTCTCACCCGGCATCCGCATCCAGCATCCTCCATCCCGGCCCCCCCATCCTCCCCTAGTCATCCTCCCTGCACCCCCATCTCCCATCCCCCCGTCCTCCTCGCCTCAGGCCTCCGCTGCCACCGTGCCCCTCTCCCGAGGGCATCCTCCCCCTCGGCCCCGGGCTCTGCCCCGTCTCTCCCTTCAGCCCGGGGGGCCGCCTCACCTCCAGCTCGGTGTCGCCGGGCTCGGCCACCCCAATGATCTCGCTGGGCAGCTCGGCCAGGTCGGTGACCCGGATCAGCCCGTCGTGCAGGAAGATGGTCTCCTCCTTCACCGACAGCCACTGCGCCGAGTCGGTGGCCGCGGCCGCCGAGGCGGCCGCCGGGGACCCCATGGCGCGGAGGGCGGGGGGGCTCCGCAAGGCTGAGGCGAGGCGGGTCCCGCTACCCGCCCATGGCGGGGGCAGGGCGGGGGCAGGCGCGTCCCCAGCGGCCTGGGCGCTGGACAGCCGGGGCGCGGCGGGCAGCAGCGAGGAGCGGCGCGTTGCCACCGCGGCGGCGGCGCTCCGGGGAGCTCCGGGAGCCGCCGTGCCCGCCCGCAGCCCCGCGTCCCGCGCCCGCCTCACACACACCGCTGACAGCGCGACGCCATGTTGGGGGCTGAGGCGGGCCCGGCATGCACCGCGCGGGGAACAATACACCCGGCCCCCTCCCAGCCCGCGGGGCCCCGCCCCGAGCGCCGGGCCGCGCCCCCAGCACCGGAGCTCCGCCCCCCCCGGGCCGCTCCCGCCGCTCCGCCCGCACCGGCGGCGCCGCCGGCAGCCCCTCGCTTATGCCGCGTGTGCTCCGCTCGGTGCTTCACCCGCACCGGGCACCGCGCCTCGCCCGCACCGCGGGGAGTGTAGCAACCGCACCGGGAAGAGCGGGACACCTGCACCGGGCGCAGCGCTGCACCCGCACCGGGAGCGCTCCCCTCAGAGCTTCATCCCGCTCGTATCGCACCTCAGCACCTCACCCGCTCCAGGGAGAGCGGATCGTCCGCACCGTGGGGAGAGGATCACCCGCACCGAGTGCTCTCCCCTCAGCGCCTCGCCTCATCCCTCAGGGATTGCTCCCCTCAGCCCCTCGCTTGTCCCGCAGCGAGGGACGCTCCCCTCAGGGCCTCACCTCACTCCCCTGGCACTGCCCCAGGGTCTCACCCTCATGCAATGGCTGCTCCCTCAGCCCTTCAGCTCCCGCCACCCTTAGCCCGGACCGAGAGCTGCTCCCTCAGTGCTGTTCTCCTGAGTTTCCCTCTCAACTCTCTTGCCTTGACTTACTGGGCCCCTCTGAAACTCCCCATTTCCCTCCTGGAAAATTTCCCTCTTGTTGCTTCACGTCTCCCTCATGGTTGTTTCTCCTCTCCCGCACCTCTGCTCACCCCTATTTTGTCTGTCCCCTCACAGAATGATTTCCCATTCTCCCTTCCCCTTGTCCCCCTCCATCACAGTCTCGCAGGAATCCTGTCACCTCTCAAGGAGCTTTCCTCAGAGGACTCGTGAGCAGGCAGGTATGGCCCTTAAAATCTGTACCTCTGGATTTACAGATTCCAGAGGGTGTAAAGCAAAAGGGTTGCAGCACCTCAATATGTGTGGAAAAAGGGGGATCCAAATGAAAATTGAACCTTCTTTCTCAGCCTAATTTCACCCTCAGTTCCCTCAGACCCCACCCTGAGCCTGTTCAGAGGCACAAAGTGTCACAGGCAGCTGTACCTGGATGTTCAGCAAAGGACGTGCTGCTGAAACAAATCATGTTAATGAGAGAGACGTGGTGATAAATGTTAAATAGTTTTAGTGGATAATTGCTGTGGGGATTCCCATTGCAAGTGTCTGCTTTTCATGGAACAGTGACTGTGCACAACTGAACAGAGATAGAGCTCTATGCATTTATTTACCTGTTTGATCAGATTAAATTATTTAACATATTAGTGCATTATAACAAATGTGCTGTGCTATTGCAGGAAAAGCTTGTTCAGAGCTGGAGTAAAACGAAATCTACCGCCAGTGCTTTATATCCTATTAAATCTGGTTGGGAAGAAGCATTTTTTTTCCATGTAATGGACGACCACTCAACATAGGACCCACACAAAGCCCTTTTGTAGCACTGATTCAGCAGTGTGAGCACTCACACCATTGTGTAGCTTGTTTTTGAGGCCAGTTTAGTTGACACAGGGTTCAGGTAAGTTCAAACAAGCAGTAATTTAGAGATCTGTGTGACAGCTCCGTGCATGGTTTGGTAGGACATCCCTGCTATTCATGTGTTGGAGAGTAGAAGAGTCTCCAGGCTTGGTTTTATTCTAGAAATAGATATTACTTGCCTCTGTGCTGCAGTAATTTTTGAACAGGGAAGAGTGTGCAGAGCTGCGATCAAAAAGTTTTTATGAGGGAGAAACTTCATGGGCATCTGTTATTTTTGGTCAAGACGTTACAGAGAGAAGAACGGCTGCAGATGGACCCTGATCCTCCTGTGGGAGCCCTGGGAGGACTCAGAAGAGAGGGAATGCTGAGATTGGAAGATTTTATGGCAGGTGGGATGCGGCGGCTGAGTTCTGGCAGGGGAGATAAACCAGGCTCCCAAGGGTTCCTTGGAGTGAGGGAAAAACTCCTGGGGCTGGATTAGTCACAACATTTCACGGGTGTTATTGTTTTGTTCCCAGAGTGGGAGTTTGACATTGTTTTCATTCATCCACAGGGGAGAGGAGTAGAGGGAGAGAAACACAAAGTGTGTGTGCATTTTAGTGGGAGTAACATTCCACCAAAAAAGCATTCCATCTTTAGATCTTCTGGTACAATCATTGTGCTAATTGAGTATCATCCACAAAATCAACACAAACAGCAGAGCTGGGAGTCAAATGGGATGTTCCCTTCACAACCAAGGTGAAGCACATCAGCAGAAAGGGTTTGCAGTGTTTTCCAGAGGTTTGGATGTACCTGTTCTCCAAAGGGATATTTCACAGGCTGGGTAAGCCCAGGCTGAAAATGCTTTGTCTGCAGCTCTCCCATCCTCTTTCCAAGGCTTCCTGGACTGCTTTATCCCAGAGGAATGTGGCTGCCACAGCAGCTCCCAGATGAAGAATCCGTGTTTGAGATGGCTGTGGATTCAATCCACTGCCTTGGGATGCAAGCCAAGGCCTTTTATTGGAATGAAGAGCTGACTCAGAGCCAGGAGAGGCCAGTGGAGCTCTGGAAGCTTCCACAGCAGGTGAGGCACTGAACGAGGTGTGTGGCCACATTATTCCCTGGCAGGGGCTGTGCTTTGTCCTTTGTCTGGGGGCTGGTGACAGTTTCTCCCAGGAAATCTGTGTGGGTTTCTGAGGGGAGTAACCTAAGCTGCCCCCAGTGAAAACGGCCCCCTTGGCTCTGACCTGCACATTGTGCAATTGTTTTGGAAGTCCTCCTTTTAGCCAAACCTGTGTGAAGACTTCCCAAGCTGAACAGAAGGGATATTCACCATTTTATAGTTATTGATTTGCTTATTTGGAGTTCTTCTGAATCCTATTGACTTGAAAATTCAAAGTTAAAAAGCAGTTATTGAATGAAAGCAATGGAATAAAACTGAGAAATGTACCCTGTCCTGCCTCAGTGCAGGCAAATAAAATAATTACTGGTAAATATAATTTCCTAAATTATTTGAAGTACCTGCCATTCAGGAATTAAGAGTGTGTTGTACATTCCATGAACTTACATAGCATGGAATGCTGCTGTAGCTTCCTACATGGAATTTTCAGTACTAGGGCTGTACTGGATGCAGCAAACTCCATGCAGTTTGCTTGGCATCTGCTGCAGAAGATGTTGTGTAATGGAATGAAAAAAATACAATATTTGTGTTCTGCCTGTCACCAGCAAATGTCAGCCACTGCAACTTCAATGTGCAGTCAGAGGGGTACAGCAGCAACTACAAAGAACTCTTGGACTACTTTATGGGAAGGCTTAAAAAAATAGACCAGAATAACTTTGTGACACAGATCATCCAGCTGAAGGAATAAAACCCTCAACTTGTAAACAGCCTCCTACAGAAAACCACTCTTTTGCTTCCATTATTTTGCATTTTTTCCATTATTTTGGAGCAGTTGTTGAGTTGTCTTTGAGCTGCTGTAGTTGCCTCTGCCTTTGGTGGCAGGATTTTGGGATCAGCCCCTTTCTGTGCAAGTCCCCTGTGCCCTTGTGCCTCTCTGGACATCACAGATACTGAGATTTAGCAGAAGATGCTCGTGGTCTGTGGGCAAAAATTCACTCCTGTGAGCTGCAAATGAAAATTCCCTATTCCTGCTTGGAATTTGCCTATTATGTAATGGGATTTAAGGCAACATTGTCTCACCCTTCAGTTTAATTTTACATTAACAGCTATTATGTGTGGGGAGAACTCTCTTCATCCCCAGGCTTTGCTGTGCATCTTTCTGTTCATTTAGAAATGACACTTTCGGATTCAGTGACCATTGTGGCACTAAGAAATGTGTGAAAAAAGAAAAACAAGTTGCTATTTTTATGTGGTCTGCACTAACCAGATTTGCAGACCCTGAATGCTGGCTCCTCTGCCTGGTACTTGTTATTTAGGGAGCCCAAATGCCATCATTAATAAGGCCACTACCCAAGGAATACTGGCATTTCTTGGCACATTATCTGGGATAAAAAAAATACAGTTTCTCCAAGTAAAACTTAGAAAGGACTGAAGTGGGAAAAAAAAATAAATTAGTGTTTGACAGAGGAGAAGGAAGAAACTAGACAGTGAAATAAAATAATTCCAAATCTCAGAAATGTATTTTAATTGCAAAGGGAAATATTCATGTTTTTCTCATTTAGAAGAGCAATAATTGCTGAACATTGCAAGGTGGGCTTGAGGGAGGAAGAATGGATATTTTTGTTAAAATTAATAAGGGTTATAGGAAAGAAGAGTATGAATCACTACCTTGCAAACGTGGCCTTACTTAAATTGGACAGGAAACAAATGTAAATTATGGAATTGGAGAATCTGGGAATCCTGGAATGGCTTGGGTTAGAAGGGACTTTAAAGCCCATCCCATTCCACCCCCTGCCATGGGCAGGGACACCTTCCACCATCCCAGTGGTTCCAAACCCTGTCCAACCTGGCCTTGGACACTTCCAGGGATTGGGCAGCCACAGCTTCTCTGTTCAGTCTGTTCCACTGTTGAATTATCTTTACCTTTAGGGAGTTCCCTAATTCATAACTGAACCTGTGCTATTGCAGTTTAACCCTTTCCATTTACTTTTCCAGCTGTTGCAGACACAGAGAAGTTTATTTCCTCCCTCTCCTGTTGTCTTCATCCATGAGGGCTGTGAGCAGAGTTCCTCCCCACCATCTCTGCAATAAATAATCCCTGTCCTTTCAAACTTGGAAAGTTGGAAGCCTGATCTTTACTTTGGGATTTCCTGCTCCCTTTTGGTGCTGGCATTTAACAGTGCTCTCCCTAATCTCAGGTCTCATTTCCTTACTCAAGTAGCCTTTTCTGGAAGTACCTAAATGCTGCCCATCAGTGAAGAAGAGTGGTTGGGAACTGAGCAGATCCCTGAGTGCTTGGCCTGAATTTCTGAATCTTCAATGTCTCAGAAGACTCATTATTACTATCCAAAAATAGGTAGGTTTAAATACAGCTATTCTGTGCTGTTTTAAAATTCAACCTCTCTGAAAACTGGTGCAGTAACACGAGGGATAAATAAATGAAAAAGGGATCTGGCACGATATTCTGCTCAATGTTGTAAACATATAAACGTGACAAGGTGGCATCTCTGGCTTCAGATTTACCCCATCTTTTGCTTAAAGTTTTATTGAAAAACCTTGGTAAGAAGAAGCTGGTTTTCTCTTAGCCTATCAAGAAATAATCTGAGTGTCTACATGAGTATTTCAGGAATTTTCTCTAATTTCCCAAGGGAGTTGGTTGAAATACTGATCCTACAATCCCTGTGTTTGAGGGATTCCCTCAAACAGGGATTGGTTCAAACACGGGGGAAATTCCTGTTACTTCACCCTGAACGAGAGCTGTAATGGCCAAATTCCAGAACCGATATCCCTGGAAAAGTTCTCTCTCCCCACCCAGACAGCTCCATGCACACATTGGTCAAAGCTGAGATCTGGGCAGAGCTTCACAGAATATTTATTAAAAATGTTCAACTGCAATCAGAATAAAAAGCTGAAATGCTGACATTTGCAATGTAACATTCCAGGGGGAAAAGTACATTTTGTGACAATTTCCTTGTCCAGGGCCAGATTGAAGAGGGCTTGGAGCAAACTGGGATAGTGGAAGGTGTCCCTGGAGAGTCTGAACCAACAGGACACCAAACAAAAGAGGGAAAACAGGATTTTAAATGAGGTGGTGTTTGAACTTCCATCATCTTTGTCTTTTACTTGCAATTCATATATCAGATCCAAGAGTGTGAATTCCTAATTAGCAGGTTTGCACCGGCATTGCAGCACTACCAACCATTTTCCTGACAAAGGAAGGCAGGGCAGTGAATCCCTGGCCTGAGCAAATGTTAGTCTGCGCTGATTTTCTCTTCAGTGCTGACAGGCATTCAAAACAAAGCTAAAACTGAAAGCCACTAATTGAGAACTGAAGCCAAGCTGTGCAAAGTGGAATAAGTGGAATGGTTTTCCTCTGGGGAGAACAATTTTGCTCTCTGTGTGGTGCTGTCTTGCAGCTCTAAGTGCCCCCATCTCCAAAGGTGTTCTTCCCATGGAGCCTTCCTCCCTTTCCTTTCTTTCTTGCAGCATTTCTCTTGCTCTTTCCAGGGTCTCTTTCCTCTATTTCCAGCCAAGAATCTGCTTTTAAAGGAAGAGTAATAACTATTATACAATAAAGTCCCAGCGAGTGAGCAAGTTGACAGGATGTAAATATGAGGGAAACAAACAGATGAGGCTGGAGATGTGTGCTGTGGTTTGGGATACTGCTGATTTATGTGAGAGGTGCAGCCCTCTTATGCTCTCTCTGACTCATATATTTTTCCCTATTTTTCTTCCAGCCAGATGGCACAAACCAAGAAAGGCCAAATAATTCATCACTCCACCTTTAGGCTGGACTTGCCCCTGGGTGAAGCCAGGATGGTTGAAAATCTTTTCATGCTGGTATAGGCAGGAGAGTTTCTTCATTTGTGATGTGGTAGAGGTGAGTTTATGGTGCTGCACTGGAATGTCCTGTGCTTATAAAATCCTGGTCCTGACAGGGAATAGGGATTGTTTTATAAACCTTCACTTCATGCTTAACAACGGCACAGTGTTTCTTTAAAAAGAACATCACAAGCAGCCTACAGAGAACCAAGAAGAACTAAACTTCAACTAAAATAACCCCACAAACAATCAATTAATCAACAGAAGAACCAGAGCAGTGCTGACAATCATCCAAAGCCACCAGCATCGCCCCCTTCATGAGATTTTCTTTTCCCAGACAGGTGACACCAGCCCAGCCTTCCTCCTGCAGCACAGGGACCACATTTTGTGTGCTGGGTTCCATTCTGTTATCATGTGCCTCTTGATTGGGCCTGACAAGCACATCAAAAAGCCATTTTTTAGGCTTGATTACCCAGTCTGCCCAGGCTTGGGGTGGTGGCAATTGAATGACGTGAGAAGTTGAAGCTCACGGTGACAGGATGGGAAGAGTGATAGAAATTCTAATGAGAATTATAAATCCTCAAGAGCAGCTGCACTGCCTGGCTCACACTGGGACACCCTTCTCAGGCACTTGTGAAATCAGCAGTTATTTCAAGGGAGCCCAAACCACACAATTTGTGCTGTTATTTGTATTATTTTAATTCTATTTTTTATTCAAGCTGTCAGGCAGTTTGGGGATTAATGGGTTGTCTGTGTTAGAAGGCAGTTACAGAATGATGTGAGACATTGCCTTGATGAAGTTCTGTTTAATTACAAAGCAGGCAAGTCTTTCCTGGAGTGTTGAATTAAATAAACCACACATTTTTATGCTCAGTGCTTCAACCGAAGCCAGGATTTGAACAAAAAAACTCCAACCCTCTCGAAGTTTCTCTTGCATCAGCAGCCTCAAAAGGCAGTTTTCCTTTTTCTCCCTCTGTGCCCCTGCTCTGGGCATGTGTTTGGCTTTTTTCTCTTCCACAAACACAAAGCTCCAGGTTTCCAGTGGCCTTTCTGCACTTTGTCAGGCCCCAGGGAAGCCATGTGGACGATGTGCAGTGCACAGGAGCTCTGCCATGTGCCTCTCCTTTGAGCAGGAGCTGCTGTGCTTTCAGTTCCCCGATTCCACAGGGACATTTGTTCAGTGTTTTCGTATTTTCTCGAAGGAAGAACTCTGGTTCCCCATCAATTTCTATGAAATTCCACAAAAGAGATTTTCCTTTCAGCTCAGCAGGACACTCTCACTTGAAATTTGAATGGTGCCATCATTTTGAGGGTGCATCGCTCTTTTTAGGGCCTTATTCTGAAAAATGCCCTTCCTCCCTTGTGAACCAAGGACTGCTTTTGTACATCTTACCTTGGGTTTTATTTCCTCTCGTCAAAATAGCCATTTTGAACAATAGGATCCCATGTACAGCACATGGTGATACTTGAAAGCCTTAATTTTAAAAACAATTACATCCTGAGGCATCAGTCAGGCCAGTGGAAAACCTCTGCATCCACTAGGACAGACAAAACAGATGAAGATGGAATCGCTTCTGGTTTAATCTTTATTTTCTCCATGAGATTTTTTTTCCTTGTGCTCCTTGGGGTGGTTCTCTGCATCCCACTGGCTTGTTCCAATGGATTGGAGAAATCATTTTACCTTTGTGTGGTTTCTTGATGTTCTCATGGCAGTTTTTGACCTGTGCTGGGTTTCACGAGGCCAAAGTGCTCAGCAGATGTAAAATATGAGATTATGATCATCATTAAAACCAATCTGCAAAGCACCAGGAACTGCTAATTGGGCAACTGCAGAAAAAACCCAATGGCTCCAGAGTCTGGATTGTTGAGCTCTGCTGCCCTGTACAAATAAAACAGCCTAAATTCTGCAAAAAAAATGGCATTAAAACTGATAAATAGGACTATGAGAGCATTTATTCTTTGTGACACCTGTGCCAGTCTTCGACACAGCACAACTTTTGTATTTTTTAGTCTGAAATGTTGATATGATCTCATAGAACAAGATCAGATTAATGGATCAGGTCCTCTCTCAGTGTCAGCCAAGCAGAGACTGCTTATTCTTTTATGTACTTCAGAAAATGGACATAAATTTTCCATTTTCTGAAGTTGAAAACACTTCTTGAGACCAGACATGAGAAAGTATTTCTGCTTTCTGCAGTATGTGAGCACAGACCTCTCTGAAAATAAGTGACTTGCTCAGGATCACACAGAAAATCAATATTGCTGAGGAAAAAACATTGAATTTCTTTCATCTCCAGTCCTATTTTGACTACTGTGCTTCCTCTCTCCTCATCCCTATTACAACTAATAAGTGTTTATGTCGGATGGAGTGTGAACCATGCTTAGGTCAGAGAAGATGCTGGCTCTGTGTGCAATCCATCATGTAAAGTCATTTCCCCTGAGATAAACACTGAAATAATGGGGGGGGGAAATAGATAAAGTGATCAAAAAAAGCCAGCCAGCTGACAAAAATGTTTTTTTTTTTTGACTGATAGCTGGGAGAGGGTTAAGATTGCTCTGATCTAAACACCCCAAACAACAAACAAATAATTAAAAAGTAACTAAATAATGAAAAATGTCCGGGTTGCTGCGTAGCACCCGTGTCAAATTCCACATGCAACCATCCCAGACCCACCCTCTGCAGTGACTCAGGCACTGCCTGGCTTCGCTCAACCAGTGGCTTCCAGAACAAAACATAGCAAGGACTATTATGAATAAGATCCTTATAAAAATGATTTAATTGCTCTAATTGCTTAAGCAATGAGTTGTCAGGCGCTCAGTGCAGACTGCAATGCAGGAGAACTGGAGAAATCAAATTAACAGGTAAATAGTGGCTGGGAACTTCAGTTCCTCTTCCCAAACCAGGACAGGAGCAGGAGCTCTTTATGGTGTATCCATAGGATTGGCATTTATTTATTCTTTATTGAGCTCATGGGGACATCCACAGTGAATTCCTTTGCAACAGTTCTGAACTCTGAGGGGAGGGAGGGCAGGTTCAGATGGAAATACACAGGCAGAAAAAGGTTCAGCCTCTCCTTAATGACAAGGCACATCTTACAGCACAGGTGAACTGCGCAGCCAGTCCCTGGGCATCTGGGAATTTGGCAAATTTTCCTCACCACTTGGCCCAAAAGTGTGGGAATCTCATGAAAGCACCTTCACACTCCAGCCAGAGCATCCTCTCTTAATTAAACCCAAGAGTGGCACGGCTGAAATGCCACAGGTAACTGTTCTCTACAAGCCTGGCACTGGAAAGGACTTTGTCTTGCAGATCAGCCTCAGTTTCTCCTGAGGATGCTGGTCCCATTCATGGGACTCTAATTCCAGAGGCAAGGGCAGTGTCTGCCTCTCTGAGCAGCTGGACAGAGCCTCACTGGGCTGGAACTGCAGCCACCAGGTCACTGCACAGCTGACAGGTAAAAATAGGTGCCTGGAGATAACAAGGCATCACATCTTATTATCAATTCCCTGGGAAAGCCAACATCCCTCTCTTTCCTCTCCAAAGGATGCTTTATTATAATTACATATCACTTTATTAGGCAGCTGAAGCAAAGAGCACATTTGATGCTAATGAAGTGCTGCTGTGGTTGAGGCTGTCACTATTTTTGGAGCTGCACATCTCCAGCACTTTTCATTGGGTGATGGAGGCTTTGGATGTCTCTGGCTTCTTCTGTGGGGGCTGCCCAGGAAAAAGCAGTGACTCAGCGAGCCCAGCTGCAGAACTGTTCACATGGAATGGGAAATGCTGGGGACAGCCAGAACACACACAAAGGCTCTTTATGTGCTGCAAGTTGTGCTCAGGTAGGGGCCAGCATTATCCGGATTAAAAACCCCCTCTGTGCTGGTCATCTGCACAGGCCTCATTTTTCCTGTTTTCCCTCCCTCACCCTGCAGCTTTTCACAAAGAAGGCAGATTTCACAGAACTCAGGGAAAATATTTGGGAGGCTGGAGACAGACACATCACAGCTGATCACTGGTGCCTCTCCTTATGAAATACAAGGGTTTTTCCATCTCCATTTCCTGCAGCAAAGTCTAAGGAGCGGCTCAGCCTCGGTAAGGCAGGATTTGGTGTTCCAATTTCTCCTGCTCCCACATCCCTTGGTGTGACACTGGCATCCAGCTGGGCCAGTGACTCAGCTCAGGGATTGAAAGCAGAAAGATCCCTCCCTCCCTTGCAGGGTGTGTTCCTGTCACCACCTCTCACACAGGTGACAGGAACGGGGCAATGGCAGCACGTGAGGCCACTGCTCCAGACCAGCATCTGTTGATGACCAACTCCCATTTCCAAATCACTTCCTGGCAGACAAAGCCTCCCCTCCTAGCAAACAAGCACAAAGCAGGAACATGTCAGAGCAGCCAGAATTCCAGAGAACATGGTTGGATTTCCACACCCAAATGGTTTTGGGGCTATTTCGTTACTGCAACTTCCCCATTCCCAGAGGGAAGGGAATGACTGAAGCATTGCACTTTTCCCTCTTGCAGTTTTCCCTCAAGAGCACAAGTGTGTGACTGAATTTGGGGTTGCAGACTACAATAACACATGTTCATACTCTTCTGATTCTCCTTGCTGCATGGGGCTTTCCCCATTTCACTGTTCCCACACACCATTTTTAATTTAAGTGAACTTTCTAAGCATATTTGGTTAAGGTTTTTCTTAGAGCTGCCTTAGGAGTAGCAGGGAGATGTGTACAACCCTTCTGTATCTTTTTAGAGACAATTTATGTCAACAGGCCATTCTCAGAACTGCAGGAAAAATCTCCCTTTAACTTAAAAATCTCTGACTAATCCCATTATCCAGTAAACCACACACTGGAGAGGATGTAACCAACCACAGACAAAACTCCAATGGCAGGGAAAACAAAGAACATGGGGCAGAACACAGCACAGAGCAAGAGATCTCTCCCAGCCAGGCCAGGAATTCTGCACTGGACACTGCCAGCTCACTGCCTCCCTCTGCTGAGCCTCACTGATACTTCAGAGAGAATTCCAGGCTGGTTTGGCTTGGAAGGGATCTTAAAGCTCATCCTGTTCCAACCCCTGCCACTTCCACTATCCCAGGCTGCTCCAAGAACTGTCCAGCCTGGCCTTGGACACTTCCAGGGATCCAGGGGCCTCCCCACGCTCACAAGGAACAATTCCTTCCCAATATCCCATCTATCCCTGCCTCATGTCCTGGCACTCCAGGCCTTGTCCCAAGTGCCTTTCCAGCTCTCCTGGAGCCTCTCAGGCACTGCAAAGGGCTTTAAGGTCTCCCTGGAGCCTTCCCTTCTCCAGGCTGACACCCCTCAGCTCTCCCAGCCTGTTAATTATCAACAGGAAGATGGTGGCAGCACCCAGTGCTTTCACTTCCAGACACTTTTTAACACCCACCAGCACCAGACTGTGGCCCCTTGGTGCAAACCAGCTACTCCACAGATGTCCAAGTTCTTGCACTGCCTCTGGAGCACTCCAAGCCCAATTCCTCCTTCCCACTGAGCATGGCTTCCACCTCAGGGAGGGTTGTATTGCTCTTTCCTATCCCGTTTTCATCAAGCCTGATGAATTTGATGAGATCTCCATTTCTTGTCAAGTCTAACCCTGCTGGCTACCTCAGCTCAGAATTACTGGGCAGACAGATGGTGCAGTTACATAAACCTGGATTCCTGCAGAAGTCTGGCTAAGGAAGAGCTCCAGAGTGCCAGACTTGGTGAACTGTACATCCCTGCTTTGTGTAAGAGCATTGATTTCTGCTGCGTTCAACACAGCACTAACCTCCACTCACTTTCAGACACTTTTATCCTGCAAAACTGTGGACTATTTCCACTTCAAAATCAAAGCATAGCTCCTGAAATACCTCCATAAAGTTATTTATTTGCTGAGGTTCAGCACAGAAATATTTTATCCTGCACTGTGTCAGCCCAGCATTAGCTGCTATTCCCAAAGTAAAATATGTTCAGGATCCCTTCCCAGCTCGCTCATAGTTAAGAAAGCTGAATTCCTGTTTATGTTAAAAATAGTTGAAAGAAATCCAACAACCACCACAAAACTCCAACAGCCAAAACTCCTACACCCCAAACTTTGTACACTCCAAATTCTGGTCACTACCTACAGCCCCTCAGAGTTTCACCCCACAGCAAGAAGCACTGCAAGAGCCGTGCAACACCTGCTGTTACAAACTGCAATGAACACACCACAAACCCTCACTTTTTTTTCCCTTGGAGTTTAATGTGGTGCTTCCAGAAGGCTCAGAACACCAATTTGTGAGGATAAACTCCATTTGAGAGAGAGAATGTGGAGCGCAGGTACCCTCGGAGCTGAGGCACCTTCCTGATCCGTGCCAGGATCTGGGAATCCACGGCCTTCTGGTCTGTCTTGCGCTGCTCCGTCAGCTCGTATTTCTGCAAAGCACAAAGAACTGCATTAAAATCCTGGGAGCAACTGCAGAATCCTTCAGGGAGAGGAGAAAATTCACAGCAAACCCTGAGTTTTGGGATTTTTAAGAAATCTTTCCTCTATTTGTTCTCAATAATGGGAAGGTGGTGGAGCACTGAAGCACCCCTTGGAGCCAACACAGAGACAGCATTCCTTGGTCAAAAAAGACATTTAACTGGAATAATAACCCTGAGAAAAATCCCCACATTTAAAAGGGGGGTTACCTCGTTTTAGTGGCATCACCTCACTTTATTAATGACTGCTTAAAATCTACCTGTTTTTCTCCTGCTAATTCCCCCTTTCCAGCCTAGCCTGGAGCATTGAGAAAGAACCACCCTGTCCCTTACTTCTTTCTCAGTGTCAAAGATCTCTCCTTCTTGGTGCTTGGGCTTCCGCAGCCTCTTCTTCTTGAAGTAGGAATCAGTGAGATGCTTGGGAATTTTCACCCCAGTGAGATCCACCTTTGTGGATGTGGCAATTACGAATTTCTGGTGGGCCCTGCGCAGGGGGACACGGTTGACAGCCAGGGGGCCTGAAGGCAGAGGAGACAAGAGAAAACAGGGTTAGCTTTTCTGGTGAAAACCACTGCCTTGAAGCTGAATTTTTGCAGTCCATGTGATGGCCACAGCTAAAATCTCAACAGTCAGAGCCCTCTAGAAATACAAAAGCCTCCTTCCTCAACTGTTCCAGGTGATCAGACCCTGAAGCTTAATTATCTCCCCTCCACCTCCCTGCACTCACAAATGACAATCATTTAAGTTGGAAAAGCTCTCCAAGACCATCAAGTCCAACTTCTGACTGATCTCTACCTTGTCAACCAGAGCAGAGCACTGAGTGCCACATTCAGTTGTTCCCTGGACACCTCCAGGGGTGGTGACTCCACCACAGAACATGATTCCCCACTGATATGCCAAACCAAACACATGCAGATCTGTTGCACTACTGAGCCCAGAGACAAACTTGAACTTAAAAACCCCAAAAAAAACCCAACACATACCGTGTTTAAATAAAATTTTTACCTGTAACAAGCAGAAGGCCAGTATCAAGCTGCTTCAGGAACACAACACGCTGTAAAGAAACGAGATAGCACATCAATCCTCAGGTCCCAGTGCTCCCAGACCACAGCCAAACTGGGATTGTGCCTCTGTTACTGGTACAAGCACTGACAGTGCTCCAGGTGTGGGTCAGCTGTGCCATAACTGACTTTGACTCTTCATGAGCTTTATCTCTCAAGGCTGAGCAAAGCCAGTAACTCCACTTTCACTCTTCCCTCATCCTACAGGATGCCAACAGCCATCCCAGCACCCAAACCCTTTGTATGAGTTACAGGCAGGAACTGGATAAACACCACAAGGACCCCATAACTTCACACAGTCAGAGCCATCCCCCTGTTGTGTTTTGCTCCTTCTGGTCAAGGTTTCCTTCTCTGACAGCACTCTTTATGGAATCAAGGACATAAAAACCAGAGAATTCAAGAAAACAAAGGATGCCAGTTATGTTGGTGACCATCCTGAGGACAGAGAACCCAATACAACCATCCCCGATAATCAAATTAAGAACGAAACTTTAATTTTTCATTTGCAGCACTGCTGTAGGATAAAGTTTTGTCTCTGCAGGAGCAGCAACAGAAACAGGCACTGGCTCTGTACTTCAGCAAGACTCCTTGCATTTTGTCCAAGCAACTGGCTGAACCTGTTTTACTTTCTCTGTGCACAACAACCTTACTTTAACATTTATTTCACCTCTGCCTCCCCTAAAGGCTGGACAAGGAAAGCACCCAGACAAAAGCCACAGATTTACACCCAGTGGGTCAGATGAAATCAGCAAGGAAATTCAGGATGTCTGAACCTCTGCCAAACGCTCGTGCCAGGAGCTGTGCCCACCTTGCCGCGGTGCCGGCCGGTGAGCAGGATCAGCACCGTGCCGGGGGTGATGGACGCCCGCAGGCGCCGCTTGTGCTCGCAGAACGGCTTCTTGCCGTGGCTCAGCAGCTTCCGGGGAACGTCCTCCGTGGGGTAGTACCTGGGCTGGGAACAGAGGACAAACATCTTGTACCACCTGCGTCTCACAGGACAGCAGCTCCTCAAAAAAGGTTGTCCCCGTTTCCCTAAAGCTCAGCTTTCTGAAGGATTTCTGCTTGGGAACACACGGAATGCTTTGGAATATTTAGTGTCAAACTCTGTATTTATGAGTGCTTCCACCTCAGCACAGCAACGCACAGGACAGAGAATTCCCACCTAAATTCCCATCATCTCCCAAGAATGCTGGGTCTGTACAGGCTGAGGCTCCTTCATCACCCAGCATGGACCAAACCACGAGCATCCCGGTGCTTTTCCATACCATTTTCCGGATTTTAACCACCCGGCTGCCTCCATTCTTGTCTCCACCCACTGGCTTAGTGATGGTGGCGCGGGGCATTTCCTTCTTCTTCTTCTCTATCTGTGTGCAAAGAACAAGGAGAACTCAGCACATTTCAAACCAAAACACAAACGTGACTATTCCCCCAGTGCTTCCCCCCCTACCTTTGTCTCTGGGGCCGTGTACTTGCGCTTGTACATGGCTTTCCTGGCGTACATGACTGAGCGGGAATACCTCCCAATGCCGCGGGCCAGGACGGGGTTACGGCTGGCATGGTACTTCTTCACCCTCTTCTTCTTGTCCCCTGCTGCTTTCTGGCTCGGCTTCTGCTCCGCCGGCTTCTTCTCCCCTGCCTTCTTCTTGGCCGGCTTCTTCTTCTCAGCTGGCTTCTTCTCCGGCGCCTTCTCGCCCGCCATCTGCACAGACAGCAAGGTTTAGGGCTCGTTACAGAGCAGAGAAAATAAAAACAAAAGAATCCAAACCATCCTTCCCACCTGTCTAGTAGCTGTCAGCCACCTCCTCCAGCCGTAGCTGACCAAGCCCTGCTCCCTGTGCGCCTCTACACGACTTAAAATGCTCCTGCACGCTGGTTACAACAGCTCCAGCGCACATCCAAGCGCTCCTCGCTGGGAAGTGCGAGGACAAACAAACACATTCCGAGCCTGCAGCCGCCTCTGTCCCGTCTCGGGACTGCCCCGGCACCGCTGAGCTGCCGGGCCCTGCCCGAGCGGCCTCCCCGCTCCAGCCCCAGCCCAGCTCCCGGGAGGCTCCGGCGCGGCCTCCGCATCCCGCCGCGGCCTGGCCCGCTCGGACCGGCGACACTCCCGCTCCTCCCCACCCCCGCGCCATCCGGGCCCCCCGCCGCTCCCCGAGGCTGCCGCGCCGCGCCTGTGACCGCGCTGGGTCCGCGGGCGGGCGGATGGCGGCGGATGGAGAGCGGCGGGCCCGGCGCCGACAGCGGCAGCTCCGCCATCCTTACCTTCCGGGGGAGCAAAAGGGACTCACATCCGGGTGCGCGGGCTAAGGACAGCGCGGCGTCTGACGTCAGCGCGCCGCGCGGGGCAGCACGGGACTCGTAGTCCGGGAAGGTCCGCGCTGCCCGGGGCAGCCCCGGGTCACCACCGAGGGGGACACCAGACCCCGCGCCCGCTCCGGGGGCTGCGGGACCCCCGGCCTGGAGAGCGGCCTCGCCGCTCCGCCTCCGCTTAACCCGCGTCCGCTCGGGGCTCGGCCGGCTCCGCGCCCCGTCCCGTGCGCGGGCGAGGCTCCGGTGCCACCGCTGTTCTGTGGCGGGGGTCCCGCAGCCCCCCGGGCGGAGCGGCGGCGCGGGGCGGGGCGCGGCGCGGGGCGATGACGGCGCGGGCGGTGACGCGGGGCGGGCCGCGCCGCGCTCGCGGGCCCGAGGCCGCCGTTGTTCGCGCTCCCCGCAGCGCCCGAAGGCCGCGGCCCCGCCGGGACCCCGATGTGAGCGGCGGGCGGCGCGGGGGGGCCGGCGCACCGCGACCCGCCGGGGCCACGGGGGAAGATGACATCGCGGAGGTGAGGCGGGAGCGGCGGGAGGGCGGCGGGCAGGGGCCGCTGCTTCTGGGGCGCCTCCGCGCCCGCCCGCGGGGGCTGCGGGGATGGGAGCGCTCCCTGCGGGCCGGAGGGACCCCCGGGAGCCGCCCCGGCAGCGCCCACCCCGCCCGTTCCCGTGGGCTGCCCCCACTCCCGGATCCCGTTCCCACGGAAACCTCCCGGGATTCGAGTCTCTCCGGGTCCCGCAGGCGGCCGGAGCTGCCCCGGTGCCCCCGCTTTGGGGGGGTTCAAGCGGGTGTCCCCACGGAGCCCCGGAGCCGAGGGATGAATTGTTGGCGTGTGGGACCTGCTCGGTACCGAGGCCCAGGGTTCCTGTTCCACCGAGGGCCACGCCGCTGATTTACCGACCCTAAAACACGACCCTGCTGCCAAAAGAGTGTTCCTGAGCTCCCCACACCTGCGGTCTTATCAGTTATCAGCATTCGCTCGTAATTTCAGACCCTTGTGGCACTGTTCAAGCGCCATGACAAACAGGCGAACCCATTTCTTTGTTGTAGCTTCTCACTGCCCTTAATGTATTTCAATATTTGCCTGGTACCCGGTGTCCTTTTGGGCTCAGAGGTTTGGGTGAATGTTGGGCTTTAGAGGAATTATTGTCATAGAAAAGAGTAAAAATGTATTTATCCTTTTTTAGCAGACCTATTCTGAGCTTCACAGAATCCCAGAAGGGTTTGGGTTGGAAGGGACCATAAAGCTCATCCCATTCCATTCCCTAGCATGGGCAGGGACACCTTCCACTATCCCAGGTTGCTCCAAGCCCTGTCCAGCCTGGCCTGGGACACTTCCAGGGATGGGGCAGCCACAATTTCAATTTATTCATCTCTATAAGTAATACCTATTAAATTATAATTTCTCCAAGGGTAACTTGTCCTCTCTCTTCTGCTCAAGATGGTGAATCTGGATGAGCTGTTTTCAAATCATGGCTATTTATAGTTGGATTTGGGGATTTCTGGACTGCATGAAGGTTTTTCAGTCTATGTTGTGTTTTCTGGGTGTCCCTGCTCACGCTTGGAACAAGGCTACAAGTTACCTTTTGGCAACATTGTGAACTTCCTCCTTGCCAGGAATAATCCTGTTACTCAGCTCAGAGCCCTAAATTGTAACTTGTGAGGGAGACTGAAAAAAAGCTGGGAAATATCAACTGATGAGCCTATAAATAGGAGTAATTAAAGTACCCGTCAGCACATCCCCAGTGCTGTGGTTGTGACAGCTGAGACAGAACTGATTTCATCTCTCCTTTGCTCTTGCAAAGGTGATTAAAAAACCCAATCACTGCATGGAAAATGGTATTGATTTATTTCTTTTTGTTTGGTAAGAGGGAAATGTGCTGGCAGCGTGTGACTTAGGGAGCACAGATCCTGCTGGTCTTTGCTGGACCATGATAACAACAAAAAAGGGATAATTGTGGGAAAGATGTTTCCACCCTGGGTTTTTTTTGTTCATCAGAAGTTTCCTTGCTTTGCTGACACCCCCTTGGTTTTCACTGGTTACTTTTTTACCAACATTTCCACCTTGCTGTGAACTGATCAGGGACTGGGGACGGTGTATTCCAAGCCCTGGAGTGGGAACTGCAGCAGGAGGGATGGTGAGGAGCCAGTTTGAGCAGAGCGTGGGTTTGGGTGACTTCTGCGATTGTATTCACTGCCCTTGGCCAGGGCAGCTCTGCACCTGCTCCCACCGAGATGGGGAGGGAAAGCAGGATAAAAAGCCCAAAATGCATTCCATCCCTATAAAAGGAAGCGTGAGAGCAGGTCCTGGCTGAGGGGGGGGTGTCACTGCTGAGCTCTCTGCTGTCCCCTCCCAGTTTGGAAGGGCTGCAGCCCCAAGGTTGGGAGCACAAGGGATGGCAGCACTTCAAGGAGGATCCTCCCCGCGGCCGGAACCGCTGGCAGGGATCACTGACACCCCCATTCTGCTATTTGGGGTGGCTGACAAATGCAGCTTCCTACTCAAAGCCAAAAATACGGAGCTGAGGGAGCAGGAGGACGAGGTGCCAGCAGAGCCAGAGTTACATAAAGTGCCAGAAAACCCTCCCAGGTGTAGCTTGGCTTTGTTGCACTTGGCTTTTGGCATCTTTGTGTGGATGTGGGAGTGAGATTTTTGGGGTTTGAACCATCTATTGTGTGTTTAACCTCTCCTTGAAATGCTGGTTAAATAACAGGTTATTTGTAGTCGCCTCTGTACCTAAATGATTATTTTTCCTTTGCTGGAGCAAATCACGTACAGCTACTTCAGAATATATCAGGATACAGAAGATATTCCATTGGTTAAAGTTTATGGGATGTCAGTATAATAAATCTGGAGAACCAATCCAAACAATTTATTCTCTGTCTATTTAAACATTTTTTTGCTATTAACTCCAAAACTCATCAAGGTTTCTCTTGAATCCTGTGCATGTTTAAAAAGCTTGCAAACTCTTCAAACTACGCACATTTTTTATGTTTTTTTGTTTGTTTGTTTGTTTATTTTCTCCTAATGGAAGTAAAATTTTGGGAGTGGAAATGTGGTAAATATATGATCACCTTCTCCATGCAACCTGTTGTGGGCTGTGTTATTTAATGTTCAGTTCATCCCAGGTGCAGATGATTGTGCAGTTTCTTTTGTGAGAACTTTCCTTGACCTTTGAATAATTATTAGATAAATGTAACATTATTAATTAGTTCATTCCCATTTGCTGTGATAATTTGGAAGTATTTTTGAATGGTTTTTTTCCATGTCCTGTGCATAAATTTAATATTTTCAGTCTTGTTCTTCAGTGAAAGATGGGGACTACTCATTAGATTTTCATGGTGGAAGTAGAATATTATTAACTAGGGGAAAAAAGATTCACAAGAAGATTCACACAATTTACTTCTGAAATGGATCCTAATTCCTGTTTGAATTACTTGCTAGAGATTTGGATTTTCTAGAATCCTGAAACTCCAGAACATTTCTGAAGAGACTGGTCTGGAGAAGGCTTTGGTGGGAATATTGACAGCTTTTCAGTAGAGCAGGAATTGCTGCAACAATTGAAATAATAACCCTTAATTTAGACCTGTGCTCTCATATTTTGCTGATTTTGCAGTTCAGCCTGAAATGCTGACTGGATCAGGAAGGATCAGGAATGCTGTTCAATTTTTCTGGATATAAAACTCCTCTCTCTGTGATGAGCCTGGCTGTGGAGTTTTTTTTTTTTTATATATTTTGCTGTACTCTGGAAAAGCCAGAGATGAACAAAGAGGGCTGAATTCTTTCAGCACACAAGAATGAGGATTTAACTCTGAAAGTCAAAGGTGATTTTTAATTGCCAAGTGCAAAGGTGACAGAGCTGAGCTTGGGGTGCTCACATCCCTGCTCTGATGGTTCATATTTAGAATTTTGCCTTCTAAAATCCTCACCAAGTCCTTTCACACAGAACTCCTTCAGGGCTGCAATGAAAATGGGTAAATTCCCGATAAGAGCAGAGGCAGCGGTGACACCGAGTGGCTCCAAATAAGTCTCCAAAGTCAATGCCAGAGGTGGGGACATGGAGCTGTTGGCCACAGCCCAGCCCCAGCTCTGCCTGGGCTCTGGGATAGTCATTGAGGGCAGTTTGTGGGTGGCAAGGATCAATAGGAGATTCCTCTGTAGTTGTATTTAAGCGGGACAGATCCGAGCCCGGCTCCACATTCCTGGGAGGAACAGCACTGGGGTGTCCACACGGGGAGTTCCTTCCTGGCCCCCTCAGCTGTGCCATAAACCATGAGGTTTTGTTCAGTTTTTAACCTTCAGAATGTTGTCAAGTGTCACTTTGGATGTTTTGTTTTATTTTTAGGTATTTTTCCTGTTTGTCTTTCAGTTTCTTTGTGTGCTGTGTTTTGCTGGAGTAAGGAAATACCACTTCTGGTCTGTGTTTATGTTGTGTACCTTTGATATCATTTTGATCCAGGCAGTCAGAGTGGGGATGAGTGTAATTCATGGGCTTACAGAAAATTGCAATATATAAAGTTGCAATACAAAACTAATAATGAAGAGAGAAACGTTATTAATTTGGGTGCAAAACTCAGTTTGGAAGCTGTCAGATTGCTCTGTGCGAGTTAACCCTGAAAACCTGCTGTTTATTTATTAACATTCTTTATTTTTAACCTCTTGTAGATGGTTTCATCCAAATATCACTGGGGTGGAGGCAGAAAACCTGCTGTTAACAAGAGGAGTGGATGGCAGCTTCCTGGCACGGCCCAGCAAAAGTAACCCAGGAGACTTCACACTCTCTGTTAGGTGAGTTTGGATCTTTCCAGTCCTGCCCCAGGTTGGCAATGATCTTAATTTGCTGCTGTTCTGTGGGGAAGGAGCTGTGGATGAACTCCTTGGAAGAGGTGGAAGGATGCTGGGATCACTTTTTAGTGTTGTTCACCTTTCCCTCTTCTTTTTCTCCCGTTATCCCTGAAGAGCTTCTCAAATACTTTCACCCAGCTCTAGGTTGGAGGGGAGTGAATTCTGATTTTACAGCAGGACAAAAAATGTTTAGGGGAAGCAGAAACAGGTTGATAATAGCATTCCTTTTAGCCCTTTACAAATCTATTTGATAGCCAGCTGGAAGGAGCAGAGGTGTTGGGAATTAGTGATCCATCAGGAAATCCAGACTCTCCTCACACAGGAAAAGTCAGCAAGTTTTTAAGGGCAACTGTGGCTTTTTCAGCTTCCAAAATAGGCCTTGTGTGACAGTTGTCCCCTGACACTGTGTGGTAGGGATGAGGAAAAGACAGCAAGAGGAAGTAGATAAAGGAAAAGGGAAAAGTGGGATTGGTGATAAGAGTTGTGCTGCTTGGATACTTGTGAGATAACGGGCCTTGTGGCACGAGAGGGGATTCCTGCTGGGAGCTGCTCTTCCTTCACATTAGAGACTGTGGCAGCAGGCAAAGGCAAATGTTTCCTGAGGGAGAGACCTTGGGGAGCTGGTGGGAATTCTGGAGAAAGGAGTTGAATATTCTGTGTCTCTCACCCTCCACCCCTGTGCTTGTGTGTGGAGTTCTGTGGGGCTTTGAGGGGTTTCTGGTGGGGCTCCTGAGGTTGCAGGGTTTGTGCTGCCTTCAGGGACCCCTCCAGCACAGAATTGTTTTCCTCTTCCCCCTGGCTGGTGGGCAGAGAAGCAGAGGGGCAGTAGCTCAGCTCTTCTGTGGTAGTTCCGTGCTGGAATTGAGTATGGATTTCTCCACCTCAGGCATCACCAAATATAAAAGTATAAATATAAAATTGATTGATTGATCAGCTGACTTGAGAAGGGTTTGTTTTTTTTTTTGTCCTGTCTTTCGAATCTTAGACGAACTGGAGCTGTCACCCACATCAAGATCCAGAACACAGGTGACTACTATGACCTCTATGGGGGAGAGAAGTTTGCCACGCTGGCTGAGCTGGTCCAGTATTACATGGAACACCATGGGCAGCTCAAGGAGAAGAATGGAGATGTCATAGAGCTGAAATATCCCCTCAACTGCGCTGATCCCACGTCAGAAAGGTCAGAGAAGTGGTGGAACCTCAGTGTCCTTCTTAATAAATTGTTTTTATCCCTCCTAACACTCAGTCTCCATCTGGGAAAAGGGTGGCCACAACCTCGGATTCGTTTCAGGGAGGTTCCTTGCAAAATAGCTGAATAAATGTGGTTAAAGGTGAAGCAATCCAAGCTTCAGAACCTGTTCCCTTCAGCATTCTTCCCTGAAAAAGAGGGCATAATTCCCTTTATTTTTACTGGGAGAATGTTTAATTGGAGAAGTTCTCCTGATGCTGTTGTTGCTACAAGGAATTCTAAGGGATATTTCTGGGCATAACTTTTTGTGCTTTTCCTAGCAGTGGGTAGAAAGTGAAAGCCGTACAAATCCTCAGATTCCTCAAACTCCTGTTTTTAGGAGCAGGGTTAATAGGGAGAATTTGAGACTCTGGATTTGAGGAAATGTCAGGGGTCAGAACTAAACCAGCAGATCCCTAGAAGTGCAAAAATGAGGAAAAATATTCAAACAAGTTCTCTCACTCCTCAGACTGCCTTTACGGAGGTGGGGAGGATCTGTGCTTTTTTGGCCCTATTTCCTGAAGAACTGAGGTTGCTGGGATTATCCTCTCCAGTTCCTGGTGGGATAGAAGGGAGAGGTCTCAAAAATATGAAGTTTCCACATGTTTATCAGGAAAGTCTGATGAAGGAAATAAAAGAAGAATGAATGCCTTGACTGAGGGGAAGGCTGGAGTGTGACCTGGTGTTTACTGGAATCCTTTGGGATTGTTGTGAAGGATCCAAATCAAAGCTTCACTGGAAGCTTGTAGGAAACTCCATGGAAGCGCTTTGAAGCGTTTCTGTCCTCACTGGTGTGCACCTGGACACTTCCAAGCCTTATTTTATTTATTATTTTTACCATCTGAGGTTTTCCCTAGACCTGACCAAACAGAAAGATTCAATTTCATAATAAATACCTGGAACAAGCGGATTCAGCTGGAATGCTAAGCAGGGTGTCTCCCTCTATTGGCACTTCATTTCCAGGTGGTTTCACGGGCATCTCTCTGGGAGAGAAGCTGAGAAACTCTTGACAGAGAAAGGAAAACACGGGAGTTTCCTGGTGCGGGAGAGCCAGAGCCACCCCGGGGACTTTGTCCTGTCCGTGAGGACGGGGGATGACAAAGGAGAGAGCAACGATGGCAAATCCAAAGTGACACACGTCATGATCCACTGCCAGGTAGGGAAAGCAGGGAATCCATGGGCCCAGGAGCTCTGGATACATTCCTCTTTTCCCTGGGGCTGCTGCAGGTCATCCCTTTGATCAAAATGATTCCTTTGTCAGCATCAATATTCCAAATTTTTTTGGGGACTGCTCCTGTCAGGGCCTTCTGGCTCAAATCACACTTTGCTGTGCTCAGGGAGCCTTTGGAGTCTCCTGGGTGGATTCTATCAAGATAGGAGTGGTTGGATAAATGGAGATTCATCCACAGGTGTCTCTCTCCTGCCAGTCCAGGCAGTGACACCTGGTAGATGATCAACAGTCTGTGAAAATGAGTGTTCACTCCAAGGAATGCCCTGAAATCTAAATCTTGTATTTAGTATGAGGTAGTTCTTCACTGAAATATTATTAAATTACAGTTTTGATAGTTAATCTCCCTCCATGGGCTGCAATTTAAAAAATAATCATAAGTAAAAAAAAAAACAAAAAAAAACCATGTTTTTTTGTTATTTTCTTTTACTTCTGTTGTGCCCAAAGGCAGTTCAATGACTAAATTGTATAAAAACACATAAAATGCAGTCACAGAAGTAGTTTGGAGGTAGAGATGACCCACTGGGACTGTAAATGCTGAATTACCAGAATACGTTTATTTTTTCAAGAATACCTCTCTGATTTGCAGTTAGCATTTATGCCTTTGAGGAAAATAATCTGGTATTGCTTCCTTAAAATCAGGATGGTTCCAGGCAGTACAAGCCTTTCAGGAGCCAATCACACACTCAGTTTTGGAAATCAATTCAAATCCCTAATTCCTTCATTCTCATCCTGTAGCTCCAGAGCTGCCTGAACCCCGGTTCAGAGGGAATCAGCTCTCTAAAAAAGCAGATAAACCGATTTTCAAGGAGATGGCAAAAAAGGGGGATGTCCTGCAGTGTGCCTTTCTATTTATTAAAGTTCTATCCTTCAGCAGAAGGATTTCAGCTGAGCCTTCTACACAGAGTTTTAGAGGTTATTTCTGATGCAAGGCACAGCCTGGAGCTGCGGTGGTGGGAAGTGCATTTATTTTGAGGAGCATTTGTCTCTCCAGGATCTCAAATACGACGTTGGAGGAGGGGAGAAGTTTGACTCTCTGACAGATCTGGTGGAGCATTACAAGAAGAACCCCATGGTGGAGACTTTGGGCACCGTGTTACAACTCAAACAGGTGAGGAGGAGAGGACACCCCTGAGCTCTGCCACCTCCAGGATATCTTGTTGAAATGCAGCTTTTCCATGCATTCTGCAAGATTTTTCTGCTTTTCTGAGGCAAAAAATGAGGAGTTAAAATTCATTAAATGGATGACAACGTCGTTTAAATGGGAACAATTTTTGTTAGGCTTGTGAAGGGATAGAGCGTTGCCTCTGATGTGCAGAATTTCCTGGTGTCACCCTGGTCTGCAGGAATTGCAGGGCAGGTCCAGAAATGAGACAATTCAATGCATTAAATAAAAACCATGAGACTTTAAAATCAGTTTTTAAATTCTTAAATTCTCCTTCCTCACTGCCCTTTGCTTGAATTCCAAAATTCCCACTTCCAAAACGATGCCTGGATCCTAAAATTCCCCTTAAAATATCCTCACCTCAGGGGATTTGTGTTTGAATTGTCTTTCCATGGCTGTCATTTGCTCACCCTGTGCTGGGCTCTGTCTCTCAGCCCCTGAACACCACCAGGATTAACGCTGCCGAGATCGAGAGCCGAGTGAGGGAGCTCAGCAAACTGGCAGAGACCACGGATAAAGTCAAGCAGGGCTTCTGGGAAGAGTTTGAGGTAATTCCTTACATTCCAAGTAGTGTTTCCTCCAGTGTTTCCTCCAGTCTTCAGTCTCACACTGCTAAACTCACGTTGGGTTCTGCCTTCCTGGCCTTTCCTCCTCTCCGTCACTTCAGGTCCCAGTTTTTGCTCCCATTTCCAGGGTTGAAGTTTTGCCAGCTCCACTCTTGTGGCTTGAAATATTTGCCTTTTTTTCCCTGATTGTGAGTGCTTTTTATCCAGTCCCTGGCACAATCCCTCCTGGATATCCCCACCCCACTGGGAGGGGGCCTCATGTTCTCCTGTGTTTGTCCCACCAGGACAATCCTTCAGATTCCTGCTGCTCTTTGGGAAACTGGGAACCATTTCTTTAGGGAAACTTCAGTCTGTCCATTGTCCTTGTCCTTGTGGCTTTTTGATACTCATTTTTGGGGCTCTTAGGGCCATTGGGAAGTGGTAGAAAGCTCTGGGATGAAGCAATGTGGATTATATGCATTCCTTGGACTTCTGGAGATTTATTTTTTTGTTTGTTTTGGTGTTTCATTTCTCTCTGCAGGCAAAATTCCAATTTTCTTCCAGGCAAAGCATGTAGGGACAGGACAGGGGGAATGGCTTCAAACTAGAAGAGGTTTAGATGGGATATTGGGAAGAAATCCTTCCAGAATTTAGAAGAAACTCTTCCCAGAGAAGCTGGGATGAACCCTAATGCCCCATCCCTGGAAGCATTCAAGGCCAGATTGGATGTGGCTTGGAGCAACCTGGGATGGTGGAATGGTTTGGGTTATGAGTGACCTTAAATCCCATCCCACCCCCTCCCATGGACAGGGACACTTTCCACTCTCCCAGGTTGCTCCAAGCCCCGTCCAACCTGTCCTGGAACACTCCAGGCTGGATATAATGGACTGGTTTATACCTCACACACACAGAACCACCAGTGGAGTCTGGAATTCCACCAGCAGATGGCAACAGGAAACTGGGAAGTGCTCAGGGAGCTCCGGAGAGAGGCTGGTTTGAGAAACTTCCTGAATAGTGATGGATTTGCAAAGTGACCATCCTTGGAGAAAGCCTCTTTGATCAGAAATACCCATTAGCTAAATGTCCTGTCCAGTGTGCTCTGATTATTGCCAGGAGAAGGGAAATTAATCCATGAAAAGTGAAGGGATTAGCACAGAGGTGTGTGAGGGGAATATCAGATAGTGAGGTCATGGCATTGGGAAATGATAAAATGAGGATTAAGCTTTCTCCTTTCTCTTTCCAGAGAGAGGGGACAGTCCTCGATCCAGGGCTGCTGAATTCCATCTGGGGAGGAAAAGAAGTCAGCAGAGGTCGTGTGTGTGGGAAGGGATTGTTGGTTTGGCAAAATATAACTGAGCTATTAATTCACAGTTCTTTCCTGACCTCTGGTACACGTTTGAAGAAATTTTTCTTGGAGTTGATTTCTCAGTGTGGCATTAGAAGCAAAGTGTTTTCCTTACAGAAGGAAAAGTCTAGCAGGAAAAGCAAATAAATGGAGGATTTTACCTGTGGGACATTGCACTCCTTTTTCCCCCTTTGCTGCTGCCAGTGAGGTCAGCACTAACCCTCATTTTTTTTTGGGAATGAAGCCCTCTGCTAGCAGTTTTAGTGCCCTGCTTTTCCACTCCCCTCAGGGAAGCTCCAGCTGTCCCCCATGGTGGCAGGAGTGGGGAGCACACTCCAGGCTGTCCATGGATCCCTGTCTGTGCTGTTCAGGAGCTGCCAGCCCAGATGGTGAATTTAAATTACTTGTCTCCAGGCAGGAACGAGCCTCTTGTCCCAGGAACCACCAGACAGGAATGCTGACAGTCCTTGAAATGTTTTTCCTTCTGTAAAATGGTTATTTCTGAGCTTAGTGCTGGGATGTTGCGGTGAAGTCGAGGAGGATATTCCAGATTTATGGATGTGCTGTTCCTGCTCTGAATGGGCTTGTTGGGAGTCGCTGCTGCTGCTGGATCTCTCCTCAGGGATGCTCCAAGCAATAATAATTAACTCTAGGAAGGAAGATGTGGTTTCCACACACTTAATTGCTTCAATTCGTTAACTTGCTGGGAAAGTTTAGCTCTCAGTCGTTTTGCCTGGAATTCCACAGGCAACGCTTTGGGGGCTGTTTTCTGTCCTTTGTGACAAGCTTGGAACTTTGCTTAACTTACATTTCTTTTGCTTTGCCTGGCTTTAGGATGAGCCTAATTATCCAAGGTCATTAAGTGAGGGAGTATCAGGCTGAGACAGGAGTCAGCAAATGTGCCAGTAAATAAAAGCAAGAGTCGGGAGGGTGGGAATGACCAGGGGAGCAGCTTCCAGAGCCTGAATCTTCCTTTTAGTGGGGCCAGAACTGCTTTGGGGATGAAAACTTGGAGCAAAGCATTGGGATCCTGGTGCCTCCAGCTCCAGGAAGATTTGGGAGTGGGGAGATTTGCCATGAAGCAGCGTGGCTGTGAAAATATTGAATTGCTGCTGTCCCTGGGACATTGTGTTCCAGAGATCCCCACTCCGAGCCGTTCCTTCCCTGGCATAATTTATGGATAATCCATTTGTAGTCTCCTAATGCCCCTCTTCTCCTTTTTCTCTGGGAGAAGGGGTTGCTGTGAGGATGGAGCAGTCCATCCTGCTTTTCTTGAGCCCTCCTGTCTGTGTTTTCCCCTCAGACCTTGCAGCAGCAGGAATGCAAACTCCTCTACAGCCGTAAGGAAGGGCAGCGCCAGGAAAACAAGAACAAAAATAGATACAAAAACATTTTACCCTGTAAGTATCGACCCTGCGTTGCCATTTAATGTTACTCTGCTTTATATTCCTCATTAATACAGGGTTAATTAAGTACCAATGGGTTCCTTGGCTTCTCTTTAATGATAGTTTCCCCTCTCATCAGGATTATGCTGTGATCTCCAATTTGGGTTCACGTATTTGCACTTTGTAGATATTTGTAATATTGTTTTTTATCTTCAGCTTTCATTTAAAAGCCTCATATCCCTCAACTGTTACTCAACAGGCTGGAATGCTTAAATTTAAGAGGATTAATTTGGGGGACAGAACTGCAACGTGCAAATCCCAAGGCTTTGCCTTGACTTAGTGTTTGAGTGTCCCTGTGTTCCTGAAATCCCAGGACATGGACATGTTTTGGTCGCTGCCCCTTGTTTAAAGGAAGCAAAAGAGGCAATTTGGAATATTCTAATCACTAATTTACTAAGTTTGATAATTAATTAACAGCTGCTTCGTGTTCACAGCTGTAGAATGCAAGTGCTTGACATCCATGTGTGTTTTTGCAGTTGATCACACCAGAGTTGTTCTCCACGATGGTGATCCCAATGAACCCGTTTCAGACTACATCAATGCTAATATTATCATGGTGAGTGTGTTCCCACCTCCTCTTCCCAAAATCCAGGGGAATCTTGTCACCATTTGTTAAACTGCTGTTTTTCCCCTCACCCTCTAGCCTGAGTTTGAAACCAAGTGCAACAACTCGAAGCCAAAAAAAAGTTACATTGCTACCCAAGGCTGCCTGCAGAACACGGTGAATGATTTCTGGAGGATGGTGTTCCAGGAGAATTCCCGAGTTATTGTCATGACCACGAAAGAAGTGGAAAGAGGAAAGGTAAAACCAAACTCCAGCTGGCCTTGGGAGGGGTCCTGACATTTGAGTACAAGTAGGGATTGAACTGGCTGGGATAAATTGATTTATGGCTGGAATGTGGTGTGGCAGCAGATTCCTTGGAGCTCTGGAAGGTGCTGAGTGTCCTTTTTTCTTGGTGCCTATGGGAATTTGGGGACAGATCCCTGTCACATCGAGCCTCCATTTCTTAAGGTTTGGCTGCTGAAATTTTAGCTGCTGAATGGGAATCTCTGTGTTTCAAACTTCGGGAAGGAGGCTCTGGGATGGGAGATGTGGCCAAGCAGGAATTCTGGGTGCTTGAAGGGAAAAATTCCCTGCTCCTGGAGAAGAAGTCTTACCATTCATTTTAGATCATCAAGCCTCCCTGAAAAAAGCAGAATTATGGGATTTTATTATTACAAGACTGAACACAGGTTGTTGCTTCTTACCTGGGAACTGCTCTGGCAGGATTTAACGCTCCCAAAGAGGAATTTTCCCTGCAATGATGTATCCCAAAAATCTCCATTTACCTTTGGAGTACAGGGATCTTGTCTTGCTCCCTGGCCTCTGGCAAACCTGGAGATATTTTAGTTGGTTTCTGGTTTCTAATGTCACAAGGCAGGAAAGAATAGGAATAATTAAACACTGATGTCCTGGCAACAGCCACACACAGCTTCCTGGAGATTGTATGGATTTCTCTTTGGAATTTGTTGCTTCTGATCTTTTTTCCGTTTGATAAACACTTTCTGTTCTCCTTTTCATTTTAAGTTTCTCTGCTTCTTCCACACGCATTATTGTCCACCTTTTAACCTTTTTCCATATTCCCATGATCTGTTTCTGAAGGGAAAGCTGTTGCCTTTTTAAGGGGAATGTCACTCGTGGAAAAAAACATCCAATTAAAAGCTGAAGTTTTTCTGTGGGTGACTGATGATTGCAGGGGTTCCTCACCCCCAGGAACTCTGTGTGTGTGGACTGAAGACAAATAACAGAAGATTTTACAGGATTCTCTCCCTTACTGAGAGCATCCACTGGTGCTGTTTGTTGGAGCCATTAGACTGTGTCTTATGGGGGTTTTTTTGAGTCTTTGACTTTATGTGGTGGATCTTTTTTTACTCTTGGTAAAGTTCTGCCACTTCATCACCCTGATAAAGGGACAGGATTTGTGTTTCCTTCCTGAGAATTCACTGAAGGAGGGAGAAGCTCCCCCTTCCCAGTGATAATCTTTGTTTTGGAAGAGGAGAAATAAATCATGAGTTGACTCGAATGCACCTTTCTTCCTTCAAGTTATTTATTTTTTTTTTTAAGAGCCTCCTGAATGGCCTCTGCTTCTTAAAGAATTGCAAGTACCAGTCCTGACAGCAAATCAAAGCTGTTTTATCTCAGGCCAAGCTCTTTTCAGACCTGCAGGAAGGAGAGAACCCAGAGCTGCCTCTGAGAGCTCATAGCCTGAGGAAAGGAGGAACTGTGGAACATCCCAGCCCTGCATCGAGTCCTGGATGCACTTTAAAGTGCAGAAGCAGCAAATCCTTAGAAATGAAAAGAGTTTCGGGGTTTTGGAGGCAGTTCAGCAACCCTTCCAGCAGAGTAAAGCTTATTTTAACATCATGTTGCTGTTCAGACTTGCTTTACCAACTGCTCGGAGCTCTGCATTGAGAACTGCAAATTATTTCTGCTGGCACCCCTCAAAATCAGTGTATTTGCTTGAGTTTCAGTGTATTTGCTGCAGTTTCTCCCCTTGTGACAGGGAAAGAAGAGCAAAAATAGCAGAAAAGCATCTTGTTGCCTACATGGGCATGTGTTCAGCCATCTCACTCTGCCTTGGGCTGGCAGGAGGAGCTTCCCTGTGCCGGGTTTTTTTCCTGAATATTCAGAATAACTGCAAATAGACCCTATTGCTCTGTAGGACTCGGTGCTTGGTCTGTGTTTGCTCTTGCTAGAAGCTGTTCCTACAATAATTCCTGCTTTGATGCTGCGTTCCCAGGAGTTGCTCTTTCCTGACCTGTCACAGGAGCCAAATCCAAGTGCTGACAGGTGAATCCATTCCTCAGTGGATGGAATTTATCCCTGGGCAAAGATAATCTCGATGGAGAAGCAGCACACCAAAATCTCTGCATTTTAGAAGCTGCAGACCCATGAACTGCTCCCTTTGCAGGAGCCTGAACCCTCTTTGCTGAGGGAACCAGAGCTGTGTCAGCCCTTCCTGCTGCAAGCCATGGAAAAACAAGCATCCAAGTTTTATTTCCACTGGAAATGATTTATACCCTTGATCTTTACTTTTTATAGGGTTTGGGCTGTGGCACAGCCTGTGGGGCTGGAATTCTGCTGGAATTCTGTGTTTTGAGACCCGTGGCTGGGGGTGAAAAAAGCAGGATTTTAATCTCCAGGTTTTGAAACTATCCAGGCACAAAATATCCCAAAAGGTGCTAAGAAAAGAGGTGGCCTGTACCTGTCTGAAATGATCCAGTGGTTGTTATGGAGAGGAGAAACTTCTCATTAAAATATTCTTTAACCTCATCAGCTGATTGTCCTCTGTGGACTCTGAAAGCTTCAGGGTTGTGTTAACCAGTTTGCAAAGCAGCCTCTTTTTTTTTCCCTGCCTGATTATTCCTTTTTGTTGTTTCTGGGTTTTTTTGTTTTGGTTTTTTGTTTGTTGTTTTGGGTTTTTTTGTTTTGGTTTTTTGTTTTTATGTATTTTGCAATCTTGCAGAGTAAGTGTGTCAAGTACTGGCCTGATGAATATTCCCTGAAGGAATACGGGGTGATGCGTGTCCGGAATGTGAAGGAGAGTGCAGCACACGATTACACCCTGAGAGAGCTGAAACTTTCCAAAGTTGGCCAGGTGAGTACAAGAGGAAATCTGTCCTTTTTTATTTTGTGTGGATCACCAAAGGAAAAATGGCAGGATTAGCCCATTTCTCTGGAATCAATAAAAGCACTCGGAGATGAATAAATGGAGCCCTGTGTTTCTTTGAAGCTCCACGTTTAGTTCCATCCATCTTTTCTTTGCCCTTGGGATAATTGAAGATTCTCCTACCTAAGCAGCTTTTGGCAGGAGAGGAAGTGCTGCAGAGCTTGCAGGGAATCTGGGAGGAGGGATAATGCTTTTAACTGAGGACACTTCAATCCAGCCAGGCATTTACTCCCTCAGGGAAACGTTTGCATTGTGTGGGTCCAGGGTGTGGAAAATTCACTTAAGGGAAGGGATAAAAAGGTGAGAAAGCAGCGTGGAAATGGCAGCTTCTGTCAAGGAACAGTTTGGATCAGGGAGGAGAAGCAAATCAGGGGATTCAGTGACTGATGTTCCCTGGCCGTTCCCTCCTTGTGGGTGCTGTGCTCAGGTTGGATTTGGGATGTGCCCCCTCCCCAGGGGACCCAGCCCCATAAGGAGCTGGATTTGAGCTCTGGAGGGTTTTGTTTCCTGCAGGGGAACACGGAGAGGACGGTGTGGCAGTACCACTTCCGGACCTGGCCCGACCACGGCGTTCCCAGCGATCCCGGGGGTGTCCTGGATTTCCTGGAGGAGGTGCACCACAAGCAGGAGAGCATTCCTGATGCAGGACCTGTGGTGGTGCACTGCAGGTGAGGGGGTGGCCTGGGCTCCTCCTGCCACTCCTCCTTTTGGCCCAGGGAGCTGAGACCTTTCAAAAGGACAACTTTTCCCAGGAATTGCTCACAATTCCCTGTTTTCTGTCTGTACAGTGTCACATTCTGGGTGGGTGGCACAGAGTCCCTCCCCTTGGGAAGGGATTTCAGAGTGTGAATCTTTGTATAAATGAAAATTTCTGCTGTTAGATGAAAAGATGGGACCAGTCCTGGCTGGAGCATTTCAAGTGCAGGATCATGGGAATTCTGGCACCTCACCCCACCTGTGAGGGCTCTGTCCTTTTTGGATGTTCTCAGCTTGTAAATGGGATACTTTTTAGGCAAGGAAATATTAGATCTGACCTTATGGGGTTTGGTTTTTTTTGTGATTGAGGGATATTTATAAACACCAATTTCTCTCCCTTCCCTGAGGTCTCTGCTCACTTTTGGCTCTGTGGCTTGACTCTGGCTGTAATTTGGAAGCCCCTGGCTGTAATTTGGAAGCCTCCTGTCTCCTAATACCAGACTCTTCCTTTGGCTGGGGTTTTGGTGTGCATTCAGAAAGAGCAAAACAATTAAATTCCCTTTTTTTCTCCCTTCTTGCAGCGCTGGGATTGGGCGAACAGGAACTTTCATTGTCATTGACATCCTCATTGACATCATCCGAGAGAAAGGTACCTCCTCCCTTCTGATTTCCCTTCCTGCTCACGGATCCACCCCGTGGGCTCCACCCTCACCGTGGTTATTCTCCCAGGGGTGGACTGTGACATCGATGTCCCCAAGACCATCCAGATGGTGAGGTCCCAGCGCTCAGGGATGGTGCAGACAGAGGCTCAGTACAGGTTCATTTACATGGCAGTGCAGCACTACATCGAGACCCTCCAGCGCAGGATCGAGGAGGAGCAGGTGGGTCCATCCCAAATATCCAACAGGAACCTGGCAGGATTCCAGCAAGGAGTGGCATTGCCAGGGATCTTGGGGGGGATTGTGTTGTGGGAAGGCTGGGTCTGAACCCTCTCCTGTATTTCAGTCCATTATGCTTAAGAATTAATTCAATTGCTTGGTGGAATCCTCTCTTTACATTGTTGGGTGGAGTCCTCTCCTTGAATTATTAAGTGGAATCCTCTCCTTAAATTATCAGGTGGAATCTTCTCCTTAAAACATTGTGTGGAATTTTCTCCCTAAATTGCCAAGTGGAATCCTCTCTTTAAGTGGAATCCTCTCTTTAAGTGGAATCTTCTCCTTAAATTAAGTGGAATCTTCTCCTTAAATTAAGTGGAATCTTCTCCTTAAATTAAGTGGAATCTTCTCCTTAAATTAAGTGGAATCTTCTCCTTAAATTAAGTGGAATCTTCTCCTTAAATTAAGTGGAATCTTCTCTTTAAATTAAGTGGAATCTTCTCCTTAAATTAAGTGGAATCCTCTCCTTACATTATTGAGTGGAATCCTGCCCTTCAATTACTAAGTGGAATTTTCTCTTTAAAACATCAGTTGGAATCCTCACCTTAATTTGAGTGGAATTCTCTCCTACCCTCCCTGTCCCCAGCCCTGCCCCCAGATCTCAAATTTCCTTCCCATTATTGAATTTCCTGTGGAGGAAGAATCAAAGATAAGGGTCTGTTAATTAAAGCAGAGCCTCGTGATCTTTGTGTTTTAAAGAGATTTGCAAGCTTGTCCCCTGTATTTCTGAAAGGGGAAAATCAAATGCTGATCACTTCAATTCCAATTTTGGGAGTTTATTGCTAGGAAATGAATCTATTGAAGTGGAAAATGAAAAGGGTGAGTGTGGTGATCCAACAAAAAGCACTTCCAGGAGCATGGTGGGATCAGAAATATTTGGGAATAAGTGGTGACAAGCACAAGAGTTTCCCCTCCCTCTTCCTGTTCAGGGAATTCCTTGCACTCCAGTTCTGGGGGGTTTTACAGCAGTTTCCTGGTTTTGTGATAAAGAGCTGATGTTTTCTGCCTGTCCTTGCTGCTCCCTGCCCTGACCTCGGAGCAGTTGGGATTTGTACCTTTTGCTTTCTATGCTAATTACTCCATATTTTCACTCTTTTTAGTGTCTTTTTTTCCCTGCTGGGGACTTTCCAACATGTACTGAGTTAGTTCTTCTTTATCAGCTGGTTCCTACAAAACATCTTTGTGGTCCATTCCACAAATTCTGCATTCCACGTGTCCACCAATCCATCTTTTCTCTCCCAGACTTTGTTCAATGAGGCAAATCCAGGTTTGCTCAGCAAAACTTTTCCCAAGCTGTGTTCCCACAAACTGCTCAGGACAGCTTTGTTAAATGCTGGCTGAGAGTGATTTAAGAATCACCAGAAACACCAGAACAAACTGAAAGCTTCAGGAGATCATCTTGGAAAAGCTTCAATCTTAGGAATGTTCTTAATGGGAATTCAGGAGCCAGAACTCCCTGGAGGCTCCTCCAGCCTCTGCTGTGAGGCTGGGTCAGGCTTCAGGACTTGTTGCAGCATTAAAAAACCCCAAATAAACCCACAGCCCCCTCCCCAAACCCCAATTCCCCACAAAACTTTCATTCCTACCTTGTAGGTTTCAGTGTTTTCAGGCATTGTGAATGCCTGGGAAAAGGAAAAATCCATATCCCGGTTCTTTCCCGGCGTAAGTTCCCTGGCAGGATCTGGAGCTGGGTGCCAGCACAATTGGCTGCAGCCTGGAGCATATGTGCAGAATCCAAATAACAGCTTGGCTGCTTTTTATATCAAACCTAATGGGCTCAGATATTATTTTATTAGAGCTCCTGCAAACAACGGTGGCGCTCCTTTGGCCCCAGCTCCAAGCTGGAAATAAGGCCAGTGGGAAGCCCACTGGCTGCTCAAGAATGAAATGGGGATTTTTCTGCCAAGGAGATGAGGATTGAGAACATTCAGAGGGGTTGGTGTGTTCAGAGGAGATGGTGGGGATGGGGGAAAATGGGGATTTTCAGGTTTTGTCTCCCCAACAGCTTTAGGTGCGCTCAGTGATGTGTTCACTGCACGCTCTCCTCACTGACAAACCTGAAAACACCCGTGGTTATCTCCTCCTGGAATTGCTGCACTGTCTCCATGGTTGGCTGCTGGGATTAACCCCAACCCTGGCTTTTTGTTGTGTGTTTTGCTTCACAGAAGAGCAAGAGGAAAGGTCACGAGTACACAAACATTAAATATTCGTTATCGGACCAGACGAGTGGGGATCAGAGCCCTCTCCCCCCCTGCACCCCAACCCCAACGTGTCCAGAGTAAGTTCAGTCCTGCTCTCAGTTCTGAGCTGTTCTCATCTTCAGAGACCTCAGAGGAGGCTGAGTTACCCCAGAACCTGCCCTCTTGTCCTGGGCTTTCCTCTGAAAATAAATCAAGTAAAATCAGTTGTCCCTGAATTATGTGGTGTGTTATAACAGGATTTTTATTTTTATTATTGTCTCAAATGAGATTGGTGGGACTCTAAATCCTGCTTTCATTTCAGAATGAGAGAAGATAGTGCTAGAGTATATGAAAATGTGGGGCTGATGCAACAGCAGAAGAGTTTCAGATGAGAAGATGTTGAGAGCCTTCCAGGCCAAGGCAGGTGTGTATGGCCAGAGGAGGGGCTGTATCCAGAAAATGTACCCAGGAATGCCCAAAATGCTTGAAATTTATCCCCATGGGGTGCCTGAGTTCCAAAAGCTAATTTTAATTTAATTTTAATGACCTCTGTGAAAAATCTCACCTTTTTCTGCCAAAGCACCCACACAGTTTCTAAGCCAGGGTTGAGACTTTGGGTTGAGTTTAAGCTTTATTGGGTCAGAACTGAGCACTTCTGTACAATTTCTGAATAAGAAATAACTGCTGGGGTTTTTTCCTCAATAATTCTTCATTTTTTTTTCCCTTCCCAGACATGAAAATGGTTTTTAAAAAGGTCAAGAAAGAGATGGAAGAAGCTTCACATGAGCAGCGAGCTCTGAGGGCTTGGTACCTTTTAATTTACGGTTTTAATCCTTCAGTAGGCAAAACTTCAGAGCATCTAAAGATTGTTTTTATCTCTTCTCTCCAATTTCCAATTGCTCATTTTCCAAATAAAAGGAAATCCTTTCTACAAGGTAGACAATTACTTTGTAGAGTCAGTTTTGAATCCTGCAAACTGTTGGACTGTCATCCATTTTGGTTTTGTTTTTTTTTAAAAAATAGTATTTTGGTTTCACAGTATGGCTGTTAGTGGGGTTTTTGTTTTTTGGGTTGTTTTTTTTTCCTTATTTGAGCAGTTGTGGGGTTTTTGGGGGGGCAGTGGGTGGGGGGTGGGTGGTGGGAGAGCAATGCCATGGGTAAATCCGTGACATGAAATGTAAAATACTGATGGGAACAATGTGGATTGTTGGAAAACAGTGGATCACCAGCGTGAATAGAACCAAGTGCATGATCAAATTAGTCCTGATACATTTCAAACTCAGACTGAGCTTCCTGGGGTGAGCAGTTCTTGAGATGAAGGTGCTTTTTTGTGATAATTGGTGGCTTTGATTCCAATTTTGCTGTGTGGGCTGGATGGGCTATTTTGGAGGAATTGATGCAAAGTTGCTTTTACGTCAAAGAAAGTTTATTTTCCATGATCTCTGCCCAGAATAGGAATTCCCTGTGTCCTTCAGGAGACTCAGTGACCTGGGGGTGGTTTCTGAGGACACTCTGTGGTCACTTTGTGCTCCATGAAATGAGACTGGACCTGCAGAATTCAGGTATTAATCAAGAAACTGCAGGATGTTAAAACCAGTGAAACCAGTAACCTGCTGTTAGTATCCCTTTGTGCTGGGGCAGTGGGAGCAGTGGAGGAGCCTCCTGGATTTTTAGGGAAGGAGGGATCCCAGGATTCCTGGTGGGACAGGGAGCAGCGAGGCCACACCGGGGGCACTGTCCCACCCCAAGTGCCTTTGGACCTTCCTGTCCCAGTGCCATGGAAAATCACCTGGAACCATCAGGGAGACAAAGCCTCTTCCAGAGACTCCCCAGGGAAGATCTGGTGAGCTTCCATTTAATTCCTTCCCCTGGCTCTGTCCTGGATATCCCTTGGAGCCGTGGATGGCAGGACCAGGCCCCAGGAGCGGGGCCTGGGGTCTCCCCAGCACCTTGTCCCTGGTTTTGGGGACATTCTGGGACTTCAGTGGTGTTGAGGAATGATTCCCATCCTCACACGGGGTGCCTGACCTTCCTGTGTCACTGGAATGGGCTTATTGGCTTCCTGGTGGAATTCTGCTGGAGCCTGGAATGTAATTCATGCAGCTTTGTGAGGGGTGAAGTGGGAGCTTCCACCACCTGGTCCTCAGAGTGCTTTGCAAATTTCCAATATTTTGAGCAGTTTGTTTGAACTGAATGAAGGTGCTTCATTAATGTTAAGCAGAATTTTCTTCCTTGGCCTCTTGGGGTTTTTTTGGGGTTTTTTTTGTCCTTTGGGGCTTTGGGATTTGATTTTTTGGAACTCCTGTCAGCAGCACACCATAAATGTGTGTGACTGTCACAGCCTTATGCTCTAGCCCTGAATCCTTGTGCCCTTCCTAGACAGGAATAGATGATGGAGGAGAGAGAAATGTGGTGATTTGGTGGTGAGGTTGCTGTTCTCCATCCCCTGCCAGCCTGTCCCTATTCCCAGCTCCTTCCTGCTCAACAGGGATCACTTGAAAGTTGTTGAGATTTGCATGGAGTAATTAAATATTTGCCTCAAACTCTGTGCAGAGTCAAATTCTGCACTTCAGAGGTGTTGGAGCAAGGTGGGGACACACCTAGCTGGGGTTTGGAGCTGCTCTGCTCCAAACTGGGAAGTCAGGGGGGGGAAAGTCAGGAGAAAGGAGGGAAGGATCCTGAGGGAATCCCAACTCTGCACTCAGATCATGTGAAGTGTCTTAAAAGCTGGACCTGTGTAAGCAGCAGTCAGCCCCTGGCCAGCACAACGTTGCCTCCTGACCTCGTTCAGAACCTGCCCCTGCAGGATTTTATTTGGAATTGTTGCTTGTTTGGAATTCTTGCTGCAGAATGCGTGTGAATGAATCCTGGGGAGCACATGGTGGGGGAATGTCAGTGAGGGGGGGAGCAAGAGCTGAAAGATTGTGACTGAAGGGATAAATTCTCCTTTCTGAGCCCCTGCACCCTAAAATCTGCCACCAGCGACAGGGAGGCTTCTTAAAGCATTTCCTGCATTAATTCCAGTGAATCACTTTGGGGTTGTGACAGATGAAGCAACAAAGAGAAACATCCTTTGGTTCAGGGGAGATCAGGGAATGTGGCAGCCAGGGACCCCCAGTTTTAGGGAATTCAGCTGGGAACAGGGATGGGGAAGGGACCCCAGGGTTCTCTTGGAGAAGCCTTTGTCCCACGAGGGATAATTCACCCCAAGGCACAATGCCTGATGCCAGTGTGAATTTGCTGCAGACTTCATTTACTGAATGTTTTAGAGAAATACACTTTAATTTCAGCTAACTCCTGTTAGGCCTGGTTGGTTCTATTAATCCTGACCAAACTTGCCTTTTTTTCCTCCTGAAAGATGTTTTTGAGACACGATTAACCAGGACACAGCTAACAAAGGTATCCAACCCGTTCCCTTTTTTCATTGTTGGGCTGAGGAAATTCGCAGCTGGGACTAAGATGTGTTGTCAGGGTTTGATTTTCTACCCATAACTCCATTATTGCAAATTAATTGTTCATTTCTCCCTTTTCAATAGTGAAAGGTAATGAATAATTTTTAAGCCTGTTTATTTATGACATTACTGTGATTTTTTTTTTTTATTGCAGTACTAAAGACTAATGAAAAAGGATCTTATTAGGTGGAATAGGCCTTGCATTTATTTTTTTTTTCCTGCAATGTATGAAGTATTGTACCAGAGTATTAAATGAAATGTAATATTTTATTGCAAAATTTCTATCCTTTAAAAGGAATACATTTAGGATGTCATCAATTTGATGTGAATCATGTAAATGTTGAGAAATGAGCTGTTTATTCTACATCTGGTGTTTCAAAAAGATTTCACCTCTTGCCTTTTTGCCCACAGTCTGTAGCCCATTTACAGCTGTCAAAATGTGACATTAAATAATAGTTCCTGTATAGAAATAGTGGTGGTTGTCCATTGTTTTCTGGGCTGGTATTTATGGGGTTTAATTCAGTTGCAGTGGGTTTGTTGTTTTGGTTTTTTTGTTTTTTTTTTTTATTGCTGCCAAGCTGTGTTTTCAGGAATGAACCATATCTGTAAACAGCAGAAATTCCATTAAAAAAAAAAAAAAAAGAAAAAAAAGGGAAAGAAGAAATGCAAAATAGGAAAAAAAAAAAGAAAAAGAAATAAAAATCATTTTCTTACCATGGTTTGTCAGTCCCTGTGTTCTCCAGCTGCAGGCACCAAGGATGGGATATTGGGAACAAATTCTTCCCAGGGAGGGACTGGGACAGAATTCTCATAGGAGCTGTGTCTGACCCATCCCTGGAAGAGCCCAAGGACAGGTTGGACAGGGCTTGGGGCACTGGAACAGTGCCAGGGGCTGGAGCTGGATGATCCTTGAAGATCCAACCCAAACCATTCCAAGGCTCTGTGCCCAAGGCTGGATGGGGCTCGGCCTCTTGCTCTCCGTGTTTGACCAGGGAAGGAAGGAAGGACAATCCTGTTCTTTCTCTCTCCACATCCTGCTCTCCTGGGATCAGGGAGAGGAGCTGCTGTTCCCACTCCTGCTGCTCCTTCCTTCCAGCTTCCAACCCTTTCTCCGTTTGTTTTTGGGGCTCTGCTGTTTCTGAGGTCCAGCCCCATGTGGGGACTCCAAGGGGGGATCAGAGCTGGATTCTATCCCAGGCTCCTCCTGCCACACTTCCAAAGCTCTCAACATTCCCGACTCCCTCAAACTTGGAGAGCCAGGCTCTTCCCAAGATGTCACTTTCCCTGGGCCAGAGCAGAGGAGCAAATGCCTGCCCTGAGGTTTTCCATATCTTAGCTCCATCAACACTGGTTTTTCTGGTTTTCCCTTCTCAAATCCATTGGGAATGTTCCCACTAGGGATGTCCTTGGTGGTGTTGATCCCAGAACTCAGCCTGCATGAAGGGCTTTGAATTCCAGGGAGATCCCACCGAGTGCTGCCTCTCCCCCATTCCGTAAAAACGGAACCGGAACTTTCCAGGGAATAAATCAGCTCAGCCTGAGCAGCGCTGGCTGAACAGCAGCAGAATCTGGAGTAAAACGAGCTTTAATCTCACGGCAAAGGCACATCCCAGGGATAATCCAGGGAAATGGCAGGAAGGAGGCAGAGCCCGGGGTCGGCAGCGGGATCCAAACGAGGCCAGGAGCTCTGTGGAGCAGCAGCCTGGCTCTAAGGCGATTATCCCACAGAGGAAGATTGATTTATTTGTTTTTATGAGCACATCCAACAGTTTGCATCCATCTCTGGGAGTTTTTATAATCCCTGCCAGGTCTGTGGAGGGAGGGGGAAAAAAGGGAAGGAGAGGAGGGAGGGTCTGTTCCAATCTGAGAACTTTGAGGAAGATTGAAGGTGATGGTGCTGGGGGTGACACTTGGTGTCTCCTGCCTTTGACTCCTGCTTGTGGTGACACTTCCAGCCCCTCCTGCTGCTCCCAGCTCTCCGTGTCTCCCACGTAGGTGAGTATAAATCCATTTATTCTCCCGGCGTTCTCGGTGTTTGTACAAACTGAGGTGATCAGATATTGCTCAAGGACAGGTTTCTTATCTCCCTCAACCTTTGAGACTTGGGCTGACTTTTGTCCAGGATGAATTCCTGCACACTTTGGGCTGGGGGAATGCTCAGTCACGCGGCTGCTCTCCCGTCAGGGCAGGAGAAGGGAAGGTGTCCTTCAATCCACATCTTTGCTATCACCTAAGGAATTATTTTTCCAGCCCAACTCTCTTGGCAGAGCTGGTGCAAACCAGGTTCTGTCTTCAGGGTGGCAATTCCCATTTCATGTCCCTGGTGGTGCCTTTGGAGCCTTCCCGTGCTCACTTTTCTCAGGATCACCCTGGAGCTCAGCACGAGGCTCTTGTGCCTCAACTCCTGGAAATCTTCCTTTGCCTTGAACAGGGGCCTGAGGCTGGACTGTGACTCTGTTTTTTTCCCTTTGGTAAATCTTGGGAAGAATACCTTCAAAAGGATCCTTAATGTGCCGCTCTCCTCCCGTTTTCCCCACGGAGCCAGGCAGCAGAACAATTCCGAGATCAAAACGTTTGCTTTGAAAAACCCCAGCTCTCCCAAGGAATGCCTCAAGTGTTGGGAGGGCTGTGACATTTTTAGCACATCTTGACAACTCCCTGCTTTGACTGGGTCTGTGCAGGTTTTTTGTTCCTGATGGAGGAAAAATCTTTGGATTTCTGGCGCTTTTCTCAGTCTCCTTATCTGTGTCATTGGGAATGGGAGGGGGAGGAACTCGCTCGTCTCTCTTGTGCTGGAAATCAGGCTGGGAAGCGCTGAGATTCCTTCTGCTCTTTTTATTTAACAGTGTTTCGTCTGAGCTGGGGTTTAGGACTGTTTTCCTGGCTGGAATTTTTAATTTGATGGCAGTCCCATGGATATTTCCAGCTGTGGATGACAGCTGAGGGACACAAAGTGCCGCAGAAAGACCAAGAGAGAGAAATACGGATGAGCCGTGGCTTTTCCAAACTCCCTGATCCCCCTGATCTTTGTGCATTTGACGTTTTCTATTTGTGGAGTGGCTGGTGGGCTGGCTGTGGGATGTGCTCCCGTCCTTCAGGCTCCTGCCCATCACAAATTTGGGATATTGCACCGTGATTCCCATCCCTCAAGGCTCCTCCTGAGCTGGGGGAAGGCAGCACTTGGAGCATCCCTGCTGGATCCCTGCCATTCCCAGTGTCCTGCTCTCGCCCCAGCCTTCCCCAGCTGGGAGAATATCCATAAGGATTCTCCCATGAGGATCTGCTGGAAGTTAACCTCATTGATCCACAGCAGCTCACAACTGTCCAAATCAGCAGTGGCTGCAGGAATTCCTGCTTGGTCCATTTCCCAGGCCGAGATCCACCCAGGAATGTCAGTCTGGGAAACTGCTCCTGGAATTCAGCTGAGTTGATCAAAGGGCCTTGAGTGGTGACTTCCATGGCAGGGATGAGACTTCAGAGAGAATTCCAGGCTGGTTTGGCTTGGAAAGGACCTTAAAGCTCATCCTACTCCAACCCCTTCCGATTCCACCATCCCAGGGTGCTCCAAGCCCCGTCCAACCTGGCCTTGGACACTTCCAGGGATTTGGGAGCAGCCACAGCTTCTCTGGGCACTCTGTGCCAGGGCCTCACACCCTGACAGGGTGGGATATTCCCAATATCCCATCTAAACCCTCTCTTTACCCCAGTGGACACCATAAGAACCCGAGTGAGCCATCCAGCTGCTGGATCAACAAATCCACTCCCCTGGAAGCTCCGATTTCGGAACAAAGGAGATTATTTTGTGCTCTGGTATCATCAGCCCCAATCATCACCCACAAACTCCAGGGGATCTTCCAGCAGCGCTTCCCAAACCATCCCGATGCCAGGATCCCATTCCTGCACAGCCCAGCCTCACTCTTACAGGCCTTGGTGTTAATTAATTGTGCTTTAAATGCGCAAAAACTGCTGTGAGTTCGTGTTCTCCATCTCTGCCATTCCCTGCCCACCTTCCCCATGGCTGGAGGTTGTGTTCTCCCGGCGTTTTCCCGGGATTTAGCGGCTCTGCACGGGCACAGAGCTCCTCAGGCCGGGGCTGATCCGTGCTGGAGCTGTTTTATCTCTATTAATAGCGATTTCCTCACGGAGGATTTTTCTGCTTCCGTGCACTTAGGGAAGGTTGCTCTCCAATTCTCTCCCTATCGCTCCCGATAAACGGTGTGTCAATTCCAGGATAAACAGGCAGGATGGGGAAAGGCGTTGCCGTGGCAACGCAGGGATTTCGGTGATTGGTATCCATGGCGATTGGTGCTAAATTCTGAGAGGTTTTAAAAGCGCTTTTTTTGGGTTTTTGTTGGGTTTTTTTGTTGTTTTTTTTTTTTTGGGAACAGAAGGGGTGCGCTGCTGCCGGGAGCACACGCGGGGGTGCGGCCGCACACGTGCCGGCTCCTGCTTCCCGCAGGGAATTCAGCAGGCGTGAGCGGGGAGGGAGAGTTTATTTTAAGGCCCTTTGGATGCTGTGTCATGTGGCATCACCAGCCCTGCGCAGGGGATCCTTCCCCACCGAGGATCCGAGCCCTTGGGAGGGCTGGGAGTGTTTGGGAGGCTGGGAAGGACGGCCAGGGCCGCCCCCGTGGGGTTGTGGAGATGGAAGCGCCTCTGGATGGCCAAAAGGTTGGGGAATGGTGGTGGAAGATGCTGGTGTGGAATGGGGCTCTCCCAACCCAGCATTTATCCCTCAGGGATTTTGGTTTCTCCCCAAGGAATGGCCATGCTGGAAGCTGTCCTGTGAGGCAGGAGGATGTTCCTGACCCTGTGGGATGGAGCAGGGCTGGGAATGGCAGCCTGATCCTCCATGGGCTCCGTTTGGCACAGGGAACAAATGGGAGAGGAATCCCTTTGCCTGTGGGGTCTGGGAGGAGCCGGAGCTGGCGCTGCTCCCCTCGTTATCCACCCCTGCCATGGGCAGGGACACCTTCCACTGTCCCAGGGTGCTCCAAGTTCTGTCCAGCCTGGCCTTGGGCACTTCCAGGGATTCAGGAATGGCCAGAGCTTCTCTGGGTACCCTGTGTCAGGGCCTTGCCATCCTCCCAAGGAAGAATTCCTTCCCAATATCCCATCTAAACCCCGTCTCTTTTGCTTTGAAGCCATTCCAGTTCCTGATGAAATTCCCTCTCCGGCTCCCTTGTCCCCCCTTCAGTCACCAGAAGGTGCTGTGGGGTCTCCCCACAACCTTCCCTTCTTCCCTTCTCCAGAAGCTTTTTACCCCTGGAGAATTTCCTTTCCTTTCCAGCGTGGTGGTGCCAGGGATGAAAAATCCTGCCGATGCTTGGGGTTTGATGCCCTGACTCCCTCCCTGCTCCTTTGCTGCAGTTTCCACCCCAAATGTGTCAGGGGATATTTGTGAGGGCTGCGTGGGCTCCCAGGATTGCTCCTGGCTCTGTGGAGAGCTGGTTGAGACCCCAGGGATGAATTCTGTGCCTGAACAGAGCCCACGGCGCCGCGGTGACACCGCCGGTGTCACTCCGGGGGCAGCCGTCACCCGCGGCTGCCTTCCCCACCTTGCGGAGACATCGAATCCCGTCGTGTTCCCGCCGGAATCGTGACCTTGGATTTTCCATCTCGCTGCCCAAAGCTGTTCCGAGTGAAAGGATCCGTCGTGTTCCCAGGACGGATGGCTGAGCCCGCCTCGTGCCGGTGGGAGGAAGCAGAAATCTCCAGCCTTTCCCTGGCAGAGCTGCTTTTCCTTGGGAATCCGTCGGCTCCGGCATCGCTGGGGGCTGACGGATGCAGCGGGGAAGGAGCTCTGGATGAGCTGATCCACACAATTCCAGCCGTGGTGAAACATCCCGGCTGTCACGGGGATAATTGGTTGGCAACACGAATCAGGAAAGTGGCTTCCCCCCTGGAATTTTCTCCTGACACTTGATTTAATTCCTCCTGACATCCCATCCTCGCCCTCCGCAGCCTGATCTGTGTGCTGCAAGTAGGGACCAACAGGTTACTCCAGGAGTAAAGTGGTTGTCTGAGAACCAGGCTTTTCAATATTGTTTTCATCATTTCTGGCCACTTTCCCAGGAGAGTCACTATAAACATGGGTGTTTATACATTCCATTAAAGATAGGACTTTTGATGGATGTCTCTCACAGCCAGTGTGGTTGGGAAGGTGATAACCTGACTATCCAATCCCTGGTTGTTGTTGGAAACCTATAAATACTGAAAAAACAAAATAAACTTCCTTCTTCTCTCATCACACTTGGAGCTGCGTCTGTGTGAATCATTTCGTGTCCCACAGTGACAGTTGTCAGCGAGAAGAAAGGGAAAAATCCCTCTTGGAGGAGCTAAAAGTTGGGAGGAAGCAGCTCAAAGCTGTTGGCATGAGGGGAGGCAGCTCTGTATCCATGGGATGGGACACAATGGAAAAGGGTTTGGGTGGTTGTTTTATCCGGCTGTGCTTGGTGCCCATGTGCTTTCACATTCCCAAAACGAGGTTTGGAGCAGGCACGGCGCTCTCTGCCTGCCCCACATTCCCTGGGATCCTCCTGGCACACGGAGACACCCTTGGAATGGTCCTGAGGGGATGTGCAGCCCCTCAGGGGGAGGAGGATGGGGATGGGATCAGCTCCTCTCCTGGATTAAATCCTGGGTGAGCAGGGATCATCCAAGGGCTGGGAATGTACCACGGTGCTGCCAGGAGAGGATTCCCAGAGTTTTAACCAGATTTGGGGAAGGCCCTGAACACTCTGAGGGCTGTGAGAGGCCCTGGAGCCCCCCAGTCACTCCTGGTGCTCCTGTTTTGGGGTGTTGGGAATTCCAGCAGCATTCCCGGCTGCTCCAGTGGGTCCCAGGCTCCCCCCTCCACTCCCCCAGACAGGTAATTAGTGCCAGCGTGGGATCCCGTTAATTGCAGCCATCCTCACGTTTGGATTTGTGGGATAATTGCTGAAATCTGGTGTAACATTCTCCCCCCTGGACCGTTCTGATCCCAGGAATTAACCTCCTCCGGGGAATCCGAGCTCATCCCTGCATTCTCCAGGAGAGATCCCGCTGGGATCCCTCTCCATGGGTGCTGCTGGGTGGCAATTCCCACATTTATCCAGCAAACCCTCGGGAAGCTCGGGGAAAGCTCGGGGAAAGCTCAGGCTGTGCTGCTTTCCCTCGGAGCCGGCAAAGCCGCTGCCGGTGATCCGTGTTTTCGGGAAGAGCTGGGATCCACGGGTCACTGCAGCTGGATGTGCATCCCTGGGTGTCCTCCCGAGGGCTGAGTCACCTCTGGAGGCTTCACCCGACCTTGTCACACCCCGGCTCCGGGGATCCGTGTCCCTGAGCCCTGCTCTCACCCATCCTTCGTGCTCCTCTCTCCAAGGAGGACACGGATGGCCACAGCCTGGAGATGAACCTGAGTTCCCCTCTGAGTGTGGAACTCTGCAGGGAGCTGTGATGGGAGCGCTCGGGCTCTGCCAGAGGCTGGCTGTGCTTTGGGAATGCGGTGGGAGCGCTCCCCGGAGCAGGAACCGGCGTCTGGGCAGATCCCAGGGAGGAGGAGAGGACAGGGAAGCATCACCGCGGGAATTCTGGAGGAACCCGAGGTGCTGCTGAGCTTCCAGGATGATTCCCTGTCCTGTCCTCTCCGGGAACGCTGCTCTGCCCAGGGGTGACACCGCAGCTCGGCTGTCCCGCTCCGTCCCCTCATCCCCCAGGGTGGATGGCAGGAGGGATTTTTCCGCTCGCCCTGCAGGGACGTGAGGGGTTTGCAGAGCAGGAAGGAGCTGCTGCTTTCCCTCCCTGTGCCGCTCTTCCTTCCCCCGTCAGGAATCCTGGCTCTGGGATCCTCCTCGCCCTTGATCCCTGTTTTCCCAGGGGGTGCCATTGGCAGCATCTCTGCCCCGCTGTGGGTGCCGCCCTCACTCCCAGCCTGGATCCAGCCCAATTCCCAGCTCCTCCCTTCTCCCATTGTCCTAATAAGTGATTTTCTATCTTTTTTTCATTTTTCTATTTTTTTTTTCTTTTCTTTTTTTCTTCTTTTTTTTGGCTGCCTGTTGCAGAGCTCGCTGCTGATTTCCCAGGAGAGGAATAAAAGCCAGAGCACAAACCCAGCCTGGAAAATCACCGCCAGCGGGCAGATCCAGGGATGGAGCCCGGATTGGAGCCGCAGGGATCATCAATATCCCAACCTGGATGAGTGTGGCCATCCAGACAGGGTGCAAGGAGAAGGAACATCCAGCTCTGATTCCCCAGATGTTTCCCCATTCCCAAACCCTCTGAGTGAAGGAATTTTTCTCCCTGAGCTTTGGTGCTACCCAAAACCTGTTCTCATTATCAGCTGTGGTTATTCCAGGAGCTGGAATTCCAGGATGCTCTTCCCATCCCTGGAATGTGGGAAGCAGCTGCTCGGGGCTTTAACAGCTTTTCCTGGTGGTTTTTAGGCTGTTCCAGCCTCTCCATCCAAACATCACCCAAACACCCCAAACTTGTTTGGGAATCTCAGGGAGAGACGGGATAATTTTGGAAATTATGATTTTGGAAATCTGCTTTTCCAAAATGCCTCCTGATTGGCACTAATTAAATCCCACTTCTTCATTAAGCGAGTCCTGTTTCAGATCTTGCCTTGCTTCGGTGTCAGCCCAGCAACTTGGATTGTTTGAATCCACAAGGAAATAAAGAACCCCACTGGAATTCAAAGTGGGCTTTTAAAAAGACCTTAAAAAGCAGGAAACAAAATAATTAAAATAGTGTCTAGAAATAGCTCCTTGGCCAGCGCTTTCAAACCAATTCAATTGCTCCAGATCTTGCTGATTTTTGGAGAATTTTAGCATTAATAACCCGCATTTATTGGTTTCTTTTGGTTTGTTTTGCAACACAAAATATCTCATCAGGCTTTGGCACAAAGGCATCATCTCAGTCTTTGTCTCCTGTATTAAATAACCCAAATTTTTCTGCATTATCAGCACCATTTCCAGCACCTTTTGGCTCCAGAGCTGGGCAGGAACCACGGATTTCTTCCAAGCACCTCCTGCTCTCATTCCTTTTGCTCCCTGTTGAATTAGCCACTATTTTGTCCTACACATTCCATTTTTTAAAATCAATCTTTTTAAGCCTGATTCCAGCTGCCTCCTCAGCGGGGCTTTTATGAATTTGTCCCTGCAGCTTTTACAATAATTAATTGTCCCTGAGCAGTGCCCAGCTCTCCCTGTTTTCCACTCAATCCTTGCTCCAAGCTGGCACCTCCCGGTTTTGTGTCTCAGCCCTTTTGCAGCAGAGGGAGGAGAGGCTTTGTCAGATCTGGATTTCCAAAGCAATTCCAAAGGCAGAATCCTTCGGGATCCCCGTGGGGAGGCTTTGGGTACCGGTCCCCTTCTCTCCCGGCCTTGGGAGAGAGGATCCTGAGCTGAATTAAAACAAAACTCAGGGTTTGGAGCAGCCTGGGGTAGTGGGAGCTGCTCCTGCCCGTGCCAGGGGGTGGGATGGGATGAGATTTAAGATCCTTTCCAACCCAAATCATTCTGGGGCTCTCGGATTCCTTCTTTCCCTCTTGGTTTCCTTGGATTAAATCTGCTTTTTGGAGCCGTTTGTGGGGAGCAGCCCTGGGAAGGGCTGGACCAGGGGATGCACCTTGGACTTCTGGACTTTCGGGAAAGCTGAGATTTGTGTGGATTTTGGGACGGGGAACAGCGCAGGAATCCAACCTCGTGTCCAGCCGATTTTGAGGGATGTGGGGAGCAGCTGCATCCCTCTCCCCGATTCCCTGAGCTATTCCAGCGCAGGCTGGGGTGTGGGCACGCTTCTGACAAACACATCCCATAAAATCCGCCTCTGGCGAGGGTTTTTATGCCTTTAGATCCTCCTGGTGCCTCTGGAATGCCATTAGCGGATCATTTTCGGGACTAAAAAGCCCATCTCCTCTGAGAGGCTCCATTCCCGGAGCGGCGCCAGGAGAGCTCCGAGCAAAGGGATTTGCTCTCAAATATTCACTCGGTTTGTTCCCGTCTTATTTTTCTTTTCTTTTGGAGTGGAAAAAGCAGGGAGAGGAGGAAGAAACGCCTCAGCCTTAGGGGCGAAGTTGCACAATCCGTGATTGTCCTTGAGGATTTTAACATCCTTTAAATTTCCCTTTCCGTCCTCTCTTTTGAAGCCTCCGGTTCTCGGCTCTGTGGGGTGAGAGGTTCCTGGATTGTTGGGAGACAACCGGAGTAAGAAAGGGAAAAACAGGCTGGGAATGAGAAAGAGAAGAGGAAACTTGGGGAAAAAAAGGAAAATAAGACAGCGAAGAAAAAAGAAAAAAAGGGGGAAAGGAGAAAAAAAAAAAAGAAGAAAGAGAGAAAGAAAAAAAGAGGCAAAAGAGAAGAAAAAGGGGGAAAAAAGAAGAAATGGAGTCATAAGAAGAAAGGGAAGAAGATTTGAATCCTATGATCTTAGAGAATCCTTTTCCAACTTTAATGATTCTACGGGAAAGAGCAAAGGGAATAAAAGGGCGGGGATGTAAAGGGAAAGAGAAGGGAAAATAGAAGAAAGGGAAGATAAAAGAAAAAAAAGGAAGGAAAAAGGAAAAATGGAAGAAAAAGAATTATCAGGCAGGAGAAGAACTGGATTTGCTTTCCCCTCTTGCTCCTTGTCTCCTCTTTCTCCATTCTGGAGTGTTTCACTGGAACGTGGTTTTGGGCTTAGTGGGAATCAGGGGGAAAAGGGAGGAAGATTCCCAGGATTTCACCTTCCTAGTGGAATGTGTCCCCACCCATGGCAGGGCTTGGAACCCGGGGATCTCTGAGGACCCCTCCAACCCAAACCATCCTGGGATTCCATGGTCCAGTGATCCCATCCAGAGATTCCCGGGATCAGCCTTTGAGCTCAGCTCCATGCACAGCTCCTTGCCCGGCTGCTGCTGCCGTCTGGATGATGGGGAATGTCCGTCCCAGTGTCCATCCAGTGTCCATCCCAACATCCATCCCAACATCCATCCAGTGTCCGTCCCAGTGCCCATCCCAACATCCATCCCAGTGCCCATCCCAGTGTCCATCCCAGTGTCCATCCCAGTGCCCATCCCAGTGTCCATCCCAGTGTCCATCCCAACATCCATCCCAGTGCCCATCCCAGTGCCCATCCCAGTGCCCATCCCAGTGTCCATCCCAATTCCCATCCCAATTCCCATCCCAATTCCCTCTGGAGCCATCCCCTCTCCCACAGCTCCACTCCAAGCTCAGCCCTGCCCAACAGTGTCCCCTTGTCCCCTCCATGTCCCATCCTTTCACCAGGACAGCATCCCGGAGCCGCCTCTCTCTGTCTGAGAGCACCGGGAAGCACGGCCGGGATTTTTCCCGCTGCCGGGGGGGATTTTTCCGTGTTCCCGGCGGGAGAGCGGAGCGGTGCTGCCGATGGAAGGGAGGGATCGCTGCGTCACCCCTTGATTTACTCCATCCCTGCTCCCGCTGCACTGCGGAGCGGATGGAGCCGCTCCGTCCCTTCCCTCCGGGGCTCTGCACAATTCCACAAACCCGTCGGTTTTTCCCCCTCCCCACCCCGGCTCTTTGGAGCAGGGAAGCTCCGGTGAATTTTAAATAAGCTCTGGAAGCCGTGCATTAAAACCTAACGAGCCGGAATATCAATGGTGCCGGGGGAAGCGAGGGAAATGCCCCGGGGGAGGGAAATGGTGGCGTTGGGTTGGGGCTGATGGTGAGAGGTCGGGACCCTCTGAGTGACGGGGACAGAATTAAATCCCATCCTCTGGATTTATTGGATTAATTGGAATTAAATCCAAATCCTTCGTTTTCCCACCGGCGGGGTCACGGGTGCTCAGGGGGAGCTGGAACAGTGAAACCCCAGAGGAGAGAGCGGGAGCTGGAAGTTCAGAGAGGAGTTAAAAACTGGAGATGCCGAGGTCTCCGGTCCCTTGGGAAGATGGGGATGTCACTGACCATCATCCTCCTCCCAAAATTCCCTCACTGCCTCATTCTCGGCCACCTCAGCCTGTGCCAGCGCCTGTGACTCAGAGAGGAGCTGGCTGGGTCTCTGTCCTGCGGGTGAATGCACCAAAATCCTGCTCTAAAGTCCCCATCAGCTCTGATTAGGGAACAAGAGGCGCCAATTTTCCTTGTGAGACTCCTTCCCGGTGCCAGCTCCTGTGGGATTATTGATGGTCTCTTTGTCCTGGGAGTTTGGGAGCTCAGGAACACTTCACCCCCGAAATTTCAGCTCTTCTCTTTGCTCTGAGCATGATTCTCTGGCTGTTGAGTTTAATGGTGCTGCTAGTTTCTCTCCTGGAGCAATTAAACCCCAAAATGTCGGAGCAGGGGAATGTTGGCCACAAACTCCACAGGGCACCGTTGGATCCAGCCCTGGCTCTGGAAAATCCTCTGGTTTGGGATCACCAGGCACTGTTTGGGTGAATTGTTGACAGTTTTGGGAAGGAAATCTCTTTATCAGGACTGAATCACTGGAGGAGAGAAACTCTGAGTGACTGAGTTCAATCCTCAGGCTCGGCTCAGCAGGGAGGGATGTGCTCCAGGATCTGGGATGGTTCAGGGATATCCCTGCTCCAGCTCCTGGGTCCTTCCTTGGTGCTGGATCCCTCTGGGATCTGTTCCATGGCTGCAGGAATCATTTCTGGGGAGTGATGCTCATCCCAGCCCAGGCTGCCTGGGGAAGGTGGGGATGTCTCCAGAGCCATCTGGATTTCTGCCAGTCTGAGGAGTGGAACAGAGCGTCCCTGTCACCGGAAAATCCCTTGGGAAGAGCTTTGGCACCTCCCAGCAGCACCTGCCCTGGCTGTCATCACCCCTTGGCGGTTCCACACGGGATGAGCTCCCTCAGCTGCGGGAGATGTCACAGAGGGACCCTGCCACCCTCTCCAGGGGAATTCCAGCCGTGGTGGCACCACCAGGAGCCACCTGCCAGCACCTCCCAGCCTTTCCCAGCAGGGAATCTGCACCACTGGAGGATCCGCTCAGCACCCCACAGGAGCGGCCCATGGGGAGGGAAATCTGTGGCACCACAAGTTCTCCCAGGAAAACCCCAGGATTTGGAGAGGAGTGGGGCTGACCCGTGGGGAATCACTGCTGGAGACGCCACGGGGGGAAAACTCAGCTGGGAGGGTGGGAAGAAAAGGGAAATGTGTGTTTAATTCACTCTGGGGAGTGAGCTGAGGCAGGAGAAGCTCGATGTGGGTGGGAGAGGCTGGGCAGAGCATCCTGCCTGTTATAAATTGCATTTTCCAACCCATCCCAAACTTTTGTGTCAGTTAATTCAGCGCCCGGCTCTGCGGCGGATAAATCCAGGGCAGGTTTGTAAATGCTGCATTGCTGGCAGCCAAAACACAAATACAACCTGAACGGCTGCCAAATGGGAAAAAGCAGGGGAAACAAAGGAAAAAAAACCCTCTGTGTCAGGATTTACAGCCCTGGAAAAGAACAGGCTCAGCTTGGGTGGCTGGGAAGGGGCTGGCAACACTCCTGACTTCCCTCCTGGGGAAGAGATTTGGGAAAAAGAGAAAGAAAAGCTGTTGTCAGGCTGCCTGGAGCTCTGGAGAGGGTCCTGGGAAGGGATTTGGGTGGGTTTTGGGTCTCTGGGATGCTGCAGGCTCAGGGAAAGGCATGTTTGGGAAAGTGGAGGGGGAAAAATGGTGTAAAATTCCAGCTGTGGTGCAGGACTGGTGTTTCCTGCCCTGGATGGAGCCTTCCTTCCTTCCTTCCTTCCTTCCTTCCTTCCTTCCTTCCTTCCTTCCTTCCTTCCTTCCTTCCTTCCTTCCTTCCTTCCTTCCTTCCTTCCTTCCTTCCTTCCTTCCTTCCTTCCTTCCTTCCTTCCTTCCTTCCTTCCTTCCTTCCTTCCTTCCTTCCTTCCTTCCTTCCTTCCTTCCTTCCTTCCTTCCTTCCTTCCTTCCTTCCTTCCTTCCTTCCTTCCTTCCTTCCTTCCTTCCTTCCTTCCTTCCTTCCTTCCTTCCTTCCTTCCTTCCTTCCTTCCTTCCTTCCTTCCTTCCTTCCTTCCTTCCTTCCTTCCTTCCTTCCTTCCTTCCTTCCTTCCTTCCTTCCTTCCTTCCTTCCTTCCTTCCTCCCTCCCTTCCTCCCTCCCTTCCTCCCTCCCTTCCTCCCTCCCTTCCTCCCTCCCTTCCTTCCTCCCTTCCTTCCTCCCTTCCTTCCTCCCTTTTTCCACCTTTATTCTTTCCCTTCCCTTTTTCCCAGGTTTTGCACTCCTTGAGTGGCTGCTCCAGGTTGCAGCTGGGATTTTCCCAGTGCCTCCCATTCCACCTCCAACCACCCAGGTGATCCCAGGGGTCTCCAAAATTTGAGGATGGGCTGGGAGGGACCTTCCCCACCCATCAGCAGGACAGGATTTCTCCGAGGTGGGGAAATCCAGGACTCAAATCCCCACATGGGAACGCTGGGCAGCCACACAACCACGGATCCCTGGCTGCTGCATCCCTGTCCTCGTGTCCGTGTGTCCATCCAGTGAATGCCCAGCAATTCCAGTGCTGTGCCCCTTTCCTGCAGCTCCAGGAGCAGCATTTTCTCCTTAGGAGGAGCCCTGGGAATGCCAAATCCCAGCCCAGCTGCCCAGCCATGGGTTTATTGGGCTGACCTGGGTGACTTTCCCTGCCTTTCCCATTCCCATTTCCCATTTCTCCCGGAAAAGGGAATGTACAGACACCCTCCTGGGAGGATGCTCTGGAGGTTTTCCCCCATAAAACTTCTCTCTCCACGTTCACAGAATCCAGCAGGGATGCACGTTAACTGCTGTTTTCCCCCGGTGTTTGTGCCCTGGGGAATGTTTCCTCCCCGGGATTGTGTATTCAGGAATATCAAAGCTCAGGGGTTGTTTTTCTTTTCGGCAGCAGCGAGATGAAGATCCGCTGAAGATCAAAGCCAGCCACGGCTCTGGCATCTCTCAAACCCTCTCCTCTCCCTCCCCTTCGGAGGAGATGCAGGTGTTGGAGGGAATATTCATGGAGAGATCTTCCAGGATTAACCCTTCGTGGGGGGCTGGGGAATGGCAGAGGCTCCAGTTTGCTCTGTGAGGAGCCACTTGTCCCTGCTGGAGCGTCCCAGCAGGATGCATTGCCTGGGATGAGGGATATCTGTTGAGTTTATTCCCAAAACAGGGCACTCTGGCAGCTGGAAATATCCCATCCCACATCCTGCAAGCTCCAGCCCTTTCCCAGCTCCCAGATTAAAGCCTTGTGCTGCAGGCCCAGCAAACTTTCCTTTTCCCTGTGGGAATTTCACCTGCTGCTGCTTTAATTCCTCAGAGCAGCGGCCTGAGCAGGGATCGATATCCTGCAGGATTTGCCAGAAAACAACCCTTGGAATGAGATGGTTGCTGGTGGCTCCGAGCTGGGGTCCCAAATCCAGCACCTGGACCTTCTGCCTGCCCTGGGGCTTCCTGGCCAGGCTGGGATTTGCCCCTGGGATCGATCATTCCATGCTGGGAAGATGCGGCAGCCAAATCCCTGCACGGCAGTGCCGGACAGGACTCGGTGGCAGCATCGATCCCGGAGCTTGTTAAACAACTTGAGTGCCTGGGAAAGGTTCTCCTTGCTCATTCCCACGTGGGAATGGAGTGTGCTGCTGGAAGCTCCTGATCCAACAGGGATTTTTTTCCTCCCTCCATGGGGAAGTGACGTTTTTCATGGAATTCCAGAGCAGTTGGGGTTGGAAGGACCGTGAAGCTCATCCCATGGGCAGGGACACCTCCCACTATCCCTGGGTGCTCCAGCCTGGCCTTGGACACTTCCAGGGATGGAGCAGCCACAGCTTCTCTGGGAAAGCAGAGCCGAATGCCCAGGGTGTGGGAAAAGGAACCCTCTAAAAACCAGAGAGAAGAGAAATAACAACAAATGCACCCCAAATCCCACCGTGTGCTGCCAGGGAGTGTCTGGACGGGATAACCACGGGATGGACACCTGGAAAAACCAGGAGATGATGAATTCCATCCATCCAGCTCTGGGCTGGTCCCAGCCCTCCTGGTACTCGGTGCCGTGGTGCCCTGGCACTGCCATCCCCCCTGCCTGGCAGCCTTTGTGCCTCTCCCTGCGATCCGTGTGCGATGCTCGGGCTGGGAAGGGGAGGGGGAGCCGCCAGCTGAAATCTCCTTCCGTGTGCTGGCAGAGCAGGAGGATATTCTTGGAGCCGGGCTGGGGAGCCGGCAGACACCTGCCGGGCTGGGCTTTTCTTTCCCAGTGTAAAATTTCCATTTGGGAGCGAGGTAAGAGCGGGGCGATGCTTCCCCCTCTCCTCGGGAGAGCGCTCCCAGCTTTCTGCGCCGGCCGGGAATGCAGCCTGGACACGGGAATTGATGCGGATGGATCAAAAATCAAACATCCCGGGCCGAGCCGGGATCTGGGATCTCTTTAGAGCGAGTCTGGCACGGGGGGATTGTCCTCGGCCACCGGCTGGGACACGGAGGTGCCACCAATGCCACAGGGGGCCGGGCTTGGGGACGGCAGCATCTCCAGGAGCGGCACCCACCCTGCCGTGCCCAGCCTGGAGCTGGGAATTTTGGGGGTGCAGCGCATCCCACTCTCCCAATCCCGGGATTGTAGCCGCCCCATCCCCATCCCTTCCCTCCGGCTGGCGGCTGCCACAGCCCGGGCACGGCAGCAGCCCCCGGCCGTGGGAATGGGAAGTGGAGAGGCTCTATTTTAAACCACCGCTGTGGGTTGGTGACCTAGAAAAGCAGCTCCGGGAGCAGGAGTGTGAAGTCCAACCTCCCCCGCTGCGAGCGGGGCCGCCGAGCACGGGGTGACCTAAATAAAGCCACGGGAGAGGGGTCGGGGGTGCTGCTCCCCCAAATTAAACCATGGAGAGGAATCAGGGTGCTGCTCCCCCAAATTAAACCATGGAGAGGAATCAGGGTGCTGCTCCCCCAAATAAAACCATGGAGAGGTGTTGGGGTGCTGCTCCCCCAAATAAAACCATGGAGAGGTGTTGGGGTGCTGCTCCCCCAAATAAAACCATGGAGAGGAATCAGGGTGCTGCTCCCCCAAATAAAACCGTGGAGAGGTGTTGGGGTGCTGCTCCCCCAAATAAAACCATGGAGGGGTGTTGGGGTGCTGCTCCCCCAAATTAAACCATGAAGAGGTGTTGGGGTGCTGCTCCCCTAAATAAAACCATGGAGAGGTGTTGGGGTGCTGATCCCCTAAATAAAACCATGGAGAGGTGTTGGGGTGCTGATCCCCTAAATAAAACCATGGAGAGGAATCAGGGTGCTGATCCCCCAAATTAAATCATGGAGAGGAATCAGGGTGCTGCTCCCCCAAATAAAACCATGGAGAGGTGTTGGGGTGCTGCTCCCCAAATTAAATCATGGAGAGGAATCAGGGTGCTGCTCCCCCAAATAAAACCATGGAGAGGAATCAGGGTGCTGATCCCCCAGCCCCAGGTTTGCAGCTCCATCCCAGCACCATCCCTGCGGGTTTCAGAGGGATAAGAGGCGTTTAAAAGGATAAATCCCTGCGGTTGGCAAGGAGCAGCTCTGGGGGTCCCTCATTCCAGAGGGTTAGGGAATATATCCATGGAATATTTCAGCACCGGTTTGGCAGAGCTGATGCTCCTGGTTGAGGGGTGGGAGGGGAGATAAGGCTGAGGAGAAAGCTCCTTCCTCCCCTCTTTTTTAATGCGCTGTCAGGAGGAATTTCAATTATTTAAAGCTCACAGGTACGTGCTCCTTGCAGCCTCAGAAATGAAACAACGCCCGGCTCTCCTCAGCCCCCAGCCCGGGAAGGTTCTGAGCCGCTGCCTTCAGCTGAGTGCAAGACAGGCCAATTAATTAAATCAGTAAATAAGTTCTCCTAATCCCATTAACAAAAGAGGAGCTGCAGATTAAATCTTTGATGGCACTTGCTGCAAAATTAATGCAGGCAGTCTGTTAGGAAATATATTCTCCCCCTCACCTCGGCAAGGATAACAGCGCAGTTTTATAGGACAGGGCGTTATCAGGAATGGGAAATGGATGTAAAACCAGCCCAGATCTCATTAAAAGGCTGTAATGAGCTGCAGACACCACGAGCTGGGCCTGCTGAGCTCGGGGCTCTGCGGTGCTGCCACGCCAGCTCCTGCCTGTGCCAGCACGGGGAGGGCACACTGGGGGTGCTGCTGAGGGGTTTGGGGGTCCCTGGGCGTTTTCTCGGCTCTGGGGTGAGGCAGGAGGAGGCTGGGATTGGAAATTTTTCACCTGGGATGAGAGGAAGCAGGGTGGGATGCTGGAGCCTCGCTGGCATTCCCGGCAGGTTGGGAGCAGAGACACGGGAGGTGCTTAAAAACATCCCGGAATCCTCCCAAGGTGCTGCTCCTCTTCTCCAGAGGAGAAAATCCCTTTCCCAGCCCTGGGAGCAGCCGGCTTCCCTGTGGCACCACCGGAACCAAGGGACAAGGGGGGGAAGTTCCCTTCCTTCTTTTATTCACGGCTTTTTTATTTATCCCAGCGCTTTCACTGGGGGGAAGAACCGAGGGTGTCTCCTCTGCCTTGTTGGGTGTTTCTGAGGGCGGGCTGGAGGTGTTGATGATCCGGTCGTGTCCCGAGGGACAATCCCAGGGATGGTTTTCTCCTGCTCCAAGCCAAAACCTCGGCTTGGGGTTTTCTCTCTGGGAGAAATGAGGTGCAAACCCTGTGGTCCCCGAGGTTCTGGGACAACCTCAGTGGATTCAGCGAGCTCGGGCTGTGCCCATCACTCCTTCTCCATTCTCCTCCTTCTCCATTCTCCTCCCTGTCCTTTCCCCAGAGTCATTCCCAGCGAGGAGCTGGGAACTGGGGATGGATTTGGGGTGCCCGATGGTGGATCCTTCCTCACCTTTCTTGTGTTTTAAACCCCTCTTAAGCCCTCGGTGGGTGTGATGGGCAGGATGAGGATGAGTTACGGTGCAGCCTGTCCTTGTCACATTCCAGGAGATGTTGGAGGCAGATCCATCGGGATCTGTGGCCAGGCCAGCTTGGGGGGAAGCAGCTCAGTGATTTACAGGAGTGAAAAACACTCCCCTGGGTGCCTGAGCTGACATCAATCCTTTTAATTTAACTCGTTGGAGCTGCTCAGGGAGGACCTGACGTGCTCCTGATTTATTTTCCCTGTGCTGGAATCAGCAGCTGTTATCCAGAGTTTTTGCGTGCCTGAGCTCCAAGAGTTTATCCATTGCCACCGAAACTCTTTTAATCTTAATTAAAAACAGAAGAAATTTGCTGTATGAAGTTCCCATTCCATTTTTCCATCGGACTCTGTTGATAGCAGAGGGATAATCCCAGCGCTGGCTCATCCCTCCCTATCTCCTGTCTGCTGCTTCAATTAGACCCCACTAATTGGTGCTGTAAATGAGGGGAGAGGTTTCCTTATGGATTCTCCATCTCCATCCTTGGATGCTGAGCTCCATCCCCGGCTCCATTCCTGGCTCCATGCCCAGCTCCATGCCCAGATCCATCCCCGGCTCCATCCCCAGCTCCAGCTCCATCCCCATCTCCATCCCCAGCTCCATCCCCAGCTCCATCCCCATCTCCATCCCCATCTCCATCCCCATCTCCATCCCCGGCTCCATCCCCAGCTCCATCCCCAGCTCCATCCCCATCTCCATCCCCATCTCCATCCCCAGCTCCATCTCCATCCCCATCTCCATCCCCATCTCCATCCCCATCTCCATCCCCATCCCCAGCTCCATCCCCATCTCCATCCCCATCTCCATCCCCATCTCCATCCCCATCTCCATCCCCATCCCCATCTCCATCCCCATCTCCATTCCCGGCTCCATCCGAGGGCAGGGAACAGCTGGAGGTGACACAGGTTGGATACTCGGACCTGCATCCATGAGCTCGCTGTTATCCCTCGGTTATTCCCATGGAATTCAGCGGGAATAAATCCAACAGGAATCCAGCCTGGAGCAGGGAAAGGCTGCACAGCCCCAAGAATTTCCAGGATTTTTGCCCCTGTGCTGGAATTTGAGCATCCAGACAGGATTTGCTGCTCCTGGTGCTTCACCCAGATCTGGGTGGGATGGTCTGGGGTCAAAGGGAGGGGGAAGCTCCGTGCTCAGGCAGATCCCAAGGGAAACACAACAATTCCTGGAGAACCAGAGGGGCAGCGGGGGTGAAGATAAAGCAGGGAGGAAATAAATATAAAAATGAATATAAAAATAAATATATAAATGAATATATAAACAAATATAAAAATGAATATAAAAATTAATAAAAAATATAAATGAATATATGAATGAGTATATAAATAAATATAAAAATGAATATAAAAATAAAAATATAAATAAATATATAAAGGAATATATAGATGAATATATAAATAAATATATAAACGAATATATAAATAAATATAAAAATGAACACATAAATGAATATGTAAATGAATATAAAAATAAATATATAAATATGTAAATGAACATATAAATAAATATAAAAAATAAATATATAAAAGAATATGTAAATAAATATATAAATGAACGTACAAATGAATGTGCAAATAAATATATAAATAAATGTATAAATGAACATAAAAATGAGCGTATAAATAAATATAAAAATGAATATATAAATAAATATACAACCCTCCCTGCTTTGATCTGCTGGAGGATCTGCCAGACTGCCAAACTGTACTTCCAATTCCACAAAAAGAAAAAAAAAAAAATTCCAACTGGCTCTTTTATTTTCGAAGAGGGGCTAAAAAAAGGAGAGTGGAAGTGCCAGGGATTTAGAACAGACAAGTGCAGGTGTTGCTTTGTTTCCTTTCTGGAAAGCCACTTTTAGATCTGATTTTCAAATTGCTGCTGCTTTTTGTGAATCTCCGAGGAAGGTGTCAAGACAGATCAGCTTGAAAGTCCCTGTGCTGCTCTCTCCAAGTATTTTTGCATAAGTGAGGCAATTCTTTTGCTAAATAAAAACACGGAGTTGGGCCTGGAAGAGAAGAAAACGTCCATCAAGGATCCAGATGATGCCAATCAACACTCAGCCTTCAGTGCTGCAATATTTTCCTGGCTGAAGGCAGGGAAAAGCTCCATCCTTCAAGGGTTTCTCTCTTCAGGGATTTCTGTTTAAATCCCCCATGAAAAGTGGGGTTTTCACCAGAGGTTTACTTGCAGCTGGGGGAAAACTTTTATAGGGAAGAGGTGAAATCTGGAGGAATGAGGAACTTTCCTCCCCCAGGGTCTTGGCCAGAGGCAGCGTGGTCCTGGCTGGTGCCTGGGGGTCAGGAGGTCTTTAGGGTTTGGGAAGGGCTGCTGGACTTTGGGATCTGCAGGAACTGGGAACTTGGAGGGGCAGCAGCTCCCACGGCTTTTGGTGGATGCTGCAGGTGGGGAGGGTGTGGGGATCCTAAAGCTCATCCCATTCCACCCCTGCCATGGGCAGGGACTCCTTCCACCATCCCAGGCTGCTCCGAGCCCTGTCCAACCTGGCCTTGGACACTCCCAGGGATCCAGGAGCAGCCCCAGCTCTCTGGGCACCCTGTGCCAGGGCCTCACACCTTCCCAGGGAACAATTCCTTCCCAATATCCCATCCATTCCTGCCCTCTGGCAGTGGGATTCCCTGTGTCCTGTCCCTCCATGCCTTGCTCCAAGTCCCTCCCCAGCTTTCCTGGAGCCCCTTTAGGCCCTGGAAAGGGCCCCAAGGTTCCCTGGAGCCTTCCCTTCTCCAGGTGAACATTCCCAGCTCTCCCAGCCCGGCTCCAGCAGCTCCAGGGCCTCCCTGTGCTGGGATCCCAGAGGTGGGGAACCTCACCAGAGCCGGGAGGAGAGGACCTGCAGTGGGATGGGATGGGATGGGATGGGATGGGATGGGATGGGATGGGAAAGGGGATGGAAGATGAGGGTGGGAGAGGGTTGGGGAGGAGGATGAATGGAAGAGACACGGAGGAGAGGACGAGCCCGCGGCTGCCGCTGCCCCCCCAGCCGGCTGCGGGAGGGGAGTGCCGGGGGGGCCGAGCGGCTGCGCCTGGGAGGGGGGCGGCTCCTTGGGGCGCGGAGCGGGGCGGCTCCGGCCGTGTCCCCTCCCGTGTCCCCTCCCGTGTCCCCTCCCGTGTCCCCTCCCCGCGCCGCCCCGCGCCCTCCGCAGTGCTGCCGCCGGAGCCGCGCAGCGCCAGCGCGGCCGTGAGCGGGGAGCGGCCCCGGCACCCCGAACCCCCGGCACCCCGAACCCCCGGCACCCCGAACCCCCGGCACCCCGAACCCCCGGCACCCCGGCCCAGGTAAGGGGCGATGGGGGCTCCCCGGGCGCCGCAGCGGGGCGTGGCAGCGGGGAGGGGGTCTCAGGAGGGACAGGGATGGGGATGCGGCTCGGGGGGGTTCGGGATGCGCGGCCGGGGCTGTTCCTCGCCCCCGCACCCCGCTCTCGGCCCGGGGAAAGTTGCGGCACCCCGGAGCGTGCGGGCGGGGGGTGACACCGGTGACACCCCGGCCCCTCACCCGGGGGTGGCCGCGGCTGGAGCGGGTCCCCGGCGGTGCCCGGGGCTGGCGGCGCCCGTGGCTGCGGGTGAGGGGGGCTCCGGGTGCTGCTGCTCGTCTCGGCCGTGTGCGGACAACTTTAAAGTGTGTCGGGCATTTGCGAGGGGTGAAGCCCCCAAAATTGGCTCTTTTCCCCCGTCCCCGGTGGGAGCTGCGGTGGTTGAGCCCCTTCCCAGAATCCTGGCAGCGGGGGGATGCGGGGAGCGCCCTGACCCTGCTGCTGGGACATTTTGGGGTGCTCTGCTCCCTGCTGGGGCTCTGCGAGGGCATCACTGCCCGGCTCAGGGTGGTCCGTGGGCTCTGGCAGGTGCTGCTCCTTTCCCAAGTGATGCCAAAGGCACCAAAAACCTTTCTGGAGTAGCCTGGAACGTCCAGGAGGCAAAAACCACCTCGGGAATGAGGCTGAGGCTGCTGGAAGCCGTCGCTCCCAGGGATGGGTTCTTCCAGAAAAGGCACCTGATTCTGTCTCTTGTTGGTGTCTTTCTGATAATTCTGGCTGTAAGCTGGAGCGGCAATTTGTCTTTGTGTGGTGATGAGCACTCCTTCATTTCCCTGCTCAAACAGCTCTGAGCAAAGGCAGCTGCCCCGGCTCTGCTCGGGGCTCGGGCCATGCCACGCTCCTCCCGGGATCCTGGGAGCCAGTGTGGATCAGCCTGATCCCTCTCTCACCGGGAGCTGGCAAGAAGGAAAAAAAAAAACCGAAAACAAAAAATAAGATACCACAAGGCTTCCAAACACGGCCAGTTGGCTCCAGGGAGGCAGAGATGAGAACAGATGAACCATTTGCTTTAATTACTGGTATCAAAAGCCCAGGCTGCAGCTTAGCCTGAAAATAAATATTGTTAATGTTGTGACACTGGGCTCAATTTGATGATGCATCATTCATCCGGGAGGGATTGAGCCAGCCGCTGCTGGAGGGCTGACTCAGATCTGCCTCAGGGATTCCGTGGGGAGGGATCAGCCCGGGGCCGAGCCCCACAGCGGGAATTGCTGTCGCATCCCGTGGGTTTCTCCGCCGGGCATTCCGCAGGAGGGGAGCGCTGGGTGGGCGCTGCCCGCCCGCAGCAGCCTCGGGCAGCGCTGTGGCACCGCCGGGCGATGCGGTGGGAGCCGCTCGCCGTCACCTGCAGGGTGAGGATCCAGAGAATCCCACCAGCCCCGCTTCCCTCTCCTCCACCGAGTCCCCTCTGCGCTGCCCCGGCTCCTGCTGGCCTTGGGAAAAGCACATTTTTTTTGGTGTGGAGCGCTCCCAACAGCCCGGAGCTCACTGCGGGCTCCGCGTGGGGTGAAACATTCCCAGCTTTGGAAAGGGCGAGGGGAGGAGAACCGAGGGAGGCTGAGGGGGCTGAGCCCGGCTCCGTGCGCCACTTTGGGGGGACTTTCCGTGGGGGATGCCAATGGGGCTGTCCCCGCGCTGCGGTGGCAGCGGTGACCCCCGGGCCAGCTCGCTGGTGGCCCCGGCTCGGTGCCCTCCTCCTGCCCGCAGCCCGGTGACGCCGCCACTGCAGTCACTGCCAATTAGCGCTGCGAGTAATGAACCTCTCCGGGTGGTCCCAGCCGAGCCTCAAGGGCTGGCGAGGGAGGGAAGGAGGGGTCTCTGCTTCCCAAGGCCGGGCTGATGAATTCCCCCGCCTTCCTCGGGGCCGGGGAGTGGCGGGGGGTGAGGCCGGGCTGGTTTTTAAGGGTTCATGTGCTGGGGGGAGCAATTCCCTTCTCCGGCCCTGGCAGGCTGGGGTGCAGCTCTCTGCTTCAGATCTGGGGTGCCGGCGGTGTCTGGCTCCGTGAGAGGGGGTTGTGGGCAGGAACTGGGGAAACTGGGAGCCCGGAGTGTCCCAGGCTGGTGCAGACCCCGGGCCGGCCCTGGGGATGCCACCCCCGCTATTGTCACCTGCGGGGTGACACCGCGGCCCTCCGCCATCCCTGCGGGGACTGTCACCCTCCCCTGGCAGCCAGCAGGACCTGCCACCTCCGAGCTCACCCGGCTGCTGCTTCCCAGCGCCGAACCTCCCGCTGTCGCTGGGCGAGGGGCCCGGCGCTGGATCCCAGCTGGAATTCTGCTCCCTGTCCCCACCGAGGGGGCGATGCCCGCTCCCTGTGCCCGAGCCCTGCAGGGATCTTCCCGTTGCTAAGCAGCTCCTGAGGATGGGCAGCACCAGCGGGTGGGCTCGGGGTGTGCCCAGACCTCACCTGGGTCTGCCCCTCCGGCAGCCCAGGGTGAGTGGGATACAGCCAGGAGCGGTTCATTTATTTAATATTTATCTTTTATTTTATTTTTTTTTTTGCCATTGTCTTTAATCAAGAGGAGTAAATCCTTGTGACAGCATCCTAACAGTGTTCTGTTGGGAAGGGAGCTGCTGGAGGAAATGTCAACGTGCTGCTTAAATAAAATTGACTGAGCTGCTGCTCAGCTGCCTTGGGATGCAGCTTTGTCTGGAGGATGACGGGGAGCTGGGAATTCAGGGGGAGTGGAATAAAGGCAGCTCCCAGCACCTTGTGGGAATTTAAAGGCAGCAGTGGCACTAGCCAAGCCAGAAGGAATTGGTGTTCCCAAAGACTCCCAGCGGCTGTGGTGTGGATTTACCTGGAGGACATCGCTTGGCTTTTCCTGGCTCTGTCACTGTCACCTGTGGGCTGTGTCTGTCACACTGAGCTTTAATTTATTAATTAGTACCACACTGACCCGGGAAGTTGTGGGGCTGCAAGGAGAAGGGCTGAAGGATGTGGTGACCCCAGGGCTGGCTCTGGGTCTTTCCCAAAAGCTGCCTTCCCAGGACCCCTCAGCTGCCGTGGGGCGGCCAGGGGTCTGATCCCACCCCGCGGATTTGGGAACACGGAGCTGTGACACCTGGGGCTCCCTCTGGGATTGTCCTGTCCCAGCCCAGGTGTCCGGGAGGAGCTCCAGCCCCGGCAGCTCCCAGCCAGCCGAGCTCTCCCTCCCTCCTTCCTGCTCCTCAGGGCGAGCCGGGGCCGTGGGCTGCTCCCTGAGCACCATCCATCGGGCAGCTTGCCCAGTTTTTCCCGAACTTCCTAAAACCATTCGCACGTGGGACGAGAGAAATGACGGGATACCGGGATCTGAGGGAGTTTGGGCCCCGACGGGGCTGGGCTGCCCTCCTGCCCCTCCCTGTGGCTGATCATCTTGCAGCGTTACACGGCTGCTCCCGCAGATATTCTGGGGGACATTTTCCCTTTTATTCCCCCCTCCGCAGGCAAATCCAGAGGTACCAAATCCCACCTGGAGCCAGAGGACAGTGAGGACTGCCTGCTCCCATAGCCATGAACGTGTTCCATAGGGAATGGTGCGGGATGTGCAGTAGGAAAACTCCTTTTCCTGGGAAAGGACAAGCCTGGATGTTTGGAGATGCTCAGGGCACAGCTGGATGTGGGGTGTGGTGTCCGTGCCAGGTGTTTGGGTGGGATTTGGAATTCCCTGTGGTTTGCAGCCCTTCCTGGGCCCCAGGCGTGGAGCAGGGCAGGATGTGGTCCTGATGGACTTGGGAAATGGCTGGAAACGCCCCCGGGAGCTGGGAGAGGTTTCCAGCCAAACTCGGTGTTTTGGGATGTGTGCCCTGGGTGGTGAGGAGACAATTCCACCCTGGCTCATCCCAGCTTTGCCATTTGCTCCTCACACTGCTCACCTGGGGAGGGTCTCAGTGAGTCCTTGTCACCCCAAAATGAGTCCCACCAGGCAATTCCATCTTCATCCCCTACTTTTCCATCCCCAGCTCCAGCTGTGGAGTGTAAACCTTCTCCGGTGCCAATGTGCAAACCCCACCATCCCAACAGAGGATCAGCTTGGATCCATTCCACTTCCAAACCTCCTGCTTGGTGGTGACACCCAAAAATCTCCCGCCTGGCACCGGAGCAGCAGCTTGGGTTGGTTGGTTGGGGTCTGGCTGCTGCCGCTGCTCCGTGCTCCAGGTGAGTGGATGATCCCCAAAATCTGCCTTTTTCCACCCGGATTAATCGCATCAAGCTTTGTCAATGGAAAAATTACCTCATCATTGGCACTGGCAGGTGGTGAGAGCAGCAGACTTATTCAATATTTAAGAAAGCTGCATTGCAGAGCTCAGGAGGCTGGAGGGAGAAATAGGTTGCCTGTGTCAGTGTCTGCTGCTGGAGACAATCTCTGCAGGCATCGGCTGGCAACGCTGGAAAAACCTCACCCTTGCCCCGGGAGCCTGGAAAAGAGGGAATTTTCTCTCTTCTCCTCTGGTTTGGCATTCCCAGGTGGCTGGAGGGGTGCGTGAGGGCAGCGCTGTGTGCTGGGCTCTCTCTGCAGGTGTTCAGCTGGGGGCAGCTCTGGGCCCCACGGCAGGATGGGCTCATTCCATGGGGATCCCGCTGCCTTTCCAAGCCTCCCACGGCTGCTGGAGGGCGAATGGGACCTGCCAGCTCCTGACACCGCACCTGCCGGATTTCGGGTGCTGGAGGTGGGCCCGCGAGGCGGCGGCTCCTGGCGCCGACCGCTCCGGGAGAGGGATCCACGGGAGGCGTTCAATCCCGCTTTATTAAAGCATGACCAGATCCACGGGCTCCGTCACACAGAAGTAATGGAGCGGCGTGATTGGAGTCATGTGGCCCTTCCTTAAGGCCAGAAATTAAGACCTCACTGCTATTCCTGGCTCTGCCCGGGGCGCGCCGCCTTGGCGCCGGCGGGAGCTGCCGGCATCCGTCGGAAAACCTCGGGATGAGACAGCTCCTCACATCCCCACCGACACCAGGGTGGCAGATCCGAGACCCTCCGGGGTCAGCCAAACCCTGGAAGGTCTTGGCACTTCCATTTCATTAAGGAAATGCTGCTGCATCCCATCGATCCCCGCTTGGGTGGCCACATCCTGGTGCTCGGGAGCCAGGGTTTGGCAGGGCTGGGGAAAAACCACCTGAGCCGTTATTTCGTTCTTCCCCGAGCGCTAAAAACGCCGGAGGAAGCATTAGGGCAAGCGGGGGTAGTTGCTGGAAGTAATGCAAAGTAGATTTTCCAAATCTATTATTTATAGGAGGAGAAAGGGATTGTGTATTCCTTCAGGAACCGGCTCCGGGCTCTGCTCCACCCGCAGCAAAGCAGAACGCTCCCGGCCTCGCTGCTCTTAGCGGAAAGTTCCAGTTGGGGAAAAGAGTTTTCCTTCCTGGTCCCTCCCCGTTGGGAAAATCAGGGATTTTCCCCTCTTTTCCCCAGCTGCAGGGTTGGGGTGGACATTCCTGCCCCGTGTGACCTTGGGAGGGTCCCTTATCCGCCTGCCTCTCCCCAAAAACGGGTGGTGGCATCGTGGTGCCGCCCGTGCTCCCTGTCCCATCCGTGCCCACCCCGGGACCCCCCGGCTGTGCCGGGACGCTTCATTCCCAGCGGGAATTCGCTGCTGCAGTGCAGATTGTGGAGGTGGCGGGGGGGGACCTAAATGAACAATTTGCTTCGTTAAGTGACCTTGTTAATCGGAGCCTTCTGGTTTGGCACGGGAACAGGCGCTGTGTGAACCAGCAGAGCACTAATTACCCACGTGCTTCACTTCTCCTGCTTTTCCAAAAATACTTTCTTACATCCCGAAGTTTTCCGTGAAGCCAAGGTGAGCCTCAAGCCTCCACTGACTCCTCAGGGAGTGATGAGAAACCCCTTCAATACTGCAGAGCGTTTTCCCCCACCCTTTTTCTTTTTTTTTGGGGAAAGTTGGGATTTTTTTCCTGGCTTGGGGCTGGTGATTTCAGCGGGGAAGTTTTGCAAGCTCCCGTTTTCCATCATTTCCTCAGTATAATCTCCCCAGTTTCTCTGCTGGAGTTGCTTTGTGCCCTGCCAAGGTGAATTTACCGGTTTGGGCAGAGCTCTGGTCCTGCTGGGATGCCGGAGTTGGGACCCGGTGGGATGAGGGCAACTGAGAGGTCCCTTCCAAGCAGGGAGGAATCCAAGGCAGCATCATCCCAGGGCAGCAGGATGGGAAGGTGAATGATCCATGGGCTGGGAGCAGCCTTGCTGTCCGTGGCTCTGCAGAGGGGATTTTGGTGAATTTTTTAGCTCTGCTGCAGGTAAATCTATCAAATCTGTGGTTTGATGAATGGATCCATCCATCCCCATCCCCCTGCAGTGGGTGGAGGGGCAAAACCCCTCTAAGAAAATGGGAATAAAGGATTAGTCAGGCTGTGGATTTGACATCCAATGGTATTTTCACCAGAAGGGTTTGAAGAACCCTTTTTGATGAGCCTCTGGGGAGGAGTGGACAGACCCTCCTGATCGAATCCTGGCACTGTCTTTTCCCTCCTGGATCCACTTGGCAAAAATTTCAGTGGACCAAAGTGAAAAAGGAGGTTTATTTTCCAGAGGGAATGTGGTCTGGGAAAGGACAGCGAGGCGTGCTGGAATTTGGGGAGAAAGTTTCCTTGTTTGTAGCCGTTTCTCTGGAATGGAGCCCCCTCTTCCCTCCTGGCCCTGAAGCCTCATAATTAATGTGAGGTTGGGGATTCATTAATTACATCCAGACTGTGCTGCCCTCCTGGGAAGGAGGCAACTCCTGCATCTCAATATCCAGACAGCCGCTAAAACGACATTCCCGCTCCAAACCCTCTTAATCCCACAAACAAACCCTTTCCCAGCGTGACTTTTAGGGATTTTTTGTTGTTTTCTCCCTCCAGCCTGGCTGGGAGCTCCTCTTCTTCACCTGGGAGCAAAGCGATTGAAGTCCCTGCTGTGCTGGCTTGGGGACGGTCAGCGGGGCACCGGTGTCCCCAAGCTCATGCCCGGGGTGGCCGGCGATGACCGACGCGGTGCTGGGCGGCTCCTCTGACCGGTGGATGTGCCCCAGTGACAGGACCATGTCCCTCCGAGCCAGGTGAGGCCACAGGGACAGGCTGGGTGGTGGCACCGTGGGGGACACCGGGGATTGGTTTGGGCGCTGTTGGGAGGGGACATTTTGCTGCGTTTGCGCCCCGAGCGAGGCGCTGGGGACAGAGCCGGGGTGTGTGACCTGCTGCTGTCCCTCTGTCCTGGCACGAGGTGAGGCCACGTCCCCTCTGGAGCACATCTCAGGCTGGGGGCTGGCTTTTGTCAGAGTCTGAGGCACAGAGTGTCCCCTTGTCTCTGACACCAAGCTCTGACATCCAGGAAAACACCATGAAAACAACTGCTAAACAGAAAAGCTTAAAGTGTGTGTGGATTAGAGAGTTTTCTTAAGTCACTGGGTGAAAAGTTAAAGTTTAGAGAGCAGAAGACAAGATGGAGGATTTAGGCTGTTGTCCCTTTTCCTTCTTCTTTCTTCTTCTTCATCTTCTTCTAGAAGTTTTTGAGTAACAGGAAGTGATTGGATAGAAAATTCCGCAGTGCAGCACACAGGTGTTGGGTCACTGGGTCAATGAAACATAAAAATAATATAATAAAATATAGAAATATAGAAAATATAGAAATATAGAAAAATAATATACGTGTCCATAGTTAATTGAGTGAAAATAAGTACAAAGATAAAGAGACTGCGTAGTTCAGGGCCATTTTGTGCTATTCAAGCCAAACTTCGGCCAAAGCTGGGGTGGGTTGAACTTGTGCAGAAGGTCTGGGGAAGACCTGCCAAGCCTTTGATAATATATATTAATAAACCTGAGAAACAAGAAGCTAATGAGACTTTTGGATTATCCTTTCTGAAACAAAACTGAGATGAGAGAAACTCCCCTTTGAGGAGGTGTCCCAGAGGGGCTCAGCCCTGAGGAGACTGAGGTCCCACAGCGACAGATTTGGTTTGGGGTCGCTCTTTGGGAGCGCTGGGGCTCCCTGGGGAGGGACCAGGAGTTGGGGACTGTCACCCTGAGGTGGGATGGGCTCTCCTCATCCCTGCTCTCACCTAATCCTTGTTCCCTCTCTTTCCCTGTGCTTCCCAGCAGTGAGAAGGAGCAGTAAGTATCTCCCTTGCTTTTATTTTCCACTTATTCCTCTTTCCCTGCTGCTCTGACGGTCTGAGAGCAGGAAAAAAAATGGGTTTGGACGCAAAAAAAAATTAAGTTTGGGCAGCATCACGCAGGGTTTTAATGAACTTAAGGCTCAAGACCATGTGGGTCTGTTCAATCCAGAGGGGAAGAGCCAGGAAAGGTTTTTGGAAGAGCAGGAGGGTGAGGAATGTTTGCCTTTTGCACCCCTGAGTGGCAGACGTTACCCTGTCACCAGGTTAGCGCTGCCTGACGCCCAGGCTGGGAGAGAGGATCTTTGGGAATGATGTTAGAGGGAAAAACGCTCCCATGCTTGGAGAAATGTTCCCAAAAAAAAAAGCCACCCACTCCTGCGCCACCGCCCCGGTCCCGCGGCTGCCAGGCAAACCTGGTGATCCAAAGGAAAAGCCGGAATAATGGGAATATTTCTGAAAAGGAGCTTTCCCTCCATATGAAACCCCCTGAAAACGGAGAGCAGAGCTCCGAGCCGCGGGTTGGATGGGATCTGGAGGATGGGGAGCTGGGCTGGGTTTGGGGTTGGGGAAGTGGTGCCTGGGCACTGCTGGGGGTGGGAATGGATCCATGGCTGGATCCCTGTTCCCGCTGTCTCGGCAGGCTCCCGGCGGGATGGGCAGCGCAGCCCGAGCGGCAGCGCAAGGGCGAGGAGCTGACGGATGAGGAGAAGGAAATCATCAACCGGGTGATCGCCCGCGCCGAGAAGATGGAGGAGATGGAGCAGGAGCGCATCGGGTAAGGCGGCGCTGGGGACACCGAGGGACGGGGACGGAGGGACCCCGAGCCCGCCGGGGCCGCGGGAGGAGGCTCTGCTTGGCTGCTTTCCTGGGCAGCAGCCTCTGCACTGCGGTGCTTCTCCCGAATGGAGCCTGCGGGGGATCTTTGGGCCTCGGCCAGGAGGAACCTGCGAGCAGGGAGGGAGCGGCTCCGGGTGCCGCTGGCGCTCCGGGGGGCTGGAACCAGGAGCTCTGCTCTCATCCCGGCTTTTTTTCAGTCCAAAAGGGATCCTCAGGAGCAGCTCAGTGCTTGTCCAGAGCTGAGCCAGAGCATGGAGGAGTTTGGTCCCCATTCTGGGAATGCGGATGGAGGGGGGATGGATCCATCCCGGTGGTTAATCCCACGTTGCAAGGAGCTGTGTGCGAGGCTCAGGAGGGCTGAGTGATGTTCAGAGCTGCTGGGGGGTCCTGGGGTCCCCACAGCCACTGGTGCCTCGTTTTCCACCAGGAGCACTCCCGGTGCCCGTGCAGAGGGTGGGAAGTGCCCGTGTTTCCTTTCCGTGGATGCCGAGGTATCCATCCCCTTGCCCTGCTGGGAATGGTTTTCCAGAGGGGATCTTCATAATCCCATTGGGATCACACCTGTTTCCCTGACAGTTTCTCCTTGACGAGTTCAAGCACCCACCGCTCCTTTTCTTTTTCCTAGCAGGGAAAACACTCGGGCCCAGGCAGGAGCCACACTCCCCACTGCTCTGGGGAGTGCCAAATTCCCTCTCACAGCTCAGGGACAGTTTGCTGTCCCTCAAATATTGGGGTGCAATGCTCTGGCTGCATTTATTTCCTCATTTTTTAGAAATCCTTGCTTAGGAGGATCTGTGAGCATCTTGGGAAGGTTTTGCCTCTCTGGGGGCTGCTCTCCCTGCCCGTGCCCCATGGATGTGCTGCTCCCTCAGAGCCTCTGGGGGCTCATTTTCCATCATTTTTCATCATTTTCCAGCACACAGCACTTCCCTCTCGTGGCTTTTTTTGGTAGAAGCCAGGTGAAAGTGGCTCCGAGTGGCCGGGGATCCACAAACCTCTTTCCCTGGCCTTGCCCTTTTGCTGCCCGGTAAGAATTCCCTTCCAACGCCGCGCTCCTTGGATGAGGCATAAATCATCCTGGGGAGAAATTCACTTTGTACAGCTGGCTCCCAACTCTTCCCTTTCTCCTTCTGTGCCGAGCCGGAGGAGGTTTGCTCATCCTCATTCATGAAAAGCCGGGCGGAGGGGCCGGGAGCCGGGAATTGTGGCGGATGTGCAGCCGCAGCTGATCCCCCTCCTGCGTGGAGGCGTAGCGGGAGCCGTGCCAGCCCCTTTGTGTTTGTTGGCTTGCACAACAAGAGCTGTAGGATGTTCAGCCCTGGGAATGTGGGACAGCGGCTGGATCAGCCTCGGACGGAATCATCCGTTCGGGAGCGGCTCGGGCGTTATCCAGGATTGCTCCTTCTGTTACAAAATAATCCGGGTTTGCCAGGCTGGCCTCTGGCAGGGAGGACCTCGGTTGGCCAGGCTGCTTTAGGGAGCTGCTCCTGGAAATCCTGGTTTTTTTATTTTTTATTTTATTTTCTGGGATTTTTCTACTCCTGTAAAAGGAAAAACAAATCCATTAAAACTCACCCAGAGGAGCTGTGGCTGCCCTAATCCCTTGGAAGTGTCCAGGGCTGTGTTGGAGCAGCCTGGAATAGTGGAGGGTGTCCCTGCCCATGGTTTCCAACCCAAACCATTCTATTCTTCCATGAAAACACCGCTTTTGGCTAATATAAGGAATAGCTCACACGGAGTGAGATTCCAGAGGAGGAACATGTGGTGAATACTTGGAGTTGCCTCAATAAGTGGAGGTGTTTGAGGGATTCATTTGAGCTTTACACCCCAATCCTTGAGGAATCCTGAATCCCACGGCTGGGGCCGTGGATGAACCTCCTCACGCCTCAAATCCTTCCCAATTTTTTGCCCTCCATCTCCTGCATCCTCCATCCCACCCGCCCCCCGTCTTGGGAACAAATCGATGCCTCTTGTTGAGCTGTTGTTTGTGGAATTGGACTTGGTGTCAAACCCAGCTCAAATTAATCCCGTGAAGGAGTATTTTTAGCTCCGAGGGCGGATGGATCCTGCGGGATACGTGAGCTGGATGCTGATGAGGGCTGGAGGACAGGGACACTTGGTGTTGGGGGGATTTTTTTTTGTCTCGTGGCGCAGAGAAGGATGAGAGGAGCTGGAATCATCTTGAACATGACACAGCAGGAGCACGTCGGGCCGGAGCTGCCCGACCTCAGAGCTGCAGGACGATCAGGATCATCCTTCGGGATGAGGGGCTGGAAGTTTTAGGGGAAAGGGATGATCCAGGTGGGCAAGGATGGATCCATTCTTGTCCTGTCTCTCTCTGTGCTCAGGGGTCTCTGTGACACTCCGGTGTCACAGTGCTGCTATTCCAGCCACAATCCATGAGGATCCTGTTTTCCAGCTGCCACAGGAGCACCTGCAGGCACTAATTGACTCCGTTCTGCATCTCTAATTGGGGGCCATCAATAACCCAGCCGGGCCTAATGAGTTCCAGCACGCTCCTGGCATTGAGGGAAAGATCTGAAACCATCCCAAGGTAGAAACGGATATTTCCGGAGAGCACGGAGCTGGCTCTCCCAGAGGGGAGGTGACAGCTGGCTCTGCCTGTGTCCCCATGGCTCCCACCTTTGCTCCGAGAGGAGCAGCTCTGGAGCGGGATTGGGTTTTAATTTGGCTGCTCATGGCTGGGATGAGACAGGGATAATGCAGGAGCAGATGGAAGTCCCCGGGGATGAAGTCATTAACCTCGGTGGCAGGGAAACTGTCTGGGGACCACAGCCTGGGATCTTCATCAGCACAACAAATAAAATTCGGGCTCAAGGCAGGGCAGGGAGGCTACAGGAGTGTCTCCTGGGATGACAATTTCTGGAGGAGATTACCGGGGGACAGCTTGTGCTGCTTGGGATTTTGTGGGGGTTTGGTTGAGATTTCCCCTCCAAAAAAACAAAAACCTCTCTCCTCTCTGATTTCCAAGACTGCAAAAATGACCACCCTGCTGTAGCACATTCTGCAAGCACCTGGAGGAGCATGGAATGGGATACTGGGGAAAACTCCGTGGGAGTCTTCCCCTGCGTGGGTGAGGGCCTGGAAAAGCCCCAGTGGCGCTTCACCTTTAGCTCCCTTGGAGGGGAGGAAAATTGCTTCTCATTTCTCATCCCAATTTTAATTATGTTTCCCTTAATCTGGAGCTGGGCTGCTTTTCTTGTCCCTTTTCCACCAGGAAAATGAGCCTGAATTTAATATTCGGCCCTTTAAGGCGCTCGATTTCCCCACGGAGACGAGGCCGGGCCTCATTCTGGAGGCTCCTGGTGACCTCCTTTGTGTTTCACTGGAATTTTTTCGCCATGGATGTGGTGTCTGAGCCCATCCCTGCTGCTTTCTGCACGGCACTGAGGAGCACTGATCCTTCCCCGTGGATCAGCTCCTTCTCCCACCCTTTTTGCCGCATTAAAAGTCCTCCCAGCCATGATTTAAAGCCCGTTAAGGACATCTTGGCCATTCGTTTCTGCAGTGCTGATGCATATTTAAGCACAGCAAACTCCTGCTCTGTTGTTAAGTCTTGTTTCCTGGGATCATCAGCACTTTATCCCGGTCACTCTGTCCCTCTTCCCATCCCTCTTCTCCTGCTGCAGTGCTGAGAGTTCCATGGAATCGTTTAGGTTGGAAAAGACCTCTGAAGTAGTGGATGGAGTCCAGCCCTAAACCCAGCTCTGACAAAGCTGATTCTGTCCCCTCCAGGGCTGAACCCAGCCTAAGGTCACCCCTCATCCCTGTGGGATCCTTTTCCTGCCACAGATCATGGGGAATGTTGGGATGTGCCCCTGAGCCCTTCCCTGCCTGTCCCAGGGCTCTGGAATGGGGCAGGAACACTCGGGGATGTTCCTCACTGCCCTGGGACTGTTCACTTTCCCCCTTCCAAACCATATTCCTGGGACTGGGCTGATCTCCATCATCAGGGTCCTGTCCCTCTCCCATCAGTGCCTAATCCCTGAAATCCCTGTTTCCCTGGCAGGTGAGGGATGCTCTCCCCATCCCCGGGGCTGTCCCTGAGCCAGCTCCCTGCCACAGGCTCCGGTTACTCCACTCCCAGGTTTTTTTCCCCATATTTTAACAATTTGAAGGACATTTCCTGCTCTTTGAATCCCACCTGGCAGAGGCCAGAGGGATGGGCAGGGGAAGATGCTGCTGGAGCCGTGGAAGGGAGAGGGATGAGCTGGATTGTTGGTTATGTGCAATAAAAGCGAGGAGGAAATGATACCCAGAGGAGAGAAAAGCTTTTGGGGAAGGCAGAAATCTCATTCCCGGTGAGGGCAGGGCTTCCCTTGGTTATTAATGGGAGGATGGGATGGATTTGGATCTCTGGAGACGCTGGATCAGAGACAAACCTGAGCTTTTTTCTCCCAGTTATTGCCTTTATCAGGAGCTTCCCAGCCCAGGGGTTTGGGCACAACCCTCCCTTTTCCAGGGCCAGGTTCACAGCAGGACTTGAAATTGAACTTTTTCCACAGTTCTCTCTCAGCAGCCTTTGAGTCATGGGGAAAAAAAAAAAAAAAGAAAAAACCTAATTTCTCCCTCTTGAATGGATGTTTTAATTAGGGAATGTACTTGGCTTGCAAGTGGTGCCACAGGTGTGTCCTGGCTGCTGAGCTCTTCCAGTGGTTCAAAAATCCCACTTAAGGAGCAGCTCCTGGTAAATGAGAGCCTGGGAGAGATTTTTGCAGCTAAATAATGAATCTCTTGAAATGCAAAGGCTTTTTCCTCTTTTTTTACCAATTTTTTTTTTTTCCCCTCCCTTTGATTGTGCCATTTGTTCCAGTTTCTATAATAAGTTTGTTTGGGCTTGCAGATTTCCAACTGGAAGCTGCTTTGCTTGGAGCTCCTGCAGCGCAGCAGGGAGGAATTGCAGGGGATTTGGGGTTTGGCTCCTTATAAAAGAGAGGTTTTTTCCCCCAAAAAATGTTCCCCCTCGGTGAGGTGAGGATCACACATTCCATGGGATGTGGGCTGGGGTTAATTCCTTTTAAATAACTCTTGGGGAACAGCCAGAATCAGGGTTTTAATTGGAATTGCTGGCTGGGTGTTGATGGATGCAGCTCTGCTGGAGTCTCTGGGATTTCTGTGTTTGCCGCAGGCTCTGGAGCTTGGGAGGGCCCCAGGTGGCTCCAGGGCTGGGTCATTCCCTAGGAAGGAACCACCTGTGGATGTGAAGGGCAGGGATGGACCACGGCTCCTCTCAAGTAAATCCCAGAGCGGTTTGGGTTGGAATGACCTCAAATCTCCTCTGATTCCACGGGCAGGGCCACCTTCCACCAGCCCAGCTTGCTCCAAACCCCATCCCACCCCGGAGCAGGGAGCTGGGCTGGCAGTGGGAGAGCACAAAATGCCCCTGCTGTGGTTCAGAGGCTGCCAGCACAAGGATGAGAGCCAGCATCGCTGGATCTCCAACCCCACGTCCTCCTGCTGCCGTCAGGAACCCGTGAGCTCTCCCATCTGCTGTCTGCTGACACCAGAGCTGTGACAACAGAGCTGTGACCCCACTGCTGGCTCTGTCTGGCTCTGCTGCTGCCCACCCAGCCCAGCTTCCAGCCGGGAACAGGCTGCAGCTTCATCTGGAGGTGTCGGGAGGCTCCTCCGCAGCGGCAGCCGGAGCCCAGCGGGATCGGCCCCTGCCTGGGGAGCAGTGGGAGAACCCCGGGCGCCTTTTGGCAGAGCTGATGTGTTAACATGGCTTTGGCTTGGATAATTCCTGGAATTAGGGATCCACATCCCTGAGCCTGGCTGGGATTGGTGGCTTTGAGATGCTCCTGTTGACTGCAGCGAGGCCTTTTTGGGCTGTGATGGGCGGCACGTCCTAAAATGCTTTATTTTGGGAAGAAATTCCTCCCTGGGAGAGCAGTGAGGCTCTGACACAGGTTGCCCATCCCTGGAAGTGTCCAAGACCAGGCTGGAACAGCCTGGTCTAGTGGGAGGTGTCCCTGCCCATGGCAAGGGTGGAACTGGACGATTTTAAGGTTCCTCCAAACCAAAACCTCTCCATGCTCCTATAATTTCCCCTCCTCGTGCCGCTGTTCCTTTATTCGACTTTCCCCCATGGAATTCTGGCCGTCCAACACCAACCCCAGAATCATTTTTGTGTGTGCAGGGAACTTGTGGATGGTTTCTGAGCATTTCAGAGGCGCTGGCAGCCGAGTCACCACAAATCCGAAGCTGTCATCACACGTGGGAAAATATCTTTTCAACACCGGGTGGTTTTTTTCCGCCACGGCTCCGTCAGATCTGGGTCAGGCTGCCACGGGGGGCTGCTCTCTCCGGTGGGCTCGGGTCTCCTCCTCCCTTTCTTCGTTCCTTCCTCACTCAATGGCATAAATAATGCAGCTTTTTTTTTCCCTGGCCGCACTATTTTTAGGGCCAGGATTCTGGGTTAGCTGAGCGCGCGATGCCGACGCCAGCTCCCGGCTGCTCGGCAGGCAGCTCGTTCCTGCTTTCCAAACTCCTTCAGCCAGTGCTGGCTTTCCAAAACTTCCTGAACTGGTTTGGGGTCTTTTTTTTTTTTTATTGTTTTTATTATTATTATTACTTTTGTAGGAACCAGGTGTGTATTTACATCCTGATCTCTGGTGGGCTTTCATTGTATTTCAAGAATTCCCATCAAATATACATCATTTTCTCAAAATATATTTATTCAAAATATAAAAAATATACCTTTTTTTTCCTCAAATAATAACCGTATTAATTCATTAATTCAGTTCTAATTACAGCCCTTCCAGGATCTCCTCCTTCAGCTCTTCACAGTCTGGGACTGGGTGGAAAGATTTCCATCCAGGGACAAATCACTCCATGCAAAGGTGCTGCCTTGGGTGGATTTTCCATGCCCACGAAGCTGAGGTCGGTGCTGGCTCTCCAGCAGCATCCCTGGAATCGATATTGTGCCATATAAACCTGTTGGATCCTTATTTCCCACTGGGATGTGTTTTTGCAGCTGGAAAGGGAGCGGCTCCATGGGGAGCCACGCCTGGAAAAGGAGCAGCCGGACCAAAGGCAGCGCCCACCCCCAAGGAGCAGGACCTACCCCGGTGTCCAGCCCTTTTCCTGGCATTCCCAGCGCCTTTCCTGACGTTCCCTGTGCCCTCTTGGCAGGCGCCTGATGACCCGGCTGGAGGACATGCGCCGCAGCGTGCTGGGGGACGGTGTCAACCGCTGCATCCTCTGCGGGGAGCAGCTGGGGACGAGGGGCTCCGCCTGTGTCGTCTGCGAGGACTGCAAGAAGGTGAGACCCCCCCTCCCCAGAGCCCCAAAAACCTCCCCACCCTACGGGCAGGGCGGATTTTGGGTGCCCGTTTCCATAGCCCGGCATCCCCGGAGTCACCGGTGGCTGTGCAGGAAAAGCTCCTCGGAGCCTGCTGCTGGTGTTGGGGACATTTTTGGTGGCACCGGTGTCACCCTGCTCTTCGTTTCGCCTGCAGAATGTGTGCACCAAGTGCGGGGTGCAGACCACCAACAATCGGCCCCAGGCCATCTGGCTCTGCAAGATCTGCAGCGAGCAGCGGGAGGTGCGTGTGGCCCCCTGTCCCCCCCTGTCCCCATCCCTGTCCCCTCCTGTCCCCCCTGTCACCCCTGGCCCCTCCTGTCCCCCACCCCACACCTCCGAGATGGCACCGACTCAGCCTCCCTGGGGCCTCCAGCCTCTCCCAGCCCGCTGTTTGAGCGTGGCTCTTACAGGATGTTTGCCACACCAAATGATGTTTTATTTCACGAAATCAAAGGTTTGTGGGGTTGTGCTGGGCAGAGATTGGCTGCTGCAGCACGAGCCAGGGAGTTAATTGATTCATTAATTCGCGGGGTGGGCAGCAGGGCGGGGATGTGGGGTCGCACTGAGGAGGACCGCGGTGGGATGGATGAAGCTCTGAGAGCCCCGGCGCTGCTCCCGCAGGTGTGGAAACGCTCCGGTGCCTGGTTCTTCAAGGGTTTGCCCAAGCAGATGCTGCCGCAGCCGATGCCCATCAGCAAGAAGGGACCCCAAACCCCGAGCGAGCCCCGCCCGGCCGAGCCGCCCGCCCCGGACCCCAAACTCCCCTCCCGGGCACCCACCCGAGGTAGGTGACAGCGGCTGCTGTCCCCACCAGCGCTGCCAGCGAGGCTCCAGGGCTCCTTCCCATCCTCGGCAAGAGGAAAACTCTGGGGAAAAAGCATCCAGAGCAGTCGTGTGGCTGCTGCCCGTGTCCTAAAGGGGAGCCTGGAGATGTTTTATCCAGGATTTTATCCAGGATTTTATCCAGGATTTCCAAGTGGGGATGGGTGGGGTTGCAGGACAAAGCAGCCCCGGGTGGGGATTGGCGCGTCCGGCTGAGAGTTTGGGCAGTGCCTGGGTAGGTGATGGAGAAACCTTGAAAAAAAAAAAGGATAAAATAGGGAAATCCGGGAAAACAGCGGCGGCATGTCCCGGGGTTGGGGTTGGGGGTGCGCGGGCCGCAGCTTCACCCCCTCTCGCTCTGTTTGTGCCCCCAAGGCCAGGTGGATGCCGAGGACACCGAGGGTAAGCACCGGCCTCTGTCCCCTCCCCGCGCCGCCTGTGCCCGGCCCCGTCCCTGCCTCCTTCTATTCCCAAGGCGTTTTCCCGCAGTTTTCCCCTGGGATGCTGCAGCAGGACCTCTCCCGGCTGCTGCCGCCCACCCTGCGGGGGGAGCCCGGGTTATTCCAGGGCTTCCCCACCTCCCGCACACGCCGGGGCTGAGCCGCTGCCGTTCCAGAGCCGCCTCCGTGGGTGGTGGGTCCTGCTGGGAGGGGCAGGTGGGGTTTTTTGGGTTTTTTTTTTGGTTTTTTTTTTTCCTGGTTATTTAACGGCAGTCCTTGGAAAACCTCCCGGAGAAAGTTTAGGAGGCTTGTGGGGGCTTGTTCCTGTCTGTGGGGGATGGAGCAGCGGAGCCTGGTGCTGCGCACGGGAGGCAGAGCGGGGCGAGGATGCAGCAGTGGCTCGTTCTGGTTGTTCCCTGCACCCTCCAGCACTTCCAGCCGTGGAAAAATCCAAACGTTCCGTTTGGAAAAGCTCTCAAAGCCCACCGAGTGCAACCATTCCCCCCCAGCACTGCCAAGGCCACCCCATGTCCCCAAGGGCCACACTGCTGTTAAATCCCCCTGCAGGGATGGGGACTCCTGGGCAGCCTGTGCCAGGGCTGGACAATCCTTCCAGTGAAGAAATTTTCCCTAATATCCAACCTAAACCTCCCCAGGCACAATTTGGGGCCATTTCCTCGTGTCCTGTTGCTTCTTACCTGGGAGAAGAGCCCGACCCCCACCTGGCTCCTGTCAGGGGGATGGGGAGAGTGGGAAAATCTCCCTGGGAGTTCATTTTGAGTAGCAGCCCCCATTTTCACACTTCCATACGGGATGCCAAGGGGATGAGGATCCCTGATCCCCCTCCAACACCGTCTACTGCTCGTTTGGGTGATCACTAAGTTGGGAGCAGCTCAGTGGCTGCAAACCTTCCTCCTCTTGGCTCCATGGAAGAGGCAAAGAAAGGCTGAGGGGACAGTTCCCGCTTGGAATGATCCCCTCCATCCCACCCTTCCTTTAGGCCGGGTTCTGATGCCCCCAACTGACGCTCTCCCTCTTCCCGTGCAGCAGCAGCAGCTGGGGAAGGCACTTAATTAAGGCGATTTAATTACGCCCGTAGCGGGTGCCGTTAAACCTCGCAGCCCCACGGGCGGCTTTTATTAATCCGACGGCTCCTGGAGTCGGGAAGGCTTTGGCAGCTCCGCACGTCCCTCCCGGTGCTCAGCATGCTCCTGCCGTGCCCATGATTTTCCTACAGCTCCCTTGGAAAATTATTTATTGCGCCGCTCTCTCCGCACCACGGGGCTCCCGCTCCTGGATGCTCATTTTCCACCACCTCCCTTCCCTGCTCTTCAGCATTCCCGGTGTTTTTCCCTCTCTCCCTCCTCCTTTCCCCCCACAATCTGTTGCGTTCCGCTTTGTCCTCGCGCCCGGTGACCCTGAGAGCCCAGCCAAGGAGAAACAGCCCATTTATGTCACGCCAAAGATTTATCCCTGGCGTCTCCAGCGGCAGCCAGGTGAGCGCCGAGACCTTTCCCGTCACGTCCGTGGGGTTGCAATCCATCACCCCGGAGCGCCGGGCTGGGATTTATCCGCTGGGACGGCGGCTGCTGGGTGATGGAAGGGAGAGGCCGAGGCAGCTTCCACGGCTGTCTCCTTAATAAATGCGAGATGATCAGCAGAAGGAAAATATCACCCCCTCCCCAGTCCCAGGAATGTGGAGCTGGGATGCCACCAGGGGTTTTGATGGGTGCTGAGGACCAGGCGATGGATACCTCAGGCCTTGTTTTCCTCGTGTCCTTGGGGATTTCCTGGGCACTGTGTGCAGGTTTGATGGCGCAGAGCCCTCCCGCAGCTCGGGGGATGTTGCAGTCAGCAACCTCAGGATCTCGTCCAGGGAAGCAGCAGAATTCTGGGGACCAGCATGAAACACCAACTAGACGGGCTCCCGGTTCATGAAACCATTTATTCAGCATGAGAACAAACTCAGGTCCAGAACAGAGAGCCCCGAACAGAGGCACAGCAGGGGTTTTTGAGGGACAGAACTCCCGAGGGTTTCCACCTTTGAGGGTGGAGTTCAGGATCAGGGACCATTAGAAACACACCAAGGGAGAACCCCCAGGGACTCAAACCCAATCAGAACTCCTGGGCCGCCCTTCACAAGGGGTTTGGGGTGGGACAGTGTAACTCCTTGTCTCCCTGAGGCCGCTGCCACAGGGTGGTGCCGTGCCCATTGTCCCCCCGCCGCTGGCAGCCAGGCCGGGCAGCACCCGGGGATGCCAGCTCGCTTTTCCAGCCTCTGCTCCTTCATCCCTCTCCCTGCAGGCACCGACGCCGCAGCGGCCGCCCGGGGAAGCCGCAAAGCAGCCGAGGGCCGGCCGGGTCCGTGCGGCAGCGAGGACACCGCTGGGGACAGCGACAGCCGCGACCTGGCTGCCGAGAGCGGGGTCAGCAGGAGCCCCGGTGAGAGCGGCGCTCCCGCATCCCTGCGGGGCCACAGCGAGGGGACACAAAGGCGGGAGCTTCCCGCTGATTGTCCCCTGTCCCCGCAGGTGTGAAGAGAACCGGCTCGGTGCAGGGCCAGCGGCCACCCCCGCCGGCCAGCGCCGCTCCCGCCGCTGGACCCGGCCCGGCAGCAGCGCCCGCAGGTAGGATGCGATGGGATCGCGGCCAAGGCGTTCAGTCCCTGGCGACACTCCCGGGCCAGGGACGCTCTGGCTTGGCCCGGAGGCCACGAGGGAACGTCCCAGGCTGATGCCACCTCTGTCCCCAGCGCCGGCGGCCGCAGCGGCGAGGCCGGGGGGCCCCTCCCGCTTCCCGGAGAGACAAGGTAAGGCCGGGCTGGCTGCGGGGGGCTGGAGCAGAGCGGGCCGGGGGCTAACGGGGTCCCTCCCGCAGCGAGCCCCCCCCTGGGACCCCCGGAGCCCCGAGGAGCCGGCAGGGAGGAGAGGGGAGGGGGCTTTGCCGCGCCCCCCGGCAGGGAGGACAGGCCAGCCTGGCAGCCCCCTGCTGCCAGCCAGCCCCCGCCGGCAGCCGCGGCACCGCAGCGGCAGCAGCAACGCGAGGAGGAGGAGGAGGATGCCAACAGCTACGATTCGGATGAAGGCAGTACGTACCCAGGGAGGGAGGGAGTTTCTTTGGAAAGTGTGGGATTCGGAGGAGGTGGGTGGGAGGGTGTGACTCGCATTGGAAGGCGGTGGGTCTCTAGGGGGGAATGTCCTTGGGGAATGCTGCAGGTGGGTCTCTAGGGGGGAATGTCCTTGGGGAATGCTGCAGGTGGGTCTCCAGCAGGGAATGTCCTTGGGGAATGCTGCAGGTGGGTCTCCAGCAGGGAATGTCCTTGGGGAATGCTGCAGGTGGGTCTCCAGCAGGGAATGTCCTTGGGGAATGCTGCAGGTGGGTCTCCAGTGGGGAATGTCCTTGGGGAATGCTGCAGGTGGGTCTCCAGCAGGGAATGTCCTTGGGGAATGCTGCAGGTGGGTCTCCAGCAGGGAATGTCCTTGGGGAATGCTGCAGGTGGGTCTCCAGCAGGGAATGTCCTTGGGGAATGCTGCAGGTGGGTCTCCAGCAGGGAATGTCCTTGGGGAATGCTGCAGGTGGGTCTCCAGTGAGGAATGTCCTTGGGGAATGTTGCTTCCCTGCGGGGTTTGGAGCTGGGGGCTGATTTGAGGATCTGTGGTAGAACATCCTGGGTGGGAAAGCTTCTCGGGGTTGGGAAGAGGTGCTTGGATAGGAGCAGCTGATGCGTTCTGTGCCTGCTCTTCATCCCTGGGATGAAGGAACACGAGCCTGAGCTGGTTTCCAAAAAGCCAAAACGGGAGCCAGGTGCTGAGCCCCAGCCCTGGGAGGACGTGCTGTTCATGAGCTGGAGCATCTCCTCAGGGTGATCCAGGGTGGAATTGCCATGGGAAGGGTTGGTGAGGTTACTCCTCCTTTGCCTGGTGAATATTGGAGAGCCAGGCTGCTCTCCCTGGGCAAAAGCTGTGCAGAGCTCCCGAATCCGCCTGGATTTGTGGTGGTTTGGCTGCTGCCAGCACAGTCTCACTGTATTAAACAGCTTTTACGTTTGACCCGCAAATCTTTCTAATTATTACTAATCGTGGATGATTAAATGAAGTTATTGGCTGGGGTTTTAACGAGGTTTCCTCCTCCTCCTCCTCCCTCGTTGTCAGCCACGCTGGGAGCTCTGGAGTTCAGCCTGCTCTACGACCAGGACAACAGCTCCCTGCACTGCACCCTCATCAAGGCCAAGGCAAGAGCTCCTCTTTTCCCCTCCTTTTTCCCTGGTTTAAACCCATCTGGCTCCCAGTTTCTCTGGTACACTGGGATGGAAGCCATGTGGCTGCTGGCAGAGGCTGCTCCCTCGGGAGAGCCCAGCCACAGCTGCTCCTGGCTGGGGAGGGTTGGGGGAGCTTTTCCTTGTGTGGCTCCAAGAGATCTGTGGGAGGACAGTCCTCCCAGAGAAGCTGTGGCTGCCCCTGGATCCCTGGAAGTGTCCAAGGACAAGTAGGCCAGGGTTTGGAGCAACCTGGGACAGAGGAAATGTCCCTGCTCATGGCAAGGGGTGGAGCTGGCTGATATTCGAGGTCTCTTCCAGCCCAAACCATCCTGTGATTCTACAACTCTGATTTTTCCAGGGGTGGGTTGGATGTTTCAGCATATCCTGGCGCCCACAGCCGCTTGGGGCAGAGGCTCTTGGGTCACTGAACACATTTTCTCTTGGGGTTTTTCATGGGCAGTTTTTCCTCTGCCTTGGCTTTGCTGAAGGAGGATTCACGCCCTGTGTTTCCTTTATCCTTTTTTAGGGCTTAAAACCAATGGATTCCAATGGCCTGGCTGATCCCTACGTGAAGCTGCACCTCCTGCCTGGAGCCAGCAAGGTGAGGCTTTGCCAGGTTTGGTGCTGGGGATGGAGCAGAGGTTTCTCAAATCCCTCTCAGATCCCTCCCTCGGATCCGATTTTCCCCGTTGATTTCTCCGCTCGCTGCTGTTTTCCCCCGGGGGTTTCTCCGAACAGGGAGGATGTTCCCAGATGCTCTCCCAGACCTGAGGAACAGCTCATCCTGCAGGCAGGAATCTGCTCAGGGATGGAGGGGAGCTCCAGAGGAGGCATTGCTGTTAATGCATCACAAAACATCTGCCCAAAAATCTAATTATGGCCAGGGTTGGAATTATCTGTTTGCTTGGGAGCTGCAGCACGTTTGGAGCTGTGGGGAGAGAACCGTGCTGGAAGCTCTGGCTCCATCATGGGAATTCCTGGAAATCTCCCTCCCCAGCCCAGGGGGAGGGAGCTGATCTTGGTGGGCAAATCTGGAAGGAATGACCACCACCAGCAGTGCTGGCTCATTGCTTAGAGGAAACAGCAGGGTTTTGCTCAGAGGATCCAGGAGTAAAGCCAGGGGAAAACTGATAATAATAAAATCATTGGATTGATTTTACAGCTCTGCTTTATGCACAGGGGATTCCTGCTCTTGTCTGGGGGAAATCCAGGTGTGATGCTGAGGATAGATTTGATTTCTGTTGCTCTCATCTCCTGAAATTTATTTTAGTGGGTTTTTTTTTTAAATTTTGAATGTATGGTTGTGAAAGACACACAAGCAAGTGACAGCTCCTCATTTCCCCACTGTCACCTCCTTTAAACCATGAGAGCTGTGACCCCACAGCTTGCCCTGGGTGCCCTTTTCCCTCTCCCTGAGGGAATAAACCCCAGGGAGTGACAAAATCCAGGCTCTCCCGGCCCCCACGTGTCACCAAATCCCCGGTGCTTGCGCAAAGTTCCACCGTGACGCTCCCCTGGAGCCACTGGCCCAGCATCACCCAGCTGTGCCAGATGTGATGGGGCATCCCTGCCAGGAGCTGGGATTTGGGCAGGGAGGAGCTCTGGGGTGTAATTCCCCCGTGTTTACTCCACCCCACAGTCGAATAAGCTGCGGACGAAGACGCTGCGCAACACCCGGAACCCGGTGTGGAACGAGACCCTGGTGTACCACGGCATCACCGACGAGGACATGCAGAGGAAAACCCTCAGGCAAGGCCAGCAGGAGCCCAGGGATCCCACGGGAGGCTGGGATGGGAGCTGTGGATGTCACCCAGGAGTGTACAGCAGGGTTGGGGCAGTGGGAAATACGGTTTTGGGTTAAAATCAATGTGAGGTTGCTCATTTGGATGGTTCTTTTAAGAGAGGAAGACTGGTGTTTTGACCTTGTCATTTAATATTAAATTATTGATTATAAATAAATTATAATTTATATTATTTATATTATATTATATATAATTTAGATTTATTTATATTATAAAAAATTATAATTTATTATAATCTATAATTGTTAATTATAATCAATATATAATGATAATTATATAATTATTATATATTATAAGATATAATTATAATATATTATTATAATTATAATCAATAATTATCAATTATAATTTTTATAATCATAGAGATGTGTATCTCTGCTGATTTGACAACATCTCAGAAAAAAGAAGTCCATACAAATAGCTCTCAAAATTCGTGACTCTTTCTCTGCTCAAGAAACTTCCACCTCTTGATTTCTTGCTCCATCACAAAGCAAATATATAAAATGTTGATTTTTTAAAAATTTATTTTTACTTTTTTATTTTTTTTTTTTTCGCCAAGCTAGAAATTTGGGGGTTGTTTGCTTTTGGTCAGAGGAAATCCAGATCAAGGGTGGGTTTGGGGGGAGGATTTGCTTTGCTTTTTGCTTTTCCCTCCCCCCAGCAGGGGTGGGTTTGGCTCTGGAGTCAGACACTGCTCCATGGCTGATGTTCCCCTTTCCCTTCTTCCCTCCAGGATCTCCGTGTGTGACGAGGACAAATTCGGCCACAACGAGTTCATCGGAGAAACCAGAGTTGCCTTGAAAAAACTCAAAGCCAACCAGAAGAAGAACTTCAACATCTGCTTGGAGAGAGTAATACCAGTGAGTGTCCGTGGAAATTCCTTCTGTTCCCATTGGGATTGAAAACAAACGGCTCCTGAGGGATGCAGGGATGGGCTGGAGGTGCCTGACTTCTCCAGCACCTTTAGGGGTTGGATTCCCACCTGAGCCTGGGCTGATGTGACATCCCAAGGCCAGGAGGTGAGGGTGTGGTGGGAATCCATGGGAAGTGACTCCAGGGCCTGCTCCTGCTGGCACTGCCAGCCCCTGCGGGTGGATGGCACCGTGGAGGTTGCTCTGTCCCCTGCTGGATCTCCTGGGGTGGGGCTTGATGAGCCACCTCAGGACATTCCTGAGGCCTTTCCACTCCAGAGTGCAGCGCGGGAGCTGGGCTGCTGGCATTCCCAGGTTTTTTCGCTGTGGGATGGTGCCTCTCCCGGTCATTCACGGCAGTTTCCTTATCCCTTTCCCATCCCAGACGAAGCGCACCGGAACGACCGGCGCATCCCGTGGGATGGCTCTGTACGAAGAGGAGGTGAGTCCTTGGAGGGGGACAATCTCCACCCACGCCCCATCCCTCGTGTACAACCCCGTTATCCCCCGCGGTCACGGAGATCCGACATTCCCTGATATCCATCTCACCCCTCCTGCTCCCCCACTGAGTTTTTCCTGGCCCGGCTCCTCCACGCCCGCCTCTCCCGCAGGTGGATCGCGGTGGGGACGTGGAGGAGCGCGGGAAGATCCTGGTGTCCCTCATGTACAGCACCCAGCAGGGCGGGCTCATCGTGGGCATCGTGCGCTGCGTGCACCTGGCGGCCATGGACGCCAACGGATACTCGGATCCCTTCGTCAAGCTGTGAGTGAGCCGGGAACGGCTCCGGGGTGGAGCACGCGGCCGTGGAGCCGCCTGCTGTGCTCCTTCCTCTGGAGGCCTCGTGCAGTGGGAGCAGTCCAGTGGTGTCCCCGTTGTGGGTGGGGCTCAGGGGTGCTGACCCAGCCCTTGGGTGTGTCGCTCCCCAAGTGCCCAGATCCCGTGGGAACCTCATGGAGAACCCCAGGATTGTTAAAGGCTGGGAAAGACTTTGGGAGTCCGACCTTTGACTGGTCACCTTGTGTCTGCAGAGAAAGGAGATGTGGGCGTGGGTTTGGGGCTGCAGCCCAAGGTGGAGGTGCCCAACTTCCACGGGATCCGTAGGAATGGGATTCCCACCCGTGACCCATCAAGGGCGTGGTGGGAATCCAGGGACAGTGGAAGCTGGAGGACAGGGGGGTCCTTCTCTCCACCTCTGACCCACCCTGGCTGCAGGACAGAGGTGGCTCCGTGTCCCTCCATGCCCCACTTGCTGCCCCATAAACCCACATGGGAATGTGGGGGAATAAGGTTTTTATTCCGACCTCGTGAGCTGCACCATGGAGAGCTCCCTGCAGCCATTCCTGGTGGGGTTTTTGCACCTGTGTTTTAACTTTGCCTTCAGAAAAAAACCCTCTGCTCTCCATAAAACTCATTCAGTAATTCTCATATTGAACATATTCTGCTCATCTTTTTGTAGCTCAGTGGAACTGAGCAGTTTCCCTTCCCAGTCTCTCTTTATTTGTTGTATTCTCCATTTCCACAAACAGAAGATGGTGGCTTTACGTTTTTAAATTGGCTTCTAACAGAGATCTAATTAATCCCAGCTCCAAATTGAATTCTGGATCGGCAGCTAGCCTGCACAGCCCCAGCCCCACACTTTTCCCACATCCTCTGGAAGGTGGGAAGGGAGACTGGCCCTAAATAAATCTCTTCCAGCCCAGAAACGCACTTTTAAAGCTTATAAACTCCCACTCTTCTTGCACTTGATTTTTGAGCTGTTTCCTGTTGCCCCCAGTTGGCTGAAACCTGACATGGGCAAAAAGGCCAAGCACAAGACGCAGATTAAGAAGAAAACGTTGAATCCTGAGTTTAACGAGGTACGGATGGGTATTTTTTTTAATTATTAAATCAATCTACTGAAAACCGTGTTGAGTGGAGGAGGTGGAAGACAAAATCCCCAAGGCTTGGCCTCTTTGCTCAAGCTCCTTTCCCACTCCTGTGCCCGGGAATATTTTGGGAATGACTTTGCCATGGCAGCACCACACCCTCTGGAAGCTCCCTGCTGCCGGATCCGTGCTATCCCAGCTGGGGATGTGGGTGGGATGAGGGTGGAAACTGGAAATTCTCCACTGGAGCTGCTTTGATGGGACACCTGGGAAGGGCTCACGTAGGTGCAAGGGGTGAGCTCAGCTCCTGGAAAAGCCACAGGGAAGGAGCGTTTTTTCCTTCGTTAATTGTATTTTAACCATCCTCTCCTTGGATTTTGAATCCAGGCTGGACAGAGATCGGGTCCAACCCTTTAACTGCAGCTTTTAGGGTGTGTCTTCCTTTGGGGTTCACACTGGTGTTCCCATTCCTGCAGGAGTTCTTCTATGACATCAAACACAGCGACCTGGCCAAGAAATCCCTGGACATTTCCGTCTGGGATTACGACATCGGAAAATCCAATGACTACATCGGTGAGTGCTGAGCTGCAAGTCTCTGCCCTCTGGGGCACGGCTTTGGTGCCTGGTACGGGGTTTGCTGGATGGGAGGGGGGCCTGGGTCACCTGCCCAGGTGGGATGATGGAATCTGGTGCCGCCCCTGGAAGGTCTTCTGGGCAGGAAAAGCATCTCCAGGTGCTTCCATTGGATTTTTGATCCAGGAGGCGGAAAAAGCCTTGCAGGGCGTGAGGTGTGATTTCCTGGAATGCCAGCATCACCTCTGGACACAAACTCCTCTCCCCTTTTCCCAGGAGGTTGCCAGCTGGGGATCACGGCCAAGGGCGAGCGCTTGAAACACTGGTACGAGTGTTTGAAGAACAAGGACAAGAAGATCGAGCGCTGGCACACCCTGCAGAACGAGAACCACGTCGCCAGCGATTAAAGGGAGCCCCTGCCCGGCTCTCCCCACCCTCTGCCACGCCCCTCTAGGTCCCTGATGTCCCTGGTGTCCTGTCTTCCAGCGCAGCCACGCCTTGCTACAGCCTCTGATCCCAGGGTCCTCCACCTCCCCCAAGCCCCCTCCACCCTCCCTTCCACTGAAAACTCCCCCAGATCTTTTCTATTCCCCTTTATTTATTTTCAGCTGGGGGAGGGAGGCCGTCGAGTTCCCCTGGTGTGTAATTTTGGCAAGCAATAGTTCCCTCCTGACCGTTCCCCTCTCTTTCCCCCTCTCCGGTCCCCGTGGCAGCGTTCCCGTCGCGTTTCTGATGCTCTGTGTCCTTCCAGCCTCCGCTCCTGGCGGCTCCGGCGTCTCCCGGCAGGAGATGGGAGTGCTGGGCTTGGGAGCATCAGCCTGTCCTGCTTGTGTGATCTCAATACCTCAGTTGCAATAACGAAAAAAGCTCCTTGGCTTTGGTGTGGGTGTCACCGTCGCCTGGTGTCCGTGTCGTCGTGGTTAGGCCAAATCTGGTGTCACCGGCCTCATCCTGCGAGTCCTGCTTGAGCTTCACCTCTGGTTTGGCCCACCTGAGCAGTGTTGTGGCACATCCTTTTGCTGAGAAGATCCACCACCAACACAGTAACAGCGACGAGGAAGGGTTTAGGGAGCTCTGTGCCCACAGGGAAGCAGGTTTGGGTTGGTTCCTGTCGTTTCCAGCCGCTGCGGGCGGTTCCTTCGCCTGAGGAATTCGGGAGCTCCGCTGCTGAAGGAGCCCGGCTGTGTTTTAGGGTTGTGACTACCTCCTCTTCACCTCTGAGCTGTGTAGCAGCGACTGGCCCAGCCCTGAAGGCGGCCCCTGGGTCCCCTCACACCCCTCCTGCTTCCAAGGATTTTCTGTTCCTCAGGAGGGAAGCTGAGGGAGCTGCTACTTCCCCCCAGCCCCCTGATGTGTGCAAGGATTATTGCTTTAAACCACCCCAACTCCTGGAATTAGCTGGAACGGTCCCAGATCTTCCAGACTTGGGTTGTTTTGGTTTGGTTTTCTTTCATTTTTTTTCCCCCAATTTTCTGCACAAGAACCTTTGGCCTCAGCCTGCACTGATGGCCTGGACAGCAGGAGAGCAGAGGCAGCTGCAGGAACCATTCCCCGGCTCTGGAACCGTTCCCTGGCTCTAGAGCCGCTCTGGGACCGCTCTGGAACCGTTCACCGCTCTAGAACCACTCCGGAACCGCTCTAGAACCGCTCTAGAACCGTTCCCCACTCTAGAACCGCTCTGGAACCGCTCTAGAACCGTTCCCCGCTCTAGAACCGCTCTAGAACCGTTCCCCGCTCTGGAACCGCTCTGGAACCGCTCTAGAACCGTTATCCGCTCTAGAACCGCTCTGGAACCGCTCTAGAACCGTTCCCCACTCTAGAACCGTTCCACGCTCTAGAACCGCTCTGGAACCACTCTGGAACCGCTCTGGAACCGCTCTAGAACTGTTCCCCACTCTAGAACCGCTCTGGAACCGCTCTAGAACCGTTCCCCGCTCTAGAACCGCTCTAGAACCGCTCCCTACTCTGGAACAGCTCTGGAACCGCTCTAGAACCGTTATCCGCTCTAGAACCGCTCTGGAACCGCTCTAGAACCGTTCCCCACTCTAGAACCGTTCCACGCTCTAGAACCGCTCTGGAACCACTCTGGAACCGCTCTAGAACTGTTCCCCACTCTAGAACCGCTCTGGAACCGCTCTAGAACCGTTCCCCGCTCTAGAACCGCTCTAGAACCGCTCCCTACTCTGGAACAGCTCTGGAACCGCTCTAGAACCGTTTCCCGCTCTGGAACCGCTCTGGAACTGCTCTGGAACCATTCCCTGGCTCTGGAACAGTTCCCTGGCTCCGGAACCGTTCCCTGGCTCTGGAACCATTCCCTGGAAAACCCCAAGCACGGCCCTGTGGATAGGAGCACACTGAGCACTATGGAATATACAGAATTTTTTGTCACACCGCGCATGTTGTGTGAAACCTTCCCTGCCCCTTCTGCTGCAGCCACTCGCTCTTTGAGTTGGATGAGTTTTGTTTTCCCGATGTTTTCTGCATTTCCCCTGTCCTCCAGCAGAAGCTGATGTGCCCCGGGTGTCCCCAGCCCTGGGTGACACAAACCCCTCTGTGCTGAGCTGGCCCAGCCTGGCCCTTTCCCTCCTTGGATCTCCAGGTGGGAAAAGCCAACCCAACCCCTCCCAGAGCTGGGAATCCTCTTCCATCGCTCTGCTGAGCTTGGGCAGAGGGGTGGAATGGAAGAGGAAACCTGGAATTTTTCCCTTTTTCATGGAATTCTTGCCTCTGTGCCAGTCAAGGTGAGATCCCTGACTCTGGCCAGGACCCAGCCTGGAACAATCCTGTTCTTTTGGACTGTTTTTCTCTGCATCCCGTGCTGAAGCCTCCCTGCTCCAGGTGAGCTGTGGGATCCAGGATCTCCCTTTTCCAACCTCAATAACTCTATAATAACCCTTAATAACTCTAATAATAAGATGTCACTGACCTTTCCAGAGGGATGGATCTGGCCCGAACATTCCTGTTCATACCCAGAGCAGCACCTGGGCACGGAGCTGTGCTGGGGAAATGTGTGGCCGAGTTTAAAAAAAAAAACAACCTTTAAAAATCATTATTTCAGCAATCCCTTAATTTCTCCCAGTCCTGCAGCAGCCCAGCCTCCTTTCTATGTGCAGAACAACTCACTTAAGGTTACCCTTATCCCATCCTGTATTCCCATTCCCTGGCCAGCCTGCTTTCTTTGGGAAAAGGATACTCAGATCATCTCTTTGCACCTCCAAAAATCAAGTGCAACTTGCCAAACTCCTCAGTATTGTGCAAAACCACGGTCCTGGTCTCTGCCCCCCGCCCTCTTCTCAGTTTTTCTGATGATAATTCCTGCCCTGAATGACTTCTTTTTGTTGTAAATAAAGCATGCACCTATGGATTGGGAATGGTGAAAAAACAAACAAACAAACAAACAAAAAAAAAAAGCAAAAAAAAGAAAATGAAAAGCCTCTTCTACTGCTGTTTGCATTCAGACTCGCATGCAGTGATTTTACAGCCAAATATCAGTTTACAACTGTTGAAAGAAAACGTTACACAGGAATTAGGAATCCTCCAGTCTTCCGCTGCATGCAGCACAACATCCTCTCTTGATGTGGTATCTAATAAAGTGAGACTATTGGAAAAAGAATAAAAAACACACGGGGTTTTTTTTCCTTCTTTCACTCCCTGTGGGAATAGGAACCTCATGGGCTGGGCAGAGGGCCTGGTTCTGGGAATTCCTGCGGGGTTGGGGCTGCTGGAATTGGCGTTGGGCTCGAGATGTTGAGGAGTTGGGGGTGGCTTTTGGGGGGGGGAAGATCCTGGATCCTCCGGGGGGATGACAGGAATTCCTGGGTTTGGGAATGTCCTGGGGAAAATCGTGCAGGTTTAAATCATCCATGAGCTCCCCCTCGCTTGGTGCCTGGGGGTGAAGGCCCTGAGGAAAAGCAGGAGTGGTGGTGGGAGGCTTTTTCCCCTCTCAGTGCCCTCCCTCACCCCCAGTTTGGGGAGCAGGAGCCGCTCCCTCGGGTGGTGGCAGCTCCCATTGTGCTGCTGCTCAACCAAGCAACGACTTCCTTTGATTTCCTTTGATTTCCCTTTGATTTCCTTTTATTTATTTCCCTTTATTTCCTTTTATTTATTCCCTTTATTTCCTTCTATTCCCCCTTTATTTCCTTCTTTTATTTCCTTCTATTTCCTTTTATTTTCCATTTATTTCCTTCTATTTCCTTTTAATCCCCCCCCCCCCCCATTTATTTTTATTTCCTTTTATTTATTTCCTTTTATTCTGGAGTTTTTAGGCTCGGTTTCGGCTGGTGGGGACCAGCCCAGTCCAGGTGGGGACCGGTGGCGATGCCCAGAGACAGCAGCAGATGTCACTGGAGCTCCAGGGATGGAGCGGGAAGGAGGTGTCGGAAGGACATCCCGCTGTTTCCAGGGATTTGGGAATTTCGGGGGATAATCGCAAAAAAAAAAAAGCCGCTCCTTAACGCTGCTTCTCTTCCAAACCTTCAGTGGCAGGGAAGAGTTTTGGCTTTGTCCTCTGGGGAAAAACGCCCCCAGCAGCCTTAAAATTGAGTTTTAACTTCTTTTTAATGTTTTTGTTTTCCAGCGTCGGGTTCCTCTCGCTGATTTTTCCTCCTCTTTTCCCTTTCCTGCCCAGCAGAGAAATCCCAGTGGAGGAATCTCAGTCCCACCCAAGACCTCCCAGCCAAGAAATCCAACCCAGGAGGTCCCAGCAGAGAAACCATCCAGCTCCAGATGAAGACTGGGATGAGGATTCTCTGGGATGAAGGTGTTGAGGTGTTTGTGGATGGTTGTGAATTCCTGAATGGAAAATTATTCCAAAGAGGGAAAGAGGGATTCTGTGCAAATCCATGGGAATAAAAGAGAATCCTTTACGCCCTCTAATTCCCGTTTCTCCTCCCATTTTGAGAGGATCCTTCACACTCTAATTCCTATTTCTCCTCCCGTTTTGAGAGGATCCTTCACACTCTAATTCCTATTTCTCCTCCCGTTTTTTTTCTCAGACTGTCTGGAAGGGAATTCCTTGGATTGCAAATTGGGCTTGTTCAGGACCATCCTTTGAATCTCCTGCTCCTGCAGGTGGCTTCCCAGCTTTAATTCCATCTGGGCACCTCTGAACCGTTCCGCTCTTCCAGCCGCTTTTTTTCCAGGTGTGCTCATGGGATTTGCACCTTTGGAGGAACCAATGGATTCTCATCCCAGTTCTGGTGGGGCCAGTCAGGAGCAGGAATTTACAGTGCTTGGGAAATCCATCCCAGTTTGCTCTTCATGCAGGGGCTGGGAAATGGGGATGGCAGCAGCACCTTTAGCAGCTGCCAGGACCTCAGGCAGGTCCTTGGCTGATCTGGGAGAGGCGCCAGGACCATCCCTGGAGAGAAGCCATGGGATGGAGGTGTTGGCAAAGCCTTGGGCTGTTGTTGCACTCCTCTGAAATCCAGTGTGGCTCCTCTGCGAGGCTCCCGTGGCTCCAGGAGGTCCCAGCAGCACCCAGCGACCCCTCAGGCCCGGCAGTGCTGTTTTCTGATTATCTCCTGCGGGATAATTCATTAAAACTTCCACGTTACGGAGCTCTCCTCATCTCCTGCCCGATCCTGGAGCAGGAGAGAAACATTCCCTGGCTTCCCATATCCTGGAGGGGTGGAAAAAAAAGAAATAAACCAAGCATTTTCCTCTTTAACATTTCACTTAAAAAACCAGAGGAGCTCAAATAAATAAATCCCTTCTCTATCCACTTTCCAGCCCAGCTTTTCCAAAAGCCAGCAGGGAGAAATCTCTTTATCTCCCAGGACAGAGATAACGATGTAATTACGAGCTGGGATCAATGGCTTTCATCTCCTCAGTCCTCAGCCCAAAATAAACTCTTCTCTTTCCTCTCCAGTGCCCAGGGCTTGGCTACCACCTCCTCTGGGCTACTGGCCACTGCCGTGGTGAAGGTCTTGTTGGGATCTGGAGAGGTTCCCGGGGGAAGCTGAGTTTTGGGATGTTTTTTTTCCACAGGGGAATGTTGGATCTTGAGTGGGAGAGGCCAGTGCAGACCCTCAGGGGGCTGCAGAGTGGGAGGGTGGCTTGGGGCAGTTGGGGAGAGGAGTGGGAGGAGCTGCCGTAAATCCCGGGTTCCAGCAGACTCCACGCTCCAAGAAAAGCACTGTGGGATAATGGGAATTGGAAAAGGAAAGGGTTAAACACAGCCTGGATATGAACTGGGCATAACGGTGACTGGTTTGTACTGGGAGAGGCCCCAGGAGATGGAGTCGGAATGAGGAATGAGATGGGATGGGATGGGATGGGATGGGATGGGATGGGGATTGGGATGGGATGGGATGGGATGGGATGGGATGGGATGGGATGGGATGGGATGGGATGGGATGGGATGGGATGGGATGGGATGGGATGGGATGGGATGGGATGGGATGGGGATGGGATGGGGATTGGGATGGGATGGGGATGGGATCTCCAGCACATGGGATAATCCAGTCTCAGCTGGGATAATTTGTGCACCTTCCCACGCTGCCCAGGGTGGAAAGTGGCATTTCATTAGAAACAAGCAGCAAATTCCGACCTTTCCCACCCTGCTCCCGTCATCCCCTGGCTTTGCTTCCATGGCTTTGCTGTTTTCCAGCCGACCCCGCTCCATCCCAGCCGGGCTGTGGTGCTGAGCTGGTCTCAGCATTTCAAAGAGCAACGTTGGCCAGGACACGGGGAATGGCTTTAAACTGGGAGAGAGTGAGTTTAGACGGGATGTTATTCCCAAATCCCGCAGGGATGGGAAGTGGATCAGTCCCTGTCGTGGGGATCCAGCCCTTTCCATCCTGCTGCTGCACAGAGAGCTGGAAAACTGCATTTTCCTGGAATCCAGGAGGGGTTTGGAATGGAATATGGGGCTGGCAGGAGCTGGATGGGAGCTGGGGAGCAGCGGGTGCCGCATCCTCGGTGTGGGGAACACGGACACGGCTCCTTTGGGGACATTTTGGGAATGCTGAGCCATGAATGCAAGGTCACAGGAGGATTGGGAAGATCAGGCGGTGGGATGCCGACCTTCCAAGCTGGATGGAGCAGCTGGAACCAGGCTGGAAAAGCCGCAGTTTTCTGCTTTCAGAGATCTGAGCAGTTCCCTGAATCCATTCGGGCTGCGGAGATAACGGATTTCTCAGGTTCGCTGGGAAAAAAATCCCAACAAACTCCGTTCAAAAGCTGTCCAAAAAAAAAAAAAATAAAAGAAAAAAACAAAACCAGAAAGGCTCGCCTTGATCGGGGCAGACAAAAAAGGAGAAGAACAAAATAAAGAAATAAATTAGGTCGGGTCAAAGGGAATTGCCGCTGAGAAGCCTTAGGGGTGTTTGTAAACAGGATGGGCTGAATTTGAGAGGGAAGGAGCCTGAGAAATTCACGGGTGTCTCTGTCACTCCTCTTTGTCCCCTGATGAGGGTCAGCATCGTTAATTAAGGGGCAGCTGGGCACAGATCGGTATCTCCCTGATAAGAGCCCTGTCATGGAAACCCTGAGTGCCACAACCAAGATCTCCAGAGCCTCGGCAAATCAGGGCTTTATTCAGCCGCTAACAAAGAGTGTTTTCCTTTTAAAATCCGAGTTATTCAGCTCCGTGTGACTCCCGCTCCTTTGTAAAGGCAGGTGAGACTTCCAGAGGGGGAATTCAGGCTCTGCCTTATCTCCAAAGCTCTCCCAAAGGATGAGTTTCCAGGAGCTCTCACCTTGCTGGAGCTCACGCCTTTCATCCCCGGCTGCTCTCAGGGTGTTTTAAATGTCTTGGCCTTGCAAATCGGCTGTGATCGAGCAGCTGGGAAGGTTTTCGGGGAAAGAAAGGCAGGAAAAGTGGGAATGAAAAGCTGCTTAAGGGAAAGCCGGTCTGCCAGGTGTGATCAAGGTAGGTTATATCCCTGAAAAACGGACTCCTTCCATCCCTGGAAGGGCCCAAGGTGAGGCTGGATGGGGTTTGGAGCAACCTGGGATAGTGGAAAATAAAAGGGGGTGGAACGGGATGAATTTGAAACTCCCTTCCAACCCAAATTCTTTTTCTGGGATTGGCGGAGGAAGCAGAAGAACGAGGCAAAGCCCATTACACCCATGCCCATTAAAGCCCATGCACCCCGGCTGCTGAATTAAAGAGCCGGGAAAAGGGGAAATCAAGCCCAGCAGGTCGCAGGGAAGGGTTCACAGGAGCACCAGGATAACCCCGAGCTGCTCTCCTGGAGTGGGAATCTTATCGATCTCCTTTGTTTTACAGGCGGCTCTGACGTGATGATATTTGGCAGCAGCGTTAACACCGAAACACGAGCTGCGCCCGGGCCTCTTTATCTTTAATTGTTTGAAAAATGACACGGGCACGGCGCTGGAGCCCTGGAAATCATCCCGGGGCTGCGGGGGAGGTGCTGATCCGCAGGTTGGGAACCTGCTCCTCTAACACAGGGACCTGCTTGGGTCACTCCAGCTTTTCCCGTTCCCTGGAATCTCACGGTCCTGCAGCGCTGGGAAGGTCCTGGGAAGTCTCCTGTGCTCGGGGGTCACCCATCCATGGGACAGCTGCTGGGGGTGGCAGCACAACCTTCACCCATCCCAGCAGCTGGACCATTGCAGACCGTGGGGTATCCAAGGGCAGGAAAATGGACTGAGCATCCCGTGGCTCCCGTGCCCATCCCTCCTGATGGAGCTGCTGACATTCCCACTCTTCCCATCTTCGATTTGAGCCGGGCTGTGGATAAAATAATGATAAAATAATTTGCTGAGAATCGTTAACCTAATGACGGAGGCTTTGGATAAACAGTTTAGCCTGGCTGGGGGAAAATGAGCTTAAGGGTGGCTCTGGAAAAACACAGGGAAAAGGGATTGGGATGAGCTTTGGGGGCTTCAGGGGTGTCAAGGCTGGGGTCTCCTCCCAACTCCCTCCCCCAATCCCAGGGACTTTCAGCCCCATCCCACACCTCTCCATGGATGAGAGGGAAAGGAGCAGGAACGGGATGGGAACAGCAGAATCCATGGGATTTATGGATAAAACCCCAGGACCACATCCCAGCCCTGCTGCAGGGTCAAAGGGGAAACTGAAAAGCAGCTTAGGGACCTGAAGCTTTTCCTGGTTTTGGAAATATTGGGGATGATGGGAAGGGACACTGGGCAGGAGGAAGTTGGGAGTGAATATTCCCATTTATCCCGGAATTGTGCCTGACAAGCAGGTTTTCCAGGAAGGGAAATGTCACCAGCTCCATCTTTAGATGTTTTTGCATTTTTTCTATTTTTATCAGAATTAACTCTGGAGCTGGGCGAGCTCTAAATGCCAATAATTAAACCCAAACCACCCCAGGATCAGGTGCCACCCCCTGTCCCCAAAGGGGCCCTGGCCCTATTATTTGAAATTGATGCAATTATTCTTCTGGCAGTGTAATGAATTTCTGTTCTGCAGTGCCCAGTGGACCCTAAAGCAGAACAAATGCTTTAATAAACCCAGGATGGGCCTTCCTGGAAGCCAGAATGTCGGGTTATTAAGGAGAGGAGCAGGTTTGGGAATGTTTAATAAAGGATTGCCTGATATTTCTTGCTTGCAACGTACCTCTCTGATTAGTAAATGTTTTCTGCTCACTGATTAACTTTGTTTATTTCTTAATTAGGTTCAGCGCCGGCTGTCTCGTGGTTCCCAAATAATTGTTTGATTAATGGGCCTGGATTTACATTTTCATTAAGCCCCCCTCCAATTAGCAGTGCCAGAACAGGCAGATCTGGGCCCTCAGAATGACAATTTTAGCCCATTAAGTAATAACTGTTCTATTGATCGGGGATAATGGAGCACCGGCAGCGAACCCAGGGCTGAGTCACAGAATTCCCGGCGGGAATGTTGGGAATGCACCCCGGCAGCACCTGCTGCTGCAGCTCCCTTCGCCTCCACTCGGTAATTAAAGGGGTTTTAATTGATTCCAGTTTGGGCATGGATTGGTGAGGGAGGGCTCCCGGTGGAATCACCCCGGGATGGGGTGAGGGATGGGGATGGGGTGGGGACAGGGATGGGGACAAGGACAGAAATAGGAACAGGGGCAGGAACGGGGACAGGAACAAGAAGGGACAGCAGGACAAAGGGGAGGACACTGCCGAGGAACTGGCTGCTCCTCCCGAGGGAAGAGAGAGGAGACCCTGCTTGTGTCAGCCTGAAATGTGCCCGGAGAGATTCCCTGGAGCGAAGGAGGAGACTCTGGGGGACAAACAAGCCCTTTTCCACATTCCCAGGGTCCATGCCAGGCTGTGGGGATGTCACCGTGGCGAGGACATCACCCTGGCAGGGCTCTGTCCCTCGCAGCCCTCCAGAAGAGCCCGTTGCTATATTTGCTCTCACCACAACCATGTCTTTTCTCTCTTTTTTCGCGCTGGATTCTGCTCTCCAAAAGTAGGACACAGCCATTCCACGTGTCTGCTCCAAAGCTCCATAATCTCCTGCCGCCGTCCAGGCTCGGGAACTGCCGTGCCTGAAGCTTTTCCAGCTGCTCCAGCGCTCTGTGGGCTCCGGATCCAGCGAGGAGAGGCTGGAGGGGATGGACACCCCCAGGAACCCCCGGGATCTTCTCCTGTCTGGTGGGAGCGATGTCACCCCTGCCTGGGGACCGTCACTCCTCCTTCCCCCCATCAGGATGCTCCTCATCCTCACCAGCAGGGAAAACTCCTCTGCCAGGAGCTGCCAAGGGAGGGCGGAAAAATGGGGCAAAAATGGGGATTTTGGAAGGTTTTCCTGAGTTTCCCTGTTCCACAGTGGAAGAAATCCGGATTTGCCTCACCTTTCTCCAGATTTTCACCCTCAGGAGTGCAAACCTGCCCCAGGGAGGGTGAGGAGCAGCTCCCAGCTCATTTATGAGCCAGAGTTAAGGGAAGAGCCAAAATCCTGCGGCAAAGCCATGGGAAGCAGCTTTTCCTCTGGATTCGCAGCTCCGTGGAGGCATCAGGATGATCCCTGTGCACACAGATGGTTCCTCTGCTCCCCCCCAGCCAAACACCTGCTCTGCCACCAGGATCTGGGGACCTGCTCCAGCTGGGAATGTCCTGATCCACACCAAAAGCACCACCGGGAGCAGCCACAGCCTCAGGCCGAGCCCAGAACTCCGAGTGTTCATTGGGAAAAATTCCAGCTCCGCCCTGGGAGCAAGGATTTATGGAGCTGCCTCTTGCCCAGGTCAGGGCCAGATCATCATCCCTGCTGTGCTCTGGTCCTTCCCCACATCCACCACCGTTATCCCGAGGATTCAATCATGCACCGTCCCTGAGGCTCCCAGGAATTGCTGGAGGATTTATTTCCCTGCATCCAGGACACGCTGCCCTTCCAGGGTGGGCTCCAGCTGGGGAGCCCCTCGCTGATCCAAACCCCTCACCCTCCAAAAATTCCCTCCTTCAAACGCTTTTCCTCCAAAAGCCGCGAGTTTGCAGGGCAGGAAGAAATTCCAGGGGCGGTTTGGCGATGCCATCCGTGGGTTCTCCTGGCAGGACGTGGCACTGTCACATCCCAGTGCCTGCCATGCTCCAAGGGCAGCCTGCAAACTCCAACACGTGAAAGACAAACCCAGATCCATGAATTAGTGGGAAGAAATGGAAATTGGATCTCTTTTTGAAGTTTAGAGGGGAGCTGCTGCGTCTGGCTGAGCGTGAGGGAGGCTGGGGAGTGGGAGCTGCAGCTGGGATGTGCCTCCCATCCTCATGGAGCACCAGGGATGCTCAGGACAGCCCTGACAGGAATCTCCATCGAATTTTGGACTTCACCAGCTCTGGAAAAAAAACAGAGCTGGAAAAAAAACAAAACCCCGGATTGCAAAATGCCCATTGCTTGGGAATTCCTGCCTGGCTTAAGGAATGCTTTGTATTCAGGGAGAAAATTGCTCTGGCTGAGGACAAGAGGGGATGGTTTTAAACTAAAAAAGGAGAGATTTAGATTGGATTTTGGGACGAAATCCTTCCCTGAGAGGGTGTGAGGCCCTGGCACAGGGTGCCCAGAGAAGCTGTGGCTGCCCCTGGATCCCTGGAAGTGTCCAAGCCCAGGTTGGATGGAGCATCCCCTCTTTCCCTGAGCCATCCCCTCCTCCCCAAACCACCCCCTCCTGCCCCACATCTTTCTTTCCTGACCCAGCCCCCAGCCCTGTGCCAGCAGCACCATCTCAAAGTGTTGGTTTTTATAATTTATTAGCAGGACAATCTGATTTAGGCCCTGCTGACAAACGGGATGTTGTATTCCAGGGGTTTATCCCTGGGAAACAATAAACAAACAGAGCTGGAAACCTCATGAATTTTTTAAAGAGCTTATCAAAATCTTTTTTTGTTTTTTTCCCCCCTCTTTTCCCACAGGCAGAGAGGCTGAAAGGGGAAAGCTCCCCTCCATCTGCATTCCCAGCACCTCTTTTCCCTTCAATCCCTTAATCCTCTTCTTTCCATCTTTAATCCACACGGTTGCCTCTTCCTTGTTTGGCTTTTTATTAATTCCCCCCACTCCAAATAATCACAAAACCAACACCAAGACTCCTGAGCATCCACAAAAGCCCGAGCATTACATCATCCCAATTCCTATTTTTCCCCCCTCTTTTTACCCTGGAATGACCCCGGATTTGCAGCCCCGGGGCGTTTCTTGGGATCGCAAGCAGCAGGAATCGTCCATCCATCACCGCCAGCACCGGGAGAGCAGCTCCCCGCTGGAGACATCCCTGTCCCTGGAATCCTAATGAGTTAATTAAAGAAAAGCAGGGCGGGAGAGGTGCGGGCCCTCCGGGAATGCATCCTGGGAGAGGCTCCTGGAATTCCCAGGGAACCAGAGATGCTTCCCGGGGGAGCAGGGAAACGCCAGAGCTGAGAAAACGCCTCCAGCAGCTCCCGGAGGATCACAGGGCGCTGGATTCCCATTCCAGAGGGAGCTTTCCCAATATTCCCGTGCAGCTGCCGGGGGCTGGTCCATCCTTTTTAGGCATGGATCTCCCGCCTCCAACCCCTCCAGATCCCAAAATTCATCCCTAAAAACAATTCAGACTCGTGGGGAAAACTGCTCAGCCCCTTTTCAGCCATTCCAGCTTGTTCCTGCCCGAGTTGTACCGCTGGAAAATGAATGTGGGAAAGAAAAGCAGGAAAGGGCAGCAGGAGCTCGTTATTCCACAACTTTCCTGGTTCCTGGGAATTATTCCCTTTCCTGCCCCACACACGGCTCAGGTGGAGCAGAGGCACCGAGAGGGAGAGATTTGCTAATTATTGACTTTTAATCTCGCTGATATCTCAGCTCCCCAGCCCGGGAAATCCAGGAAAACCGGGATTGCAAGGAGGTTTTCCACCGGCAGAGGAACACCCTGGGAGGTCAGCAGGGATATAAATATGTCAATAAAGGAAATTTGGATCCTTATCCTGCCCTTTCCTGGATGTCACCTCCCTAATAACCCACACCTGAAAGTACAAGCACAGCTTCATCCTTGGGAAGAAGGAAAAACCTCTGGAAAACCTCTGGAAAACCTCTGGAAAACCTCTGGGATGCTGCTCCAGCATCTGCCAAGGGAATGTCAGGGACCAGAGGGAGAGAAATTCCCTTTCAGCTGTACCCTGCACCCCCCAGGCAAAAAACCATCTCCTAAAAAGCTGAACTTCCAATCCCAAAAGGCCCCAAATGTGACTTCCATCCCAAATTTGTTTTCCCACAGGAAAACAGCAGCAGGCCCTTTTTCAATGTCTCCATTCCAGTTGGAGATTCTGACCTTTCCTCTGAGGATCCTCCCAGCCATCCCATTTCCAGCTGTTTTGTCTGTGTGTGCTGACACTTCCTAATCCTCCAAATGGGATTGGATGCAGCTTTTTCAATATTACAATGCACTGCATCCTCTTTTTCCCCAGCCCTGGGGTGATTTGGGCGTTTTTAAGTGCCCAGAAGCGAGGGCTGCAGCTGTGGGGAGGAGGGGACGGTCACTCCAGTGTCCCCACCTGCGATGGGGACTCAATATTTGCCCTTTTCCAGTGAAATCCGCCCGGTGCCAGGCACTGGGAGCCACTGGCTCCATTTCCCTGGATAAATCCGGCGCCAGGAACCTCCACAATCTCTTTTGGCTCCAAATCCAGCGTCCCTGACGTGGGGATTTATCTGGGGGCACTCGAGGCCAATGTCAAATGTCCCTTGGCAATAACCTCGATGCCTTTGGGATAAAAACACCCCCCAAACCCTGCGGAATCGGCTCCTTCTGCTGCAGCATCGCCGGGAGCAGGGCTTGGGAATCGCTGCCATTACACCCTGATCCATAAGGAAAATAGATTTGATGTCCCGGGAGGGTGCTGGGGAGCCAAACTTCATTCCAGATGGTGCTCCCAGGGGAAGGCACCGTGCATCCCTCCGGGAGAGCTGGAATTGCAACTCCACCCCCCGGGGGAGCTGCGGAGGGAGAGGATATCCCTGTTTTTATCAAATGCAGGGAAGAATGGCTGGGTTTGGGGGGAATGTGGGAGAGTTGGTAAAGCCCTTGGGAGGTGGGATCCACTGGCCCGGCGTGGAGGTCTCATCTCCCCCCATTCCTGCAATTCCCACAGCTCGGCCAGAAGGAGGGAGCGTTGTGTGGCCAAATCCAGGGAACAAAAATCCCGGGAGGATTAAAATAGCACAAAACAGCTCCTCAGCCCCCGGGCTGGAACTGAGGCAGCATTCCCAGCCTGGTTTCCTATGGAAACGAGCGTGGCGGTCCAGCCGCTTCCCTGCGCCTGCCCGGGGCGGTGCGGGATGGCTCCTGGCACATGGATATTCCCAAATCCCGAGTGAATCCTCGGCAGGATCCATCCCTCCCGGGGCTCCCCGGCTCCCACCTGGGATGGGGATGAGTGAATCCCTGTGGATGTGTTGGATCCCCCCCCGTTCCCCTGGCACCCGGAAAATCCCGCCCGTATCCCTGGATGCGGCTTTGGGAGCGGAGATTCCCAAAGATTTGGGAAAAGGCTCAGCTTCAGGGGCAGGAGATTCCTCTGGAGCCTTTTGTAATTCTCTCCTCACCTGGAGGGACTCGTGGTGTGTCACAGCCGGGAATTCTGAGGGATTTTGGGATCACAGCCGGGAATTCTGAAGGATTTTGGGATCACAGCCGGGAATTCTGAAGGATTTTGGGATCACCAGGCAGGGGATGCGGGTCCCAGCTGCCACCGGCTCCCCCTAAAAATCCCCCCCAGCGCTTAAAGTTGGCACTAAAAGGGGGGGGAAAAAAAATTCCCACTCATTTTAATCCCTTTGGAGTCGCTGTTTTTCTTATTCTCAAGTTCGGGAAGTTTTGGAATTAATTTTTAATTGATCTGACAGCACCAAAAAGAAAAAAAAAATCAAAAATAAATTTAAAAAAATCCACATATGCAAACATACCCATATACCCCATGATATATTTATACATCTATTTATTTTGATATATTTAGCTATGTTCTATTTATTTAGAACACTTATTTAGTTAATTTATCTGCATTTACATCTACACATGTAGCTATATATTGGATGTGGGTGTTAATCTAGATATCTTTATTTATTTCCATTTTAATGGTAATTTAATTTTAATTTAATGGGTTTTTTTAATTTTAATTTTAAAAATAATTTAATTTAATGGTATTTTTAAAAAAATTATATTAATGGTAAAAATTTTTGAATTTTAAATTTTTTAAATTTTAATTTTTTTAAAATTTTAATTTAATGGTAAACTTTTTTAAATTTTAAATTATTTTATATTTTAGTTTAATGGTCATTTTTTTGGTGAAATTCTAATTTTTTTAATATTTTAATTTAATGGTAATTTTAATGGCATTTACATTTTAAAGTTCAACCCTTGCCGGCTCCATTCAGTAATTCTCAGGCCGGTCCCAGGATGGAACCGGATTCCCGGGGTGGGGGATGCAGATCCTCAGCATCCCTGAGGAGCCACCCTAAAGCCGCATCCCTGCAAGCCAGGAAAACCCAGAAATTAAAAAAAAAACCCAAACAATTATTTTTTTAAAGAAGATCCCGGCGGGGCGGCGGGAGGGAAGGGGTTAAGGCCGGCAGCCGGCGGAGGGAGCGGAGCCGCTGGATGGAGACATTAAGAAGCGGCGCCCGGCAGCGGCTGCGGGCAGAGCCGAGCTGCAGCCGCCGGGCCGGGCTCTCCTCGCTCGGTACCGGCAGCGGCGGAACCTCCGGAACCGCCCCGGCAGCGGGACCGGGCCGCGGGCAGAGCCCGGAGCCCCCCCGGCCCCGCCGCTGCCGGGGGCGGCCGCGGATGGAGGCGCGGAGGGATGGATGGAGCGATGGATGGAGCGATGGATGGAGCGGCTGGAGCGGCCGGGAGCAGGGCCCGGGGACGGTGAGGAGGAGGAGGAGGAGGAGGAAGGGCTCGGGGGAGGAGGAAGCGGCGCTACCGGCGATGGGGGGGTCGAGTTAAACCCGGGGCTTCACGGGGAAAAAAAATAAAAACCCAAATGAGCCACCAAAAAATAAGAGAAGGAAACCAACGGCGCCACCCCCACACCCCGCGCCCTGCCCAAAATTAAAATTTTTAAAAATAGGGGATAAAAAAGGATCAGGAAGGTCCGGAGCGGGGGTCGGCAGGAGCCCGGCCCGCCGGGAATTGGGCACGGGGAGCGGCGGCTGCGTGTGCGGGAAGCCGGGGGGGCTCCGCGTCCCCCCGCGGCTTTGCGGGAGTTGATGATTCCCTCCTCATCCCGGCAGGGATTTTTCCGCTGGTTTCTGCTGGTTTGGGAAAGGTTTTGCTTCGCAGAGACAGGCAGGAGACAGCTCTCCTCATCCTCATCCTCATCCTCATCCTCATCCTCATCCTCATCCTCATCCCCATCCCCATCCCCATCCCCATCCCCATCCCCATCCCCATCCCCATCCCCATCCCCATCCCCATCCCCATCCTCATCCCCATCCTCATCCTCATCCTCCTTCCCAGACTTTGTGCATGAGCGGCTCCACCAGGGAAATAAGGAATATAAGGCAATGAAATCCTGCCAGAAGCCTCTCCCCCGTTAATTTTCCTCTTCCCACATCCATGCTGGCAACTTCTGGGAATAATTTAATATAAAAATGAGCAGGGAGAGCAGAGGCAGTTGCAGAACGGCGTGAAGGTAACCTTGAGCTGAGCCCTATAAACCCCGGCCTCCGTCAAGGCAGGATTAAAGAAACTTTCCTGGCAATCCAGAGCTGGGAATCACAGCCTGGCACTGGGAATCACAGCCTGGCACTGGGAATCACAGCCTGGCACTGGGAATCACAGCCCCGGGGTGGCCCTGGCTCCCTGCACCTTCTCATCCGGTGAGTGCCGTATCCTTCCTCCCTCTGGGAATTTATCTGGGAGTTATCCTTTAGAAGGGGCTGTCCCTTCCCAGGGCTCGGGAAAGAGCTCTCCCTCAGAATATCCAATGCTGTTGAGCTCCAGAGGCTCCTCCAAGACAGGATTTGTTAGCAGTTGTTAGGTTTTTTTGAAGTATGTTATTATATTATAGATGTTATTAGTAATTATTGTGGTTTTATATAGTTTATATGACATCTGTATAGTATTAGCAGATATTATGGGGTTTATATTTATTACTCTATTATCTGCATTATTAGCCCCCACCATGTTTTTTATACACAATATATCATAATATTCCACATATTATTAGGCCCAGGGAGAGTTCCCCAGGGGGTTTTGCTCTGGTTTTTGGGATGCCTTTCCCAAATCCTGGTGCCCAAGGACCCGAGTCCAGCTGCAGCACCAGGGCTGGGTCCAGTGGGGCTCATCCATGTCTTTTTGCATCCTTGATGTTTGGGATCCTGGCAGATGGGAACCCCCCACGGAGCCCTGGTTCCCCAAAGGGAATTGGGGATGGTTTTTCTCTCCCAGAAAAAAAGCTCTGTTCTTCCTGGGGGATCTTTTCCCCATGGAAAGCTGGGCCAAACCTCAGCAGCTCCAGGCTCCCATCCAGAGCCACAATTCCCATGGCCGAGGCAGGATCCATTCTCCCTGCGTGAGATGCAGCCTCTGTGAGTGTCCAGCATCACTCCCAGCTCATCCTGGGATTCCCAGATCCCGGGAAAATCTCTGCTTCTCCCAACCTCCTTGGACTACCAGGGGCTCGGTCACTCCGAGCGGCGCGGGGAGCCCTGGGATGGGAATTTGTGCTTCCCAACGCTCCCGCTCTCCCTGGGGCCGGGAGCTCCTCCTGGGACTGGGGAAGGAGCGTGGGACAGGAGGATCTGCCCTGTGCCGAGGGATGAGCCTGCAGCATCCATGGGAATGGCAGATCCCTTCCCGAGAAGCAGGATGCAGGGAAAGAGAGGAACCTGCTCTCCCGGGAAAGGAGGTTTGGAAGGAAGTGTTGCACGAAATCCTCCTTCTCACTCCATTAATGTCCGTGGGCTGTGCAAGGCATTGTCTGCTGCTGGAAAAGCTCGTTAGTTAATTGCCCCAGTGCTGCTGTAATCCCGGATTAACGAGGATTAATCCCCGCGGAGCAGACCCGAGCGTGGGGTCTGCGGGGAGATTGAATCCGGCTCTTCCCCACCAGTGGGGGCTCATCCTGGGCTGGATGTGCTCCCATGGGAAGAGGTCTCTGTGGGGCTGAGTCCCACTTCCCAAATCCCCCCTGATGGATCCCGTGGTGGCCTCGATGGGATTTGGGCTGCTCTGAGCACCATGAGGCGGGGTCCTGGTGGGATGAACCTGGATTTCCCTCGGGACAATCTCCCTTTGGTGTTTCCCAACACCTCCCGTGAATCCTGGAGCCAGGGCTGGGCTCGGGTGCTGAAATCCTCGGGATAAAACCCTTCAGCTGCTGCGGGGTTTGCTCCTCATCGTTAAGCACAAGGAGGAAAACAGCAGCGTCCCGGCTTTCCCTGGAATGAGGAGCTGTGAGGCTCGGGATGTGCCGGCAGCTGCGGTTCGGGAATGCTTTCCCACAGTGACAGGGATGTGCAGGTGTCCATGGATGGAGCGTCCAGAGGATTTGGGGAGGATGAGAAGTGCAGGGAGGACCGTGCCTCCCGCAGGGATGGCTGCCAGACCGGGCACTGCCTCTGGAAAAGTCCATCCCGCGTATCCTAAACCTCCTTCTCCTCCGGGATTCGGGGGGGAGCTTTGCTGAGCCAGCAGCTGGCCGGGATCCAGCTGTGATTCCCTGGGGAACAGCCCCGGCCTTCCTCCCGCCCTCCTCCTCCTCCTCCTCCTGGCTCGGGGAGGGAGCGCATCCCCTGGGATGCACATCCCGGCTCCCCAAGACTGAAAACCCTAACAGGATTTTGCAGCCCGGGCACGGGAGCCCCCGAAACTGCTCGGGTTAAACCCTGTCACAGACACTCAGCGTCCTCTGAAGGAATTACATCACCTTTTCCAAGGGTTTGAGTGTCGGGAGGGTGGGAAGAAACGGGAGAGGGAGTCTGGGAGCATCCCTCGGTGTCACTGAGACCCCGCAATCCGGGGTGGCCTCTCCCAAACACCGCTGTGTCACCCAAAAATCGGGAATTAACGGGGAAATGGAGGTTTCTCAGCCCTGGATGCAGGGATGGGGCTGATTCCCGCTGCAGGAATGCTCAGGGAGGGATGCTGGAATGCTCAGGGAGGGATGCTGGAAGCCGGCAGGGATGTGGTGGGGGAAGGTTGGGATCCTGCTCCCCAAATTCAAAGACCCTGATCCCAAAGGAGGGAGCTTCCCGCTCCCTGCACGGCCGCACCCAACGCACCCCGGGCAGGAGGGATAAAGATCTGCATCACCCAGACCCCTGGGGTTGCTGCAGATTAATTAATTAATGGAAATGCTAACGATGCTGGGAGGGGAACACCAAGTCCCACAGCTGGATCCTCGCTGTGCCACCTCATTTCCATCATCCCACAGATCCTGGGACCCTCTCCCTGCCCGAATCTCCGCAATCCGCGGCTATTTCCTTCCCAATTTCCTCCCCTGCCTTCGGCAGCGCCGGGTGCTTTTTAAATGATTCATGGCTTAAACCATTTTCCTTTATGAGCTGCTTTTCACACTTGTGAGGAGAATTCAGCCTCCAAGAACCTGGAACGGGCTTTGATGGAATTGTGGGTGGAGATGCAGGGCTTGAAGTAAAAACTCCCCATTTTCAGCTCCACTTGGGCCATTGTGGAGCAGAATACCCAGGGAAAGGAGCAAAGCCGTGGAGATGGGATTACCTGGGAATTAGTGGCCTGGAGGCCATGGCCTTTCTTTGCTCCTGGGGGCCGGAGCAGCCTCCTCATCCAGGCCGGGAATGGTTTTGGGAGTCTCTCGCCTGTCCCATGGCAAATTCCCACCATCATCACGGTGATCCCACCCCGTGGTTGTGGGGTCTGGGTAGGAATTGGCATCCCTTGGGCAGGAATCAGCATCCCTGAGGTCTGGGACGCCAGTGGGGATTTGCAGTGCCAGGCAGCTCAATGTCGTAATTAAAAACGGGGTTAAACTTCCTTAAATCAGCTTGATTAAACAAAATTGCCTTTCTGGGCCAGGCTGCAGGCTCGTGTAGCACTGTCCAGTTATTGGAATAAGCCAGGGCAGGATCCATCCCGATGTTCCTGGATTTATTTATAGCTCAGGCCTGGCAGAAACGGGGCTGGTGCCCTGTGGGCTCCGTCCTCTGGAGAGCACAGGGAGCACTAAGAGGAGGTTGTGCAATTAGCACGACCTCATTTCAGAGGAGCCTTTTAGAGACCTTAATCAATTAGCCTGGGGCAGCACCGAATGGATCCCGGATCCTTCTGGATCTGGATCCCCCTGGATCCCGGTGCCTCAACTGCTGAGGCCGTGGATAAATCCCCAGAGGATTTCAAAATCAGTTTTTATTGATAAGTAAAACCAGCTCCCACGGACTCCCAGCAAGGAGGAAGACTTGCAGACCCGACAAAACACTCGGAAATCCCGCACAAAAATCCACCAGCAGATGGGCAAATCCTGCCCTGGATTTTCAAATTGAGCCAATCAATCCCAAATGAGAGGTTTTCCCTTTGCACCCCTTGCTGGTTCAGCCTGTGGAAGGGATTTAGTGGCTCCAAAGGGAAGCCCAGGCCTGGGAAGCAGCTCAGCCTTGAGGATGAGCATCCGATCCCGGTGCAGCTCCCTGGGATGAGTCTGGGAGCTGCTGAGTCAGCTGCTTTTCAGGCTTCCCCAGCGCAGAGGAGGCACAAATCCATTTCTCAGCAAAATGAAGGCAGAGAGGAGCTGAATAAATAAACTCAGCTTTGATTTGAAGGCGGCTGAGGGCTCCCTGCACTCAGCTGGCCCCGGGGAGCGGTGCTGCGAGGTGTTGGATGCTCCAGGTGTGCCCTGCTGGGATGGAATAATCCCAGTTTATCCCAGTTTCATTCCCAGCCACAACGGAGCTCAAATTCAGCCCCTTGAACCTCATTTGCTGCTTCCTTAAAGAGTGGGAAAGGGTGAAAATGCATTTCCATGGGGCTGGAGAAAGAGGATGGCAACTCCACCCGGGAGTACTGATGTCACTGAGGGTTGTACTGGTGTCACTGGGGCTGTACTGGTGTCACTGGGGGTTGTACTGGTGTCACAGAGGGTTGTACTGGTGTCACTGAGGGTTGTACTGGTGTCACTGGGGCTGTACTGGTGTCACTGGGGGTTGTACTGGTGTCACTGGGGGTTGTACTGGTGTCACAGAGGGTTGTACTGGTGTCACTGGGGGCTGTACTGGTGTCACTGGCGTTGTACTGGTGTCATTGGGGTTGTACTGGTGTCACTGGGGGCTGTACTGGTGTCACTCAGGGTTGTACTGGTGTCACTGGGGCTGTACTGGTGTCACTGGGGGCTGTGTTGGTGTCACTGGGGGCTGTACTGGTGTCACTGGGGGCTGTACTGATGTCACTGAGGGCTGTACTGGTGTCACTGAGGGTTGTACTGGTGTCACTGGGGGCTGTGTTGGTGTCACTGAGGGTTGTACTGGTGTCACTGGGGCTGTACTGGTGTCACTGGGGGCTGTACTGGTGTCACTGGGGCTGTACTGGTGTCACTGGGGTTGTACTGGTGTCACTGGGGCTGTACTGGTGTCACTGGGGGCTGTACTGGTGTCACTGAGGGTTGTACTGGTGTCACTGGGGCTGTACTGGTGTCACTGGGGTTGTACTGGTATCACTGGGGGCTGTACTGGTGTCACTGGGGCTGTACTGGTGTCACTGGGGGCTGTACTGGTGTCACTGGGGTTGTACTGGTGTCACTGGGGCTGTACTGGTGTCATTGGGGTTGTACTGGTGTCACTGGGGGTTGTGCTGGTGTCACTGGGGCTGTACTGGTGTCACTGGGGGCTGTACTGGTGTCACTGGGGCTGTACTGGTGTCACTGGGGCTGTACTGGTGTCACTGATGGTTGTACTGGTGTCACTGGGGCTGTACTGATGTCACTGGGGGCTGTACTGGTGTCACTGGGGGTTGTACTGGTGTCACTGGAGGCTGTACTGGTGTCACTGGGGTTGTACTGGTGTCACTGGGGCTGTACTGGTGTCACTGGGGGCTGTACTGGTGTCACTGGGGCTGTACTGGTGTCACTGGGGCTGTACTGGTGTCACTCAGGGTTGTACTGGTGTCACTCAGGGTTGTACTGGTGTCACTGGGGGCTGTACTGGTGTCACTGGGGTTGTACTGGTGTCACTGGGGGTTGTACTGGTGTCACTGGGGGCTGTACTGGTGTCACTGGGGCTGTACTGGTGTCACTGGGGTTGTACTGGTGTCACTCAGGGTTCTACTGGTGTCACTGGGGGCTGTACTGGTGTCACTGAGGTTGTACTGGTGTCACTGGGGGCTGTACTGGTGTCACTGGGGGCTGTACTGGTGTCACTGGGGGTTATGCTGGTGTCACAGGGACTGTACTGGTGTAACTGGTTGCTGCTGGGGAGGATGTGGAGCTGCAGGAGCTGCTCTGGGATGAAGGGCCACCATCCCTGCGCACAAGCCGGTGGCTTTTGGTGGCAGCAGGTCCAGGGAGCTCCTGTGTCCCATGAGCCCTGCACCCCATGGACTGGGACCTTTCACCCCATCCCCTGGGTCCCTGCACTGCCACATTCCCAGGCTCGGCAGGAACATTCCAGCATTCCCAAGGGTGCCCAGAGGGGCTCAGAACCTGCTGTCCCCACGTCCCCGTGGCGTGGGAGCGAGGTCGGTCCCTGCGTCACAGCCCGGCCGTGGGGTCACCCCACTGATGTCACCACCCCTCTGTTCTCCAGCCCTATTATTCCCCCGTCCCGGTGATAAGAGATGTTAATGAGGGGATGAAATCGGATATTCCCGTGGCCTTCTCCTCCTAATGGAATTCTGCTGGTGCTTAATTTGCTGGATTTAATGGCCCCATTGTTCTCCGGGGCTGGGGCAGCCACGTGAGGCTGTTGGGCCCTGCTCAGACGGGAGGTGCTGCCTGAAGACGAGTGAACCTCGGGGCTCGATAATTGCAGAGCAATTTGAAGACGAGCCCCAAATCCATAACTGATGGGCCCTTCACCCATCCCGCTCCTGGACCTGTTCCCACCTCTGTACCTGCAGAGGGATGGATAAACCCGGATAAAGGTGGCAAATTATCCTCAGGGAGGTGGGTTGGGTGTGGAGTGATGCTCAAACGGGTATCCCGGGGCTGGGATGAGGATGTTGGCTCCTGCTGGGAATGTGCCGATGGAGTTTTGGGTATCCCGGGGCTGGGATGAGGATGTTGGCTCCTGCTGGGAATTTGCCGATGGAGTTTTGGGTATCCCGGGGCTGGGATGAGGATGTTGGCTCCTGCTGGGGGTGTGGTGAGGGATGTAGGCAGGAAACCATTCCCCAATCCCGGCCGGACCCACATCCTGGGGAATGTCCCCACTGTGCTTTGGCTCTGGGTGCCAAAGGGTCGGGGGGATCGGGGAGGGATTCCCCAATCCTGGCACTGCCAGCCGGGGGGATTTTTCCATCCCCGCAGCTCCCAGGGCTGGATCCCTCCCCTGGGATGCGAGCAGGGGGATGGATCACGGCGGGGTCATCACCGAGCGAGGCCAGGCGGATAATTCCCTCCGCTCCCGCTGTCCCAGCAGTTTTCCAAGCGGCCGCCGGGCTGAGGACGCTGCACTGCGCTGCCTGGGGACTGTCCCCGTTTGCTTCATTAGTTTGGATGACAAAGTGTGTCACCGCTGTCCCCCGGCCACGCCGCGGGCCGCGCTGGCAGCGAGAGCAGCGGGATTCAGGGCTTGGGGGACGGGATGGAAGCCCTGGGGACACCGCGGCGAGTGCTGGTGGCGCTGGGGACCGGGGGTGGCTCTGGGGACCGGGGGTGGCGGATCCATCCTCACAACACAGGGAACGCTGGTGGGATGCGGGGATTCTCATTCTCGGATAATTCCCGCATCCATCAGCTCCCCACATCCCCGGCCCCTGCTGCTACTGGGAGCTGCGGTGTCCGTACTGGGAGCACTGGTGTTTTCTGTGCCTCCCCCGCCGCCTGTGATCCCCCCCCCGGCAGCCGAGCCCATTATCTGCTCGAGACAATTAGCAGGAGCATTAATGGAATATATGCAAATGCGCAGTAATTGACCTGTGACTCCGCAGTTCATGATGGAGAAGGATGAGCTCCAGATGGCTTAATGAGAGTAATTTAAGCCCCTTCTTTATATGCTGTGCCGGAGCCTGGCAGGGCCAAGCCGGGGACGGGAGGAGGAGGAGGGGGAGTCCCTGGGGAGCAGGGACAGCCCTGGGGATGTTCCATTTGCTCCCCAAACCACACCGTATCCAGCTCCCACCCAAAGCCCGCGAAGGTGGATTTGTTCTGGATAAGGGAAAGCCGTAAAATCCTGGTCAGGGAGCACGGGAGAGAAGCCAAGAACCCCCCGGGACCACCGGGCTGGGGGCTGCTCTGCCAGCCTGGCCCCCCCTCCCTGCACCTGCACCTCCCCGTCACACCCTGCACACGGAAAACCCAAACCCCTGCTGCTCCGAGGTTACTCAGCCTTTACTCCAGCTCTGAGTAGAGTTGGGGAGGGCTGGTTTGGGTTTTTTTCCAAGCCCTGAACTCCATAAAATTCCCGCGGCAGAGCCGGAGGTATCTGAATAACCACTCTGGGAGACCGAATTAAAATATTGATGTATAATTCATGCCATATGTTCCACCAATATTTTTTATTTAATCAACTGAAGACAGATGGCAGGAACATAGAGGCCATTAAACTAATGGCACTTTGTCTTTCCATTTATTTCCATCTCCTTTCCTAAAATAAGACGAGACCGTGACAGGCAGCACACCCTGGGCACGAGACCATTCCCGGCACTCGGATGTGTCAGCAGGGGCATTTCCCACCTGGGATGTTCCCCAGGAAGGGCTGGAGCAAATCTTCCATAGCTGGGGGAGGGGGTTTGAAGGAGAGAAATCCCGCGAGGGAAATCCAGCCTGGTGGGGCTGGGGTCCCTTCTGTGCCCTTCCCGTGCCAAGATCCACCAGGGATTGTCCTGGTGTTCCTGGGAAAACGCCATCCTGGTGGGAATGGGGATGCTCCTGGCTGGAGGGTAGAGGATGTCATGGCAATCTCCAATCCCTGGGGACATGAGGGACTGGAGAGACACCCAGGGATGAGCTCCTGACCCTGTGGGATGCTGGAATACCCCATGGTATGGGATTTCAGCTGGGATCTGCTGGCGCAGAGATGTTTGGATCTAGGGGTGCAATGTGTTTCGTGCAGAGTGTGCGCGCACAGCTCGTCCTCCGGGGGGTGAAACTGGGTGAAACCGGGAATTTTCCACATCCCGGAGCCATCCTGGAGCACCTCCCGGGCACAACGAGGCAGAGAGGTGCAGGCTCTGGGATTTGGGCTCGGGCCACCAGCAGGGCTCCAGTCACCCACCTGGGAGAGGTGGCACCGCCCCTCTCCGGGGCTGGAAGGCGATGGAGACCGCGGGTGTCCTTCATCCCCCCGGGAGGGACAGGGCCAGCACCCTCCCGTGTGCCGGGACGCTTTCCTGAGTGTGCCTCTCTCCTTGACTTGCAGGTGGAGATTTCCTGCCCTGGGAGTGAGCTGAAAGGGGTTCCCTTTCACAAAGCGTCCCAGGCAGCATTCCAGGCTCCAGGCGCGTCCAGGGACCTTCCATTCTTTGTCTGAAAGGGCAGCGGTGCCGTTCCCACTCGAGCGATGCCTGACGGAGCCGGTGCCGCCGGGAGCGAGGAGCTGCGGCAGCTGATCGGCTTTCAAATCACCTTCAAACCTCGATTTCCTTAACATGATCCCTCCATCAGCGCAGTCCCCGGGGCACAGCCGGGGGGATTTGCCGGCGGGAGAATAAACCGGGGCTGGAGGTGACAGCCAGCGCTGGAACACCCCGGCCACGACGCGGGGACTCAAAATCCACCTTCCCCAGCACTCCAGGACTTCTTAGGGTCGGACAACAGCTTTTCACGACTTTGCCCTGCAGCCCTCACCCCATCTGCTTCCCGGGATTCACCTCCGATCCAGGCGGGATAATCCCCTCCCTGGAGCATCCCCGGAGCAGCTTCCCCGCGGCGCCGGCTGCCGGGGGAGGGATGAAGACGCTATGGCCAAGCTTTTGCTAAAACTCCAGCGGTATTTTCGGCGCAAACCCGTGCGCTTCTTCACGCTGCTGGCTCTGTACCTGGCGGCCGGCAGCTTGGTTTTCCTGCACTCCGGCTTTTCCGGGGAGCCCCGGGTGCCGGGGAGCCCGCGCAGCCCCGCGGCCAACGAGGGGCCGGGGCTGCCCTACCTGGGGGTGATGCAGCTCAGCCGCGGCTTCAAGGCGGCAGCCACGGTGCCGGGGGGGACCCGGCGACACGGCCCCTGGTTCAAAAGCACCTCCAAGGAGCCTTCGGACAGGGGAAAATCCCGGGATAACGGCGGCTCCCGGAGCCGGGCGCTCAGGGGCAGGAGCGGCCGCGAGAAGGAGGAGGACAGAGGTGAGGATGTGCGCCAAGGGAGGGGGTCCCTCCTTTTTGCTTCTCCTGGTTTGGGCAGTGGTCTCTGAGATAGTTTTGGGTTGTCCATCCCTGCCAGGACCACACAACCCCAGGAAAACGGTATTTATTTTATTCATTTATTTATAAACCACGTGCACGCGCTGCTGGAGCACGGAGGTTTTCTTCCCACGTCCCACGGGAATGCTCTGGGGAGCAGCACCCCTCTCTGAAGAACATCAGTCCAGAGGATGTTTCCAGAAGGATTTTCTTCCTCCTTCTTCCCTCCTTCCTCTTCTCCCTCCCCAAGCACCAATAATCTGCTTTTATTTTTCCATCTTTCCCTCTGGTGCATCACCGAGCTCCGGGTCCCCCCCTTGCTGTTACAGGTGATTTTGGGGGTGGCAGCTGGGAGGGTGCTGTGCCTCATCTTCCTCCCACCCTTTGGCTCTGCCAGGGGTCAAATTGAGTTTTCATTCTGTTGGCCTGAATCAACACAAAATCCAGGTTTGTGTGGGTGCTGTGCCGAGGCAGGGGCTGGCTGGGATTCCCATGGAAGTGCAGACAGGGCTGGGCTGTGGCCTCTGGAGCCAGGAGATCCCTGCCTGCCTGGGGTCTTGTCAAACGCCCCCATTATTAATGATCAAGGGTAAAAAAAAATGGAATAGTTCCCACTGATTTATAAAATGCCATCTGTTTATCCTGAAGGCAGCTGGAAGTGCACATTCTGTGGGATTTGGGTGGCTGGACTCCAGCGGGAACACCCAACCCCACGGGAAACTGGGGCTTTCCAAGGGATCCAGGCTTGATCCCCCCAACCTGGGCTGATCCCAGAGCATGGAGGGCTCATCCTCTTCCTCCTCCTCCTCCTCCTCCAGCAGGACGTGGTTGTGTTCATTCCAGGAAAAATGCATGGTCCAGGCATGGAAGCCAAAGGAAAAGTGGTGTTTAGGGGTTTTTATCCTGCTAAAAGGAGCTGAAGGGGTGACCCAGCTCTGAGGGGTCTCTGGGGGTGTTTTGGTGGCCACGTCTCTCCATTAATGCAAATCGACTTCAGTGCAGCCCCAGCAGATGGTCCCTGAGCCCAGGCTGTCTGTCCCCATACAGACCCCAAGCAGTGCCCGTGTCCTGGGCCATATGTCCCGTGCTCTCCAAGATTAACCTGATCCAGCACTGCCAGCAGGGATGGGATGCTGGGCTCGGGATTCCCGGGTTTATCTGATCCCAGGTGCTCTGGGAATGTCGTTTTCCCCTTGGAGCACCTTGGCAGCTCCTGAGCGTGCTGGTGTGGAGGAACTCAGCAGCTGGAGGAATCCCACGTGCCCCGTGTTCCCGGTGTGGCTGGAGGAGCCTCGGGAGCTCCCCCTCTCCTCCCTGCTCCTCTGGAGCACTGGGATATCTGGCAGGAGCAGGCGGATTTAATGGCGCTGGTAATTAAGTGGGGACAGCTTAACGAGGCGGCTGCGGAGGCTCTGCCACGTGAAATCGTTCCAGAGGGAATACTACTCCAAAAATCAGCTCTGGTTTAGAGCGTGATGTGCAGCTCCCTCTTCCTCCTCCTCCTCCTCCTCCCTCTCCCGGCAGTGTCAGGCGAAGGGGTGGGTGGAGAGCAGCCCTGTCTGCCACGGAACGGCCTCATCCCCATGGGAATGCAAATCCCCGTGGGATGGGGCATCTCCTGCCTCCAGCCAAAGAGGATTTTTAGGCAGTGAAGGCAAGGGAAGCAGGAACAGATCCCAACCCTCAGCCACATCCATCTCTGGTGCCTTCCTGGACAAGTCCAGCCGTTCCCACCTGTGACACACAGCCAAGCAGTTCCATGAGGATGGAGGGACCAGCCACCCCAGGCAGACAGCTGGAGCCTGTATCCCTGTATCCCTAGCTCTGGGAAAAATGGGATGCTTGGGGAATTTGATGACTTTGCTCACAGCCACATTTCCAACAGGCTCCAAAATTCCTCCCGGAGAGGTTCCCCCTCTCCCTACAACCTGCCTGTCCCACCCTTCCCCCTCTTAGTGCCTCCCCGTTCTCTTGTGTCCTCGTCTCTCCCTAATTATTCCAGCTGGCTTCCCGATAAGTGGCAGCACACATATGTCAGGAGCATTGGATTGAAGGTAATGCACATCACTCTCCAGCTCCGTGCAAGTGTCTGGAGCCATCCCACACCCGCTGGATCCGGCACGGCTGGAATCCACTGAGCTGCCAGGACCTGCTCAGCCCTGTGGGAATGCCGTGGGGTGTAGCTGGGAGTTATGGCTCCGCTGGTTGAAGTTATCCGGCACATTTCTCTCCGTCTTCCTCCTCTGCCAACCTCCAGGCTGGCTTGGGAAGGCAGCTCCAGCACTGGAGTCTGGGCTGGGATAATTGGGAATGGGAGGGATCTGTGTGTGGGGCAGGCCATGGATGGGGTGAGCTGGGTCAGGGATCCCAAGGAGGTGTGGAAAGCAGGGAGGGGGTGAGAAGTGTTATCCCAGAGCATGGTTTGGAATTGGAGTGGCACAGTGAAGGAAATTCCTCCCTGTGAGGGCGGGGTGCCCAGAGAAACTGCGGCTGAAAGTGTCCAAGGCCGGGTTGGAGAAACCTGGGATAGTGGAAGGTGTCCCTGCCTGGTTTGGAGCCAGAGTTTCCCAAGCAAACAAACAGGGAATGCTGCTGCACATCCCGATTTAGGGAAAAACCAGGAGGGGTGGGATCAGTGACCCCTGTCCTCTCTCCGTCCCCAGCCCGGTACATCGGCTGCTACGAGGACAACACCCGGCAGAGGACCCTGCGCGGGATGTCCTTCTTCGACTACAAGAAGATGACGGTGTTCCGTTGCCAGGACAACTGTGCTGAGCGGTAGGGACGGTGACAGGGGCTCCATGAATCCCATCACACTCCATCAATCCCTGCACAGCTGCTCCATCAATCCTTTCCCACAGTCTCCATGAATCCCTGCACACCGTCCCCATCAATACCCGCACGCCGTCCCCATCAATCATTTCCCACCATTTCCATGAATCCCTGCGCACCCTCTCCATCAATCCTTCCCCCCCAGGATGGGATAATGGGATAGGATAGGGTCTGATATTTTCAGCTGGAAGTGTCCTGCAAGGATCATTAGCCCAGAAATGGATCCCTGGGATCATCAGCAGGAACGCTCCTTCCAATCCCGTGCTGAGATCCCGTCTCCCTCTCGGCAGGGGGTACCTGTACGCGGGGCTGGAATTCGGGGCCGAGTGCTACTGCGGGCACAAGATCCAGGCAGCCAACGCCAGCGAATCCGAGTGCAACATGGAATGCAAGGGAGAGCGGAGCAACACCTGCGGCGGGATCAACCGGCTCTCCGTCTACCGCCTGGAGCTGGCCCAGGAATCCGCCCGGAGGTGTAAGTTGGAGGCGTCCGTGTGGATCCCAGCTCAGCCCTGGAATGGGGGGGACTTCTCTCAGTGCTGGCGGGGTGATCCTGGCATTCCCGAGCCAGGTCATGGCTCCTTGGAGGTTCTTGGAGTGAGTCGGGGATAGTTTTGCTCCTGTGAACATCAGGAATCTCCTTGTAGGGAATGCTGCTGGCTGGGGTTGGGTGGAATGAGGAGCCCCAAGGATTCCTGCTGGAATTCAGGGAATTTTGGGGGGCTTTGGGTGGAGATTTCTTTCCCGATGGCCAAACAGGACCAGCAGGGTCTCCTGTGTGTGCTGCAGGATGAAGGATGTGTGGGAATTCCAGACAGAGCTGAGGGTGCTCCCTCATTAGGCTCCCAATTAGGCAGCTCTATAATTACCCGCATTCCCCACTCACCTTTCCTCATATCTGAGGAACGGGAAAGGGGATGGCAGCAACCAGGAATGCAGCAGGGCTGAGAGTACCATGGACCAAGGATGGGATTCCAGCATCGGGAAAGACCTGACCACACCTGACCCTGCTCTCCATCCCTGCTCCATCCCTGGGATCACCGAGCTGATAAAAACAGCCAGGAAAAAAACATCCCTGACTTTGCTGCTGGGGTTTTGTGGTTTTGCTCTGATTTTGCTCCGTCAGCAGCTGGACAAGCGTCATCCAATGTGGTGGCACCGCTGGAGCCATTGGGAATGCCGTTGGAGTGTTCAGGAATGCCACTGGAGCGTTCGGGAATGCCATGTCACACCGTGTCACACGGAGTGGCAGTAGTGTCATTTTTGGGGTGTCACTGGGACCCCCCTCTCTCTCTCTCATTCCCAGATGGAAGCGCGATATTCCGGGGGTGCTTCCGCCGGCCGGAGAACGTCTCCATCGCCCTGCCTGCCAGCCAGCTCATGCTGAACATGTCCGTGGATAAATGTGTGGATTTCTGCACGGAAAAGGTACCGGGAGAAACTTCGCTTCTTCGTCTTTGTTTCCATCATCATCGTCGGAGTCGCACCGGGAGATCTGAACCCACTTTAGGGATATCAATTTTGTGTATCCAAATGGGATAAATGGATTCGTGTCCCTGCCACGGGAGGGACCGGAGCCAGCAGCAGCCCCGGGAAAGTTTGGGAAGGAGCATCCCAGAATTCTATTTTAGGCTGGAAGGGACATTGAAAGGAGCCACCGTGGGGTCCTGCTCTGGTCCAGGAGTCTCATCCTGGGGCAGGGAGGGGAAAGGTTGGCAGTGAGAACTGAGCAGGGGTGGATGCTGGAATGGGCTGGAAGGATGCTGGAATGGTCTGGAATGATGCTTGAAATAGGCTGGAAAGGGCTGGAAGGAGGCTGGAATGGTCTGGAATGATGATGGAGTTGGAAGGATGAGGGAATAGTCTGGAAAGGTGCTAGAAATAAGGTGTAAAGATGCTGGAATGGGCTGGAAGGATGGTGGAATGGGCTGGAATGACGTTGGAATTGGAAAGATGCTGGAATGGTCTGGAAGGATGCTGGAATAGTCTGGAATGATGCTGGAACTGGAAGGATGCTGGAATAGTCTGGAGTGATGCTGGAATGGTCTGGAATGATGCTGGAATGATCTGGAATGATGATGGAATGGTCTGGAATGATGATGGAATGGTCTGGAATGATGCTGGAATAGTCTGGAATGATGCTGGAACTGGAAGGATGATGGAATAGTCTGGAGTGATGCTGGAATGGTCTGGAATGATGATGGAACGGTCTGGAATGACGCTGGAATGGTCTGGAATGATGCTGGAATGGTCTGGAAGGATGCTGGAATGGTCTGGAATGATGCTGGAATAGTCTGGAGTGATGCTGGAATGGTCTGGAATGATGCTGGAACTGGAAGGATGCTGGAATGGTCTGGAATGATGCTGGAAGGATGTTACAAACCACCCCGCGCTGCCCAGCAAGGGAGAGTGCGAGGGGTGAAGGCTCTGCCGCGGGGTCGGGGTGGTGCCAGCGCCATTCCCTCCGGCCATCCCTGCAGGAATTCCCGCTGGCAGCGCTGGCGGGCACCACGTGCCGCTGCGGCTTTCCCAGCACGCTGTTCCCGCTGCACGAGCGCGAGGACGAGCAGCTCTGCGCCCACAAATGCGCCGCCGAGGAGTTCGAGAGCTGCGGCTCCGCCGAGTTCCTGCTGGTCTACCAGACCCAAGTGCAGGGTGAGCTTTTTCCCAGCCCTTCCCCCAGGAATGCCGGCAGGGAGTGGGAGCATCCCATTAAAAATGAGAGTTTCCTTTCATTCCCTGGGAAATCAGCGCTCCCCTGGTGAGCCGGGGCTGCTGCCAGACTCGGCTGCAGGGAGCAGCAGATTCCGTCTGCCTCTGGCAGGATTCCTCCTTCCCAGGGCTTCTCCCACCTCTCCATGATCCCATGGGTGTCTGCTATCAGACAAGCTCCAGGGAAAAACGTGACCGGGCAGAACATTCCCGAGAGGGCTCTTGTTCTCCGGCAGCAGGAGCAGGGAGCCAGGGAAGCACTGGAAGGGAAAACTGTTCCTGGGAAAGGAAAGGGCTGAAGGGAGCAAGTGAGGACCAAGATTTGGGTGGTTTTGGGTCAGTCTTGTCACGATCCTTTGGTGTTCAGGGCTGTGCTGGAAACGCTGTTCATTGATCCATAAAACAAGCAGGAGCGTTGCTCAGCACAGGAATCCCTGTTAGTCCCTCTTCCCTAAGCACACAGCTGGGAATGACAGAGAACTCTTTGGAAAATATCCTCTTAGGATTTTTTCAGGTGTTTAGGGCTCTTTGAGGTGTCCAGGACCCTTTGGAATGTCCCTCTAAGCCTTAGGCAGGGGCACCTTTCCCTGCCCAGCCACCTCCTCGCCCCTTCCACAGCATTTTCCTGGGAGCAGCAGCGCTTCCTGAGAAATCCCTGTGGGAAAAGCAGCTTTCCATGCCACATTCCCGATGTCTCTCCCTGCAGACAACCGCTGCATGGACAGGAGGTTCCTGCCCAGCCGTGCCAAGCAGTTGGTGGCCCTGGCCAGCTTTCCCGGAGCTGGGAACACCTGGGCCCGGCACCTGATCGAGCTGGCCACCGGCTTCTACACCGGCAGCTACTACTTTGATGGCTCCCTCTACAACAAAGGTGAGGGGAGGGTGCTCCTGGGGTCCCACCCCAGCTGGGGACAGTCCTGGTGACATCCAGGGGCTGCAGGAGGGGCAGGGCAGAGCTGGGTGTCAGCGGTGCTGCTCCATGGGCTGCAGTGTCCTGGTGAGGGAATTCCTCCCTGGGAGGGTGGGGAGCTCCTGGCAGAGGTTTCCCAGAGCAGCTGTGGCTGCTTCATCCCTGGGAGTGTCCAAGGCCAGGCTGGACAGGGCTTGGAGCAGCCTGGGATAGTGGAAGGTGTCCCTTTCCAAGGGGGTTGGAATGAGATGAGCTTTAAGATCCCCTCCAACCTAAAGCACTTTGGGATTCTGGCTCTAATAACCCACCCCATTCCCAGTTCCCCCAGTTTAGATCTGCTCAGTTTTATCTGGAGACCTTGAAGGTTTCTCCTATTGTTCCTTCACTTTTTGTGGCTTTGAGAGGAAATTCTCCGTTCCTCCTCGGCTGTGGTGGAGCTGGGATCCCTATCTGTGCCATGGGGCTGCTGGGGTTTGTACCCCAGGTATTCCCTAAATCCCCATTTCCCCGACACCACAGGCAGCACATTCCTTCCAAATTCCTGCCAAATCCAGCCTTGCAGAGAGGGAGATGCTGAGTGAGGGGGCACTGTCCCAGCCCCCAGGGTGCAGCAGCAGTGGGAAAAGCCTTGGCTGGGTTTTGCTGAGCCACCCGAGCGTGGGTTCCGTGCTCATTCCCTGGCGGAGGGGCCAGGAGGTATCCAGGCAACCGGCAGATTTATCCACCTCCGAGAGCCAATTACAACTCTCTAATTGATGGAAAACAGCTCCTCCCAGCTTATCCCCCACTCCAGGTGCATTCCAGGGCCTGGGATTGGCACTGGCTCAGCCCCATGCTCGGTGCAGGGTCCCCTCTCTGGACCCCCCCATGGCATCACCCCCACCTTGGGCTGATCCTCTGCCCACGGGCACAAGGATTTCCCTTTCTGTGTTTATTGCTGGGAGAGTTTCCACTGTGCTCAGGGAGGTCCAAGCCATAAAATCTGCCCTTGACCCCTCAAAACAGGCCCAGGAGCCGAGTGTGGCCAGGGAGATGTCACCCTGAGGGGCCCCTGCGCCTGCGAGCCACCCACTCATGGATTTTATGAGACTCGTAACATGGGAAAATAAATTATTTCCATCTGGGAGAGGGATGTGAATCCTCCTTCACGCCCCAGCTTCTTTCATCATCCAACAGGATTTTGCAACCTGATATCCCTGTGATGTTCCCTTTCATGGAAACATGGGATCATTTGGGTTGGAAACGCCCTCTGAGATTGAATCCAACTGTTCCCCTGGCGCTGCCAAGGCCACCATGTCCCCACATGCCACATCTGCATGGCTTCTAAATCCCTCCAGGGATGGGGACTCCATCGCTGCCCTGGGCAGCTGTACCAGGGATTGATCACCTTTTGGGTGGAGATATTTTCCCTTAAATCCCATCTAAACCTCCCCAGCACAACCTGAGGCTGCTTCCTTTAATCCTGTCTGGTTTTCCCTGGGAGCAGAGCCTGAGTGCCCCCAGCTGTCTTCTCCTGCCAGGGAATTGTGCAGAGCCAGAAGGTCACCCCTGAGCCTCCTTTTCCCCTGGCTGAGCCCCTTTCCCAGCTCCCCGTCACTCCCATTCATCCCAGCTCTCCCCGGGCAGGATTCAAGGGCGAGCGGGATCACTGGAGAAGCGGGAGGACCATTTGCATCAAGACCCACGAGAGTGGGCAGAAGGAGATCGAGTCCTTCGACTCGGCCATCCTGCTCATCCGCAACCCCTACAAGGCCCTGATGGCCGAGTTCAACCGCAAATACGGGGGACACATCGGCTTCGCCGCCCACGCCCACTGGAAGGGCAAAGGTAGGGCAGGGAATCCGCTGGGAGAGCTCCAGCCCGGCTGCTGGAGCTGGGAATTGGTTGGGAAATCCCAGCAGAGCCGGAGTTGGGTGTCCACAGGGGAATCTTGGGCTGTGGCACCACTCTGGGGCCAGCTCTTGGTGAGAGCTTGGATGGTCCCGTGCTGCCGTGGTGGGTGGGGTGGGACAAGATGGGAAGGGACGGAACAGGACAGCAGGACCACCCTGGTGGGCATCTCCCATCCTCAGAGTGACCACGGTGAGTTCTGGCAGCCCCCAGCCCATCCCTACGGCATCCAGGCGTTATTCCCGTGTGTCCGGCTGCTCCCGAGCCACCGCCTTTCTCATGCACAGGCGTGTGCCCGAGGCTGCTTAATTACAGCCATTTCCAAATTGCCGTTGTGGGATTGACTTCATTGGAAAGAGTTAAAATGTTTAGCTCGATTGAACATCTGCTACCCTTAATTCCGAGTTTATTTAAGGGGAGCTTTGGCTGCTGTGGCTGGGATGTGCTTGGATTTCGTTATCTCCATGTGCTCACAGTGCTGGGGACAGCCCGGCCCTGCTCTCTCCATCCCATAAAATCCATAAAAAAAGTGTGGTGTCCCCCACTTCCTCAACCTTGTGTCCCTGCGCTGGCACTGTCCCCACTGCGCTGGCATAGGAGCCCCTCTTGGTTGGTTTTGTTCTCCATCCATCTGTGGATGGATCCAGGATTGGTATCCCAGCACCACAGGGAGCCTCCTGAGCCTTCCCAATCCCAAACCCCTGCCCAGCCTGTCCCAGGCCTCTGGGGATCCAGACGGGACCATTCCCTCCACATCGTTTGGATGCACTTCAAAGTACATCACCAAATTCTTTCCAGAGGATGTGTGGAGCAATTAGCTGATGGGTTAATTGTCAGGTTAATTACCCATTGCTGGGAAAGATGGAGATTTTCCATTTGCATGTTTGGTGACCCCATTCCCAGCTGGAGAGGCCCCTGGACACGGAGCATGAGGGTCCCATTCCCGTCCTTCCCTGCAGCCGAGCTCTCCACCTTATTTTCTTCTCCCAAGAACTCATTTTGGGGCAAATTTGAGAAAAAAAATTCGCAGGCCCTCTCTGCAGCCTCACCCCCAGTGCTGAGGGGGTGTTTTCCCATCTCCCCCAGCCCATCCCCAGCCCTGCAGAGGCCAAACCCCCGCTTGGTTCTGTGGCATTAATTTTACGACATCCCTGGAGCGGCTCCAAAGCAAAGTTTTATGTGCTGTGATTACACAAGGTGAATTGTCCTGGATCTGTTTAATGGAACACATCCTGTGGTTAACGATTCCTCAGGGAATTAAGCCCAGTCCAGCTGTTAATCAGGCCCTGGTTTTTGCGGGGAGGACACGAGGAAGAGGGAGATGCTTTTAACGCAGCCCATTCTCGTTTCATCACCCCTTTTACCACCTGATTTGAATGGCAGGATCAATTAACCAGAAGCTTAATCGAGAGCTTCCAGCAGGGATGTGAGAGGACACAGAGGACATCCACTCACACCCTCTGCTCCTTTTTTTTCCTTTCTTCCCCCCCAGAGTGGCCCGAATTTGTGGCCAACTACGCTCCGTGGTGGGCAACCCACACGCTGGACTGGCTGCGCTACGGCAAGAAGGTGCTGGTGGTGCACTTTGAGGACCTCAAACGGGACCTGTTTGTGCAGCTGCAGAGGATGGTGGCACTGCTGGGCGTCACGGCCTGCGAGGACAGGCTGCTGTGCGTGGAGGGACAGAAGGACGGCAACTTCAAGCGCTCGGGCCTGAGGAAGCTGGAGTACGACCCCTACACCCCCGAGATGAGGAAGACGATCAGCGGCTACATCCGAACCGTGGACGCGGCGCTGAAGCTCCGCAACCTCTCGGGGGTGCCCGAGGATTATTTCCCCAGATGATGGTGACGGCGGCGGGGGGACCGCGCCCTGCGTGGCCAGGGGTGGCTCTCGGTCCTCCCCGGCTCCTGCCTAATTCCACCCAGTGGGTGGCTCCTCTTTTAACCCTCCGTGTGCTGCTGTAGCTGTTGGTCACTCCCTGCATGAGCCACCACAGGTCCCCAGACACCGCTGAGCTTTTTTTGGCCAACCTGGGGACACGGGTGCCTTCCCTGCCCCGGGGTCCCTGCTCCCGTTCTGGCTGCCCCAGCCCTCCTGGGAAGTGCAGTGGGATGTTTGTGTCCCCTGGGGACGCCGAGCTGCTGAAGCACCCGGAGCTGCCGGAGCTGAGCTCCCTGGGGGTGGGTGTCCCCAAAATCCCAGCCCTGGAAGGATTCCACTTGTCCTTGGATGGAATCTTCAGCCTTCCCGAGGCCGTGGCACCGTGTGGGTTCCTGTGGAGGTGCCTGAGGTTATGGGGTCGGCAAGGCCGTGCTGTGCAATGTCCCCAGACGTGGTGGCTGTGGCCCCTGGAGCCATCCTGTGGCTCCCAGAGAATTCCCTGGAATTCCCCAGCCACAGCACCAGGCAAAGCTGCTGCTCCAGCCCTTGGTGGGGGGCCCATGACCCCCATCAGCAGGGCCACAGGTGGAAGCTCCCCTTCCCTGTGGATGCTGCTCCAGAGGGGGACGTTTTCCCTGGACAGAGGAGCTGTTGGGACCCACGAGCTCATCCAGGCCTCATTTCAGAGCCCACGAGCCAGAACAGCCCCTCAGGAGCATTTCTGGGGGGTCAGGAGCAGTTCTGGGGGACCAGGAGCAGGGTCCACACTGCAACCCCAACCCCTGTGGGGAGCAAACCCTGGGGCTGAGCTTTGGGGTGTCCCAAAGCCAAACCAAAGGATCCCACACACCGGGAATGTGCCGATTCCCGGGCTGGCTTTGTGCACAGCTGCATGTGGTCCCTGGCTGTCCCCTCATCCCACGCCACCCTCCCCATCCTGGCTTTGCCCCAAACGAGCTCCCCAAAGCTCCCAACCCGCAAGACCCCCTTGGATGTAGGTGCAAAAGCCATATATTGTACGCAGCCTTTTCTAGAGTTAGAGATTCACCAGTTGGCTTTTAACTCTTGATCCTGATAGAAATGCAGGCCCAGGTGGAATCCAGAGAGCCTGCTGGGTCTCTGTTCCAAGAGAGAAGAAAACTCCCTGGAGAAAAAAGGAGAATTTCAATAAAAATCTATTTTTCTAAGGTGTGTGCGGAGCAGAGCTGGGCTGGGGGGGGATCCTGCTCCTTGTTTTTTTGAGGGAGGTGGGGGATTGCATTCAGAGGGAGCAGCTGCCCGGTTTTTAACTCTTCCCTTGACAGGTAGCTGGAGGATTTTTGGGATTCGTGGCAGTAGGAATGGAGCTGGGCCTATCCTTTGCTCATGGCAGCCCCGGGGATGTCTGTCAGTCAGAAAAAACCCTCAGGGCCACCCAGCAATTAAAAGAGAGCTTTTGTTGCTGCTCTGCCTCCCGTGTGTTTGTGGGGCCACCTGAGCCCCCCCAGCCATCCCAGACCAGGGAGTGCGGCTCCTCTCCCCTTTAATCCCATTAATTCATTTCTGTATTTAAGCCCATTAAGGGGTATTTAAATCCCATTACTGTCATTTTTGTGCTGACCACGCAACCAAAGCGGCTCCTTTTTGGGAGCTTTAGCACCTGGAGAGTGTCCTTACAGACAGATTTAATGGGATGTGTGGTAGGAAGGGGGAGATTCACTGCAGGATTTATTCCTGCCCTTCCTCAGCACCAGAGCGAGAGCTGGCTGCGATTTATCCCTTATTTCTAATCTGGAATGGGTGAAATTCCTTTTTTTTTATTTATTATTATTTTTTTTTTAGCAGGGATGAAGCCTCACATCAGCCTTGATTTGTTCTGACAGGCCCCGGCCACCAAAGGGACAGCGCTCCCTCCCTCCCCTCGGAAGTAATTAACCCCCCAAAGCCAATTAATGGCCGAGATAAAGCAATTAAGGGATGACATCGCGTGCGGCGCCCGGAGCCTGGGCTGCAGCTTGGGAGGAGGGAGGGGAGGAGACCCCACATCTGCACCTCCACAAACCCCTTCCCACAAAAAAACCCCACCCTGGGAATCTCCCCAGCCTCCAGCAGTATCAATTTACCTCTTCTTTTTTATTTATTTCTCCCTGCTTTTATTGCACCGCAACTGCTTTTTTTTTAAACTTTAATTTACGCTGAAATGGTGCAGTTGGAAGCTATTATGACCGTGTCAGGGCGTGCTGCACATCTGGCTGCACCTCTGGATTATGGGATCCCCCTTCCCCTCATCCCACTGCCGCAGGAGCCAGGAGCTGCTGGCCCCGCAGGCACAGCCCGAGCTGGAGCTTTGTACACCGATTTTTTTATTGATTTATTAAACGCTGGGCTGTGTTTTAACCACGTGGGACTGGCACGCAAGGATAAAATCCCTATTCCCCCTGGAAAAAGGAGCCAACCACCCTTCCCGCATCATTTTCCGGGGGAAAGCTCTTGACATTTAATAGCCTGCTCGGCTGCCTCGGTGGTGCCTGGGGGAGGCAGCACTCAGCCTTTCCATGAGGATTTGAAAAGCTGGGAATCTTTCCGCTTGACTCAGCCTCATCATCCCTGGGTGGGCACAGCTCGCCCTGCCTTGGTCTGGGGCTGGGGGCACCGTGACCCGCCCCGCTCCTCCCTGGATTCTTGCGAGGAAAATCATCTATTTTTGGCGATCTCGCATCCCTGGGAGCGTTTTCCTGCCTCCCGGTCCTGCTGCGGCATTCCTTCCTCCAGGGATGCATGGGTTGCTCAGCTGTTGCCGTGGCAACGGCGTCTGCACCAAAAGCTCCCGCATTTCCCCCAATTCCCGGTGGGGTTTGTGCTCCCTGGACGTTGGGATGTTGGAGGTGATGCCAAGTGTGGCTCTGGTCCTGGATGCCTTCCTGGCAAATGCTCCTTTGGGGTGAATTCAGGGGATTCTGGGCAATGCCCCCAGTGATGCTGGGGGGCTCGGAGAGGAGGAGTTCCCCTTCTTCCCAAATTAAATCCCGTGAAGTTCCAGCTACGTTTAAAAAAAGGGAAATCCCCCCTCCCCAAGCCCAGCAGCAGCACTTCCACAGAAACCCCAGAATGGGGAGATGAGCCATAAATCTGAGAGCAGCCATCTCCCTCCCCGACAAAACCAACAGGTTTATCTATCAGCTTGGTTATTTCCCCTAAAATTTACAGCTGACAGCGTGCCTGAAGACAGAAGGGATAATTTAAACCTGGCTCCAACCTGGCTGTCTCTGAGCAAAGGGAGAGGGGAACACGTTTAGTCCTTTTTTTTTTTTATTTTCCTCAATTTTAGATTTCATTCCAATTTGGAATTAAGGCAGTGATTTATGGCTGAGGGAAAACACGGCTTTATTTTAGGGCCTTGTCAGCCAAGTGAAAAAGAGCTGTCATTAAGGATGGTAACACATTCCACAGGAATGGGGTTTGTTGTATTCCGGAATAATTTCTGCCAGGAAATGAGACCCAGCCTTGGGTTTGGGGTAAATCCAGGGAAGCAGCAGCAGAAGAGGGCAGGTTTGGGATGTGCTGGGTGAGGATCAGTCCTGCCACAGCCCCCAGTGGGTTGCAACGACATCCCAGGGGTCTGGGGGTGCTGAATCCCACAGCAGCACGGGGAACTGGCACAGGGAGAGGTGGGATGGTTGGGAACAGGATTTAGGAGGAATGGACTGAGCATCCCAAGGTTGTGGCCTGGGGATTCTGGGCTGAGGGTGAAAACCACAGGGATGTGGATGGGGGTCCTGGGCTGAAGGTTTGGGGTCCCAGGGTTTGGGATAAGGGTCCTGGGATAGGGGGGTTTGCCCCAGCTCCAAAACCTGCTGTTCTTCACCACAAGCCCTGATCTACCCTAAAATCCCAATGCCCACAACTGCCTTAATTCCAGATTTCATGGGGAAGGTGGTGGCTCTGCATCCTACTCATCCCTTGACTCCGAGGTGCTACATCCAGCTGCATCCCAATTTCACCGATTTCTCCCCAAAAGGGGCGGCAGATCCCAGCACCACCAGTCCTGGAGCTGCAGCTCCTACCCAGCCCTTTCCCTGGATGTTAATTCCAGTTTGTGCACGTTCCCCTGGAGCTGCCCATAGTCATTAACCTCCTGCTGCTGTTAATCAAGAGGACTTTGTTAATTAATAGCTAAGGATGTCTCCAACTGAGCAGCGCAGGGGCAGGATTGGGTCACCAGGACGCATCCAAGGATCCTTGATTTAATATTTTGGAGCTTCCCAACACTCTGGGGGAGTGCAGCCCCCTCCCCTCCATGAACAAAATATCCAGCCCTGTAAAAAACCCAAGGAATGCTGACAGGATGCATCCTCAGCACCCTGGGAGATTCCAGAGCTGCAGCTCCTGCAGTATTTCGGGAATATCCGAGGAATTTGAGTACTGAGCTGCATTTCTTAGCCACTCTGCCAAAAAGGGAAGAAAAACCTGGCTGGGGACGTTGAAATTTTCTGAGGCATGTTTTTTTCCTCCCTGCTTCCATTTTATAGCTATATAAAAATGTGCATTTTTTAATGCTGCCTGGGTGAGCTGTTTGCTGCCTGTCTCAGCAGGGGACACGGGAACAGAAATCACTGATATTCCTTGGGGATGTTAATTCAAAGCTAACCAGGTCCAGCAGGAAAAAAACAGTGGATTCTTCCCTCCTCTTCCCCATCTTCATCCCAAAACCTGCCAGGATGAGGAGAATCAGGAACAAGAGGGGACAGAACAGCAGCACCGGTGTCTGGATGGATGTTGGGGTAGAACACTTGGATCATCCATGGGAGATCTCCCAAAACCCACCCAAGAGGCTCAGATCCCACCTCAGCCATTCAAACCCCTCCACAATTCCAAATTCCACACCAGGGGTTAGGAATACACACTGGGAAAAACCCTGGGATCCTTCCCACTCCACACATCGAGGTGTTTGTCTGGAAAGCAGAGCTTTTATTAAATAAGCAAACAGCTACAAAGACGGATTCAAATATTTGGGAAACTTGGGATTCCCAAGCTGCCATTACAGTGATGATTTAACCCCAGGGTAAGTACCAAGGCACTGCTTTTCATTTTTCTGGAAAGCTGTTTGGAGTAATAACAGATGGGCTTGGAAAAAACAGACACCAGGATTAGTGAGGAGCATCCTGGATCCATCACAAAACATCCCAGCGCCAACCCGAGGGGCAGTGGGATGGCATCCAGTCCTCGAGGCTTCATCCCACTGTTCCCACATCCAGGCCCTCTCCAAACCCTGAGCCCAAAAAGCCCCAGAGGCTGCTGGCTCCAGGTACATCCCATTCCCACTGTTCCCTAAACAGATCCTCTGCAAGTTCTGTGTGTCCCTGTCACCGCCCTGTCTGTCCATCTGTCCCGTCCATCCCATCTGGCCTATCCCACTCCTAATAGGATCCTGGCAACTTTCCAGCAGTATTAATTAAATACTGGGGAAAATGAGCAAGAGGAGCCTCCTCCCACCACCAGAGAGGCTCTGCTGCCTCCTCAGGCACTGCATCTTCCATGGGTATGGATCCAGGGTGGATCCCTGTGGATCAGGGCTGGGAGCAGCCATGGGACGTGGCATGGTGCAGGGATGTGGCAGTGCTCCCTGGGGAAGCGGGTGCATCCCAACCCCAGGAGATACGGAGACAATCCAGGTGCTGAGTGTCCCATCACACGAAGGAGGCGATGTAGATGAAGGAGGAGCAGCGAGGCAGCGCCGGGGCGGAGAGGACGCCGGATAATCCACCTGAAATCCCAAAATCCTGAAATCCTGAAATCCCAAAATCCTGAAATCCAGCTCCCGCTGCAGTGTCCGCTCTGATCCGCGGCGTTCCCATGGCTCGATTACCGCAGCTTTACTCCTACCTGCGGCTGGCACAATGTGCTGCCTGGAAACAGCTCCCTGGCCTTTCCTGGGAGCTGCCTCTCCATTTTAGTTTCCATTTTCTGATTTCCAAGGAAAGCTATAAATAAATATTTCAGCTTTTGGAGGCACCTGGGAGCAGACTCCCAACTGCCAATGTGTCAAAACTCTGCACAAAGCTCCCTGAGGGACCTCCTGAAGTGTCCCCAGGGCCACTGGGGGCTGCCTAATTCCAGCTCCAGGGATTCCTTGCTGTCCTGGGGGTGACACATAAGTGAGGGTGACACCGGGATCGTGGTGAAGGAGCCCTAATGGAGAAGGAGCTCTCAAATTAACTGGGCGTGAAATTGGATCAAGGTGTTGGCTCAGCCCGTCCCTCACTGCAGAGGTTGGCGTGGGGCAGCGGAGTCTCCCACGAGATTCCCGGAGTCTCCCAAGATGGGAGAGAAAAAAATCATCCCATAGAACCGACCGGTCCCACCAGGGAGCAGCTGCCACTCTCCCCTGGATACCCAAGGGGACAGCAGGTCCTCCCCAGGAGCTCATTCCCAGCTCGTGGACCCGTTCCTGGTCCCAAACATCCAACTGCTCTGCAGGATGTACCGTGTGGAATGTGCCCATCAAGAGGAAACATAAAAAGACATCCCAAATCGACCCTTCCCTCTTTTCTCTCCCAGTTTTCCATGCTGGTGCCCCTGTGTGTGAGCCCAATCCCCACACTGGAAGGTGGCCCTGGGTCTGGATCTTAGAAGATATTTGAGACTTCTCAGTTTTTTGAGATGGGATATTCCAGCCCCTCATAAGGACACTTCCCAAAACAGTCACAAACACTTCGTCCTGGTACCAAAATCCCGCAGGAATTTACCATGAGGAGCCACACACAGCCATGGGACAGAGGAGTGTCACCAATTTGGCCGTGGCAGGGATCACCCATGGCACGGGAGATGCCTTCCTGATATCCCGTGACCCACCACGGTGCCTCTGGAGAACACCAGGAAAGCCCTTCCCAGGTCAGGGGAGGGTTGGATGGGAATGCCCCAAAACGTTTCCTTAGTTTGGCACAAGGATTTTTGCAATCCCACGCAAGATCAAGGGTGGTTGTGTCTTCTCCACGCCTTGGGGGTCTCCACCCCCTGCCAGCCCTCAGGCAGCAACACCAGTCAGAAATGGGCTGTAGGACAGTGCTGGACAATGCTTGACCCACACCAGGGCCACCACAGGGGTGGTCACCCTCACAGTGCCAACACCAGGGGACTCTGCCCCTCCTGCAGGCTGGGCTTAGACAACTGTTGTCTCTTTCTCAGTCATGGAGGAGATCTTGGAGAAGCTCCTGTGCACGATGCTGGAGTGTCCTGTCTCCTCACTGAGGGCGTTCACCAGCCTGGAAAGGAGGGTCACCTTGAACTTCTTGAAGTCCTGGCCCATGAAGACGTAGAGCACGGGGTTCATGCAGCTGTTGGAGGCCGCCAGAGCCGTGGTGAGCGGGATGAAGATCTCAAACACGGACCAGGGGACTGCGTTGGGCACCGTCTCCAGCAGGTTCAGCAGGTGGTAGGGACTCCAACAGAGGAAGAAGGTGACAATGATGGTGACGATGATCTTGAAGGGCTTCTTGGACTTGGCCAGGCGGTTCCGGCGCAGGTTGAAGACGATGGCGATGTAGCAGAAGGTGATGATGGTGATGGGGAGGATGTACCCAGCCAGGAACCTGGTGATGTTCACCGTGCGGTGCCTCATCAGCGCCAGCCCTTCGTAGGATTTATTCCTGGACAGGGAGAAGTTGCTGAAACAAATCACGGAGTTGCGGGTCTGCGCCGTGTCCCGGAAGACGAGCGAGGGGCAGCTCATGACGATGCCCAGGGTCCAGATGATCACACAAACCCCGTAGGCCAGGTTGGTGGAGCGGTGGTTCTGGGACCACACCGGGAACACCACGGACACGTAGCGGTCGAAGCTGATGGTGGTGAGCAGCAGGACGCTGGTGTACATGTTGAGGATGAGGAGGAAGGAGTTCAGCTTGCACATGACCGTGCCGAAGATCCAGTGGTAGCTCATGGCCGTGTAGGCGATGTTGATGGGCAGGAAGATGTTGAAGAGGAAGTCGGCCACGGCCAGGTTGAGGAACCAGACGGCATTGACCGACTTCTTCATCTTCAGGGTGATGATGGCGATGACGAGGCCGTTGCCCAGGATGCCCAGTACGCAGGACACGCTGTAGATGATGACGGACAGGATCCTGGTGATGTCCTTGGGGTCGTGGGCCGGGTCTGCCCACACGGTGCCGGCGTCCTCGTAGGTGTAGTCCGGGTAGTCGCTGTAGTTATTGAGGCTGTCCAAGTAATCGGACAGGTTGGGAAGCGCCATTGTCGGTGTGAACGGCAGCCGAGCCGTGCGAGCCCTGGGATCCCTGGGATCTGGGATGCTGGGATCTGCAGCCGGTGATTTTTCCCTGCTGAGCAAACACTTGGTGTTAATCGCAGTGAGGAGAGCAGGAGGGCCAGCGGGAATTGGGAATTGGGGACAGGGAGTGAAGGGATAAACACACGGGAATGGGGGATCCCGTGAGAACCCCACTGGTCCCAAACAAGATGCTCCCGAAGTTCCTCCCCCATTTCCACCCCCATCCATGAGACATCAGGACGTGATTCAGCCCCTCAGCTCCACCAGGATGTGGCTGCAGCCTCATCCTGCACAAAACGTTGATTACCCGCCTACTTCCAGAGGAAAAACCGGGATAATGCTCATTAACAGCTCATCAACAGCTCTGGCCTTCCAATCTGCAACATATTATGATTCCTCTCTTTTTTTTGGTGCTGAATTGGACTGAAGACCCGAAGGGAAGCTCCCCACACACCCCCTGACACCGGGCACCCTCTCACCTCTCTCCTCTCCGTCGGGATGGGGCACAGGTGACACTTCAGTGTCCGGGGGCACAACGGCAGCTCCCTCCACACCGGCCTAAGGCGTGAGCTGTAACATTAAAGCCAGGATCAAAGGAAGGCCACTCACCCCCGGACGTGGGGTTAAGGAGGAAACCCATTCAGGGTGTGGCACTAATTAACCCTGTGCAGCCTCCCTCGGGGGGCTGTGCTGGCCTGGGGACCCTCCTCACCTCCAGTCTGGGGAAGGTGGGGTCCTGCCATGATCCCAGCATCTTTTGGGATAAGCCAGGGCAGAAATCCCATCAAGCAGCATCCTCAGGAGCAGGGAACCAAACAACCAACCACAGGCTAGTAATAATTAAATAATAAATAATTCAAGGTATAAATAAGGTGCACATTATCTGTGTGATCTGTTTTATATCCTGCATTCTCACAGGGTTATTTTCCTGGTTCGATCAGTGTTTAAACACATTAATTGTGGTAAATCAACAGCATCATTTGCCATTGTCAGACTCCAGGCTCCAGAGCCTGGATTGAGGGGGTTCAGCCTCTCCCTGTGTGGGTCAGGGGGGTTAAAACCAAAATCCCCCAAAGGCTGAGCGAGGATCACAGAGCATCCCACCCAGCCGTGTCCTCACAGGAGGGACGTGGGGACGGCCAAGGACCCTCCCTGTTCCCGAGGCATTTCACCCCAAAGGTCCTGAGCGTCACCTTCCCGCCAGCCCTGCTTTGAAATTCCCATGCTGTTTGTGTTGGAAGCTATTGTTTCTCCCTGGGCTTTTCCTGCTGTTCCTTCCTGCCATTGCTGCTGCAGAGTCCCCAGCCGGGGCTGAAATCCCACCCTGTCACCTCCCCCTGGCCCAGCTCCGGGGGACGATAAGCGGCCAGAACAAACGAGGTTTGAGTGCAAAGCTCGGGAATGAGCTGGAGCTGGGAAGAGGTTTTATCCCAGGAAAACCTCGATGGTCGAAGAGATGAATCCAGGTCGATGATCCGGTGGAAGGAACAGAATCAGCAGAACTGACTCTCCCAGCGATGGTAATGTTGATTAATGAGTCGTTGCTCCATGAAACAGGGGTTTCAGGTCATCCCCTTCCCAAAGGCACAGCCCCAGAAAGGTTGGGGACCCCAGAACCCCGTTCCACCCCACCCCATAGCCTCATATCCCATCCCATCCCATCCCATCCCATCCCATCCCATCCCATCCCATCCCATCCCATCCCATCCCAAGAACCCCAGAGCTCCCTGGACTTGCTCCACAACCACAATTTCCACTGTGGTGTCGCCCATGGGGAAAATGAGACACGCCCCACCCCTCACCACCACAGGGTCACTCTGACCCCACATTTGGCCCCTGCTCCAGAGGGACGGGAGAAATTCCCTCTCCTCTTCCCACTGTGTCCACTTCCATGTTTTAAATGTAAAATCCTCCCTTTATTATTATTATTTTTTAGTTGCTGATGACTCTCAGCTCATTCCAAAGCTCATTTTATTGGATTATTTGTCTGAATTCTCTGGTAATTTTGCCCTGCTGGGTTGGGCAGGGAATTGGTCTCTGTTCCCAGTTGGGATGAGGATGGCAGAGAGCAATGGGAACAGCAGGACTGTGGGATTTGGCAGAGGATTGGTTTATTTCCAGGGCTCAGGAGGAGCAATCCCAAACCCCACAGCAGCAGCTGCCAGTCCCACCATGGACGTTCCAGAGGGGCAGGATGGGCACCAGGAAGTGCTGGAAAATCATCCAGCAAACTCCCACCTGCCTCTCCAAAATTCTCCCAAAAAAGGAGAGTCCCAGGAGAAACTGCATGAAACCTCCTCATTTCTCACAGCAAAAAAACTCCAAAAGTCCGCGAGAAAAGGAAAAAAAAAAAAAGAGAAAAAAAGAAGCCACATAATACTAAGAGTGTTTCACTTCTCGTCTCCGGGCTCAAAATTCCCTGCTCGAGCCAAAACCACTGTTCTCCCTTCAATCTATTCATCTTTGTCCTCCTACCTCAACAAAAACGAGCAGAGGATTTACCCAAAATAGCCTTTTCTCCGTCATTCCCGCAGCTGTGTTTGTCTTGGTACCCAGGGAAGGCCGGGTGGGATTCCCGACGGGCGGCTCTCGCACCGGCAGCATCCCGGCGCATACCGGGGGAGGATGAGGTCAGGGATGTTGTTCTTGGGAAGGCAACAGGAAACCGAGAGAACAGCAGAAAATGTTCAAATCCAGCTTTTCTGCGCGAAAAAAAACCCTCTGCCCTGGCCAAGGCAGACGGGCGGGGGACGGATGTGACCGGGGAAAAGCGGCGGGATCCGAGTCCCGGGGACGCGGGGAGGGCAGGGGATGCTCGGCCCGGCGGATCCCAGCGGGCAGGGCGGTGCCAGAGCCCCGCTCCAGGAGTTTTTAGGGATGGGCAGGCTGCCAGCACCGCCTCCTGCCTGCCCGGCGCCCTCCGGCCAGGCTTTTACTGGAGGCAGGTTGAGGAGAACTGATAGAACCTAATCAAATCAAATCAAATTAAATTAAATCAAACCAGCAGAGCAGCTTTTGAGTACATCAGATCCTGCCTGAGCTGTCAAAGTGCATCACGCTTCGAGCCACATCATGAAATGGATCCGGGCTGGGACCTGCCAGGGTCTGGGGAAGCCGGGGGAGCCCTTGCTTTGGCGCTTGTGCCCCCTAGAAAATGCTTGTCCCCGGCACGGGACACCCCGAACAGATCAAAATCCCCTGGGATTGACAGAACAAATCCCCTGGGAACAGCCGGGTCCGTGCCCGCCCTGCTGCCGCCTCCTCCCCGGCAGCTGCTCTGCCTCTCCCTCCTTGGAGCGCTTCCCTCCTTCCATCCCAGCTCCCAGCGCACCCCAAACCCCAACCCGCTTCCTCCGGGCGTGGGAGGCGCGGGCAGCTCCCCCGCAGCTCCGGCACAGCTTCCCGGGAGAGAGGAATTGCCGGCAGATGTCTGGAGCTCAGCTTTGGGAAGGGCTGGAGGTAAAACAGGATCTCCACGCCCCGCTGGATCTGCTGGCACCAGACCCCACCCAGCCCTGCCACAGTCCTGGATGTCCCCGGAGGGCAGGGGTGTCCCTGGGGACATGTGGCAGGTGCTGGTCCCGGTTTCGTGGGGGTTCATGGCTCTGGCTGAGCTTGGGTCTCACCCTGCGGGCCAGATCCCGAGCATCCCTAAGAATTCCATGGCATCTCATGCCCTAGGGAAAGCCCCATCCCAAGCTGGCACCCGAGGCCGCCCCATCGATGCCTCCGGTATTTCCAGCCCAGGGTTACACCGGAGGGATCCAGCTCCCGGCAGTCTCAGGGAGTGAGGCACCAAATGGGGAAGCAGCTCCGGGTACCCAGCTCCAATTGCCCTTTATTTTAGCCGGTGATTGCCATGGCAACAGATCCACAGGGATGACGCCGCTCAGCATCCCACTCCCCACCGGGACACCCGGGATGAAGCCCCATTCCTCGGTGTAAATCGATCACCAGCCCATCAAGAGGGAGTTTAGACCTCCAAACCCTGAGCTCCAGCCTGCCCAAAAGCTCCTGGCCGTGATTCCAGCCCTGCCACCATCCCTGACTCCTCTGTCCCGCTCCCGCAGGCTGGGAAGGGGACGAGGATGTGGGACCCCACGGGAGCAGCAGCAGCAGGCTGGGAATGAGCTCCTGCCAGCGAGGATCCGGGCTGGAAGTTCTCCCAAACCTCCCCCAGCAGCTGGAGACCCCCAGGTCAAAGCGAGGAGGCAGAGCCACAGGGGAAACTGAGGCACAGAGCTCCGAGGGCAGCGGGAAGCTTAATCCCTACCTGCATCCACTCAGACTCATCCCAGTTCTCCATCAGGGATCCGGGACCCCCACACCCGGCATCCCCAGCCTCTCCCTGCATCCCGGCCGAGGCTGTGCACCCCGCCCGTGTGAACGGCGCAGGAAAAAGGGAATTGCTGGAAAAGGCAGCCTTAAAAAAGCTGCAGTGCCCAGGGTGGGACAGAAAAACATGAGTCAGTGTTTATCTGGGCAGAGCTGGCCAGGCTGAGCGGGATGGGTCGGGATGGATCCCATGGATCCTCCTGGCCACAGTGTGGGGTCGCCCCCATGGAGAAAGAGCCCCAATCCTGCCAGAAAACGAGGTTTAACCTCAAAATTTGGGTCATGAAAGGCCCCTCCCAGGGTGAAACTCTGGCAGAGGAACCCAGCCTTCCCTGGCACCAAATGCTGAAAGAGCCACCCCGTTCGTAAAATCTCGGCCTTTTGCTCCACCCGTTGTGCTCTTGGGAAGGTGTGAGGATTAAAGGGGAAAATTTTGGGTGTTTGTACCTACACAGGCAAAGATTTCCTTTAAAAAGGGCAGTTTGTACTTCTGAGCAGCTTAAAATGACTCTGCTTCCAAGATAATAAAAGTTCTTTCATCTCCTCTGCTCTCCTCTTTTCTAATAATCCAAGGTTTTCTCCTGGCACTTCTCAGGCAACCAAAGCACAAAAATAACTCCTTTTTCCAGAGCATCCTCCCTGCTCCATCCCAACAGTCCGGTGATGCTGTCCCTAACCACGGCTTGGGCTTTGGGGACAAAACCTCGGGGGCATCACTCCAGATTTGGGAAAGAAACCCAAGGAAAGAGAACCAGGGCTGCGGGAGGGACGTGACCCCGCAGGGGATGTGGCACGGCTGGGGACAGCAGGCTCAGCCCCCCCCAGAGCGAGGAAGTCACCCCGGATCCGCGGGAGCATCCTCCCAGCTGTGCTCTGCGTCCCCAGCTGAATGCTGATCAGCAGGGCAAAGAAAAGCCACCCTGTTCTCCCTGTCCCCAGCGAGGGGACACTGCCACACTGTCAGGACATCAACCCCCCCCAAATTCACTGCCAGCTCCTCTCCCTTCCGTGCTGTTTTCCCACCCCACAGGCTGCAAACTCCAGCTCCAAAGGAGGTTGGGATTTTAGGGAAAATTAGGGGGTTTGGGGTGAAGACAGCGGGGATCCCAGAGGTCCCAAGCTCATTGTTTAACAACAGGGGAGCAAAAAAACCTCAGCTGGTTGCAAATCTCCAGCAAACCTTTCCTCCCAAATCCCTGTAAAAAATATAAATTAACAAATATATAAAAATCTGGAGGTGTTTACCTGAGCTGGATAAATCCCCAAGGAATTTTCAGCACTTCGAGGCTGGATTAGACATCTGTGCTTCTCCTACAGCCCCGTTAGGGCTGGCATGGGAACGACCCTGAGCTTGTGGCTTTGGCATCCAGCTGGAGCTGACACGGATATTGCCAAGGTTTCTCATCCCGAGGAGACGCACATGGGATGGGGGGATGAGGAAAATAAATGCAGCCCGTGGAATAAACCAGCTGCTGGCCTCAGCAGAGCTGGAAGGGGGAAGCTCTGGGGGAGGATGTTGAATTTGCGGAGTTTAGCCGGACACAGGAGGGGATGTGGCAGAAGTGACGTGCCCCATCCAGCGCCGCTCCTGTGCTGCCCACAGTGGCTTGGGAATCTCTTGGGAACCTTTGGGAAGGGTTTGGGTATCCCTGACTGTGAGCACAGCCAAAGGGTCCCCTCAGGCTCCTCCACCCTGGCTGCTCCCCATTCCTGTTCCCCAGTTCCCCCAGATCCATGCCCTGCTCCTGGGATGCTCCTGGCTTCGCACACACAGGAGAGGGGTGACCCAAAACCATTCCTGCTGCAGGGGAGAAGAGAAGCTGCTCATCAGGTCCTGCCCGTTGCCAGCTGTTCACCCAGCAGTGCCTTCCCAGTGAGGAAATCAGCCTGTCCTGGTTTGCACTGGGACCCCAAAGCGAGGGTCACCAGCCAAGGGTGCCCTGGCCTCGACCCTGTGCTGCTGGAAATCGCCAGTGGTGATCCAGCACGAGCTGAGCCTGGATGGACACAAATCCCTGGACACAAATCCCTGCCCTGAGCCAGGATAGCTCATCCAGAGGGAGATGCAAAACACCCGGAGCAAAAGCTGCACCGCGCTGCGACAGAGCTTCACCTTCCACCAGAGCCCCCCTGCTCTCCGTCATCGAGATCCAGGAGTTTTCCAGCTCTCGGCTCCAGCCACGCACACGGGACAAACCCCAGTTCCCTCAGGGCTGGAAAACACCACCCAAGAGCGGCCAGGGGACAGGGAGTGATGCCAGCAGGGAGTGATGGCAGGTGGGAGGGAGCTGAAGGCCACCATGTCCCATCAGGTGGGGACATTGACCCCGTCCCACGCAGACGAGCTCCGTGAGAGCCGAAAAAGAGGAATTGGAACTCTGTGTCGCAACATCCCAGAGCTGAATCAGGGCTGGAAAAGTGCTGATGTGCCAGCTCGTGGGGCTGCTACGGGGAAAGGAGAAGCCCCAAAAAGCCCTGACGTGTGAAGCGGGCAGGGATGTGCCAATCCCCCTGTAGAACCGGGCAGGAGGCTCCTGACCGGCTCCCCGGTGTCCCTTCCTGACAGGGGCTCGCAGGACCCCCGGGATGGGCTGGGAGCATTCCCATGTGGGATATTCCACACTTGTGGCACCTGTGGAGGTCCCCAGCAGGGTGCAGAGGAGCACCAGGAGAGTGGGAAATGCAGCCCAAAGTTATAAAAACCATGAGAAACACGGAGCCGGCTGGGGAGTGGCACAGGCTGGATCTGCCCCATCGCTCTGCCACTACATCCTGTCCCACCTGCTCCCTCAGTAACACCCCCAGTGCTCCCAGTAACACCCCCCAGTGCTCCCAGTAACACCTCCCAGTGCTCCCAGTAACACCTCCCAGTGACCTTTCCCGATACCTCGTGCGGTGCCAGCGCTGTCCCGCTGCTCCGCGTTGGGCACGATGAGCTCGGGGTGCCCCGGGTGCCAGCGGGATCCCATTCCCAGGCGGATCCCGGCTCTCCGGGACCAGGCACAGGCACGGTGCCGCTCCCCGCCGGTTTTAAGGGAGCGGGGAGGGAGCTGCATCCATCACCAAGGTTTTCTTGGCAGCGAGATGCTCGGCGAGCAACAGCTGGGAGAGGGTGTGACTCCGGGAGCTGGGAACGCTGGCCTGGATCACAACCCAGCGTGAGGAAGCAACAAGCTGCTTCCCAAGGGGCCTCCTTTCCTGTGCCGCCCCCCGGCCCGGAGCACTCCGAGCCACCGAGGGATAACGGAGCACAGAGCGCTCGGCAGGGATGCTGCTCCAGCCGGGAGCACAAGGAGAGGCAGGTGGCTGCCAGCTCCCCTCGCTCTGCTGTCCCCACCCTGGGTCAACCGCTGTCCTCTGCTCCCCACCACCGCCCCCAACTCCTTCCAAGACGTTGAGTCACTTCCCCTCAGGCAAATCTGGCTCCCAAACGCAGCTCCTGCTGCTCAGGGGCTGCTTTTCCCGATGGATTTCATTAGCACCAGGATGCTGCAGCTGCTTCCAGGCAGCCCCCCAGCCCGCAGAGGCTCTGTGGTGGCAGCTCTGTCACCCCCAGCCCCTTTAACACCTGCAGGAAAAGTTCTTTGGGGGCCACAGAGGGGTTGGGAGAGGCTCCAGGGACCCCCAGGTAGGAGGAATGGGAAAGGCTGGGTTCAGGGATGGGGTTCAGGGGGGACGAACAAGAGGTTTTTGGGGCAGCCCCCCAGTTTGGGAGCACTAAGCAGCCCCCACCCACACGGAGCAGGAGGTTTGGATAACCCCAGGCTTGATGTGGCACCGGGAAAATTCCTTCCCTCCCCACGCAGCTCCCGCGCTCCCAAGCCTCAGCCATCCAAGTCCCAGCAGGATAAGAGCCAGTGCAGGGGCTGGGAGCAAAGGCAGCACAAAGAAACACAAGAAAATTCGGCAGTGATGTTCCCTCACCCTCCTCCAGCCCAGAAAAGGAGCAGGATTTGCCCCACTGGGACACCCCAGCACCAGAAACACCTCCCTGGTCTTGCCACCAGTCACTCCAACAATCTCCCCAGCAGAAAGGAAGTTCATCTACCACAGGAGATTAATTAAGGTTAATTAATTACCCTCAGCTGTAAAGACAGGGCAAAACACATCCTGAATCCAGCCAGCAAGGGAGAAAACCAACCACAAACTGATGGGATTTCCTTTTGTGTGTTGGGAGCCAGAAGGTGCCACCGAGAGATGCTCAGCCCAGGCAGCTCCCAGTGGCACCAGCTGGGACCTGCAGGCTCCCCAAAACCACCCCAGGGCCTGGTGGGGCTGGGAATGCTCAGCCATGGATGCTCCTGCACGTGGCCTTGCCAAGGGCTGACCTCGAGCCATCGTGCTGGAGCAGTGACGGAAATCCCGGCAGCTCCGAGGGCTCCAGAGCCAAGACCTGGCACGATCCCGGTGTTCCCAGCAAGGCCGAGCTCTGCAGCCCCGCAGAACCGACCCATCCCTTGGCACTGCCTCCTTCCCCCAGCACCTGCCACACGCCCATGGCCGGGCAGGATGCAGGATCCTGGTCTCACACTGATCCCTGTGTTTAGAAAGATGAGAACACGCTGACTTGGGATGTCATTTCCCATCCCGAGCGTTTGTGGGTTGGGGTTTCCCTCCGGGGCACTTGGCACCGCCTGCTCAGCAAAGCTCTGCTGGCAGCAGCACCTGAGGAAGGACAAATCCCTGCTCCCAGGGCTGGGGATGGAGCAGGATCCGTGCAGGAGCAGCCATCGGGAACAGCAATTCCAGGCGCAGCCTTTGGCAGTTGTCGTGTCCTTGGCAAGCGCCGAGTGCCACCCACACCGAGCAAAGCAATTAAAGCTGGAAATTGATTCGGGCTGATTAAACGCCCTGGAGCAGCTCCCGGCTGAGATGGGATGCAGGGATGGAGCTGGGATGAGAGGATGGAGCTGGGATGAGAGGATGGGGCTGGGATGAGACGATGGGGCTGGGATGAGAGGATGGGGCAGGGATACGGGGATGGGGCAGGGATACGGGGATGGGGCAGGGATGAGAGGATGGGGCTGGGATGAGAGGATGGGGCTGGGATGTGGGAATGGAGCAGGGATGTGCGGCCAGAGACCGGCAGGTCCGACCCCTCCGGCTCTCGCCCTTCTTCCCTCCCACACAGGCGCTGGGAACCCGCCTGACTCATCCCAAAACAGATGTCACAGTCAATGGGGAAGAAATTGGAGGAAGTTTTCCCTCCCCGGGGTAGCTTTCTCCAGCAGCCAGCAGCGCTTTCCCTCGCCCTGGGCAGAGCCGTGGGGATTAACGGGAATGGCTGGAAAAGGAGCTGGGCTCAGCTAAGCAGGAAAGAGGCTCCCACTGCATGTCCCAGCTCCAAATCCTGGGTTTTAGAGCTGGGTTTATGCCCATGGATAACTCTGCCCTGCCTTTCCCACAGGGAGCTCATCCCTGGCTCCTGGCTCCACACCGGCTGTGGTCCCAAGCTCCGGATCCCGTCACTGCCTCCCGATCCAAGTGCAAACTCCCTGCACAAATAAAGAAGCCACAGACAGGATGTTCAGGAGACGGCTCCCGTTCCCTTTTTTCACTGATTTGATACAACCACGGAAAAAAAAAAACAAAACCCAGTCCCAACCTTGTGCAACTCGAGCTTATAAATAACCCCAGAAACACGACAGGGCTGGGACAGGGTGGCCAAACCCTGCTGTGCTCCTAAAGCTGGCACCACATCCCGCTGCAAGTAGGACCGGCTCGGGTAAACACTCGAGTAGGGCTGGCTCGGGTACAGGATCGAGTAGGGCTGGCTCGGGTAAACACTCGAGTAGGGCTGGCTCGGGTAAACACTCGAAAAGGACCGGCTCAGGTAAACACTCGAGTAGGAGAATGGTCCTAGAACGGTCCTAGAGCGGTTCTAGAGCAGAGCTGGAACGCACCTAGAACGCACCTAGAACGGTTCTAGATCAACCTAGAACGGTTCTAGAGCAGTCTAGAACGCACCTAGAACGATTCTAGAACGAACCTAGAACGGTTCTAGATCAACCTAGAACGGTTCTGGAGCAGTCTAGAACGGGTCTAGAGCAGTCTAGAACGCACCTAGAACGGTTCTAGATCAACCTAGAACGGTTCTGGAGCCGTCTAGAACGCACCTAGAACGGTTCTAGAACGAACCTAGAACGGTTCTAGATCAACCTAGAACGGTTCTGGAGCAGTCTAGAACGGTTCTAGAGCAGTCTAGAACGCACCTAGAACGGTTCTAGATCAGCCTAGAACGCACCTAGAACGGTTCTAGAGCAGTCTAGAACGGTTCTAGAGCAACCTAGAACGGTTCTAGAGCAGTCTAGAACGCACCTAGAACGGTTCTAGAGCAGCCTAGAACGGTTCTAGAGCAGCCTAGAACGGTTCTAGAGCAGCCTAGAACGGTTCTAGAGCACTCTAGAACGCACCTAGAACGGTTCTAGAGCAGCCTAGAACGCACCTAGAACGGTTCTAGAGCAGTCTAGAACGGTTCTAGAGCAGCCTAGAACCGGTTCTAGAGCAGTCAGTCTAGAACGGTTCTAGAGCAGCCTAGAACGCACCTAGAACGGTTCTAGAGCAACCTAGAACGGTTCTAGAGCAGCCTAGAACGGTTCTAGAGCAGTCTAGAACGCACCTAGAACGGTTCTAGAGCAGTCTAGAACGGTTCTAGAGCACTCTAGAACGCACCTAGAACGGTTCTAGAGCAGCCTAGAACGGTTCTAGAGCAGCCTAGAACGCACCTAGAACGGTTCTAGAGCAACCTAGAACGGTGCTAGAGCAGTCTAGAACACACCTAGAACGGTTCTAGAGCAGTCTAGAACGGTTCTAGAGCAGTCTAGAACGGTTCTAGAGTAGATCTAGAACGCACCTAGAATGGCTCTGGAACGTCTCCAGAACAGCTCCAGGAACATCTCCAGGAACAGCTCAAGAACAGCTCCAGGACGGCTCCAGGAACATCTCCAGGAACGGCTCCAGAACATCTCCAGGAACGGCTCAAGAACAGCTCCAGAACATCTCAAGAACAGCTCCAGGAACAGCTCAAGAACAGCTCCAGAACGGCTCCAGGAACATCTCCAGGAACGGCTCAAGAACAGCTCCAGAACATCTCAAGAACAGCTCCAGGAACAGCTCCAGGAACAGCTGAAGAACAGCTCCAGAACATCTCCAGGAACGACTCCAGGAACATCTCCAGAACATCTCCAGGAACAGCTCCAGAACATCTCCAGGAACATCTCCAGAACAGCTCCAGGAACAGCTCCAGGAACAGCTCCAGACCATCTCCAGGAACATCTCCAGAACATCTCCAGAACATCTCCAGGAACAGCTCCAGACCATCTCCAGAACATCTCCAGGAACAGCTCCAGAACATCTCCAGGAACAGCTCCAGGAACATCTCCAGAACATCTCCAGGAACAGCTCCAGGAACAGCTCCAGGAACATCTCCAGAACAGCTCCAGGAACAGCTCCAGGAACAGCTCCAGACCATCTCCAGGAACATCTCCAGAACATCTCCAGGAACAGCTCCAGGAACATCTCCAGAACATCTCCAGAACATCTCCAGGAACAGCTCCAGACCATCTCCAGGAACATCTCCAGAACATCTCCAGGAACAGCTCCAGGAACAGCTCCAGGAACATCTCCAGAACATCTCCAGGAACATCTCCAGGAACAGCTCCAGGAACATCTCCAGGAACATCTCCAGGAACATCTCCAGGAACATCTCCAGAACAGCTCCAGGAACAGCTCCAGGAACATCTCCAGGAACAGCTCCAGGAACATCTCCAGGAACAGCTCCAGGAACAACTCCAGGAACAACTCCAGGAACAGCTCCAGCCTGGCCGAGCTCTGGACGGGCCAAGCCTGCCGCTGACAGGGGCACCTGCCCTGGCCAGCGATGGAACCCGGGGAGCTGGGATTTGGCACCAGGCCGGTTCTGCTCCCCCCTCACACCCAGCCCTGGTGGGCAGCCCCTCCTCAGTGTCTGATTTCGCTCCTCGGGATGAGAATTACGGGATAAATCGGGAATGACCCGACTGAGCTGCTGGAGCTGCTTCAGTGGGATGGGAGCAGAACCCACCCAGCCCCTTCTCCTCCCATTTTGGGAACTCTCCTCCCTCACAGCCAGGTGAAATCGATAATTCCTGAAATCCTGGTCCCTCTCCACAACTTCCCAGAGCCCAGCCCGAACCTGATCCAGACAAAGGATGCTCCAAAAATGTGGGAATCTTGGAGAAAGCCTCCAACAGCGGCCCGAGCACTGCTGGGAGTGAGGAAAGGGACTGGGAGAGGAGAAGTGGAAGGGTCTGGGATGGGTCTGGGAGTGCGGGAGAGGACCCTGGAAGGGATGAGGGGTTTTCCATAGGGAATGCAGCTGTGTCTACAATCCTTTGCCTCCAATCCTGTGCCTTTTCCCCCGTTTTCCCACGTGCTTCCCTCAGAGCTCTGCCAGGGGCTGGATCCCAGCGATGCACACCCACGGGGGGCCAGGGGACAATTCCAAGTGCTCGGCTCCCAAACCCCACCCTTGGCAGAGGAGGATTGATGGGAACATTTCCAGGGCACAGCTGGGCCCTGTTCCATGGATTTCCCCATCCGTGGCATCCCCCACCCACTCCCATCCCCACCCCGCAGTGACAGCTGCCCCTGGCAGTGATGGAAGCGCCACGTCGGGAGATTTAGCCATGATTTCCAATTCCTGCTGCAGCTGTCAAAGGCCACTGACAGCTCCTGGAGCAGGGATGAGGAATTGCCAGGCATGGACACTTGGTTCTTGCCTTGGAGCCCCTCAGCAGGTGACAGAGGGGATGGCACCTGCCCAGGGATTTATGAGCAGAGGTGGCACCAAATCCTGGAATGGTTTGGTTTGGGAAAACCTTAAACTCACCCCATTCCACTACCTGCCATGGACACCTTCCACAGACCAGGCTGCTCCAAGGCCTGTCCAACCTGGCCTTGGAATAAGAAATTCCATTAATGAACTGCCTCCAGAGCTCCAGCTTTGGATGCTGAGCATCCCACGGGAAAACGGGAGATGCCAACAGGTTTCAATTCCGTGTGCTGGGATCTGCTGGAGCTGAATTCAGGCTCATCTTTCACCCTGAACTCCTTCAGCATCATCCTAAAATCCTCTGGCTGTGCTTTTCCTGCTCCCAATTCTTCAAGACACCAGCTGGATTTGTCTTAACAACAAGGACTTTATAACAATAGATTCCTCCAAATTCCCAAACGCCCATAAGGAAACCTCCTTTATTTATATTTTTTTTAATTAATAAACCCAGTTCTCCTTGCAATCAACACCTGGGAACTCACCATTCCATGGAGCAGAGCTTTGCAGGGACACGGATTCTTGAAGGTGACTTCAATGGTCCCATCCTGCTTCCCATCACTGGGATGGGCACAGGACTGCCCAGCTCTGGGCTGGGAAGCAGCTCCTTGCGGGAAGGTTCAGCATTCCTGCCAGCTCTGAGCAATCCATGCCTTTTTCGGGGTTTTTTTGGCTGGGGGGATGGCTTTGGTGCAGGTCCCTTAGGCTCTGATTGCCCTGGAATTTGTAAAAATAACAGAAAAATATGTTTTACTCCTGAGCCTTTGCCAGGCTGGGATTATTTCTGGGATGAGGGAGTTGCCCATTGGTGCCAGGGAGATGTGGGGGTCCCCCACAGCATCTTCCTTGGATGGATCTGGATCATTGATCCCAATACCCAGAGCTCAGCCCCGTGCTGGATACAAACCCTTTCCCACACAGGAGCCCAGCCCCAAAATCCAGCTGTTATCTAAGAATTATTTAAATAGATCCAGAAATGTAGGAATCTATCCAGAGGGTGCTGTTGATGGAAGCCAGATCCAGGATTTACCTTGGAAAGCAAAAGCAGCAGAGCCCAAAGGGAGGGAAAGCTGTGCTGTGGAGCCACGGGAACATTCCGTGTCATGTTTTATGGGATTAATGCTCCAGGTCGGATGGAAAGGCTTTAACCTAAGGATTCAATTAAGGTTCCTCACAGCCTGATTTAACCTGGGTGGGATTGGGGGATCCATAAAACTGCACAGCAGGGAGAGGCAGGAGCATCCCTGTCCGTGAGGGATTTGGGGAAAGCTGGGACTGGGACAGGACGGCCGCAAGCAGCCGGATCCCGGCACTCCCAGAACACCAGCACGATAAAATCATGGATTTTTAATTCCAGGGGGAAATAATAACCTCAGTTTTGTTCCCAGGAGCACAGCTCACCCGTGGGTGGGATCCAGGTGGGCACTCCAGGGCCAGGGCTGGCACACAACACATCCCTCAGGAGCAGCTGGAGATCACTGGAGTTTATCCAGGAGTGAGGGATGCACCAGTTCCCAAGCATGCTGGTAACACCGTGGGGATATTCCAGCTCCCAATTCCTGGCTGGAAGGAGCCCAGAATTCCTCTCCTCCAGCCCCACGAGAGAAAACCCAGCTCTGCCTTTACTCTCTGTTCATTTTCCCTCCAAGAGGGGTTGTTATCCTTTGGAAGATCCCAGTCCTGCCTGGACACGTAAAATCTCCATAAATTCCAGAGGTGATTCACTAAAATCTCCATAAATTCCAGAGGTGATTCACAGCTCCCATCTGGGACTGGCACAGTCCCTCACTCCTGCCACTTCTGTCCCTGTTTAAAGCTGTGCCACAATTAATGTTCACTCGCAGAGGCATCTGCCAGGTGGGAAATCTCCAGTTTTCTTGTCAGAGATTAATTTATGATAAATGAATTCCAAGGCAGAGCGGGAAAACCCCTGGCATGGGTGAGGATGGAGCCTCCAGCAGGGATTGGCAGCTCCAGCATTTCCCATTTTCCTCCAGTCCTTGTTTCACATAAGATATGCAACGTTAGTGAATTCCTGACGTTTATTCCCAGAACAGTGCAGAGGGAATCCCTGTTATCCATGGCCTGGAGCAGATGCAGGAAGTCCCCAGCACTGTTCCTGGCTGATGGAGAATGGACCTCCCATCCAGCTGCTACCAGAAGGATCCAGACACTGGGAATACCTTATAAATCAATAGGGATAAATGAGAAATTTTAGCAGGATTCACATAATTCACCCACTCTCCCTGAAGATTTTTGGGGAAAAAACAGGTTGGGAGAAGGGAATTTGGGGTACCCTGGCTGGATGTGGCTTCCCTGGCACATCTGACTGGGGAGAGGATGCCTGAGGAATTAATTCTGTGTGGAAATCACTGGAATGTCAGGAGATCTCTGATTTATCCCCGGCCTTCAAGTGCAGGAATTAATTCTGGCCACGGAATTCTGGCAGAAGCTGCCTTAAAGGAGCTGCAATTCCCAAGGGAAAGCTGAAGCATTTCCCAGGATATCCCACCTGGAATGTGGATGCAGCAGGGTATCCATCACCCTCAGCCTGGCGTCCTCCCAAATCCATGGCAAATCCACGGCACTGCCGGCGAGGAGCTCCAGCAAAACAATTCCCCTGCGGAAAACAGGGAGCTAATGGGATTCAGGGGAAGAGGAATGAGAGGCTGGATGTAAGCAGACCCAATTAGTGGATAGGTCAATTAAGAGAGAGGTGATGGGATATTGGAGATTCCCAAATCCTGGGAGCGGGAGCTCCATGCTCGGAGGGCCCCACGCGCTCATATCCCATCCTCGCTCCTAGAAAATTCCACCATGAAGGATTTAAACGAGTCATTTATCAATTAAATGTGCGCTCTGGCAAATTAAAATCTGTCCTCTTGTTTAATTAATAGGGCAGCTTTATATTCGGACAAATTAGGGAGCCTCTTGATGAGCTAATTTGTTAATTAATGGAAGCCTGGAGGCTCTTCCTTCATTAGATGTTGGCACATCCTTGAATTCAAAGTGCAGCTCCGCCTTCAGGACCCCTGGGCTCAGACTGGGAACAGCCCTGGCAGTGGATTTGCCATGGGAGAGCTCTTGGCATGGCTCCTGGCATTCCCAGGGTTTATGGCAGCAGTGCATTCCCCTTCCCCTTCCCTTTGGGAAAATTTATGTCCCTTGCCAAGGAAAAGCGCGAGGTCCTGCTGCCAAATGGAGCCCAGAGCTGCTCCAGGATGGAAAGAGGGAAAGAAATTGATAAAAAATGGGAAGAAAGCTCCTGGCCCTGTCCAGGGATCTGTGTTGGGTGGGAATCGGCGCTGTGGGTGGAGGGTCAGGAGCTCATCCCGGCAGATCCGAGGATTCCTGGGTGTCTCCAACACCTGGATCACTCCCACAGGGAAAATGAATCCCCCAGGTATATCCAGGCTCATGGATCAGCCCTTTCCCCCATCCCAGACGGCCACAGCCACCCCCAGCAACCCCCTCCCAGTGCTTCCAGTACAAACCAGTACCAGGATGGTGCTGGGGCTGGGTGGGCTCCGTGAGCTGCTCCAAACGATCACGGCAATCCCAGGGCAGGGATCCCAAAAGGAGCGCTGGAGCCATCCCCAGTGAGAGCAGGACCAGTAACACCAGTAAGAGCAGCCTGGTGGGGCACACCCACACTGACCTGGGATAAGATCCTGCTGCAAATCCCCTTCCACGTTAAAAACCGGGAATGTGGATTCCTGAGCTGGCACTAAGGACTGTTCCCCTCCAAACCAGAATCCCATGGAGCAGCTCCCTCGTTTATTTTTAGCCACCAGCGTCTGCTGCATTCACCAGTTATCAAATAAATATGGGAAACCAGGAGAGGCACCCAGAGACTCCCTTATCTCTGTTTTCCATAGACTGGCAGTTCCTGGGATGTGTTTACACTCAGCCTTTAAAAAGCAACCCCAGGTTCACTTTCTACCACAGGAGTTTGCCAAGTTTCCAGCTTTCCCTGGATCTTATCCCACCCAGGCAGGTCCTGGAGAGAGGGCACAGCTTGCTCAGACCCCAGAGATGCAATAAAAAAATCACATTGAAAGGCAAATTCCTGATGGATTTTCCACAAACTTGGCCAAAAAAATAATGCTGGTGTCAAAGCTGCCTTTATTTAGGTGCCTTTTCCAGGAGGACACCGATGGTTTGTGCTCTGGCTCTGAATCCTGGTCCATTCTTCGGGAATGCCAGGCACAGGGAAGTCAGATGATGCTGGGACACCTCTCTAATTCCTGCTGGAATGTGACCCTCAAACACCTTTCCCAAGGCTGATGCATCTCCTATTCCTGCCCTGTGCATCCACAGCCTCCCTGCTGACACAAGGGATGCATTCCCACCCTCTGCCTCTGATTCACAACACATTTGGTGCTCCAATCCTTCGGAGAAATCTCAATTTCAACACCTCCAAGAGTCTCTCTCTTCCCTCCCCACAAGAAAAAGCAGTTCCAGAGCTGGGTCTTTATCCCATTTCAGCAGCAGGTTGTGCTGGAAGTGGAAGAGAGAAGCAGATGCTTTTCCCTCCTGTTTTTTTCCCGATGTGTTTCTCCTTCCACAGCCTAACACACCTAAACAGAGAGGGGGGAAAAACCCCTTGGAATAATATTTACAAGCTGATTAGGCAGAGAATTGATTTGAACATCACTGGGATAGCAGAAAAATGCCAGCTGAGCTGGGAAGACTTGGGCAGGATTTCCATGGAAATTAAAATTGCCACAGGCTGCTGGAGGAAGGAGCTGGAGCCATTCCCTGGGAGCCCCTTCCCACCCCCAGCAGCCTCCTGGAATCATTTCATTTATCTCCAGTTTGTGAGAGGTGAAGGAAAGGGAATCTTCCTTCCCAAGAGGAGAACAGGATTTGAACCCCTCTGCCCTGGGATTGTAGAGAAATCCAAGATATGCTGGAAAGAAACACCAAATCCTTTTGATTCCTCTTCAGCAGCACTGCCTTGCCCAAATCCCAGCCAAAATTCCAGTTCCTATATCCCAACAGATTTCACACTAAGGAAACACAACTTCTCAGCTTTGCTCCTTCCTTTCCAGACCTCAGCCTTGCACTTCCAAGGCTCCCAGGAGCAGGGATGGAGGCACCCCTGGAGCAGATCTCTCTCCTGATTTATCTGTGCCATTATCCCAGCTATCCATCAGCCAGCAGCTCGTGTTTGGAGCACTGCTCCCCCGTCTCTCAGGAATTATGGATCTACCCAGCGTGGGCACAGGGAAATAACTGTTTGTTTGCTGGCTCAGGCCTCTGAAATTGCAGGAGAAAGTGAGATTTCTCTTGCTTGCTTTAGATCCTGGGGTTTCCCCCTCTCTGCTGGGTTTATTTCCAAATTCCCACTGCTCCTGTTCAGCTGCCAAACGCAGACAGGGAACTGCCAGGGGCATTCCTTTAGGGAAGGGACAGAGAGCCTGGCACTGCCCTCTCCCAGTGCTCAGGGAGATTCACACCCAGCTCCTGTTCCAGCTCAGCCTCTTCCTGTCCAAAGCAAAGCCCAGCTGGGGGAATGTAACATTCCAGCTCCAAAGGAACTAAATCCAGCCTTAAAAAGGGAAATATTCCCCAACTCTGAGTTTTTGCAGAGTGCTGGAGGCACCTGATAACCATGGAGTTCCACAAACAGGGGCTGGTCCCTGCTGACAGGGGGAGAGGGGAGGTTTTAATTTGGAGGAATTTCAAAGGATCCATTATATCCAGCAGCACACAGGACAATGAACAGAGCACCCTGGAAAGCTGGGAATGACACAGGCTCTGCCTCCATATTTCCAAGGGGGCTCTCTGAGCTCTGCTGAACAGCACAGGTTTGCAAATCCATTTCTTCCATTTGCAAATCCATTTCTTCCAACTCCTGCCCTGTTCCCGGGTGTACGTGCTGAGGAAAGAGTGGTGCAGAATTCCAAGGCCAGATATCCTCGGTGTCACAAGAGGGGCTTTATGATTCCTAAAGGATCATCCACCTGCTTTGCTTCCCATTTATCACAATCAGCACATGCCAAGAGTCATTTGCATATCCCAGGCTCCGTGAGCCTTTGGAAACTTAGATCCATGGAGAGGCAAAATGTGAGTGGCAGGTGGTTTCTGAGGCCTCTGCTCCAGAGCTCTTGTTTCTCTTCCTGGGATTTAGGAGCACAAATAGCTCTTGAATTTCAGGAATATTCCTGTTTTCAAATCCAGCTCGGGGCGTCCTGGTTGAGCAGAGCCCCTCCCAGGTTGCCCACACTGTCTGAAATGTTGGAATTCAGCCCGGGATCAGGACAGGAGACCTCCAGCAGCTCCCCAGCACCTCTGCCAGGACACAGCTGCGTCCCCAGCATCCCTGCACTGCCGTTGCCATGGTGACCGAGCATCATCCCGTCTCCTGCCACCTTTACGGACAAATGTCCCTCCACAGAGCTGGGCTGTCCCCAGAGCATTCCCAGACGGCCTCTCCTCAGCCTCATCCTGCACCCAGGACATTCCACAGGACATCCTGATCCCCCAGGACAGGGACTGCTGCCCACCAGGAATTTCCTGCTGGTTCCAGCTTGGAGTTGATAATCATGGGAAAAATAAAAAAACAAACCCAGGAGGATCCAGTCATTCCCACACCGAAACAGGTGGGGTTTGAGGTGAAATCCAAGCAGGGAAGAGCTTGAGGCTGTCCAAGAGGATCTTTGAGCATAGAAAATTTAGGGCCACCACTGTCCCCATCGCTGGTGGCACTGGCAGCACCAGAGAATCCACAAGCAGTGCCACCCCCGGGTGTGCCAAGCTGCTTCCGTGCCCTCCCAAATCCCCCTGGGACACCTGCTGAGCTCTGACAGCTGTCAGGACCTAAGCAGGGGGCGAGCTGAGAAGCTTAAAGGAAAAATAGCTCCTTTTGTAATCTGCTCCCACAGCACTCCCACCCTCCTGCCCGTTTTAGCCCTCCTTGTCCTACATCGGAGCCCTGGAGATGGGAGACGGGTGGAATTGGAGCTGTTGGAGCGTTCATCACAGGGGGAGATGCGTGGCTGTGGCAGGAGAAGCGTCCACCCTGATCCCACAGCTCCTCTGGCACCTGGGAAACATCACGGAATCGCGGCATGGTTGGAGTGGGAAGGGACCTTCCAGATGGTCTCATCTGTGCAGGGCATCTTCCCTATCCCAGCTCGCTCCAGCCTGGCCTGAAGGAAACAACACTGATGTATCTGCCTGATCACATCTTCCAAAAGCATGCCAGGGAAGATTATCCCCAGGATCAGCCTCACAGTCACTCTGCTTTGGGAAGCACAAGCTCTGTGCCTCAGCTGCTGCTACACCCAGGATCCCAGGAATCTCTGAGCACGCAGACAAGGGAATTTTATCCCAGCACAAACAGTTCCAGAAGGAAGCCAGGGCCTTACTCAACCTCCAAATATGTTTTCCAGCATCACTGCTTCCAAAGGCAGAAGGTCCTGGAGAGGGAATGCAGCAGGCTGGGGTGTTTCCATGGAGCAGTGAGATGAGTCAGTGCCATCTGCCGGCTGCAGTGACCCGGCCGCTCCCAAATCCATCGGATTCGCCCTCGGGTAGAGAGGAATAAACCCCAGCCTCACGCTAAAGCTTCCAGGATCCTTCTGGAACGCTGCTCCAAATGCAAATTCCTCTAAGGATCCAGATGGGATCCCTTTGGCACAGCCACGTCAAGAACTCCCAGGATGTCCGCGAGTTCAGGCTGCAGCTCCAGCATTCCACAGCTCTTCTCCTTCCCACCTTTGGGATCTCCCTTTGCTGTTCCTGACAGAGCCATAGATAGAAATCCTTGAGCTGGCCCGGATCCATGCTGAGGAAGAGCTGTGGGAATGCCAAGGATCCGCAGTGTCCCGAGGGATAACGTGGCATCGTCGACTTCTACATCAGCTTGGACCATTCCAAGAGGCATCAAAGCTGGGATAAGACACCAAGCATTCCTGGTTGTCCCTCTCTGCTGGAGTAGATTTAATTAGGGAACAGATTCTAAGTGTGTTTCTCACCATTTTTAAAGGGAAAACTCATCCCTGCTCCATAATTATCCCAGAATTAGCTTTAGGTGCCAGATCCCTGGCACTGAGGAAAACACGTTTGTGTAGAAGTTTCCTCTTGGGGGAAAGAGGGATTTGCTCATCTTTTCAGTGCCCATTTTCCCCCAAAGTTCTCTGCAGGCATTCCCAGGCTCTGGCAGCTCCTGCTGGCTGGAGGACAGTTTGGAGCTGCAGGGATGGCCTGGGGCTCCGTGTGCTGCAGAGATCCCAGAGCTGATCCTGTCAGCAATGATGGCTGATCCGAGCTCATCCAGCTGCTTTTGTCAATTACAGAACAAATCAATGAACATCTGAGGCAACAGCAGCTCCGAGACAGCTGATCCTGCTTTTCCTGCTGAAAACAAGCCCGAAAAGGCGGATTGTCTCTGGAAAACTCCATTCACAGAGGAAGCAGGATGGAGTGAGGGCAGCAGGAAGCCAACATGGATTGGGATGCTGGGCACATCTGTGGAGGTCTCCCCTCAGCTTCCTCTGAAATACAGTTCAAATATCCTGAATTCATTTCTGACAAACCAGGTTATTTTTCCCTCCTCGTGATGGTCTGCACCTGGTAGAAAACCACCTTCTCACCTTGCTAGGTACTGATTCTGAGGGCTTTACCTGCAATTCCTTAAAGCATTCTCTTTTCCCTCAACTTTTTTTCAGTCTCTCCCTATTCCTGGCCTCCAGCAGAGGAGAGAGGCACAGGTGTGGAACACCAAGGCCAAAAATAAAGAGTGTTTTTCCAGAAGGACCACGGATAGGCGACGGGAACTCTGTATCAACAGAAGGAGGTGATTTTCCATGGAAATAGCCATAAATTAAATACAATTGAATTAAAATTAAACCCTCTATGAGGGCCTCCGCTCCCATCGCCTAGCAACAGAACGCCATGCCCATATATGGCAACTGTGCCCGCCCACTCCCCAATCTCCATTTTTATTGGCTGCTCTCCTCGTGATTGACGTGAGTGCTCGCCAGTGCTCATCCTCCACGAGCCTCTCCCGCGCCCGGGGCGGAAGCGAGTGCAGGAAGGGGAGGGGAGGAGCGCGAGAGACGCGTCCGCTGCGACAGCCAATGGGAGAGGAGCTGGGGAGCGGCTCAGCCAATGGCAGCGCGCGGGGGCGGGCCCGGGGGCGGGGCTGCGGGAGCCGGCAGCGGGCGGCTCCGGGAGGCGGCAAAGGTGAGGGGGGAGCCGGGGGGACCCCCAGACAGCAGCGGGGGAACAGGGCAGGGGGACGCGGGGAGCCCCGGCCGGGCACCGGCACAAAACCGGAGGGTCTCGGCCAGAGGGGATCTGGGGGGCACCGGGCAGAGAGGAACCGGGGGGACCCGGGGTGCTGGGGGGGATTCCGGCCGGGATTCAGGCTCGAGGAAGGAGCCCTGGGGAGGGAGCGGTGGCTGAAGGAGAAGCGGAGGATGGGGAGGGATTCCAGAGCGGGGCAGGAACCTCTGGGGGGTTCACAAGCCTGGAGGAGGGTGGCGAGGAGACGGGAAGCTCCGTGATCCCCCGGAGCCGGGCAGAGCCTGGTGCCCACGCTGCTCCTGGGCATCCATGGATGTTCCTGGGCATCCATGGCTCCTCCTGCTGCTGCTGCTGCCACAGGAGCGCACAGCAGATCCCAGCCGGTGCTTGGCAGTGGCAGGGAAGGGGATGCCCGGCACAACAACCCCCAATAGCCGTGACAAACCCAGAGCACGTTCACCCAAACCCACTCCTACCCACGGCACGGAGCTCTGGCTAAAGCTGTGCGTTCCCAGGTGGGTGCAGCGGCACAGGAGATGCTCCAGGTGTCCGTGCTGGAAGCAGGATGAATCTGGTGGCGATGGCGACCGATCCCGAGCTCCAGTGGGTGTCCCTGTGGCTCCGTGTCCGGTGGGCGGCCGTGCTCGTGCTGCTCCTCAGCTCCCTGGTGATGCTGCTGCTGCCGCTGGCCGCCGTGGACAACCAGTGCCACGCTGTGCTCAAGGGCCTGTCCTTCCTCAAGAGCAAGCTGGGCTCCTCGGGGATCAGCAGGCTCACAGGACAGAGCACGGAGCTGAGCGTCACCTCCAAGGGGCTGGAGCTGCTGGTGCTGAAGGGAAAAGCCTCCCCAGGTGAGGGGGTCCTGGGTGGGCACAGACGAGTTCCTCGGGTCAGGGAGCTGCTGGGGAGGGTCCAGCAGAGGCCACAGAGATGATTTGGGGTCTGGAGCATCTCTGTGATGGGCAGAGGCTGCGGGAGCTGGGCCTGGTCAGTCAGGAGAAGGAAAAGCTGAGAGGGAATCTCATCAATCCATACAAACATCTCTAAGGGGTGTCAGAGGATGGTGCCAGGCTCTGGTCAGTGGTGCCCAGTGACAAAGAGCAATAAACTAAAACACAAGATCCACCTCAACATAAGGAGGAACTTCTTTCCATGAGGGTGGCAGGGCACTGGGACAGCTGCCCAGGGAGACATTCCAAACCCACCTGGAGGCCTTCCTGCTCCAGGTGACCCTGCCCTGGCAGGGGATTGGAGTGGGTGATTTCCAGAGGGCTCTTCCAACCCCAACACCCACCCAGAGATCTTCACCCCCTTTTCCTGACCGTGTCCTGTACCCCTGATGACAGTGACACTGTACCCTGATGGCAGCCAACTGCAATTAATTGCAATTAACACTGGCTGCAAATGCCCCCGAGGTTAGGCAGGCCCTCACCAGCTCCTTGACTGCATTCCAGGGCCCTGTGCTGGCATCGCTCCGTCTCTCCAAAGTTTTTCCTCGTGTTTTCAGTACTAGTAACTTCTGTGGAGGTAAGTGGAACACAGAGAGGTGCTTTAATGCACAGAAATCTGGGCAACACAGCGTTAATCCCAAAATCCTGGCTGGCACAGAACAGCCTTTCAGGCAAAGTCAGGCTGTGGCCGTGGCCTATATCAGCCAGGACATAAATTTGGAAAACTCTTAAAGGAATTATTGTGATTCCAGCACTGTATCTTTGTTTGCATTAAAGCTCTTACTGCTGGGAAAATGTTGGATAGTTCAGTGGAAAAACAGAAGTGCTGTTGGCAGCCAACATAATAATGTTAACATTACAATTTCACCTAAAAGAATGCCAAGAGAACATGTTTAGAACAGTTTCCTCCCACATGAAGCAGTTTGGTCACCTGTGGCCACCTTGAGCCTGCTGCCCACAGGTCCTGCCTGCCCACACTTCCTGCCAGGAATGGCTCTGCTGCCTCATACTCAGCCTGGAAACATCGCATAAACCTCTGGGATTGTAACCTGGAAAAAGCTGGAACACGAATTCTGTTCCAGTTCTTTGAGACTGGTTTTGTTTAATTTTTGTATCAGTGATCGGTGACAGCCATAGAATATCCCGAGTTGGGAGGGAGGCACAAGCATCATGGAATCCAGATTTCCAGAGGTTTCCAGTAAAACTCACCGCCCTTTATCTGTTATTGTTTCATTCCAGAGGTGAAGTTGGAAGCCAGAGCAGCTCTGAATCAAGCCCTGGAGATGAAGCGCCAAGGGAAGCGGGAGAAGGCCCACAAACTCTTCCTGTACGCCCTCAAAATGGACCCAGATTACGTGGATGCCCTGAACGAGTTTGGGATCTTTTCTGAGGAGGAAAAAGACATCCTCCAGGCTGACTACCTGTACTCCAAAGCTCTGACCATCTCCCCCCACAACGAGAAGGCTCTGAGCAACCGGGGCCGGACGCTGCCCTTGGTGGAGGAGATCGACCAGAGGTATTTCAGCATCATCGACAGCAAGGTCAAGAAGGTGATGGCCATTCCCAAAGGGAATTCCGCCCTGCGGCGGGTGATGGAGGAATCCTACTACCACCACATCTACCACACGGTGGCCATCGAGGGGAACACGCTGACGCTCTCCGAGATCCGGCACATCATCGAGACCAGGTACGCCGTTCCCGGGAAGAGCCTGGCGGAGCAGAACGAGGTGATCGGGATGCACGCGGCCCTCAAGTTCGTCAACACCACGCTGGTGTCGCGCATCGGCTCCGTCACCAGCAGGGACATCCTGGACATCCACCGGCGCGTGCTGGGCTACGCCGACCCCGTGGAGGCCGGGCGGTTCCGCGCCACGCAGGTCTTCGTGGGCCACCACATCCCGCCCCACCCGCAGGACGTGGAGAAGCAGATGGAGGAGTTCGTGCAGTGGATGAACTCGGAGGACGCCATGAGCCTGCACCCCGTGGAGTTCGCGGCGCTGGCGCACTACAAGCTGGTTTACATCCACCCCTTCGTGGACGGCAACGGCCGCACCTCGCGGCTGCTGATGAACCTGATCCTGATGCAGGCGGGGTATCCGCCCATCACCATCCGCAAGGAGCAGCGGGCAGAGTACTACCACGTGCTGGAGGTGGCCAACGAGGGCGACGTGCGGCCCTTCATCCGCTTCATCGCCAAGTGCACCGAGACCACGCTGGACATGCTGCTCATCGCCACCACCGAGTACTCCGTGGGCCTGCCCGAGGCGGGAGGTGCTGCCGGCTGCAAACAAACCATCCCCGTCAAGACTTGAGGGTTTGGGGCAATCTCAGGAGCTGGTGAAGCTGTGGGAAGGCAGAATTCCAAGCTGCTCAGTGTTCCTGCTGGGAAATGACTGGACAGGAGGTGTCGCTTGAGCGTTTCCTTTATTTAAAGTGTCTTACATTTGATTAAATTAATATAATTTATTTATATACGTGATGCCAAAAGGAACTGGGGATGGAGGCTGTGCACTGGAAGGAGGTGGGGAGAGATGTCAGAGGGCTCAAAAAAGATGAACTAAAATTGAATTGCTCCTTCAAATTAAGCTTTGAGGAGCTGCTTCAATCACAGCCCTTCACCCAAGGCAGTCAGCTCTACTGTCTGATCTCAGCAAAGTCTAAACTGAGTTGGTTTCATGTTGCCTCTTCCCTGTAGCTCCAAAACACATTCCTGAAGGAACAGCACTCTCCCAGCTGTGTCCATCAGACACTGTGGTGTCAGTCACACAGGTACTGAGCAGGAAGGAGGCTGAACTCCAGCCCAAAGGCATCTCTCCCCTCCCATTTCTGTGTCTGTGGCACTTTGCATGTTTACTTTCAGCTGCCTTTCCTGGGGTGAGTTTTGTACGAGTGGGAAGTGTTTAGGATTACAGGTGATAGGAGTGGATCAAGAGGAGCAAAACTGACTTACTTGAGGAAGAAGGACTCAGGAAACTCCTCAGCCAACAGGAGCCCTAGGAAAGCACAACTGTCCTTAGACATTTCAGTGGAAGGAGCTTGTCCTCAGAACTGTGGGTAGAAAAGGTCATCAGGCAGAGCCAGGAGACACCAGCTGTGCCAATTTGGGAAGAATTTGTACAGGAAGTTTGCCAAAATCTTCAGTTTCTAAAGCCTAGGTAAGGAAACTTTCACAATTCATCACACTGATAAATGTGTCAAGAATCACTCGAGGCCTCTGTGTGCTGCAGGGGCAAGTGCAGTGCCTGGAGCTGCTGAGCAGTTCAAAGAATCACTTTTCCCCTTTTAAGGTTTTTAAGGTAAAAGTACCCACAGATCTCCCTACCCCCCAAACCTGCCAGGTGTGAAACAGCATCATTGATCCCACCACCTCCAAGCTCACGAAACTTCCATTTAAAATCCCAGTTCAGAGCATTTAACCCTTTGACAAAAGCTGCCAGGCTGTCCCAGGCTTAGTTTCCTTCCCTTTTAACTCACTCTTACCTGACAGGGAGTTTAGGACATGTTTTAGAGAAGCAGAAACCAGGATGAGACTGGGAGTTCTCTGCTGCCAGGGAAAGCAGACAATACAGGAGGAAAGCTGTCCTGTCCTTACAAAGCATGTTATTTTTGTAGTGCAACCCGAGTATAAATAATGCACTTTAGAGCTCTGTGGGGTGGGGGAAAAAAAAATGTTATTTTAGTAACAGATTAATAAACTATTTTAATATGAAAGTCTTGGTTTGGAAGAAGCTGTTCTCAGAGCACACTTGGCTGCAGTGAACTAAGTGGTTGTGGAGGAGGAAAGGCCATGGGAGAGATCCTGGTTCCCTCAGCCACATGGCAGCATGAGCAGAGTCGTCATTTCAAAGTAAAGCCAAGTGAAATCAGCACAGAAAATAGTGTTTATTTGCAGCAGTGTTCGTGTGGTCCAAGTGAACTCAGCACTGGGGTCCCCCCCTCACATCCACCCCCTCGGGCTGGTGACTTCCAGGGTAGTTGACAAGCAGGAACGTTTCTATCCGAGATCACAGCACTGTTGGAAAGTCTGAGGTGATGACTGAAGTGGTTTCAGGATATTCAGAGCAGATGGAACGAGGCTGCTTCTAGGCCTGAGGGACACTGAGCACACCTGAGAGGTGAGGTACAGCACTAACACCCAGCTGCCAGAGGAGAAGTGCAGTTCCAACACCCACATTTAAACAAAAGCAACAGTATTTATAGAAAACCTTTGAGAACTCGAGTTTAATAAACCGAGAAACGTCAGCTTGCACTTCACAGTTGTACAAAACCATACAGAAACCACCTGCAAAAAGACATGAGCTAGCTAGGAAAAACAACCAAAAACCTGGTCCTCAGCAACAGCACGTCCAGCTTCATGGGAAACAAAAATTACCACCCAAGGATCAGCTCCTGACACTTAGAAAGAATCGTCTCAATGTCCTTTACAAATACACCATATAAAAAACAGGTCAACTGGAACAGAACAGGAACTGGATACATATATATGTATATCTGTGTATCTACATATACACACATATGTATAGAAACTCTCCCAATACTAAAAGAGGCCATTGTGGTGAAGTTGGAGCATCTGCTGTTGGGTTCTGCATGGAAGATGACAGTCCCTGCGTGCGTGGGTTTGGGTGGAGAATGGGGCTGTTGGCAGAGAGAATGTCTGCAATCCCAATCTGAGCTGACCAGTGGAGCTTGCTGAGGTCCTCCCATGGCATCTCATTCGTTAATGAAAGAGAAAATCGTTGGAAAGTACTCCAAAAACTCCGTGAGGCATCCGAGCTGTGCAGGAAATGTTTCCCCCCCCTCGTTACCCTCAATATGAGGGATCACATTAACGCCATTTCACCAGAACAAAAGTGTAACTCTTTGCTCTTAGAGGAAAAAACAAAACAAAACAAAAACAAAAAACCCACCACCTGGATTTGTGCCATCCTCCACTGATCCCGAGGAATGCAGCAGTCCAGTATTTACACGGGATTGGGACGGGCGTTCTCTCCTTGCAAAGCTTAAGGACACAACATGGCTTCCAGAAAGGCATTTCACATTGGACCAGACCCGCTGAGTGCACGCTCCCTGATCACTTCTTCAGGAGCATCTTGGCAAAATCAGCATTGGACATCTTTTTAGGCTCTGCAGGGGGCTCAGAGGATGCTGCTGGTGAGTTCTGGACCATCCCATTCTCAGCCTTGGCCACGGGGTTGCTCTGACGATGCAGCGCCCGGGGCATCATGGACAGCTGTGTCCTTCCCTTCCCTCGCCTGGAAGGGGAAAAATTCCCATTAAAACACACTCTTTTAGCTTGGGGGAGCAGCAAAGACTTGTCTGCTATGAGGAATGCACATTTCAATATTATTCCTGTCATTTGTTTTGGGGATAAAGCTTTCCATGGATGTCTTTGAAGCATCCCCTGAGTTCTGGCAGACAAGTGCCCCACAGGACTGAAGCTGTGTTCATCCAATGCAGGAATAATAAAAGATGAAGGAGTAGCCTTAATGCTCACTAGGAATAACGGCTGCTCCTCCAGAGGGAGAGGATGTGGAGGTTATCAGGGATCAGTGCCAACACCAGATCCAAAGGGATGGCCAATGCCTGATCCTCTTGTCACTACAGAGCTGTTTCTGTTGCTAAACAGGAAAAATCTGCTTTTCCTCATCAATCCAACAACCCATTTTTTTATGGTTCAGCACCTTTTAAATGTTCCTTCAGATTCACAGAATCTTACAGTGATTTGGGTTGGAAGAAGCCTTGAAGATGACTCAGTTCCACCCCCTGCCACAGGCAGGGACACCTTCCACTAGCCCAGGTTGCTCCAAAACCTTGTCCAACCTGGCCTTGGACACTTCCAGGGATCCAGGAGCAGCCACAGCTTCTCTGGGCACCCTGTGCTAGGGCCTCACACCCTCAGAGGGAAGGATTTCTTCCCAATATCCCACCTATCCCTGCCCTCTGGCAGTAGGAAGCCATCTCCCCTTCGCCCATACAAAAAAATCCCTCTCCCTCCTTTTTCTAAGCCCCCATATTCCAGCTAAGATTCCTAAAGTTTAACACAGCAAGAAACGCAGCATTTCCTTTCCAGGCAGTGCCAGGCACCCCTCCCTCACCCCCTCCCTCACTCACGCTCCATAACTCTGCCGTGGTTCCAGGGACAGGGAGGCCCAGCCCGGCTCAGGCCGCTCCAGACGCTTCCGGAGCGGGGGGTTGCTGATCATCACCTTGATGACGTGGTCCTTCACTGTCAGCCCGTCCATCTTCAGCACAGCCTGTGAGGCCTGGGCTTCATTCTCATATTCCACATAAGCCAGGCCCTAAATTAAGAAAAGAAAGAGCTGGTATTAGGTTTTAGTGCTTCTGTAACAGCTGATGAGGAATTGGTAAATGCAGGGAACTCAACATGGCTCAGTCCCAATGTTCATCACTCCCAATCAGCATTCTCCTTACAACTTGTGTTTCTTGTCTCTCACTCCTGGTGGATGCCCTCATGTGTGGAAAAAGTATTAAAAAAGGAAAGAACCACCCCAAAAATGTTATTGAAGTAAATTTAATGAAGTACCATGGCAGGCTTGCAGAGAAGGGCATCACCTCTCCCTGCTGTTACTCTTTTAAATAACATTCAAAGCCTTCAGCTGCATTTTCTGGATTACCAATCTCACAGGAGAGGCATAACTTACCCAAAATACATTTATTTGTGGTTTACACACAATCCCAGCTCAAACTACGCTCAGAACAAGACCTGGGGTTCCTAAAAGCACTCATTACAAAGTGTGCACACAACAGGAACTGCACCTGAGGTGGTGCAAAGGGCCAGAAAATTCAATTTAAATCCACATCCACCATTGCCAGGATGTCCCTGTGGACAGGACCCACCACACAAACACAGCCTGGGTGTCAGAGCTTTGGCAGAGCAGCAACTGGTTCAGAATCCCTTATTTAACAAGGAGTCATTTATGGAGGGATGGAAATAATGAGCCCTGTCAGAGAGGGGCCTCATTTCTCACTGGCAAATCCCTTCCTGCAGCAGATGCAAGGAAGAAAAGCCTCAGGAAATCGAGGAAAGGAGGATGGGAATTGGTTGCACCAGGTAAACCCCATTTAACCAGTTATTTAAAAATCAATCCTTTACAGACTTGCCTGTTTTTACTGTACTGAAACCACTGTAGACATTTCCCCCTCCATCCCATTCTTCTTGTGCAATTTAAGAAGTATTTTGGAAAAATTCCTTTTGATTCCTGCACAAAGGCACACTGGGCTGTATAAACCCAAGCTCTTCCACAAGTATTAATACAAAGCCACACTGGCAACTTGATAAACTCAACTTTTTTTGTCTCCAGATTCCATGACAGGCTTCTTTTTGAAGGATTCCTTAAAACCAGAGTGCATTAAGGACACCTACCTTGGGTTTTCCAGCTCTGTTGGTGACCAGTCGAATGTCCTTCACATTCCCATGGGCTTTACACACCTCCTCCAGCTCTTCCTTAGTGCAGGAAAATGGCAAACCAGATATAAAGAGTTTATGTTTCTCCAGGGTAGTGCTGTACCTGAACACCTGGAGGGGGAAAAAAAATAAAGGATGTTGGTTCACAAACCAGCCAGAAATTCCAAGGATTTCAATCCCACACCCCAGAAGTAATTCCTGTTTGTGGGATCCAAAACTGCCTCAAAGCCATGAGTAGTATTTTGGAAGATATTTGCATATAAACAGCAAGGACTTGCAACTAAATGCTGCTAAACCCCTTCCCTAAATGAGGACAGACACTGAGAATCACAGAATATCCTGAGCTGGAAGGGATCCAGAACGATTAGAGCCCAATTCCTATAATAATGTATTTATAATATTGTCTCCTTGCTCAGCTGTCACTATGGGAACATTGAATTTTTCTGTGCAGGAACTCCAGAAATCTCCTGATTACACAGCTGGGCTCTGGTACAGAGCATCCCCAGCCAGGGGAACAAATGCTGACCAAGAATGCTCTTCAGAGGTTGAATCTGGGAAGGTCCCACCATTAAACTGTTCAGATCAGCAGATTTCTGCAAATCTTGAGTAAATTATGTCAATCCTGGTGTCTGGCAAAGTAACAGAAGATGCAAAAAGTCCCAAAAAAGAGAGTTTAAAGAAGCACAACACAAATTGATTTGATTTGAGCACCCTGGACACAACAGATTCCACCAACCCCCTTCCCCAGATCCACTGTCCAACAGGAACCAACAAAACTTTACCTTAAAGTCAGGATTCTTGTTCTTGTCAACACAAGGAGACACAAACATGGGCCTGCCCTCCACAGCCGTGCGATCCAAGGCCAGGGCCTGCCGGGCAGCCTCCTCCTCCCTGAACTGCACATAGCAGTAGCCCCGAAAGGTGCCCTTGTTGTTGAACACTGCTCGGATCTCCACCACCTCCCCACAGCTCCCAAAGAGCTCCCTCAGCTTGGCTTCGGGCTCTGCCATGGTGTAGGAGAGGTTGCTGACAAATACAGTGACTTTATCCTTGCTGCTGTCGTGGAAAACTTTGGGGATGTCCTTGCGGCTGGTGGACGCCTTTTCCTTCGGGACTGCGGGGCCATCTGGCTTTTCACTCCTCCCAAAGAGCCCGGTCTCCACTTCCATGTCCTCTTCAGGGAGCACTCCATCACCCTCTCCCCTGTGCCTCTTGCTGGGCAGCTCTGATTGATTGAATTGAAAGCCTTGTTAGAAAAACCTACCCCATTTCCTTCCCCACTGGAACTCCTCCATCCCCACCATGGAGCTTGGAAATGGCACATGGAAGCACAAATACAGTGACAGGTCGTAAAGACACCAAACAAAAACCTCCCTTGGGTTTTGAAGAACAAATAACAACAGATTATCCCACCAAGACAGCTTTAGAAGAAAGCAATTGGAATATTTGTTCCTTTTTTTCAGCCAGTCACAACTGACAGTTGCTGATTCATCTTCTTTTCTTTGTCTAATGGTTCTTTTTTTTTAAAAAAAATAAATCTAAAAGCTCACAAAACTCCCAGGGGCAACAACCTATTAAAGTCTTCTGTTCCCACCTCCAAGAAGCTGCTACAATTCTGAATAACCCAATTTAGACACAAGGCTCAGCATCACAGGATGAGTCAGAAAAATTACTTTAAAGGAAAATTAAGCAAGAAAAAAAGAATAAAAAAAAAATCACAATATCCCTCCAAAATAAGAAACCCCAAGAAAACTCTGGAAGTTCATATAAACCTGTTTTTCTGTTGGTATAAAACCTTTTTTTTTTTTTTTTGCCTTTCACACTGAAGACTTCCCAGGAGAAAGCAGTCCTGGAAAGACAGCAGTGCTGGCAATTCCTCAGCTCCTTCCACCACAAGACAACCAATAACCCCATTGCCAAAGCTCTGCAGTTTGAATTTAACTTTATTTTTACCTTCTTCTTGTCCCCATTCCCCCTCGTCATCCTCGTCTGCTTTGCGCTTGTCTCCAGTCCTGGGCTTTTTGGCTTTTTTGGAAGCTTTCTTCTCTGCCCTCGCCTGCTTCCTCTGCTCAGCTCTCTCCTCCTCCTGCTTTGCCAGAGCAGCTTCTTTCTCAGCAGCCTAAAACAGAGATTTATTTCTTTTTTTCTCCACTGGCTGCAGATTGCAGAGCATTTTCCAGAGGTTTTGTTTCCTAAGCCCAGCACTAACGAGGACATCATTTAAAGCACATTCCCAATTCTTTGCTCTCACAGCTTTCCTGGAGGGCACATCACTCTTGTGGCCATCCAAGGGGCAAAAGAAAAAAGATAAAAAGCAGCAAGAGGCTGTTAATCATAGTTTTAAAGTAAAAATCAATAGTTCCAGTGCTTGAAGGCATTTCAGGTTTATCTGGGGGGAAGCCAAATTAAAAATGTGACATTCAGAGAAGCATGGGTTTAATTTAGGTGTATAAAAAGCTTTGGTAGCTCACAAAAAGTTCTGACCTTTGCTCTTTGTTCATTCACTCGAGCCAATCTGTTCTCAGTTTTCTGAACAGCTGCATCCCAGTCTTCCAGTGTTCCTAAAAGACAAAATTATTTTAATTTTTAAAAACCTTTGATTTAGCTTTCTTATAATTCAAAGATATAATTCTGGAAATATAAGAGTCACTGAGTTCATGGCACTCGCTGTTCATATTAAACATTACACATGAAAATTCTAATTATAACAACTGGCCTGCAAGGTAAAAAAAAAAAAAAAACAAACAAAAAAAAATCAAGAACCAAGCAGAGCAGAAACCTCTCATTAATAATGCAAGACTCCAAAAAGGCATGGAAAAATCCAGTGATTTCAGAGAAGCAAGGAAGAAAAGAGCTGTCTGTGGATTTGACAGCAGTGAAAAGGAAGTGAGACTTCAGTGGAGCACAAAACATGGGATCAAAAACCTGCGTGGCACCTCTGCCTAACCAGGCTAAGAGGTGCATTAACTAATTACCTTCTGCCAGTCATTTAGTTACCTTCTGTTAATTAATTACCTCCTGCCTGTCTCTCAGTGACCTTTTGTCACTTTAGTCACCCCCTGCCAGTGCCCAGGTACCTTCTATCCTCTCGAGGGTGAGCAGCACCTCGCAGACGTGCTCAGGGTAGTCGCTGGTGCACTGCACCGCTCGGTGCAGGGCCTTCCTGCAGTGCTGGGTGTCCCCGTGGGCCCTGCAGGAGGGGACAGGACACTCAGGGGACAAACCACACACAATTCCAGCCCTGCAAACGTTCCCCCTCCTTCCCCAGCTGCTGCAATGCTTCTGGAAGCCACAGGTGTTTTGTAAACCCAAATGAAACACACTTGCTTTAAACTGTTTTTAGCCACAGATGAGGAAACTAAAAAGTGAATTAACCAAGCTCCTACCTCTCCAGGTTGTAATATTCCAGCCACATGTTGGCGTATTTGGCATTTCCTTTAGTCATGATGTTGTCCCAGAGCTCTCTGGCTTTCTGCATGTTGTTACACAAGCGGGCCTGCAATGGAGCATCCACAATATCCTTCAGGATCATTTGTTCAGCATCATTAACCCCAAATTAAAAAAAACCCCACAGATACTGCAGACAGACCCAGGGAGATACATCTGAGCCTTATGGTGATCAAAATAAACACCTGACACGATCCTACTACTGAATAACCCTTCCTTGCCCCCCTCTCCCATTAGTCTTTGTTCTGGTTCCCACATCCATTTGATTTTGGTCATCATAAAAGAAATTAGAGAGTTGTTTTTGAATTTTTCCATTTGTTGTTGATGAATGTACTTAATAACTTCTCAGACTTGCTTTGTGTTAAGAAAAGAGAGCAGAGGGAGAAGGGAAATGGCTAGGGAAAGGACTGCATTCCATGGCTGGAATGTTAAAACATTTTGTTTTAAACCCATTTTTATCAGGTTCAGCAACTTAAATACAGCAGAAAGAAACATCACCTCAACTCTTGCCCAGTTCTGCATGATGGTACAGGATGGATCTCCACTTTCACTGAACCCTAGGAAGAAAAATAAGGACTGTTTGTTGCACTTGGCTCTTGGAAACAAAATGTTTATTAAACAAGTCCCACATGGAGATGAAATCTTTATCTGCAGCTTTCTGAAACATTCAAGATTCTTGAAGACAAACATTGTGTGGAGAACTGGTCTTATGAAAATAATTTTGAAGAGGAGAAAACAACACTTGGGGATGATTTCACTTACTTTCCTCTACTTCTTGTTTCAAGTACTCCACAGCTCGTGCAAATGCAGAGCGCAGCTCCTCCAGCTCCTTACTAGAGTCTGCAGGGAAAAAAGAGAAATATTTTAATTATTATTAAAATAATAATTTAGTTTTCATTTCCCACCCAATTAAACTTCCTCCTTAATACCCACAAATATTTTATTGGGTAGGAGAGGGGAGATGAAATTTATCGCTTCTTGTTGTTGTTATTATTGCTTGAATTTATGATTTTATTATTAGTAAAACTTACTACATGAATAATATCAAAAACAGGTTTATGATTTTATTATTAATAAAATTTACTACATGAATCATAAAAAAAATCAGGTATCAAAAATATAAGGCAGGGCATTTTTGTAATAGCAAACCAACCAAATTCCTATTTTTTATAGACATTAACTGGCCAGAAAATAATTTTTGTGAAAGACAAAAATGCTGTTAATTTTCTTTAAAAAAGTAATTTCCCAGAAGTACAAAGAAAATAGTTCAGATATTTATTCTGTATTTATCATACAGACCTTGTGTAAAATCCACCCTTCTCCTCAGGTAATCCAGGTAGGCCTGCCAAATCTCTACATAGTCTGTTGCTTGAATAAAACCTGCATTCAGAGCTTTTTCAAACATTTCTGAAAGAAAAATGGGGGAAAAAAAACAGTTACTTTCCATATACTGTCAAAATTAACAAGTTGCAGTGACAGCACAAAGAAATACCAACACAAACATCACTGGTTTCTAGGAAGACAGGAAAAGAAATCCTAAACAATCAATGGGTTTAGGAATTGAAAAGGAATTGAATTCAGGATGTTCATTCCAAGCTGCTCATTGCTTGCTCAGGGTGAAGCTGCTCAACCAAAGCAGCTTTGCCCACGAGAACAGATCCTGCAAGTCCCTTTTGTCCCAGGCTGTTCAGAGAGCTGCTCTGAACTGCATTTGCTGCTTCTTTCCTCACCAGAAATGATGCTGTGCTCAACCCTGTGCCTCTCCATGGCCAGCAGGTACCTAATCCACAGCCCAACAGTCCAGGGGCAGTTCCTGACAGCGCGGTCGTGAGCGGATAAAACCAATTCCTTCACCTTCAGCTGCCTGTCCTGAAAGAATCACACAGGAAAAGTGAAGCTCCTGTCAGCCACAGAGACCACCCAACCCAAACCCCAGCTCATAAAGAACCAACACCTAAAAACCAATACTTTAATTTCATGTTTAAAAAGCTCAGATAGATATTTTAAATTCGGTATTCCTAAAAATCCAGTGAACACCTTCCAGTGAGGAATAATGCACTACCAGGCCAGTGAGGTGTTTTTTGCTGAAGAAATAAATATAATAAAGGCACTGAGTGAATTCCCAGCTGTTCCGAGAATGTCAAGGATACAAAGAGGGAGCACACTCAGCCTGATTTGTGGAGGTGTTGTTCCACCTGCAACCTGCTGTGTCCAGCTGGGAAGAGAAAGAGAGGATGGAAAAACTGAGCCTGGATAAGCTCCTGCAGGGAGTCACCCTGATCCCTTAATCCAGCCACCTTCTGTCCTGCCTCTGCATCAGCTTCAAACTGCACTAACAAACCCCCCTGGAAACGGGGACTGAACATCTGGGTTTGCTTCAGTGCCCACCCCCTGTAATTCTGCAGAGAAAACACAGCTAGAGCACAGAAAAGTGAGAAATGCTCACAGGAGCAATAAACACATCCCTGGAAACAGGAGGAAACCAAAAGTGAGGTGAAAATCAGTTTCTGGAAGATTTACAGACTAAAGGACAGGACTGAGGTAGAACTTACAGGCTGTTGATCAGCAACTGAGATTAAAAAGAAACAAACAAAAGTAAAGGCAGGAAAATAAATCTGAAAATATTCATAGGTTAATTTCCTTACCAAATACTGGTTGTAGCGTGCCCAGAGGTCTGGGACAAGGCAATTCTCAGCCAAAGCTCTCTCATATATCAACTGAATCCGAGCTGGGTCACCTGCTTTCATTTCAAAATCAATGTAAGCTTGGTATTCTGCCAGCTTTGGGGTTTCAGCACCCAGCTGGAAAACAACCAGGGAGACAAACATCAAACTCTTCAACAAAGCAAGACTCCAACAGTTCAGCTGTTCCTCAGAGCAGCTCTTGTGATTTCACACAAGAGATTTGTCTCTGTATCAGCAGCTGTTGATTTTCATACACCTCTGAATGAGCCTGCAATCAGTCAGACCCTGGGTTTACTCCCCTTAACCCAATGCTGGAAAATACACTCCATAATTTCCAGGATTCCCAGGATATAACTGTCAGTATTCCCACTGCTGACAAAGCCCCCCAGCTGGGAACTAGAAAAATCATAAATTTGGAAAAAAAACTAAATCACCCCAAAGCAATTCCTTCTTAGTTTTGAAGGAAGGTCCAAGTGCCAGCATTACCAGTGCCTCCTCGTAGGGTTTACACTTCTCCAGCTGCTGTAGAGCCTTTTTGTAGTTCTTTATTGTTGTTTCTGGAATGGGCTCTTCTGACCACTCCTCATATTCAGCATAGGAAGCTTCCATGTCTATTAAAAGATGAACTCCCATCATTAATGCACCCATGAAAGTAAAAATTCAGATTTCAACCTAGGTTTGGTTCTAAGACAAATTCCTATTTTTATTTATATCGTATTTGTAGTTTATTTAGAATGAATATTTAAATTTTTATCCTCTTTTGGTCCTTACTGTCACACTGCTGCATTCTTAAAGGATTCAGACATTTCATCTCACACAATGTCCTATAACAAACCCGGGGCAAGCTGTGTTAAAGCCTCTCATTTGGAATTAGAAAACCAAAGTGGCAAAATATTCCCCAAGGCTTCAGAGAAAAGAGAACCCAAATTCCTTTCAGATGGAAATTAAGTCAAAAGAACTGTGCTTAACTTTCTCCCAGGAGCAAGAAAAGGGACTCAAGGAGCTCAAAGCAGGAACTAGAGGAGGCAGAATTCCAACAATCCAGCTGCCAGATACTCCCTACCAAGGGTTTTACGCAGCAATCACAGCTGAACTCCTCATTTTTAAGTCATGCTTTGTGCTCCTCACTTGCACTTAGAACATCCTCGAATTCTCAACCAGGCGACCCAAGTTCCAATAACTCAGAACATTCCTGATCCAAAGGGATCTGTGCTCATCCAAGAGAGCACAGGACCTCCAGGTGCACTTGGTGTGGCTGTGCCAGGAGAATCCTGATGTCTGGAGCATCACCCAGCTGCTCCAGGCCCTCTGTCCCAGCATTCCAGCCCTTACCCAGCAATGGGATCCCCAGCTGGCGCCGGAAGAGCGTGTGGATCTTCTCGAGCTGGCTACACAGCACCTGCTGCTGCTCCGGGGATGGAATGCTGCCAGGGGCTGGCTGCAAGCAAAAAAAAAAAAACCAGGGAAATTCAATCTATTCCCTCCAGCTGATGGACATGAGAGGGAATTGTTTATGAGCTGAGATCCAAGTGAATACATGATCCTTGAAGGGCACACAGGGCCAGCTTGCATTTCAGCTGCTGCCGGGAAAGCTAAAACTTGGGAATTGCTCTCCTTGGGAGGTGGATGAATGGGAAAAGCATTCCTGACTGAAAGCTGACACAAGCACAGGGAAATGATCACCTGAGAACAAGGAAGCAGCAGGTGACTGTGCCATTTCACAACCCCACCTGGCTGCCAAAGAGGGTTTCAGTAAATCCCTGGGGTGTGGGGAGAGGATCTGAAACTTCCAGCCTTAATTGTGTTTGGGAATGAAAGAACATCCTCCCGCTACTCCTTTGTTAGGGGCTGAAAAGGACCTTTGAAGATCAAATAATTCCCGCTGCCACCATGAGCAGGGGCATCTTTCAACTTCCATCTCTTATGTAGCAAATTATCAGAAATAAGGAAGTATTCCCATTCTGGCCATCTTGGAAAGGTCACTTTTGCAGATATCAAGCTGTACATTCCAGGGATAAAATACTCCCATCCACAAATTGTGGAATAATGAATGAGTTAAAAGCTGAACAGTCCAGAAATTTAAACTTGACTGACTCGGTGCAGAAACAGCCACAGAACATTGTTTAATAACGGAACATTTCAATCTAAAGCTGTTCTTGGCACCTCAGTCAGCAGCAGAGCCAAACTTTGCTCCTGGATTTGAGATGATTTTAGGATTTTACCAAAACACAAATCCATTACTTCACCAGCCAAATCCACAGAATGGTTTTCCTGAAGCACAGGGCTGGTTTTTACAGCTGGGAAGAAACAACTGAGACATGACAGGGAGGAGACAGCTCCAGATGACTCCAGGAGCTGCACCACTGCTTTTTTGGGATGGGACCCCAGGGGAACAGGCTCACCTGTGCTGTTTCCAGGATGGCATTCTCAAATTCCCTGTAGGCTTCCCACAGGGCTGTGCCCTTGGTCACATGAAGCCCCACGGCCGTCAGAGCCCGCTCGAAGATGGACCGGACCTTCTCGATGCCTCCTTCCTGACCAATGCCTCCAATGGAATACTGGGCATATTCCAGCCAAATTTCAGGACCTAAATGAGGTTAGAAGAAACAGGTGATTTGGTCTTTTCAAAAAGAGTAACAAGGAAATGCAGCTCTGCTTCCCAAACGCCTCATGTGCTGCATAGAAAAACACGTGGCAATAGTTTTTTGTGGGGTTTTTTTTATCCAAAAAAAGTTAAAATATTTGGGAATTGTATTTATGCTGTTGGCTCAGCAGCAGCAGCCACAGTTTCCTTCTGAATGGTGTCACTCCTGTGGTTTTCCTGTCAGGGACTGGCCCTGCCTGTCACCTCTGCCACACAAACCACAGCAGGGATGCACCAAGATGCCTGAACAGCAGATTCCTGTTTCCTGAGCTGGGACCACAGAGCTGTCACACTCTGCAATAATTCAGATTAAAACAGCTCCTCTTCCTCTTTCCAGACTCCTGAATTTCTCTGATCAGCAATTCCCAAAGCAGCTGAATCCTGGTGAAGGGGAGGTGGGAGAACAGCATTGGCTGCCTGGCACCATTCCCACCAACAACAAATTCTAGTCAGGAACCCTGAGGTTGGGACTGCCCTGGGTTCCAGAAGTGCTTCCAAACCCCAAATGCAATCCAGCAGACCCAGAGGATAATTCTTCACCTCTTCACCTCCATTCCCTCATCCTGAGGGATCACCAACACCAGATAATATCACTGATGTGACACTTTATACACAGCATTTGAGGGGGATTTACCTCCATATTCCCTCCACTTCCTCAGGCTTCATTTTTCCAGCTCTTTACCCCAGTTCCCAAAGAACTCACTCACTGATTTATCCCCAAAATTTTAAGCTACAGCTGCAGCAGCTCCTGAGGAATAGAGAGACCAGACACCACATCCTTCCTTTGCATCCCATCACCCTCAGATTTTAGAAATTAATTCGAAATTTTAACCCAATTTCTGCATTATAACTAAAGGAAGAGACTTTCCTACAAAACAAACAAAAAAAAAAGTAAAATCTGGATGCAACAAAACCAGTTTAGAGCATTTTCAAATGACTTACAGATATAATCTTTGACAGCTCTTTCAAACAGCTCATAAACCTTTTCTCTCTCAGAAATCTCTGAAGCCATTTTTATCTCATCCTTCAACCAGTCCAGCCAAATTTCTGAAAGGAAAAAATTTACAACACATCATTAATATTCAGAAATAATAAGTTATGCCCACTTGGTGAGTTTTTAGCAACAGATTTACACCCAAAGAGAGGGAGAAAGACAGGAATTTTAACCTCCACAATTCCTAATTAATTTCAAATAAGCAAATAAAATTGCTGCTAAGAAGTTGGAATTTCTCAGGACTTTGAAAATCATCCTATTCCAGCCCCTGCCATGGGCAAGGACACCTTCCACTAACCTAGACTGCTCCAAGCCCCATTCAGCCTGGCCTTGGACACTTCCAGGAATCCAGGGGCAGCCACAGCATCCCTTTCCAATAATTAAATCCCACACTAGCACAGCAGCCTCTGCAATATTACTATTCCATCTGAGTTATGAGTAAAAAGAAATCCCCACTTCAAGCATCCACAATTTCCACCAACACGGAGTTTTCTCTGCTGCCTGTCAGTGAAATGTCATTTTTAGCAGGACTTTGCTGAGCTCTGGATCACATTCCCTGACTGAGGGTGATGAAAAGTGGCCCAAATGTTTTATTTCACTACTGAAGCATCTCGCACAGGTGATGCTTCACCTGTGGAGAGCAGAGGATGCTCCGTTACCTTCAGTGAGGGGGAAGAGCTCGCTCATCTTCTGCCGAGCTCTTCGGAGCTTCACCAGCTCTCCCTCCTGCCGGAGCAGCTTGATCAGATCCAAGTGACAATTGTAGTCAAAAGCATTGATGGAAAGCTTTAAACAAAAACAACAACAACAAAAAAAATCAGTTTGGAAAGCGCCGTGTCGAGCGACGGACGAGAAGAAGCCAAACAAATCACACAATTCCCATCACAGAGCCAAGACAACAGAATTTCCTCAGATTTAACCTAGCCCCTAACACAGCTCCACTTGTTCCCTCCAGTCGTGCCACTGGTCACAGAGAGAACTGCGTTTTAGTTTCTTTAAGGGCAATAAAAAACCGCGGGCAGCCAGCTCAGATTTCTCAATGAACACAAACTGCCTACTAGGACTCCCCTCATATTTCCCTCTCAAAAAAAATCCCAAGCCGGTCAATTTCCATCTCAGACTACAAACATTCACGGCATAAAACCACGGAATGTCCCGAGTTGGAACAAACTCAAAAGAACCACGGAAATTCAGGTCCTGACAGTTCCCAGCACGGAGCTGCCGGGGCAGACACGGATTATCCCCGGTTCCCGCCACACCCGCTGCCCCGCCGGGCCCACCTGCTCCTCCAGCCGCTGGATCTCCGCCTCGTTCTCCTTCTCCTCATCCTCGCCGTCCCCAGACGAGTCCGAGTCGCCCTCATCGTCCGAGTCCCCACCCGACTCGGGGTCTCCCTCCGGCAGCCGCTTCTCCTCCTCGGCCGCCGCCTCAGCTCCCGCCGCCGCCATCTTATGCAGCTCCGCTCGCCGCCCGCCGCGCTCCGCCGGCCACCGCGGCTGCCCCCGCGCCGCCCGTCCCGCTGCCCCGCCCCACCGCCGGCCGAACCGGGCGGGAAGAACCGGGATCCTCGGCCCGCCCCTTCCCGCGTTCGCCCGCACACCGGGGCCGCGCTACGCGCAGTGCGGCCGCGGAGCGACTCTTTGTCTTCTGGTCCGTGGCGCAGGCAGCAGCGCGGGCACCCCGCTGTGTGGCCATCAGGGGGCCTCCGAGAGGGTCCGGGGCGTGCGCGGCGCCACTCGCCCGCCATATTGAGTGTGGCGCCGCGTGCCGCACAAGCGCCGGCTGTCGAGGTAAAAACCCTGGTGCGATTGAAAGGCCGTTTCCATCGTTTATTTATTTACTGATCACAACGCGAGGCCCTTCCCACAGGCGACCTCCGGCGCTCGCACCGTCTGAGCGGCCAACGCATGACCGGGGTGAGAGGTGGGCTCGGGAGGCGAAGGGGCGTGACGAGGGCGTGGCCAACCCGCCCGAGGTTATAAAAGGGGGATGGACACCAACCCTCCCCTCAGTCAAGATGGCGGCGCTGAGGGCGGCGGGGACGGCGCTTCTGCGGCCCCGGTCCGGGCCGGCCCCGGCCGCGCTGGGCTACCACAAGAAGGTGAGGGGCGAGCGGGACATGGGGAGGGACGGGAGGGATGCGGGGTGGCCCTCGCTGACGCTGTCTTGGCAGGTAGTGGATCACTACGAGAACCCGCGCAACGTCGGCTCCCTTGACCGCAACGACAAGAACGTGGGCACCGGCCTGGTGGGCGCCCCGGCCTGTGGCGACGTCATGAAGCTGCAGGTGACCTTGGGGGCCCTCTGACACCTGGGTTGGTTTTACATGGGGCTGTTGCGAGGGTCAAACTCGCCTGTGTCCCCCGGGCCTCCGTTGTGCCCGCTGTGCCCGGGGCAGGGCCAGTCCCGCTCCCCGGGGCCCGGCTGCGGGGACCGGGCTGAGCTGAAGCGGGCGCTGAGGTGTCCCCAAAATGCTCCCGCAGGTGCAAGTGGACGAGAACGGCAAGATCGTGGACGCCCGCTTCAAAACCTTCGGCTGCGGCTCGGCCATCGCCTCCAGCTCGTTGGCCACGGAGTGGGTGAAAGGGAAAACGGTGAGGGAGCTCCGGGAAAGCTGCAGAGCTTCCCACGTGCCTGCGTTCTCTGTTGGGATCACGGAGGAAATGCTCTCCGGGGAGCCCCTGCACTACTTTGTGCTGTAGAAGCGACTCTCAGGGTTGCAGCTGTAGGGCAATAATTGTCTTTTTCATCAGAGAATCATTAAGATCAGAAAAGCCCTCTAAGAACATTCAGTCCAACTGTCCCCCGAGCACTGGCAGCTCCACCATGTCCCCAAGTGCTATATCCACACTTTGAGCAGTTCCACCAGGAAATTCCTTTGTGTCTTACGCAATAAGCAAAACCAGGCTGATGGCAGAAATTTTACTTATAATCTTTAGATTGTTTCTGCCAGCAGTAAATGCCCCTTGGTGTTGTGGTAGAGGATGAAGAGACTCGAAGCAGCCCAAGTGGGGACAGTCTGTGACACTGATATGTCAGACATTCCTTAATTCTCACATTCCTCACTGCTCTAGGCAGCTGAGATGATCTCCCCTGTGGATTCTGCTGGCTCTGGAGCATTAAACCTTAGAAAACACAAACAGCAGGGCCTGTGACCACCTCTGCCTGTGTTTCAGGTTGACGAAGCGCTGAAAATCAAGAACACAGATATTGCCAAGGAACTCTGCCTTCCACCTGTGAAACTGCACTGCTCCAGTAAGTGAAAACCCTGGATACCAGATGGTCTGGGTGCTGTTTTCCAAAGAGTTTCTACACAGCACTGTCCTTAAGAGAAAACTTGTTCTGATTTCAGGGTTAATTTTCAGATCACTTTGATGTTATATTATTATTTAAAGTTACATTACATGAAATCAGCATTACAGGAATTCAGTATTTTAGGAATTCCATTCAGATTCTACTCCTAAGATCAGTCTGCGCTGCTGGTCTTGTTTGCTCACTGCTGCCTGCTTTTGTTTTTACCTCATCTTTTGTCCTAAAAGGCCTTGAATTGCCCTTAAAACCCTTTTTTTTTTTTTTTGCTTTGCAGTGCTGGCTGAAGACGCCATCAAGGCTGCCTTGGCTGATTACAAACTGAAGCAGGATCAAAACAAAGAGTCCAACAAAGAAGCCGACAATGCCTGAACTGCCTGCACAGCTTCCCCTCCTCCCTCCTCACTCTGCAGCGCAATTCCCGGGCTGTAGTAGGACCCTGTGCACTACTCAAGCTGTAAGATACGCACAAGTTACGCACAACGTGTCCCTGTGGTGTCCAGCCACTCCGTAGTGCTCACGTGGATGGGGGCTCCCATCCCCTCGGGAATGCCGCGGGAAGACTCCGCTCCGGAGACAAAACCCCGCTGTCTGGTACTAGAAGGGCTGCACTTTCATTTTTATTTTTCTTTCTTTTTTTTTTTTTTTGAGAAGATGTCTAGTTTTGCCTAATATTTTATGGAATTTAGTGGGAAATGTTGCCCTGGTTTGGATGTGTGTTCGAGAGCTGTGGGGCCGCCCCTGGCTCCGGCTGCGTCAGGGTTGGTGTCGCAATCCAGGGGCAAATTCCTGCTCTTGGAATTCTGGGACCCTTTGCAGGTGCCAAAGGGAAAAGTGGCCAGGAAACACTGGTGGTTTCTGCTCCCATCCTGTCGCTGCTTAATTTTTGAAGCTCGTGTTTGAGGAAATTTTGGGGTGTTCTCTCTAAGAATTTCACTTTTTCACTCACCAGGTGCTCTCTTACAGCTGTAAATCCTGGGCTAGAGGAAGGTGTCCCTGCCCAAGGAAGGGATTTGCAAATAGATGGGCTTTAACATCCAACCCAAATCACTCCAGGATTCTCTAAAATTCCCTCAGTCTGGAACCCCAGTGGGGAATAGCAGAGCTGGAATGCAGAGCTGAGGGGGAACTCCCAGAGTTCCTCTTTTCCAGGGGAGTATTTCCAAACCAAGCAGACAACACATTGGCAAACCTCACCTTTTCACCTTCTAACCCCCCACAAGACACCTCACTTCCCATTTTTTGTACTGAGGGTGTTGTTAAAAATTTAAAACCACATTTAAAAAAATAATTGTCTCGTTCTGCTCCATCTGAGCACAGTATTTGTAATTTTTAACACAGGTCACACATTGCTGCAGGTTTGTCACTCACAAGGTCCCTCTTGTGGTTCCTCAGCTCCTGGCACCCTCCAGCCGTGAGGAACGTGCCTTTCCCTCACGGAACAATCCTGCTATCCCCCAGTTTAAAAAAAGAATCCGGGAAACTTCACACGCTCACATCTGCTCTGGGGCAAAATCAGCTATTTGTGGTGGCACACTCTTCCCAGGGGAAGGTTGTTCTGAGGCAGGGACATAATGGGATAAAACACAGGGACCCAGGAGGCTGCAGGGGTGTGCTGCTTTTGGGGCAGAGCAGCCTCTCACCTTGCAGGTTTCCCTGCTGTCCCCACTGCAGCAGCTGCACCCCAGTGCTGCGGCTGAGTCCCCCACAGCCCCCCCTCAGCCCCACAGCTGTGGGTGCAAGATAAAGGTTTCCTGGAAGGGCACGTGATGTGCTGATGTGGGGTCTGATAACTCCCTGCCCCTGGAGGAGCACAGGGACATGAGGACTGTCCCCTGGCCACCCCTCAGCTGCAGAGACACACGGGAGAGGAGCTGTGCGGAGGAAATGTTTATTTCTAGCTGAAGGGGTTCAGGAAGTGAGGCAAAAATCCAGCTGGACTCCGGGGTGAAAGAAGGAAAGGAGGGAGCTTGTCCCCTCATCTCTCTTTCCCTTGGGTGGCCATGGGCAAAGCTGACCCATGTCCTACAGACCTCCAGCCCCGCTCCCGTCCCTCGTCCCAGAGGGACACAGCTCCCAGCCAGGAGCCCGGCACGGACCAGGCTGCTGCTGATTTGGGAGGAAGCTGGTGGCACAGTGGGGACAGAGCTGGAGCTGGGGGGATGCACCCACCCAGTTCCTGGGGTGGGAGAGGCCCCTTGAGCAGCAGGAGCTGGGGCTGACAGCGTTCCAGTGCTGGGGAAAGCCACCAGCTGGCAAATCCCCCCCATGAGCATCCCATCAGCACGAGGGTTGGGAGAGCTGGGCGGGAACGGGATCTTCATCGGGGCTTCCTGGAGCCACCACGTACGTACAGAACCTGATCCACCATGTCCATCACGTGTCCCAAGCCAGCAGCTCCTCAGGGACTGTGTCCCTGCCTCAGATTCCAGGGGGAGCCTGGGAGCCATCCTGGGACGCATCTGGGGTCTCCTTGCTTCCTGCGCTCGCCGCCTCCTCCACACCTGGATTTTGGGCAGGGAGCTTGGGTTGCTCATCCCCCAACTTCTTCCTTCCTTCCTCCTCCTCCTCCTCCTTCTCCTGAGGGGAATTCTGCTCACCCCGGGCCTCGTTGGCCAGCGGTGCCTTGTGGGGGGATTTGAGGTTCTGGGCAGCAGCCAGGATGTCTGCCTGGAGCTGCCGGCTGCCGTCCAGCGGCTCCTCCGCGCCCGCCTCGGGGGCTTTCTCGGGCACCTCGCTGAACGCCCGCGCTCCCCCCGACTTGTCCTGCTCATCCACGTATTTCTTCTTGGGAAAGGAGGAGGGGTAGTAGGCAGAGGCCTTGTGCTTCTGCCGGACGATGACGGCGGCGCAGATGATGAAGAGGAGGACGAAGGACAGCGAGCCCACCACCACCACCAGCAGCAGATACTCCTTGAAGAAATCCACCAGCCCGTCCAGCACGCCCGGCGCCGAGCTGTTGGTCACCGTGGTCCCCGGCGCGTCCCCCACCGTGGGGCTGACCCGGGGGGTGACGGGCTGGGCGGGCAGCGTGGCTGATGCTTCATCCCCGTCCCCGCTGCCCGCGGTGTCCGGCAGCACCAGGCGGTGCCGGGGCGCTGCCGCCTGCGCCGGGGCCACCGCCAGCAACACCAGGAGCAGCAGCCACGTGCCCATGGCTGAGCCCATTCCCAGGATTCGTGCAGGAGACCTGTCAGATGCAGAGGGGAGGGGGATGTGTTAATACCCCAACAGAGCGAGCCCCCCAGGCCGGCCCCCACCCGCCTGAATTTCCTGGTGGAAGTAGAACGGGAGCTTTCCCTACAGTTCTCGCTCTGACAGAGCGAGGGGCTCCGTTTGTTTTCCAAGGGCGCAGCTGGAAGCCAGCTGGGTGGGATTGCTCAAGGCCGGGGGACCGGGGCTGCTGCCAGCGCCCGGCTCCAGACAACGGTCATTTGGCTGATTAGAGAATTCCTGAAAAATGGAGGTTTGCAGTGGAAACTTTGACACAGGCGACGCTACAAAGGGGCTGGGCCCGGAGCAAGAGGCATTTCCCAACCGCCAGTCCCGGACCGTTAATTCCCAGCTGGAGCACGGCTAAAAATAGTTTGGGGCAGAATTTCACCCCAGTGCTACCGTGGTGGTTGAGTGGAGCTGGGGTGTGGGACAAAGGGGCAGCCCCAGAGTTGGGGTGCAGGGAATGGGGGGTCCCGGCTGCCTGAGCGTCCCCGGTAAAGAGGGGAACTACCGGCTCCGTCCGTGTGCTGTGCTCCTCACCCTGCTGGGGCTGGATCCGTCCCATTCCCCAGCCCACAGCGTGCTGTGGGACACGGGAGACGTGCTTTCCACCCCGGAGCGGTGACCGCGGTGAGCCCCTGGCCGAGCTCTGCACCCCACGCGATTTGGGAGAGGGACGTGACCATTCCCAAGGGCCACCAGCGTGTGCCACGCCACGTAACGCCATCGAGCCATCATTCCCAGGGCTCTCCCCCTCCACACAACTCCATGGGGAGGTGTCAGGAAGCAGCTCCCCAGCTCCATCAGCAGGGACCCCCCATGACAATTCCCCAACCTCAGGCTCCCCAAATCCCAACCCACATCCCATTTCCACCCCAAAACAAACCCAAGCCGGCAGCTCTACAGACCGAGAGGGACTCCAGCAGCAGGATTTGGCTTCCAGGCTCTTTCCCGGCTGCACAATCTGGTTCTCATTAATCCAGTGCAAAAAAACGGCAGCAGAGGTGGGAGGTGCCCCTGACCCCCAACCCTCCCAGCTCCCCACGGGCACTGCTGCGGCTGTGGGGTCACAGCACTGACCAGCACCGGGAGAATGAAGGGTTTGAGGGGCTGAGATGAGCCCCTTCATCCTCCTCTTCACCCCAGACAGGGGCCCCTCGGCGGGAAAGGGGTCCCGGGATGGGGACAGCCTCAATTCCCCGGCAGCCATCGGAGCTGAGGAGCAGCCACAGCCATGGAGGGGCTGAGCAAAGCCCAAAGCAGTGCCGAGAGCAGGGCCTGGCACCGCGGGCATTGCCAGCCCTCCACCCCCATCCCAATCCCATTCCAGCCCCATCCTTGCCCACCCCAGCCCCACAGCTCGTTCCCAGCTCCGCTTCCCAACCGCTCCAGAAATTCACGATTTTGGTGTTGTCCAGACGCAGCACGCTCCGATTCCTGCCTGGGAATGCAGCCATGTGGCCAGCTCTGTCCCTGTCCCGCCGTGGGGACCATGCCCAGCGCTCACCGCAGCACTCCCGGCTGTGGGACAGCCTGTGCCCTGCTCCAGAGCCACCCAAAAACTGGGGAGCAGCTTGGCACATCCAGTGGGATCCTCACCTCGCCTGCAGCCGGCGGGAGGGAGCCGGGAAGACGGGATCTGTCCCACACACCTCGAGCCCCTTTCTGCAGCCTGCTGGGATGGAGCCTCCTCCTTCTCCCTCCTCTCCTCCTCCTCCTTCTCCTCCTCCTCCTCCTGCGTCGCAGCCCGGGACCAGCTTGTTCTCATTACGGCCGCGATGGGGAGGGGGTGTGGGAGGCCAGGGAAAGGCAGGCAGCCCCCAGCCCCCTCCCAGATGAACTCCAGCTGGGGCTGGGGGTGTTTCCTGGCTTATCCCGTCAGCAAAGGAGCCATGGTGCTCCCCACCATCAACCCCGGAAGGGGCCACATTTTGGGGTGCAAGTGGGGTCACACAGGGGGTTGTTTTTAGTGTTATTTTTACCCATGAAGGTGGGGGTAAAGCCCATCTGAAGGTCCAAGAGGGACAATGAGGGATGTGGGCTCAGAGCCCTGACATTATTGAGCCAGTGGGGAAAACATGGCTTGGGACCATCCCCTTAATTTCGGGAGAACGCTTCCGAAAAATCCCAGTCTGGAAATGCCAGCCTGGAAATGCCAGCCTGGGCACCTCTGCCGTGGGGTGCAGGCAGGGACACAGACAGGGGTCCCCCCTGGTTCCCCAGACAAGCACAGCAGCTGCTCAGCTCCCCGGGTCCTGGTGCCCAGTTTGGGGGTCTGGGGGCATCTCTTGAGCCCCCCCCTCAAACTCTGTCTCCCCCTGCCCTGATCCCCTCGGCCTGGCCTGAGGTTGCTCAAGAGGCTGCAGCCGCTGTGTGACCTCATCCTGTTGCTATTTTCCTCTGCTCCTCTCTGGGGACCTGCCAGACCCCCCAAAAAGCCACGGCCAGCGCCAGGGGACCGTGACCCCCGCGGGGTGGGGGATTCTGTCCCCTCGGCCGGAGGGGAGCTGGCGCCGCTGGGGTTTCTCCGGCGTCGCTGCCGGTGTCTCGGCTCCCCGAAATAAAGGCTCCGTCCGTCTGGCTGCTCCCAGCAGCTGCTGGGGCGGCTTTTCCCGGCCTTAAGTGCTCAGTGATGAAATCTTAGAGGGGAAGGGGGAAAGGCGAGGGGAGGCCAGGGACGAGGGCGGCTTGGAGAGGTTCCAGCAGCATCCGGCCCTGCTCCTGCAGCCCAGGTGGAGATGGGCTGAGCTTCCCCCATGCAGCCAATAATGCAGCCAATAATGCAGCCAATAATGCAGCCAATAATGCACCCAATAACGCCGGTGTTGGGCTCCATCCATCTCCTTGTCCACGGTCCCCATTCCACCCTGCCCAGAGTCTGCACCCCACATCATCCAGAGTCCCCCCACTGCCGCTCATCCAAGAGCTTCATCCCACCTTAGCCAGGATCCCCATCCTGCTTTGCCTGGATCTCCACCCCACCTTGTCCAGGATCTGCATCCCACCATGCCCACGGTTCCCACCCTTCATTGCTCAGAGTCTTCACCCATCCCTGCCCAGTTTTCCCCTTTCCCCTCTCCCAAGATCCCTATCCCTCCCTGCCCAGTGTCCCCACCCTCACAGCCGGGATTCCCGGCCCGGTTCCCGGTGCCAGCTCTCCCCGGCCATTACGATGCCGTTTTTGCCTGCGGCGGGCCCTGCCCGGCCCCTCGGAGCTGGGCAGGGTCGGGACCGCCCGGCCCCGCTGTGTAATTTGGGGCAGCAGGAACGCGGGACCGCGCAGGGCTGGGCTCGGCGGCACAGCCCGCCCGGGGAACCGGCAATTTGAGGCATTTCAGCTTTGCTCTGCTTTTAATTGCTTCCCTGGGCTGCGCTTTGCTGCGCCAGCAAAATACCCGGAGGGGGGGACCCGTCCTGAGGAGCTGCACGAGGCGTGCGGAGCTCCATGTGCAGCGTCCTGAGTGGGACTGTGCCACCCCCGGCTCTCTGTCACCCACCAGAGCCCTGGTGACACCCCCGGCCCCCTGTCACCCTCCCCAGCCCGGTGCCCTGATCCCTGAGGATCCTGCTGTGACACCGCGCAGTCTTCCCGTGAATTCCTGTGCCGTGAGGTGGCCATGGCAGCCCGACAGGACCTGCTGGCTGCGCCAAATAGGGCGATCCCCGGCTCCCGGCTCCCGCTCCCGCTCCTGCGGTGGAGGGAAGTTTATCCTCGCTGGGCTCCTGCTGGAGAGCACAGGGCTGGGAGAGCGGGAGCAATCCCTCGGATCTGCGCCCACCCAGTTCCTCGGGACACAGCGGCCTCATCCTCACCGGGGGCAGAGGCCGGATGAGCTGCTGTGGGATGAAGCCAGAGGATGGGAGCATCCCTCCTTCCCCGCGGCTGCTTTGGCTGGCGGGGCGCTGGCGTGGGGACACAGTGGGACAGAGCAGGGTGGCATCAGCAAGGAGCCCACGGTCAGGGTGTCCTGCGTGGGGACCGGCCACGGCCACCAGCTGCGGGTCCCCTGGCCCGGCTGACTCACCCATAAACATTTACATTCACAGCCGGAGCGGGGCTGTGCAGCTGCCAGGATCCAGATGGAAAATATCCCAAACACAGGGTGAATGTAAACAGGCAGCGGGGCCGGGATGCAGGTGAACGACCACGCTGGCAATTCCCCCTGGACAGTCAGCCCAGAGTGGCCTTCGAGGAGGCTGCGAGCTCGGGGATGTGGGGAAGAGGATATGGGGGTGTGGGAATGGGAATGCTGAATCTGGCAGGGCAGGGGTGGGGAGGGAGAGATGGGGACTTTGAACCTGCTCACAGCAGAGATGGGGATGTGAGGATGTGGGGATGTGGGGATGTGAGGATGTGAGGATGTGGGGAGGTGGGGAGGTGAGGATGTGGGGATGTGGGGCCTAGATGGACCAAAATGGATAAATGGGGACACTGAGCCTGGCAGGACAGGGCCAGTCCTGGGCTATTTCGGCTCCCCCAAGGAAGGGATCACTCGGTGGCCTGAGGGGTGACTGACACCTGCCTGAGCGGGTGAAATCCATGGGAGGCTCTGGCCTTTCATGGATTTGCTTTCCTCATCCCTCCCAGTCCCAGTCGGGGCCAGCGCTGCCGGATGATGCCGAGACCCTGCGGCCACCGCTCGCCCCCGGGCCGAGCACCTGACAGACAGCGGCGGCTCCGGAGGTGTCCCCGCCTCGCTGCAGCGACCGCAGGCAGGAACACGTTGTGCCACGAGCGCACCCGTCCTGTCCTTGTCCCCGTCCCCGTCCCCGGCGCTTCCGCCCCGTCCCCCCCGCGCTCCCACGAGGCCGAGCCCACGCAGGGAGGAGGTCCCGGGGGCTGCGGTCCCGTCCCCGAGGTCCCGGGGTCTGGTCCCTGCCCGCCGAGGGGTGGCCGCGGGTTTCGTTTCTGCTCCCTCAGGGAGCTTGATGGGGAGGATGGAGAAGCGAAATTTTGGCAGCAGGATGTGGGCAGGCGGAGGGACGGGGAGGGGCTGGCGGGTGCCGTCCCTGCCAGGAAGAGACCACCATGCCCGGGTAACTCTTTAATGGGATGGGCCTCGAGGGCTGAGCTGGCCGAGGGGGAGCAGCTCCGTCACACTGGTCCAAGCTAAAACACCGGGGAACGGGGGGTCCCCAGAGCTGCGGGATGCAGGAGCCACCCCCGCGGCTCAGGAGTGCTCCGGCAGGAAGCTGCTGAGAGTCAGGTTGTCTCCATCGGGCTCGGAGCTGCCGTCGGGCAGCAGCAGCTTGTGCCGCCGGGCCGGGACAGGCCGGGGGCCGGCGGCCACCTCGGCGTCGGGCAGGAGCGAGGAGATACAAACCATCTCGGTGCGGTTGAACCGGCGCTGCCCCGAGCGCGCCCGCCGCCACAGCAGCGTCCCCAGCACCCCCGTGCACACCAGGAAGGTGGCGGCCACCAGCCCCAGCAGCAGGATGGCCAGCAGGCACTTGCTCATCATCATCCCGCTGGGCTCCCAGGGCACCGCGGTGGCCTCCGGCGTGGTGTCCCAAGAGGCGGGGAGGGTCGCTGCAGGCGGAGCCCCGTATTTCTTGGGGTTCTTGTAGCCCGTGGTGGTGAGGACAAAGGCTGGAGGGGCTGTTGAGCGTGGCCCCGCGGAGGACCGGCTGTCCCTGCCATCAGTCACTGTGCCCTCCTCCATGGGGGATGTGAGCCAGCTGCGGGTGGTGGTGGCGATGCTCTTTTGGGGCTCTGAGCCTGGCAGCAGATCGGGAGCAGGGGAATCGGTCTCGTCCATGGGATCAGCTGTGCTTGGCACCACGGGCGCCCGGCTGGCCTTGGTGCTGGGTGCTGGTGGTGGGGCAGAGCTCAGGAGCAGGTCGGGATCATGGGGATCTGTCTCATCCATGGGATCAGCTGTGGTGGACACCACAGGCACCTGGAGCAGGCTGGTGCTGGGCACTGTTGGTTCCAAAAAGTCCTCCAGTAAATCGGGTTTAGGGGAATCTGTCTCATCCATAGGCTCGGCTGTGGTGGACACTACGGGCACCAGGAGCAGGCTGGCGTTTGTGCTGGGCTCTGGTGCTGCAGAGCTCAGGAGCAGCTCAGGCTCGGGGGAATCATCCAAGGGCTCGGCCGAGGTTGGCACAGGGAGCAGGCCGGCCTCGGTGCCGGGTGTTGGCGGCGGCACAGAGACACCATCGCTCCTGTCACTGCTGAGCATCGCCGTGACACCGAGCCCCTGCCCGCTGTCATCCCTCTTCCCACGGGAGAGGGGCAGGGGCTCGGCCGCCCCCCAGACCCACTGCCCGTCCCGGGGCAGCCCCGGCTCCTGCAGCTCAGCCCCGCACGCCCACAGGGGGCTCAGCAGCAGCAGCAGCAGCACGGCCCGGCCCAGCGCCATGGGACCTGCAGGGGACAGAAAGGGCAGGTGACATCGGGATCCTGCTCCTGGCGGGAGAACGCTGAGCATGGAACTGCCCCAACTCCAGCCGAGGATCCTCCTCCCCCTCTGGAGAGGGGCCCTCGGGGTCGGGGGGATGGAGGAGGCACCCAGCGACCTCTTTCCTACCGCAGCCCCCATCTGCGGGAGCCCAGCGCCGGTGGCTCTGCTCCAGGAGCAAGTTTTGATAAGGAAGTTGAGTGTCTGGAAATGGGAAATCAGCCGCGATGGAGGCAGCTGCTGCGGGACGGGGCAGTTGCGGGATGAGTCTCCGTGTGGAAATGAAACCACATTTCAGGGATTTCACCCACACTTTTGACAAAACCCCCCGCACCCTGCGCCGGGGTGCCCGTCCTCCCCCTCTGCCCACCGGGCTGGCACAGGGCTCCAGGCTGAGGCCACCATGAGCTTGTGCCTCTGTGCCGGAGCAGGAGAAGCAAATCCACGCCAAACTCATCCCAAATTCCCCTGTTCCATCACCAATCCCCCCCTTCCTCAGCAGCCCCGGCGGGCGGAAGGCACCGAGGTCCCCGAAGATCCGCACCCAACAGCATCCAGACACGGCTCAATGCTCCGAGCATCCCCAGGAGACTCCCACATCCCCAAAGCACCCACCCGCTTCCCCAGAAACCCCCAGGGACCAGCGCGGAGAGCGGCACCGAGGGACCCTGAGCGCGCCCTTTGCACCCAGAGCATCCCCGGGGCTGAGCCCCGCTCCAGCACCTTCCCAGCAGGGCTCACCTGTGCTGATGGAGGCGGTGGGGTCCCAAGTGCAGGACTCACCGGCGAGGGCAGCCCTGGCACCGGCACCGGGCGTCGTGGGGAGCCCTCCGCCTTCACCTCCGGCCGGGCGGGGAAAGGAGGGAGCGCGGAAAAGCGGCTGCGGTTTCCAGAGCCCGCGGGGGGAGAAGGACGTCACGCCGAGAGCGGGGCCACCGAGGGCTGGGGGGCTGCGGGCACCCCCCGGAGAGGGTGGCAGGGTGTGGGCAGGCCCCAAAGAGGGGCTTCCTGCCCTGGTGGGAGCCCCCCGGCTCGGCCCCACCGAGCAGCTGCGCTCTGGGGCTGATGTCGCCCCGAAAGCAGAAGTGACGGCGAACCTGGTGCCAGCGCTGCCACCCCCCGGGCACGGTGTGGGCACGGCCAGGGAGGGGGCCAGGGTGCCCAGAGATACCTCAACACCGGGAAACGCCTTAGCACAGGAGGAGGAAGAGGAGGAGGAGGAGGGAGAGGGCCTGACTCGATGCTTTGCACAGCCCTTGTTCCGGGCTCCTTCTCTCTGCAGCATCCCCAGGATGCTCGGAGGGGCTCTCGGGGGGGCTGCTGGGTGTTATCCTGGGTGTTGTCCCGGCCTCGTGGCACCGGCACGACAGGAAAGCCCCCGCCCCAACCGCAGCCTCCCGGGCGGGAGGCGCAGCCGCAGCCGCAGGAAGGTGCTGCAAGAGGCACATCCGCAGGAACGGGCTCGGGGTGTCAACACCCCCCCGCCCTCGGAAACCCAGCCCGTCCCTGCTCCGAAACACCTGCCCAGAGGGCTGGAAGAGGGAAAAAGTGGGGCTCAGGCCCGTGGGGTGAGCATCCCTGGGATGGATCCATGGTGCCCAGGGAGCATTGAGCATCCCTGTCCGGCTTTGGGGTGCTGCCGGGCTCGGGGTGTTCCGGAGGTGGTTGTGCAACATCCCCTGAAACGCCACAGCCCTGAGAGAGCTCAGACCTGGGCGGGGTAAGTGATGCTGTCTGCAGCCCAGGCTCTGTGTCCTTACAGACTTCCTGGAAACAAATTTCACCTGGGGAAGAGCAGAATGAGCCCCTCCCCACCCAGATCCAGGGAAGTTCCCAAGCAGGGCTGTTCCCTCCTGGGAACACATCACCCCCCCATCCCATCTCTGCCATCACATCCCACATCCAGCCAAGCTCTCGGGCTCATCACTGGGGATCACCAGGGAGGATTCCACGTGTGACCTCAGGAACGGGCCCTGGATCTCCTGGGACAAGAGCAGAAGGTCCCCAAGGACCCCCTCAGCCACAGCCCCCACTCAGGTGCCCATCATTCCACATCCCGATTGTCTATCAGACCTGGAATGCCGAGAGCCAAAGGAAAAGCCAAGCAGAGGCAGTTTATAATCAATGACTTTTATCTTTTGAAAATGGAAGCAAATATTTGGACAGATACTCTGGCCGCTCTATAAGAGCGCGTCTTTCCGGACTGGGCTGGTTCTCTCCCGGGATATCACGGCTACAAAAAGCTTCAGGCACTGACTCCGGTTGAGCCTGGCGAGGCATCAGTTCATTTAAATAAAATACAGGCTAGGAACTAAAATCTCCCACACCCCCACCCCCGGGCACCTCAATCCAGCGGCTCCCAAAACTGATTTCCCTCCAATGTTAGGAACAAACCCGAGGTCCCCGAGCACACAACCCTGAAGTCACACGTACAAATCAACACAGAAATCACCACTGTGGGGAGAACGACCGTCGGGTTTGGGTTCCAAAAGAAAAAAAAAAAAAAAATCCATAAAAATACACATCTCAGGCATTTACTGCAATACAGAAACGTCACCAAACAGCCAAAGAACGCGGAGCAGCCGGATTGTGGATCCACGGGCACAGGGCAGGGGATGCCACTTGTCCCTAAAACACAGAAATCCCACTTTTCTGAAGCTTTCCTGCTCTGCAATCCCACCACACCCTCTGTCTCCTCCATCCTGTCCTCTCCAGCTACGCCCCCCGGCCGATTCCGCCTCCACACACGCATCCCTCCACAACGGGGAATCCTCAACCTGGAAGTTCTGAACATGCAAACACTGGGAAAAATGGAAAATCGGAGAATTCCTAGCTAAACTAACGGAAAATAATAATAATAAAAAAAAAATCAATCACTTCAGCCTGGATGAAGGGACTCGTGTCCACCAGGATGCTCCAGGTGGGAGCACACGGAGCTGCCACAGGGACAGAGTCCAGCTGGGACAGGGATCCAGAGCTCTTGGACACCCGATGGTCTCTCCCACCTTTGGATTCAGGATGGGTTATCAGCACTCCCTGGCACTGCAGGGATGGGCTGTGCAGGAATGGCAGCACCAATCCTGCTTGGCACAGCTTTCCAGGGTGTCCTGGATCCCATTCCCAGCACAAGGACACAGCCTGGGAGCAGGGATCCAGCCTGCCCCATCCCTGACAGCTCCTTCACAGGGGAGACCCTGCCTGAGCAGAGCTTTGCCGAGCTGAGCTTCCATGGAATTCCAGGAGGAGCTCGCTGGCCAGCCTGGAGCACTCACGGGGCCTCTCCCTGCAAGATCCCAAAGGAGCTGTGTGAGAAACCAGTTCTCCAAACTGGGATCAAATCCACCCTCCCAGTCCCTTCTGCTCTGAAGGGCTGGGAGTGCAGAGGAGGGGTTTGGGGTTGGAGGTTGCTCATCTGATCCGGGAACAAACCCTTTCCTGCAAAGCTTTCCAGCATGGCAGGGTGGGAGGCAGGAATGGGAATGATGGACAGGAGAAAACAAATGATAAAAAAGTAACAACAGAGGCATTTTGTTTGTGGAGAATTATCATGGAAAAATCACCTTTCTGCTGTGAATGCTGCTTTGGAAGCACAGAAAATTCCTATCATCAGCACTGGTGTGAGGGGCTGATGGATTCCAAAAGCTCCTTAAAATCCATGAGCTCAGGAGTGTTGGGGGGCAGGAAAAAGGATTTACAGCAATGACTGCTGGCATCCCACAGCTTACCTGGAACTCCATGGATAAAAACATTCCTGCATGGAAGTCACTTCTGCCTCGAAACGGAAATAAAAACTAGCAAGTAAAATGCGTGAGTTTGGTCATGGAATCAAAACCCTGGGATTGCAGGAAAATGGGAACATGGTACTGGCTTAAAACTTCAATAGGAAATAAATCCCCTAGTTCAGAATGATATATTTGTATTTTTCTGTCAGGCAAGGGGGTTGGGGACATGTTGTGGAACAGGAAAGGCAGTTGATCCCATGTCCAAGGGGATTCCACAGGGAAGAGAAGGGAAGGGAACCCACCTGATTGTTCCAAATGGAGGATTTATACAAAATAGCTTCAGCTTTGTTCTCTGCACAGTGTAAACACCCCCCACACCCCCTGTCCCTTGGAATGGAAACACAAATACTGCAAAAGTGGCAAATAAGAAAAATAAAAGCAATTTTTTTTTCTATTTTTTGGCAACTCTAAAAAAAAAAAAAAAAAAAAAAAAAAAAAGTTAAGAACAATGTGGCGTTGGTCCCTAAATCTAGAAAAAGATATTTGGGCATGACATCAGAAGTCAAGAATGGATTCGTTTTTCAAGGATTCATAATAACATCTGGAAAAAAAAACCCAAAAATAAACCTGTAAAAGTAGCACTTCTCGTTTTTGCCTTGTTTTTGACACAGTCACAGAAATTCATCGGAACATCGGGAAACGAAAAAGATCTTTCACTAAAAAGCTCGGCTTGAAATCATCGGCTCTCGTTGACGTGGATTTAGGAGAACAGGAAAGCTCGTACTGGAATGCTGCAGGCTGCTGCTGGCTGAACTGGGAGCTGGGGTGTGCCTGGGCTGGCGGCCCCGTCAGTCCGCGATCTTGGCCATCTGCTGCTCCAGCTTGGAGATGCGCTCGTCCTGGTTGGAGATCGTGTCCTTGATGGATTTCAGCTCCTTCAAAATCTCGTCCAATTTGGCGTCGTTTTGCTGGAAGAGGAGAAAGGATGAGTGAGGAGAGCTCTGGGGTTTTCCAAGGAAAGGGCTCCTCCCAGTGGGACTGCTGGAGGGTGAGGGTGTGACAGACTCTGGAGCAGTTGGGATGAACCCATCCAGGACCAGTCCCTGCTCTTCAGGCAACACTTTGCTCTGTGTCCCCAAAGGACAGGGATTAGTGGTGAACAAGGTGCTGGTGCTGGGTTGGAATTGGGGATCTTGAAAGTCTTTTCCAACCTTAATGGTTCTGTCATTTAGAAAAAAACAATTCCAATCTTCCATATCTACACAAGCATTAGAATCATGGAACCATGGGATATCCCAAGTTGGAAGGAACTCACAGGAATGATCCAAGGAACTCCTGGCCTTGCCCAGAACACTCCAAAAATCCCACCCTGTGCCTGAGAGTGCTGTCCAAACGCTCCTGGAGCTCTGGCAGCCTTGGGGTTGTGACATCCCCTGGGGAGTCTGGGCAGTGCCCAGCACCCTCTGGGGGAAGGATCTTTCCCTGATATGCATCCTGAATCTCCCCTGACACAGCTCCAGCCATTCCCTCAGGTTCTGTCACTGGTCCCACCCTGGCATTCCCACCCGAGCCCATCACCCCCAAAATTTCTGGACTTTACTCACGGGGTTTGAGGCATCCGCTGCTTTCTTTGGAGCATTTATGAGATCACTCTTCTTGTTCCCGGCGGGTTTGTTGTCCAGTATGTTCTTCTTGACCACCTTGAGATCCCTGTTTTTGCCTGGAATGTACCCGTGCTTCAAGGAGATGAGCAGAGGATCAGCATTCTTCCCCTCAAACCACTCCTCTGCTTCCAGAGCTGCTTCCGGGCCGGCTGTGTCCGGGTACAGATCGTCCTGGAAGAGGTCAGACTGCAAGGCAGGAGACATGGATCAGTCAGGAGCTTTGGGAGGCAGGAGCTGGCTCCAGAGCCTGGCCCCGGGGCAGAGCTCACCTTGCGTGGAACCGTCATGATGATGGGCTCACACTTCCTCTCGTGGAGCTTGAAGAACCTGCCAGGGAAAAGGAGAGGTGGGACAGGGAGTGAGGATCGGGGAGATGGAGGAGATGGGAAAGGAGCAACCCCAAGGAAGCACAGAAATCCCTGAGACCATCGAGTCAACCATTCCCCCAGCACTGCCAAGCCCACCATAAACCGTGTCCCCAAGTGCCACATGCACACAGGATGGGGACTCCACCCCTGCCCTGGGCAGCCCCTTCCAAAGCCTGACCACCCTCTCCATGAAGAAATTGCTCCTAATATCCGAGGATGTTTCCCCTTGTCCTATCACTTGTTTCCTGGGAGAAGAGATGGATCACGCTCCCAACGAGCTGTGATGTTCCCTCCTGGAGCCACTGCAGCGACATCCTGAGATGTTTCCTGCCCTTCCTGGGTTTTCTGCACCACGGCTGCCCAGCGCTCACTGCTCTGCTGCTTTAACCCCTGCTGAAATTCCCAGCCCCAGCTCCCAGCCTGCTCCCAGCCCTGGGATGAGCTCTCCTCACCTGGCAATCTCACACTTGTTGACGTCGAGGCCCCTCTTTGGCATGAACCCCATGCCCCTCTGCGGCTCTTTGCTGCTGAAGGTGTTGAGGTAGTGAACGTACGGGGACTCATCCGTGATCTCGAAGTAGCGGATGCTGCTGTCACCCTGCAAGGAACCCCAGGAGACCCTCCAGAGGCTGCAGGACCTGTGTTCCCTGTGCCCACACACTGCTGCTCCCAACAGCCTTTCCTTCCAGGAATGCTGCCATGGACAGTTCACTGCTGTTGTGGAAGCAAGGCTGATCCCTTCACAATCCGAGTCCATCAACTGAACAATTCCTCTAAATCCTGTTCCAAACACTGTGGGCCAGGGATTGAGCTCCTGCTTCCAGGCTGGGAGTGGCCCTTTCCTCACCTCTTGTGGAAGAACCTCCTGCCACAATCAGGCAGAAAGGCTATAAACCGGTTTATCATTAATTCCAAGCAATTCCACCACAGTCATCTCTGAAACTGCAGCAGGGGTGGCAGATAGAAACCAAATATTCCTGATCTGCTGCTACAAAGATGGGATTCATGAACATGTATGGATCTTCCTCTGTAATTCCTTGCTCATCTTGGCTTTGGCTCCTATTTGTAGGAGTCCATCACATGTGGGCACCAAATTCCTACAAATTGCTTTTAGAAAGGAGCACCTAAATCCATTTCTATTAATAACATTTCTATTGTTTAACCCCACAAAATTACAGAGCGAGTCGCCACACGCTCCAGCATCTCCAAGGACAAGGAGGACAACACCCCCAGTGTACCTTCCTCCCACACCAGTGTAAAATCATCCAGGACAACACCAGCAAGAAATGTTTTGGCATCTGTGTGGGACTTGTTGCATTAGGAGCAGCTTTACCTAATCCACCTCAAAGAAACATCCAGGTCCTTCCCAGCTTCTGCAGAGTGAGGATCAAACCCATTCCAGAGCAGCCTGGTCTCTCTGCAGCCCCACATTCGCTGCAGCACTGATTTTTTGGGGAACATTTCCCAGCACCACTCCCTCCAGGTGTCTCCAAAGCCTCTCCTTACCTTCCCACACAGGTAAATGATGTTGGTGTCTGGGTCGTAGAAGGGCAGCAGGACCCCGTTGCTGGTGTCCATCTCGTGAAGGGCTATTGGCTCCTCCATGTTTTTCTGGAAATAAAAATGCCAGGGATGTTAATAAAGATTGGAAAAGCTTCTGTTCACAGAAGGAAAGTCTAAATTATTAACACTCTGTAGCAAGTGAGCTCCCAGTGGTGTCTGCATCACCCAGAAGAATCCGTGTGTTACAACAAATGCTGGGAATGTTCACGAGCTGATTCATTCCCCAAGGGTATTTTTATCACTAAATTAAATAAAAACAGGAGCCAGGAAAATTCACCAAGTCAAGGGAAATATGTGACACAGTGAGTTAGTGTCAGCGGGATGGGATGTGTGATGGATGATGGGATGGAGCCTCCTTCCCTGGAGACACTCAAAAGCCACCTGGACACAATCCAGGTGGTCCCTTCCACTGGGAACTCTCCTGGGGTTGTTGCTGTCCTGCTCTGCACAATGCACAGAGAGAAGTGACCTTCCCACAGCCCCTCTGCTCCCTGTGCATCTTCCCAGGCACTTCCAACCTGCAGCTCCCGGCTGATCACTGCTCCTGCTCAGTTCCTTCACTGAGTGACCACAGCCAAAATCCCGGGAGCAGATGGAGAGGGAATAACCTCAAATATATAAACTATGAATTTAGGAAGGAATCCTTCCCTGTGAGGGTGGGGAGGCCCTGGCACAGGGCCAGAGCAGCCACGGCTGTCCCTGGATCCCTGGAAGTGTCCAAGGCCAGGCTGGACACTGGGACTTGGAGCAACCTGAGGTAGTGGAAGGTGTCCTTGCCCAAGGCAGGGGGTTGGAATGGGATTGGCTTTAATATCCCATCCAACCCAACCCATTCCATGATTCCATGGCTGCAGGGGTGGGTTGGTAACTCCACGGATGTGAGGAGCACACGGATCCGGTTTGGGATCGTACCGGGTTCCACAGGGCCAGCTGCCGCTCGCTCATGCGGCTGAAGCCGGTGGTGAAGATGTTGCCGTCGGCCAGGAAAATGGCTCGCATGGGCCGGGCTCCCTCGTGGGTTTTCTCTTTCTCCTGGAAGAGAGGAGCAGGTCAGGATTAGCAGGGAACAGAAAAACCCTTGGAGTGCTGGCTCCTCTCTGGACATGGCGCTCCTCCATGCAGGAACAGATCCAAGGAGCAATATCCAACTCTCCTTCCCTGCTGCTTGAGGAAGAGCCCAGTCATGGAACCATGGGAGAAGGGGACATTCCTGGCTCATTCCAACTTCAATCGGCCTCTTGCAAGGCTGAAGGAAAACCTCTTTGCAAACTACAACTAAAGCTCTGCTTTGCATGCACAACTCTGGAACTGTAATTATACAGAAGGATTAGATGTGGAATTACACTCCTGCAGGTTTAAAACTGAGCCCTAAAATCCCAGTTCAAACACTAATCCCAATAAACCCAGACAAATCCTCCAACCCCTACTATTCTTCCTGTAATTTCTGAAGAAAGCGACTGAACGTGCTGTGTAAACTGAGCAAGAAGGTTCTTTCTTCCATATTTTCTTGCTCATTCCCTGCTGGACTGAATCCAATTGTTTCTTTAAACGATTAAGCAATCTTACAGCAACAATTTCTTGTTTCCTGGGGTCGATAACTCGGACTTTTTTGTCTTTGGAAGCTGTGCAGATGAGGCTGCCATTGCGATTCCAGCTCACGTTGTAGATCATATCCACGTGCATGTCATCCAGGTTGATGAGGGCTTCTCCTGTTCCCACATTCCAGATGATGATGGCATTATCACAGCCTAAAATGGGAAATAGCAGCTCAAGTCACAGCATTGGGGTAACACAGGGGCAAAGCCAGAGGTGGGGAACAAGGGATAAACCCCCTGCAGCTCCAAAGGTTGTTTTGGGAAACCAAAACCCAGGCTGGGGGCTCAGGAGGGATTTTTATCAATGGAAAACACCCAGCTCATCCAACAATCCAGCTGAAAGGACTCACTTCCTTCCTTGGGACCCAATCCATGGAAGTCTCAGATCGTGCCAATGGATAATGAATTCTCCAATTTATTTCCATAATGATGTGACTGATTTTTCAGTGGTCAAAAGAATCTCATTCCATGGACTGTACTGGCCAAGGAGACAATTTGGACCATGAGAGCTTGTGGGAGGAACAGCTGGACTCTGGGACACTTTGCAGGGATCAGGGGAAAGGAGAAACACTTGGGCCTGTTCTAAAAGTATATGAGGACAGGGATGTGGGGAATGCAGACGTAAATTGTTACTGCAGATCAAATAAAGTCTGGAACAACTTTCATACTCCAATTCCAGACAATTCCTTGGTGCTTGTCCCTGGAAAGCGAAGATAAAAAAGGCTGAGATACAGAGAGAGCTGTGAGCCACGTGTCCCAGTGTTCCCAGCTACTGCCACGGGTCTTGTGAGTCACAGGGATCCGAGCAGATGGGAGAGGGGAGGAGGAGAAGCTGGAGAGGAAGGAAAGCAGGGAGAGGTGGCTGTTCCCCGTGCTCTGTACCTGCGCTGAGCAGCACGTTCCGCGCCGTCGGGTGCCAGGCCACGATGCCCACTCTCTTGGAATGGCCTTCTAGCACTACCACGGGCTCTGTCAGGGACAGGGTGAGCCCATTCTCGGGAATCTGCCACACCTGGAAGGGAAAGGAGACAAAAGCTGCTCAGCCAAGGGCAGCCCCTCTGAAGAGAGAGTGGCTCGGCTGCTTCCCGCGTCCTGCAGCCAGCGGAGCTGTCACTGCTCCACGTAAACAGGAAGGGATTGGGGAGGGAATCATTCCCAGCTGTCAATAAACCCTTGGCTGATCCATAAGGAACATCCTCACTCGTGTGCCAGCACAAACCCGCAGCTCCTCGTGGTGGAACTCCTTTATTCCCATGTCCACAGACCCACCCCGCTCCTGTTCACCAAGGAGTCTGAAAGATCTCCTCTGCAGCTCCAATTCCATGGGAACGAGCTCCTGTCTTTCCAAACTGTGCTGGTCCTTCAGAGGGACGATGCTGCAGCTCTACCACTGCCTGCTTTTCGTTTCTTTAGAACACCAGCAATCTGTTTTCCCGTTAGATTCAGGATCCTTCCAGATCCCATTTAACCAGGGAAGAGCGGTTTGGTCCTGGAAGCAGCCAGAGCAGCCCAAATCAAGCCCTGCCTGCTCACTTCTTGCCTGGTTACACAACCCATCTGTTGCAAACTTCCTCAGGGAAGGGCCACCAGGAGGAGGAACAGCCCCCCAAGGATGCCAGAGCACTGGAATTCCAGCAGGAGGGAGGTGACTTTTACAGCTGGCAGCAACCAGAGACCGGACAGGAAAACCCAACACCCCAAAGCCCCAGGGCAGGATCAGTCCCACCAAAACTATTCCTGAAATTCAGCACTGGACAATCATCTTGGAATTGAATTTGACCTAGATAGAGTGTATTAAAAAACGACATGGAATTCCAGGGAGAGCCCCTCGGGGAGCAGTTGGAGCTGCTGTAGGTAGGTGGCAGCATTAGAGCACGTTTGCTTTGCCTCCCATTGTTTGCTTTTCCTGGAGTTGGGAGAACAGGGCTTGCCAGACCCTGCCCACGATGCCCAACAAGCTGTGGGATGCTTTAGGAAGCCAGACAGACTGAGATGGACACGTGGATTTCTGCACTAATCCCAGTTTTTCCCTTCTCAAAGGAATGAGTGGCACTGAAAAAAAACCCAGCAGAGATTCTCAGTGGGTACCAGCTCACCTCTAAATAACTAAATAACCCAAAACTGATTCAGTTCTTCATGGACACAGCTCCCAGTGCCCTCAGCATCCCAGGAGGAATGACCACAATGGGAACACCTCCCCAGGAGAAGATTCCTCTGCAAGAGGTGAAAATGGTCACAGCCCCAAGGCTGCCAGAGCTCCAGGAGCCTTTGGACAAGGCTGTCAGGGTGGGATTGTTGGGATTGCAGGGGCAGGATCAAACCAGGTTCACAGGGAAATGACAGAACTTCAGATGCAGGACTCACCCTGCCAAGGGGGAAGACTCAGTTCTGTTCTGCACCATCTCAGCCAGGAAGGATCCTGAGATCCCTCTGAGCGAGTGGAAAGGAGATAGAAAATTCCAGAACCAAATTTAAACATAAGACAACAAGTGCAGGGGGTGGGAAAGGGAAGGCAGGCAAAATCCCAGTGAAAAGGGGATTTTTTTTAAAAAAGCCTCTGGAGGACAGATGGAATTTTCTGTCAGGTAAAGCCCTGGTAGCTGGGAGCAGCTGCAGAGCAGCGTAATCCTGAGCAGATTTCAGACTACTGACCCAAATAATCCTGCCTGATAGTCCCAAAAATAATAAAGAAACACGTGTGAAATGTCAGGGCATGGTCCCAACTGGCCCAGCCCCTCGTTCCTGCACAGGGTGGGGGTCTGGCCTCAGCCTGGGATCAGACCAGGTTCACAGGGAAATTACAGAATTTTGGATGCAGGACTTACCCTGCCGAGAGGGAGGACTCAGGATGACTCCAAGAAAACCTTAAAATGCTGCAGGATTGCCTGGGCTTTGGGGAGTGTTTGTCAGCTCTCCCTGCCGTGGGTGTCTGGGTGTTTTTTTGGGGGGTTTGATGTTATCGAGGCTGTTTGTTTGTGCAGGAGGAAGTGGAGCTGTGGCACAGCTGAGGGAGAGCTTTGGGGCTGCAGGAAGGGCAGGAGGGGAAGGTTTTGCACAAACAGCACGCGAGAAAGAAAACAAAGCAAACTTTTCTTTCACCCCCAAAGCAAAAACGGCCTCCTCTGGCTCTGCATAAGTTGAAAAGAAGATTAAATTCATGTCTATAAAAAGCATTACTTCCTACACCATATACACCAATTTTTATCACTTTAAGTAAGGAAATAACTGAATTTGAGGCCTGGATTTATCCATGGCTCTGCTCCCATATCCCTGTGGGAAGAGGCTCTTGGTTCATCTCTTTTGCAGGGTCAGACCTTCTCATTCTCCCTGTCCTGGTTGGTGGCTCAGGTCACTGCAAGGGCTCTCTTTGATTTTTAAAGGAATTTGCTCCATCACATAAGCTCTCCTCTGGCCTTTCCACACAAATTCCTTAAAATCCACCTCCTGATGAAGGAAATTTTCCATATCTGAGGGAGGGCCTCGATACCATCTACAAATCTTTATCCACTGAAACATTTTCCAGCTGAACAAAAAAAGCCTGCAGTACATCAGAGCCATTCAGCACAACATCAAGGAGGAATATTTAAGTATTTCCTCATTTGCTGGCACAAGGAAACAATTCTTCCAAGGGAAGAGGCCACAGAAGGCATTTGCAAGGGCTCTAAAGGAAGCCTTTGGAGAGGGATGTTAGGTCCTCTCCTCTCTCCCAGTCCCCTCTCCAATGATTTTCCTAACACCAAACCTGTTCAAGGTTTATGTGCAGATGGTGTAAAAATCTGGGAATTTCTTTAGAGGAAAAGGTTTCTGGGTTTTGGATAGGGCCAAGTGAAGCTTCCTTGTGCCACACGGGGGCTGCAGAGTTATGGCTGCAGGGAATCAGCCCTCTCCACCTGGAGACAGCGCTTTGCACCTCAAATCCACGTTCTCTCCCTTAACAGCATCCCAAATTCATGATCTCTCCCTGAATACAATCTCAAATCCACGTTCTCTCCCTCACACCAACCCAAATCCAAGCTTTCTCCCTCAATACACGTCTGGCTGACGTAGCTGAGATCTCTTGTGGCAGAGGGTGAGATCCTAAATCCCCGAGTGCCAGGACACAGATGGTCTTTAAGAACAAGATCTTTTCTCCAGCAGCTGGAACTGCCACAGAATCCTCCTCATGTCACTTTTCCTTGTCTCCCCCCGGCAGAGCTCGGGGCCCATGAACAGCCACGTGTCCTTAAAGCTCCCTGGGTTTATTCCGTTCAGGCTGCTCAGGAAGCAGGACCCAAACCCTTTGTCAAGGAAAACAGGACACTGAACTATCCATGCCAGGCCAGAAAAGCAAATTAAAATTGGGAAAGCTCATCAGCTCATTCCCAAAAGTCCAAGCCAGGGGTGTTCTTTACACACCAGTGCAGTTCCCAACTGTCCCGAATGACTTGGGATCCATCGTTTCCCATTCCAAACCTCCAGCTAACACACCCCCCCAGCATTTGGACAACTTGTTACTGAACTCTGTCAGTTTCTACCCACAATTCAGTCCCTCTGGAGCTTCCCAACATATTTCTCATTGCACTTGGATTACAGATTTCTTTTGCCTCCAAGGAGGCAGCTCTGGGCCCTCACTGATGCTCACGTTTCAGAAACATTCCCAGTGCACAGCCCTTCTGCATCCCGGCTGGAGAAACATTCCCACATCCTTCCAAAGCTCAGTTCCAGCCCAGTAGTGAGCATTGCAAACACAGAAGTTGTTGTTTTGTTTAATATTAAATATAGCCCGTTTTGTTAACATGCTTCAGCTTCCAAGACTGAGTGATCACAGGCAAGAGCTGTCCCAGGAAAAGCCTCTTGGGATGAATCCCCTCCCAAACATTTTAACGATGAACAGAAGCAAAGGAATTTATCTGACATGATCTATAATAAGATTTCAATATAACATTCAGCCTACAGCATTACTAAATATGGCCAAAGATCCCTGGAGTTATTTGGCATTATTTCATCTTCCAAGGGTTTTCTTTCACTTATTCTGCTGTGTTTGCATACACGGGATTCCACATCCGTCACGGAGCGAGCCCTGCTGGGCTATCACTGAGTTAGAGCAGGTCTCAATCCAAGGTTGACAGGTGCACAATTTTGGGATTTAAATTTTTATTTACTTATTTAAAAAGGACTTTTTGATACCTGCTCAAGATTTGGTGGTACAGGGGAAATTTTGAGCGACTCCCTTAAATCAAGGGTTGAAGGAATCCTGGAACCTGCTGGGCTCATTCCCTTGCAATGCCTACCTCTTCCCAACACACACCTCTGCATCCATTGGGATATTTGAGGTAAAGAACCACCAGTCTTCACAAAACTTGATAAATCAGAACACCTCACCACAGACTGGCACTCTCATTCCTCTTCCCAAACATCAAACAAATGCCCAGGGGAAGGAAAAATGGATGAAATTCTCTCCTGTGAGACTGTTGAGGCCTTGGCACAGGTTGGCCATCCCTGGAAGTGTCCAAGGCCAGGTTGGAAAGGGCTTGGAGCGATCTGGGATAGTGGAAGGTGTCCCTGCCCATGGCAGGGGTTGGAATGGGATGGGCTTTAAGTCCTTTCCAACCCAAACTCTTCCACGACAACTCTGCCCTCACCTCACCTCGGAACAGGAGGTTCCTGGAGACACCTCCAGGAATTCCAGTGTCCTTTGGAGCAGGAGTTCCAGCAGGGAGCAAAGCCCATCCCCCCCAAGGAACACTCACCATGACAGTGCAGTCCTCGGAGCCGCTGGCGATGACCTGGTCATTGTGGGGACACCAATCGATGTCCAGCACTGGCCCCGTGTGCCCACACACTGTGGGGTAGGACTTGTCAATCCTGCCTGTCTGGAGGGAAGAAGAAGAAAGAGAGCTGTGATATCCTGAAGGAAGGTGCTTCCCAACCCTCCGTTTGCTCTTTCATATCCACAGTTCCATGGGATTTGAGCTCGTGGATCAGCAGAGGAAACAGACCAGCAGCTCTTCTCCAGCATCAACGAGCTGGAAACTCCCCATGGAGCAAGGAAAGGGTTCAGAGATGCAGCACAGCAGTGATCCCACATCTCAGCACCTGCTGCCACATCACCCCTTTGTCCATCCCAACTTTTTTTGGGAAGAGCAAAGCTCTGGTTTCCTCTTCCCAACAGTGACAGCTGAAGAAAACCAAGCTAAAAATGTCATTGGAGGGCATTGCTGGTCACTGAATTTACCAGGTCTCCCTGGTTTCTTAAAACAGAAGGATTTTTCTTGAATGGGAAGATTGTAGGACGCAGTTGTGCAGAGGAAAATATTGTTCTGAGGAATAAATGTTGCCAACGTGAACTGTGACAGCCACACCTGATCCACACCTGCCTCTCCATGGCCAGAGGACCGGGGCCACCAGTGCCAAGCTCCCTACAGGGACAACATTTCCAAAAAACAGAACTAATGAACCACTGCAACATGAACTGGGACAAATCCAGTGGTGCCAACCCAGCTGATGCTGAGGCACCAATTCTGCCCCCTGGATCTACATTTTGCTGAGAAGCCCCTGAAGATCCTGAAGCACCTGGTCCTGCTCTCCTCCAACAGCTGATCCCACAAAGAAGAAAGAAAAGGAAAATCACTCTCATCATCCTTCTCTCTCTTGGCCCAGCCTTGCACACAAGGGAAGCAATATTTACAATACTGAGGAGGAGACTCCTCCACTTCCACAGCCACACCCCTGGTCCTGCTCCATGGGGTTTTGTTTCCAGGGAATGACCTTTTCATGATGAGTGATGGGAGAAGAGACACAGCAGGGAGAGGTCTGGGATGGGGTCATCTTCTTTTGTGTTTAAACACGCAGAAGAAATGGTTGGAATTTCACTTGTGCCATTGGATGGAAACATTCCCCAACCTTGGAGGTGACATTCCTTAATTTATGCCTCCCACCCTGCTCCATGTGGGAGGCTGCTCCTATTCAAGGCTGATAACCAGAATAATGCTGGACATTGGCTTTTGAGGATGACTGACCTGGAGCCCTCCACGAACAGCAAAACAAGATATTGATCCCAAAAGATCCCACTAGCTCCTAAATGGCCAAATTTAGCCTTCAAAAGAGAAAAAAAACAAACCCTGAAGTCTCAGTGATTCAGCTGCTTTCGGAATTATTAAAAGGGGAAGAGTTGTGGATGAAAAGCCATAAACCTGCCATTCAAAAATTAAAGCCTGTGTAATCCCTCTTGGATGCCATAATGTGAAATAGGATTTTAAAAATTAATACACCCAACTGCCATGTAGAATTCATCCATTTTAATTTACCCAATTAAAAGGAGAACCATGCAGAGCACACGAACTGCAGAAGGCACATGACAGGCCACAGACAAATACAGGCCTGAACCAAAAAGGAGAAATAGGAATAATGATGCAAAATGTCAGGGACTGCCTGTTCTGGCTCCCTGGCAGGAATCAGTGGGATCCTCCAGGAGGAGGTAACTATTCCCAGGCTGCACAAGCACTTGTCAGTTCCTTTTTGGGCTTTTGCAGTAGTTTATTACTGTGGGGAGGCAAAAAAAAAATTTAATTTGAGCAAATTAAATCCCGAACTTCATCTTTCAGTTTTGATCATGATGAACCTGCACAGCCTGAGCAGGAGCAGCCAAGAGCCTGTGACAGCAGTGACACCCAGGAGCTGCCTCCCACCACCTGTGATGGAGCTCGGCTCTTAAACCAGGATCCTGCACTTCCATAAGGAACAGAGATTCCAGAATCATGGAACTGGTTGGGTTGGAAGGACCTCAAAGATCATTCAGTTCCACCCCTGCCATGGGCAGGGACACCTTTCACTGTCCCAGGTTGCTCCAAGCCAAATCAAACCTGGTCCTGGACACTTCCAGGGATCCAGGGGCAGCCACAGCTCTCTGGGCAACCTCTGCCAGAGCCTCACCTCCCTCACAGTCAGGAATTTCCTCCCAGTATCCCATCTAAATCTATCCTCTTTTGTCTTAAAGCCATTCCCCCATGTCCTGTCACTCCATCCTTTGTCCCCAGTCCCTCTCCAGCTCTCCTGGAGCCCCTTTAGGCCCTGGAAGGGGTTCTGAGGTCTCTCTGGAGCCCTCTCTTCTCCAGGTGAACCCCTCCAGCTCTCCCAGCCTGGCTCCAGCCCTCAGAGCATCTCAGTGGCTTCCTCTGGGCTCTCCAACAGTTCCACATCCTTCCTGGGATTCCTCTGGGATCCCAGAGCTGGAGGCAGCTCTGCAGGTGGGGTCTCACCTGAGCAGGGCAGAGGGGCAGAATTCCCTGTGCATCACCTACAAACATCCCCCTGTCCCCACCTGCGCCTGGAGAGTGACACCAAACCCTGATTCCAACAGGAACACACAGGCTGGACAGGGAAAGGAAATGTTATTTAGCAGCAGTGTGGGAGAGGCAGCAACCTCAAGCTTTTTTATCCACCAAGAATTATCAAACCAAGGAGGAGAGGACAAAGCAGAGCAGATGTCCCACAAAGCAATCCCAGGGAGATGAAGAGCCCAGGGGCATCACTATCTTCACTTGGGCAGGAGAGGAGAGACTCTGCTGCTCACCAGGCTCCAGGAATAATCCCAGAATCATTCAGTTTGGAAAGATCCCCAAGATCATCCAACTTTGTCACCCAGCCCAGAGCCCTGAGTGCCACATCCAGCCCTTCCTCAGCCACCTCTGGGGATTTACAAAAATGAGCATCGAACACCAAAATGAGACTAAATAAGGACATAAAAGTGCTGCTGGAGGCCCCAGTGGGGCGAGCAGGAGCCCCAGCCCTTTGAGAGAAGCTCCTGCCTTGTGGTCAGAGGCAGCAAACGGTCTCTGCAGAGCAGAGGAAACCACGGTGTTTTCCTGAGCACGTCCCGAGAGCTTCCGAAGGCGCCGCATCCGCCCCTCGTCACCAACACCTTCACCAGAGACCCTCCCAAGGCGCTGTGGGGACAGCACAGGACAGCCACCCCCAGCACCACCCCAGGGCTGACCCCTCAGGGTGAGGAATGGGCAGCTCTGAGCTCAGGGCTGTTATTTTACCACCTCTCAGCATCACTTTTGTGAATTCCATCCACCAGATTTCCTCCTCTTGGCAGCATTCCTCCCCCTGGAGCAGGGAACCCCAATTCCCAGCATTGTAGCGTGCTCAGAAAAGCTTGAAAAATCAGTATTTTAGGGGATTTGCCAAAAAGAGAAATCCCAGGAAAGCTGCAGTAGGTTTATAAAAACCCACCAGGCTGCAAAATCACCAAATCCCATGGTTTTCAACACAATTCCTTCCCAACACCACCAGAACACCACGAGGTTTGGCAATGTAGGTTGTCAGCTGGGTGTGCTTCCACGCTGCTCTAATGCTCCCAGGTTTGGGGATTTATTTATTTATTTGTAAAATGTAATCTTATAATTAGGAGAGGATTTAAAATAAATCTCAAGTGCTGATACTCACAGCTTAAAATTAACTTCAAAAAGTTCAATCCTTCTCATAATCCAGCGGGGCTGCGGTTCGACACATCCCTGATAACTTTTGGAATCTTGAGTTGTATTTTATAAAATGCTGGTCAAAAAGGTGAATTTGAGGATTTTTAATAAAGTTGGTGTTGACTGAACACACACTCAATATTCAGGTGTTTGAGCAAGGGGAAAATTTCCCTTATTAATTTTAATTATTAAAATTAAATTTTAACATATTTAATGTATTCCAGAAAAAAAGTGACAGATAAGAAGAAAAAAATATGATGAAATCCAAAAGGGATGGATAAGCAACACAAGAAAACTGTTCCTAAAAGTGGGAGTTTTATGAATTAATTTGAGTGTCTTGTGATCGTTTCTCTGCCAGAAAAGGGCATTTGGTGGCAGGAAACAGCTCATGGATTATGGTAAAAATATCAGGGAGAACAGCTGCTTCCCCAGCCCATGGCTGTGCTCCTTGAAATCTCCATTTAAATTAGGGAAGTGGCATCGAGTTGCACAATCCAAAGCAGCTCCCCCCTCACTCTGCACAACTTTGAGGAAGGAAATCAGGTCACAACCGCAAAGTTTGAAACCCCAACCAACTGCACCTTTTCTCTGCTAGAGAAAATACTCCTCTTTTCTTTAAATTCTGGATTTTCTTTAAAAAGAACTCCTAAGTTTCATCCAGGGAAGTTGAATTTCTGAGCATTGACCCTCCATCTCTGGCTGCAGCAGCTGGGCCTGGAGGAGGCACCTGGGAGAAATCTGGGCTGAAATGGAAGCTGCCCCCAACAGCCATCAGTCACCCCACAGCCCAATCCAGGCATCCAGAACTAATCTGGAAGATTTGGAAGCGTTATTCCCAAAGGATCCACTGGAAAGTCAGGCAAAAAGAGACCACTGTGCTCTGCAAGAATCCCCCAGCAGTGCTCCCGTTCTCGTTGTCACCTTGGCAGCTGCAGGGCTGTGACATTGGATATTGGGGAAAATTTCTTCACTGGAAGGGTGGTGAAGCACGGAAGAGACTCCACAGGGAAATGGGGGAGTCACCATCCCTGGAAGGGTTAAAACACAAGCAGCTGGGGCATTTTGTGATGTGGTTTAGTGGGAATGGGGGTACTTGGTCAAAGGTTGGACTTGATGAACCTGAGGTCTTTTCCAACCTTAGGGATTCCAGGATTCTGTGATTCCATCCCAGGCTGCCACACAATGGACACACTGGCTGGCTTTAAAAAGGAAAAAAAATAACCCAACACAAACAGTGTCCTCACAGCCAACCCAACCTGCAAAACCCCATCACCCAGAGCTGGGAGTGCAGCACAGCTCCAGCAGTTCCATGGATATGTGGCCCAGACATGACATTACAATTGCTGGGAATAGATGATCCAGGGCTCCACCAAGTACAACTTCCATTTTCATTATTGGACAAAGCCTTAAAATGGCAGAGATACTTGTACAAACCTCTGACTGTAAGACAGGGGATGGAATTTGCTGCTTTTTTCCCTGGAGGAATGAGATCCATTAGCCCCTCTGCTGCCCTCTTTTCCCTACTACATTAGAACCTGATGATCCATTGGAATCAAGCTGACAGTGATAAATATAAACTTATTTTTATAGAGAAAAATCCAAGGTGCAATAAAATGACAAAATCCATCACAGTCCCCCTAAAATGGCTGGAAAGGCTCAATAAACCCATCACAGCAAAAACCTTCTGATTTTATTTTACACACATTTCAGAACGGGATGATTTTCTTTCCCCCAAATCTTTCCTGGAGGAATAGGAATTGGAAAGATCTGCTTAACAATTCTCCTATGCCATGGATGAACACCAAGGCCTGTCACTTGCAGAACAACATACTCCTTGGAGAAGATCATTCCCGAGGTGTGCACGCCCCCACCCACATGCTAATTGCCTCTCAGGGCACCATCTGATCCCAGATCCTGCAGGAATGCTGCAGGTGTGAAGGGGGTGCAGGAAGGGATCAGGAAAATGGAAAAATCTAATAAAAGCTATATCCAAAGGGGACTGAATAAACCTCTGGTAAAGGCCTTACGTAAGATAACTCGTGGCTGAACGGATCTTTCTGCATGAACTCAAACAAAAAGGAACGTTTGCAGCAGGTTTTTCTGTGCAGATAAAAACCGCAAAGCATTTTTGAGGAGGGGGGAAAAAAAATTTTCTCCGGTTCTGCTGGAACACAGATCCAACACCAGAACCTCCCCCTGAATCCAGGCGTTTCCAAGTCATCCTGTCCACCATATCAGGAAGCCCAGAGAATTTTTATCTGGTACCTTCCCTGTGTACCCAGAGCTTTCCCTGGGATAAACCTTAGAGAAAATCAACTCTACAACCACAGCTCAGAACAAGACGGGAAGTTTCTAGTTCCCTCCCTGGTGAGCAGAGTTAATGCTGATTACCCTGGCTCTTATCACCTACACAACCCTGACCGAGAGGAATTACAGCTTTTCCAAACTATGTGGCTCATTCCAACAGAGGCCAGCCCTCCAGACCAAGCAACCTGTGGGAATTAGATTGTCTGATGCTCAGCGGCTCCTGCCGGAGCATGGGAATGGCGAGTTCCTGGCAAAGCCCCTGCACATGTGCGTGCAAGAAAACAGGAAGTTCAGACAAAGCATTTCCACAGCCAGCAAAGCCGGCTGGGCTGCACTGGCTGCGGCTACTCCGGGAGCTGCGGGGATGGAAAGGGGATGCAGCCGCTGGGTCTTCCATTTGGCGGGGGGGGAGGGAGGGGGGCGGAAAGACCCTCAGCAGCACGTGGTGGGCTGGGGACGCGGCGGGGACGTGGGTACACACACGGGTTAATGGATTCCCGCGCGCACGGGTTAATTCCCGCGCACACGGGTTAATTCCCGCGCACACGGGTTAATTCCCGCGCACTTGCCGCGCCGCGCCCCCGCCCCCGCCAATCAGCGCGGCGGCCGCGAGCGCTGCCATGACCATATAAGGTAAAAAGCCGCGGCCGCCGCAGTGCCGCTGCGGCGGGCGCGGGTGCGCGCGCGCGGAGGGGCGGGGCTTGCGGGGAGAGGGGCGGGGCTTGCGCCCCCCCCGCTCCGCTGGGTCACCCCGCCCGTTCCGAGCACACGGGAGCGGGGTGAGGGGTCCCGGGGAGCTCATCCCACCCCAAAAACACCCCCAGACCGGGGTCCCGGGGGGCTCATCCCACCCCAAAAATACCCCCAGACCTCCCGCCCGGCGCCGGGAGGCGCCGGCCCGGCAGCGGTAAATCCCGGTCATAACAAAACCCTGTAATATCAGTGAAAATTGGCAAGAAAAAGCACATTACATGGAGTAAAATCGCCCGTTTTATGTGCTCGCCCCGCACCAAGGGTCAGCCACATCCCAGGTAATTCCCAGTGAGCCGCAAAGCGCTGGGTTTGAGCAGCCACGATGTCATTATGGGACATTTCCCCTGCAGAAATGCAGCAAGTGTATTTTTATGGCTCAATTTTAAAATCAGCCCAAACCCATGGCTGAAAATTGCCCTTTTTTTTTTTTTTTTTCCCCTTGAATATAACAACAAGGATTTTGCTGTGGGGAGCTTAATAAGTATCTGTGCTAAACGGGTTCAAAGAGAAATCCAAATGTTATTTAGGGTGTTGAAGGAACTGAAGGAACAATTTCATCAGCCCAGGCTATAAAAATAAATGCGGAGCACAGGAACTGGTTACAGCAGAGCCAGCAAAGCACTGCATTGCAAAAGAACGTGTCAGGCTGAGGGTGAGGGACACAGCTCCTCCAGCTTCCCATGGAACCTCCTCAGATGTGGATATTAAATGGTTGTGGAAGGCAGGAATGGAGCTGAGGGCACCAAGGCAGTGATAAATAGAGAGTGGGAGGAAGAACAGAATGGATGTGAAAATAACACCAAAGATGGCACTAAAAAATGCAATAGGGCACAGAGAATTAGCAGGAATTTCTGCCAGGGACTGAGAAAACACAGAATCATGGAATCATTACCGTTGGAAAAGCCCTCTGAGACCATTGAGTCCAACTGTTCCCCCAGCACTGCCAAGGCCATTGTGTCCCCAAGTACCACATCCACAAATTAAATCCCTGCAGGGATGGGGACTCCATCACTGCTCAGGGCAGCCTGTTCCAATGCCTGACAATCTTTTCTATATAGAAATTTCCCACAATACTCAATCCAAACCTCCCTTTGCACAGCTTGAGGCCATTCCCTCTGGGTCTGTCTCTTGTTCCCTGGGATCAGAGCCTCTCCTGCCTATCCCCTCCTGTCAGGGAGTTGTGGAGAACCAGGTCTGGCCCTGAGCCTCCTTTTCCCCAGGCTGAGCCCCCAATCTCCCTCATCAGAGCTGTGCTCCAAACATTGGGATATAAGAGAGGAAAAGAGGGATGCACATCCCCTGCCATCGGTGATGCAGCTGAACCAGGAGTTCCTAATCCAGGGCAGTGCCACCACGCGTGGTCCAGGCAGGGGGAGGGGGACACGTGGCCCGAGGATGAGCCCTAAGCAGGGAAGGGCTGCTCATCACAGCAGCAAACGGAGCTATTTTGGGAAGTTGGGGTTTGGCTTTGCTTAACACGATGGAGATGTCGCTGCCCCTGCTCTGCCCTGGCCGGGTGGGAAGTTGTGCTGAACCCTGGGCACTAATTCTGTATTCCACAGGGCAGATCTGGAAGTGGAGCTGGGAAAGCAGCTCAGGGCTGATGACAGACTGAGGACAACTTAACCACAGGCTTAAGAAAGGAGTTTGTGGGTCACAGAGAAAGGAAGAGACTGCAAAAAAAGACTTTTGATCACAAGAATTTGCTGGTTAAGTATCAGAAAGGGCTGAAAAGAACCTCGTCCAGAAGATGTGACTTTTCCATGCAAGACCAGGGGCAACAGGAATGCCCTTCTTGGAACCAGCTCATTCCTTTGCATCCCTCCAATGTGGGGCTGCAAGGAGCAGCTGGGCTCAGGTGCATTCCTGAATGAATTCTGCAAGGAGCAGCTGAATTCAGGTGGTTCCTGGTTTAACTTTCCAAGGAGAAGTTGAATTCAGATGGCTCCTGAGCAAAGTGACAAAAAAAAAAGCTGAATCCCTGACAGTAGAAAAACCTGACTTGATCATAAAGAGGCTTCTAAAATACGATTCTACGTGGAAAGTACTGCCAGAATCAGCTCAGATGAATCAAGCAAACAGCTTGTTTGTTGTGTTTAATGTACAGGAAGCATCAGGCTGATTACAGACATTAAACACATTCATACATGGCACTGCTGAGCAGCCGTTGTCACCACAGCCGCCGCTTCCCAGCCTTCATCATTCCCAAAGAAACGCCGGGATGACAGCACAGCCGAGCAGGTAACTCAAGAAATATTCCAGCAGCACTTACCTTGTGCAGAGGCAGCACCAGGAAGGCTCCCCCACCACTGGCATCCACGATGATGGCCACGAAGCGGGGGTTGACGGCGCAGAAGGAGCTGTCCCAGGTGACGCGGGACACGCGGATGTCGTCGTAGCACTGGTCGTTCTTCACCGCCTGGCCGAAGACGTGCCGGAATTTGCTCTGTCGTACCACCCGCCTCATCGTGTCTGCACATGGATGCAAAAGGAGAGGGTCAGTTCCAGGGAAAGGATGTCCTGAATGTCCAGGAGATTCCTGGATCAACACTGGTTCTTCTCATCAGCTCCATGGCCGTGCTTTCAGCAACATGGGAACGCAGATTCGCTCACTGTAGAATCATAGAATGGTTTGGGTTGGAAGGGACAGAATCCCAGAATGGCTGTGGTGGGAAGGGATCTCTGGAGATCACCCAGTCCACAGTAGGGTCACCCCAGGTGACACAGGAATGTCTCCAGGTGGGTTTGGGATGTCTCCAGACAGGGAGACTCCACGCCCTCCCTGGGCAGCTGTTCCAGTGCTCGGCCACCTCCGTGGGAAGAGGTTCTTCCTCATGTTAGGTGGAATTCCCCATGGTTTAATTTATGGCCATTGCTCCTCATCCTGTTGCTGGGCACCGCTGGAAAGAGTCTGGCACCGTCCTCTTGGCACCAAAGACCTCAAAGCTCATCCCATTCCACCTCCTGCCATGGGCAGGGACACCTTCCACCATCCCAGGTTCTTCCAAGCCCCATCCAGCCTGGCCTTGGACACCTACACCTTAAAACCTGCCAAATTCTCAGCCAGCTTTGCCTTTCCTTTCTTTTATTAACTCAAATTTCAGGTTATTTTGCACCCAATCTAACCCAATTGCATTTCCAGGGGGCTTTTACAGAATTTGCCAGTTAAGCATTAATTTCCCCACTGTAAATGTGTTCCCTGACTGCAGTAAAGGAAGTTCCTAATCCCAAAAGCAGTTTTTAGACAAGTCTCCACATATTTTCAAGGATAAATCTAGTCTTGGATTGAACTTGTTTACTTTCAAGTCAGACAGGGTCCAGAAGATGTAAATAAAAATGCAAGCTCTCAAAATCCGGTGTTCCTGTGAAGTGGTTCCACATGTTCCCTAGCTTCCAGTTCTTTCTTCTAACTCCAAAATCACCCTAAAAAAATTAATTTCCTAGACAGAAAGGAGTAATGGAAACAAGTTAATAACTCCAATTAACTTGGTGTGTCTGTAGCATTTATTGAGAAAAATGATTTTCAAGAATTCTGGAGTTAGAAGAGAGGGAAAGGGAATTGGTGTGGAAAATTCCAGCACCTGGGAGAAGACACAGGCACAACCTTGGACTAGGGATACAACCTATGGAGCCCTCACATCTGGGAAGGGCTTTTCCCATCATCCCAGGCTTTATCCCTCAGAGAAGATGGAGCAGAAGAGGAGCTTCCATACAGCATCTTTTACATAAAGATGTTTTTATAAAATCACTTTTACATATGGGAAAATTATTTCTGTCCCAGTCTCAAGGGATAGAAAAAAAATTTAAAAATAAAAAAAGGGGGAAAAAATAAAACTAAGCAGAGTCCACCTCCTATCCTCCCTCCCAGAAGGTCCCCAAGCACATGGAGAGGCTGGGAAAAACTGCTCAGTGATCCAGCACGATGCTCTGGAGCGAGAGACTGGGAATGTGGTTCTATCCCGAATCCCTGCTCGCAGGCTGTCTGCTGCAAACGTGATGAAAGCTCCCAGGGCTGTCTGTGACTGCAAAGGCTTCGCAGGGAAGCGCCGAGCGCTGATGGCTGTTTTGTAGTCTGGGAGGTTAAATAAAAAATTAACAACGACAAAAAGCGGGATAACTGCAGGGAAGCGCTCATCAGAGCCGGGAAATGCCAAGGAATGTGTTTGAAGAGGAGGAAAATGTTCCAATTAACGAAACAGACAGCTCTGCAGTGAAACTCTCCAGTTCCGCAGAGATAAGGGAGAAAAAGCTGAGGGCTTGTTTTCCACCAGAGCCTGTCTGGGAACTGGCACTGGTCACTTCCAGTGGACAGGGATGTACCAGTGCCACTGGAGCCACCAGTATGCCCAGTCCATGCAGATTTGGGGTTGGTGTTGTGATGGGGACACCTGTCCCACGTGTGGGGTGGAGGTCACACGCTGGTGACACAGAGCCGAGGGCTCCACGGTCATTCCCAGCCACGGAGAGCAGGGAGATGTTCCCCACAGTGCCTTTCTCACACTGATATTTTAAAGAGGATTAAGAATGCTTAAGAAAAAATAGGTTTTAAATGCAAAATTTTGGGAAGAACTGAGGTGTTTAAGATGACAATGGAAAAGAACTATATGGAAATTGTTAATGATTTCTATCTTATTAAAGCTGAATTTAGGCTCCCTCCCGACTTCCATCAGTTACTGGAATGGTGTAATGCACTTTCTGCCAACTGTTTCCCTCAGAGCACTAATCAAAGGCCTGTTCCATGCTGGACACACCCCGGAACACCGGAGTGTGATGGGAAGTCATAAACCAGGAGCTGCTCTCCAGCTCCAGCCAGCAGGTGAGAGCACTAAATAAAATCATGGAATGGTTTAGGTTGGAAAGGACTTTAAAACTCATCTCATTGCACCCCATGCCATGGGCAGGGACACCTTCCACCCTCCTATCCAATCTGATTTCGGACACTTCCAGCATGATCCCAGCTTCACCAAATCATGCACAAAGAAAAGGTGAATTTCAACTCCAAGATGCCCAAATGACAAGAAATGCTGAAGTCTCAAGATTCAGTTGAGACACATCATAAAAAATGCAGTTCCACACCCAGTTACTGATTTGTGTCGACTCATTCCGAGCCCTGTCACACAATTCCATCCCCAGGGCTCCTCCCAGAGCTGGGAGGGCTCGGCTGAACCTCTGAGTTCATGACTAGGTCTGGCAGTGAGCACCAACCATGCATCACCACCATCTTCCCACCATTCCAGGTGACCCCAGGCCACCCCCAGGATATTGGGAATGTTCTCCCAAGCCCATTGTGACACCAGCTCAGCCTTTCCCCACCTGGAAACACCCCTTGCAGCAAATCCTTCTCATCATCTGCCTGTGCAGCTCAGCCAGGAGCAGGGAAAAGGCTCCTGCTTTGTGCATGGTGGATTTCCAGGAGTGTTCACCCCCTGGCAACATTCCCACCCTGCTGTGAATCCAGATTAAAATCAGATTGTTGGGAAGAAGGTAAAGCAAAGGTTTGAACTTGTCGTGCTGAGCCAGCAGAGCAAATTGCCTGGAATCGCATCCCACAGAGCCAGGGGGCTGGGAATGTGGCTGCTCCAATGCTGGGAATTCAGGTGGGATGGCTACAAAGGATTATTTGTATCACTTGGATAATTGTATCACTTTTTCACATGATCAATACCAGAACAGCAGGAAAAAAAAGTTCATTTCAAGTATCAGATCCTGGGGATCTGTCACCCCTTCCACTTTGACAGAAGAGAAACTCCCTTTACCCCATGGTGAAATCCTACTACTTTATTTCCCTCATTTTCACCCTTTGATGCAAAGGGTAATCATTCGGTTTTCTATAAATTACTTTTAAAAAATGCAGAGAGTTCAGATGCCTCCAAAAATATCCTTATTTGTTCCAAAGGGATCTGTTGGAACACACCTTCCCTGCCCTCTTCCCCACCTACAGCTCATCATCCTTAGCAGGAACTCTTTGATGAACACATGGTGAGCAGCCCCCAAGTGCTCATTTCCATAGCAAAGGGAGTGATTCTTGGCGTTGGATCAGAGCCATTTTGATCTGGCTGCTCTCCAAGGAGAAGAAGAAGGAGGAGGGAATGTGCTGGTTGTGGTTGGAAGGAGCAGCGACTGCGGCTCTTTCAGCTCAACAGGGAGAGCAGGTGAAAAACCCAATGTGGGGAGTGAGAGCCTGAACACCCCAAAAGAATCCCAGCTCTGCCACAGACTGGCCCTAAATGGGAAGAGTGTTTTGTCTCCTCTTTGCTTCTCAATCCTGCAGTGCAAAGGATCCCTTCCCTTCTCCTCTTCCTCCTCATGCATCTCCAAGAAAATCCACAGTTCAGTTTGGTTGTCACAGGTTCTCTCGGCAGGAGCTCCAGGCTTGGCCAGTTCATGGAATGGTTTGATTTGGAAGGAACCTGAAAGCTCATCCAGTTCATCCCCTGCCATGGACAGGGGCACCTCCCAGCCTGGCCTTGGACACTCCCAGGGATCCAGGGCAGCCACAGCTTCTCTGGGAAACCTGTGCAAGGATCTCCCCCACTCACAGCCAGGAATTTATTTCCAGTATCCCATCTAAGTCTACCCTCTTTTGTCTTAAAGCCATTCCCCCTTATCCTGTCACTCCATCCTTTATCCAAAGTCCTTCTCCAGCTCTCCTGGAGCCCCTTTAGGCCCTGGAAGTGGTTCTAAGGTCTCCCTGGAGCCTTCTCTCCTCCAGGTGACCCCCCCAGCTCCCCCAGCCCAGCTCCAGAGCAGCTCCGTGGGCTCCTCTGAACCTGCTCTAACAAGTCCCTGTCTTTTTTGTGCCACTTTTAGGATTATCAGGCGAGACACCAACACCTGGGATGATTCACCCTAAGGAAAGGCTGATTCAGCCTCCATCACACTTGCAAAAGGATGACCCGGGCGGTTTGGGGAACATTGGGAAGTGACTTTGGAAATACCCAAGTGGGTAAGGAAGTGTATCCATGGCTGGCAGGGCTGTGCTGGGGATTTTCTCTTAGGAAGTGGACTTGGAACATGAGCATTAAAAAAAGAAATTAATTATATCATTATCTATGCTGTTAAACCTTGGATGAGGAACCATCTCCATCCACTTGCTAGACAGAATATATTTTTGGGGGGTAAAGTGCAAAATTTAGAGGATTTAAAACCTCCTGACTGGGAGCTGAAAGGCCTTTAAATTTTGCCAGAGTTACAACCCTCAGCAAAATTAAAACAGAAGCATTGGACACTCTGCAAAGGCCTCCACAATAGAAGTGCTGACAGATCTACAGCTGCTGAGCTCCTGGATCCCGCTTGGCCACACACGGCATCTTGGTGGGCACAGAGGAACCTGCCTTCAAATCTCTTATTTATTCCCTCCCCGAGTGACTTCCAGCTGAATTTTGGGTTTATCTGTCAGTCTGTGCCCTCTGAACAGCCCAGCCCTTGTGGCAGCTTTTAAAAGGACCCTGAAAAGGCTGGATGCTGCCGGCCACGCTCGCACAGGGATACTTTTCATTCCACTCCTTTCTGATCTCCCATCACGATGTGTCACAAGAGCTACCATGAGTTTGCCCATTTTCCTGTTTATAAAGGATTTATCTGTCTCAAGAATCCAACAGATGGATTTCTGTGGCTTCGGAGGGTTTGCAGCCTGCTTATGCAAGAGGAAATGCATCCTGCTAGGGAACACTTACAGGAAAACCCCCCACTAATGGCAAAATCCTGCTCAGCCCATGTGATTGTGATCCCTTCTGGAAAGGGAGGCATTGGAATAAAAGGCCAGTTGAAGTCAGACAGCCGGAGGCTACTGAAGGGGGGGGTGAGGAGATACAAATCCAGCGGATAGGGAGAACAGCATTTACAAAAGGTTGGTACTTGGAACTGGAAAGGCTCTTCCTTAAGTGGAAAAAGTCAAGTTGCAGCTGTTGATGGTGAATCCCCAAACTCCCAGTCTGAGCCTTGCTGAGGGGCTTTTGGAATAGGAAGCAGATTAAGAAAAATAAAAATTAAGAGGTCAATGGTTGACCTTGACGGTCTTAAAGGTCTTTTCCAACCTCAATAATTCAATGGTTCTATAGGCAGTGCACCAGCAGCAATTATGAGTGATGTTATGGGAGGGATGGAGGGATGGAGGGATGGAGGGATGGAGGGATGGAGGGATGGAGGGATGGAGGGATGGAGGGATGGAGGGATGGAGGGATGGACCCATTGGTGAAACTACACCATGGGAAAGCTCAGAGGATTCCCAAATACCAACTGTGAGGCCCAAGGTCTTCCTGAACAGCGGGGCTGAGCCACTTGGGCCTCATCAGCGAAACCTCATCTCCAAACCAATTCTGTGCTCAGAGCTGATTTTATATAAAAAAAAAAATAATCTTGGAGGTATGTTATAATCCTAAACCCAAACCAGGCCATGGATGTTCCAAGCTGCCCCTGGCATGGAGAGAAGACCCTCTGGGAACAGAGCTGAGCCACATCTGCAGAGCAGTTGGCCATCACAGAGATAAGCACCGGAGAAAAGCCCACAAGGAATCTGCTAATTCCCTCCTCGGAGCACTTGGAACATCCTGTGGAAGATAAGGTACAGAGCCACACATGGAAGGGAGGATAGAGAACTTCAGAGGGTTTGAGGCCATTAAAACACCACCATCCCCTCGTGCTCCTCAGGGCAAGGATGGCTCTGTCCCACTGCTGTGGGTCCAAGGGAGCAGGGACTGAGCAACCCGACTGAGAAAAGGCACAGAGACCTCCAGGTTATTTCTTAATCGCTCTCTTCTGGCATTTCTTCACTCCAGAGCCTTGCTTGTGCAAGCTCTGGGGTTTTTGGTGACCCAGGGCCATGGACACACACTGCCCTGGGCTCGGTCCAGCTGCTCACCTATTCCAGGGAAATCTTGCCACCACTGTCACCATCAAGGCTGAAGGAGGAATTAGTATAAAAAAAAATCTCAGAATGGTTTGGATTGGAAGGGGCATTAAAACTCACCCAGTTCCATCCCCTGCCATGGGCAGGGACACCTTCCACTAGCCCAGGTTGCTCCAAGCCCCATCAAACCTGGCTTTGGACATTTCCAGGGATGGGACAGCCACAGCTTCTCTGGGCACCCTGGGCCTCACCACCCTCACAGAAAAGAAATTTCTCCTAAATATCTCATCTAAACTTATTCAGTTTGAACTCACTCCCCCTTGTCCTGTCACTCCATGCTCTTGGAAAACTTCATCTCCCTCTCCAAGTATCCATGGAATCAAAGAGCTCAGGCTCATGATACGAAGTCTTGCAAGACTTGGGCAAAGAAGGAAGTGAGGGGAAAAAATGTCAAGTGGCCACAAAAAGTTCATCTCACCCCACAACTTCACATGAAAGCTCAGCAGAAAAAGGGAACAGCCACCAAAGCCTTGATGCAGTTTCTGTGCTTTTAAACACAATTCTCTTCCCTTTGTGTATCCCTTTTCCAATCAATCCATATCCAGTCCATTGCTGACAGAACTGTTGTTTTCAGCTGTTCAGAGTTATTTAAAACAAAGGTGAACACTACTACAGATGGTCACAATTCCAAAACACATCATATTTGTGTGCAGATTATTTTCAGTCTTTGGTTACTTGAGCCTAGGTTGAGCAAGACCCTGCCATCTGATTTCACTTCATTTTAAAGACAAAAAGCTGGAATATGAACTTAATACTGAAATTTCCAGCTGCTCTACCACTGGCAAGATTCTATTTTGGGATGGGAACCTAAACCACAAACTACCAGGGAATTTGATTATATCTCAACTGGGGAGACCAGCACATTCAAAAATGTAACACAACCCAAACTTTGAATAAGCTGAAATTTCTGCTCTGGACGAAGCGCAAGGTGTTGGCTGCAACCTGTGAAACACTTGATACAACTCTGGATTTCAGAGCTGTAACCTGGAATGATCACATTAAAACCTTTAGAATAGGAAGAACTCTTAAGTCAGAAGTGCCTGTAGAGCTCAAATTTCCCAGGATCACCAAGAAGGACTCATTATTTCCTGAGGGTTTACCTGTGTGTGCTCTTCTCACATCTCCCCTCCCGGGGCTATTTTCTCTTCAAGATTTCCAGGGATAAAATTCACCATCCTGGGGAATCACCTGGTTGTGGAAGGTGTCCCTGCCTGTGGCAGAGAGGTGGAATGAGATGAGCTTGAAGCTCCCTTCCAAGCCAAACCCTTCTGGGATGATCTTACCACTCCCACACTTTGTCACTGTATCTCCACATCCAGCATTACATCATTGACCATAATTTGCAGTGACAAAAGGACGCCGCAGTTAAAGTCATTACCCTGAACTGAGAGCCTTGTCTGGCTTCATTTAATCTGTCTCATCTACCAGAAAGGCAGAGCAATGAATGCACACAAAAATCATTACACAAAATAATTCAGCAGGAGCCGTAGCGGGATGGGGAACCAGCAGGAATGGGAGTTTCATTGCACTAGAGCAGCAACCTCCAAAAATCCTCCTTTTTTTTGGGTTTATATCTTTTAGAGCTGTCAGCTGGCACTAAAGCTGCCCCACCTCTTAGGTGGTTGGGGATGTTTTAGGGGATGTTACCACAGGCTGGGCAAAAAGGGGTATTAAAATGAAGAGGAGAGCAAAGTGGAGATAAAAATAAAGGCTTGAAACTCAGGACAAAACCTCATAAAGGCAACTAACATACAAAATACAGGGTTAAGAGAGCAGGGTTTGAACATTCCAGGTGCCTCAGTGCATTCAAATCCAGACTGGAGCATGAAAGGTGTCCCTGCACATGGCAGGAGGTAGAATGAGATGAGCTTTAAGGTCCCTTCCAACACAAACCATTCTGGAATTCTGTGATCCCTGCATTTCAGCTTCCGCTTTTGCTGCCAGCAGAGACAGTTGCACAGTGGTTGGACACCACAGAAGCTTTTCACTGGATAAGGAAAGGGAAACCTCCCACACACTCCCACCTCCGACATCGCTGTTCCAGCAGCCGACCACAGAAGGCCGTGGCCTTTCACATGATCCCCTCCAAAGATCCTTCATTTTCCACTGGAATAAACACCAGAGAAGCTTCTTTGCACACTGTATCCCATCCACTGCCAAGAGACAGAGCCATATCCTGAGCAACAGCCCTGGGAGCTGCAGCCAGAGCCATCACAGCAGCCCCAGGGATGCTCCTGACACCCATGGGAGCAGCCATGGGGAGGAGGGAAGAACAGGGCTCCAGACCACACCGTGATCCCGAGGGAAACACAAGCAGGAGTGCACAGCTCTCCCAGGATTCCAGCTAAGGGAACTCAGTGATAAAATGCTTCTCCCCAGCACTGACCTAGTTCTGTTATCAGAGCTAACAGGGAAGTAGCAATCTGGTCAGAGCTGCTGCCCCGACCCGCTGGATTCCTCTCTCACTCGGAGGTTACATGCCAGCGTTTTCCAGACCATATTCCTGAGATATGTTGGAGGTTTTTCTTTTTTTTTGGGCAATGGTTGGTGGTTACAAACAGAAAAAGAGCTGCTCCCCAGCACAGCTTCATGAAACTCTCACCAAATCACCACCAGATTCCACCATTCCCAACCAACCAAGCACCTTTTTCTAACAGAGTGTTCATAGCAGAAAAATGCTGTATTTTCACCTCTATTTTCTCCTACAGCCTAAAGCAATCAAATCTGCCTAAATGAAATAATTTTGCATGAGCTTCTATGTGTGATAGAGGAGTTCACCAGTAGCACTAGACCTGACAGCTCATACACAGGATTTATCTGTCCTGTCCAATGGTGGATTTAAGGAGAAGTCAAGCAGACAGCAGCTCCCAGGTGCTGGGAGCCTAAAGCACAGAAAGAATAACAACCTGCAGGATTTCCCATTCTGCTGGAGTCAAGAAGAGCTGCAGACAGGAAGGGAACGACATTAACTCGGTGTTTTCCAAGCACAGTTCCTGGTAAACTCCAGTGGACATTACTGGGAACATTACCCTGCTTCTCCTCACTTACTAAATTGGGTCATTCCTTTAAAAATGACCAGAAGATTTAGTGAAAGTAGAAATCCCAAAATGGTTTGGATTGGAAAGGACCTTAAAGTTCATCCAGTTCTACCCCCTGCCATGGGCAGGGACACCTTCCACCATCCCAGGTTGCTCCAAGCCCTGTCCAGCCTGGCCTTGGACACTCCCAGGGATCCAGGGGCAGCCACAGCTTCTCTGGACACCCTGTGCCAGGGCCTCCCCACCTTCACAGCCAAGAATTCCAATACTCCATCTAATCCTGCCATTCCCTCTTGTCCTGTCACTCCATCCCTTGTCCAAAGTCCCTCTCCAGCTCTCCTGGAGCCCCTTTAGGCACTGGAAGGGGCTCTGAGGTCTCCCTGGAGCCTTTTCTTCTCCATGTGAAGACCCCCAGCTCTCCCAGTCTGACTCCATGGCAGAGGAGCTCCAGCCCCATCCCCAAAGGAATAGATGAGCTGTTTTCTATTCCTCAATTGCAACATCCCTTGGCATCCATAGGAAGAAATTCGAAACAGTTAAGGTGTTTTAAAAGAAAAACAGTCTCCCAGATAAAAGGTTGCAGGTCCCAGGTCTCACAGAGCACTGCACCATCAGGGAACCCTCTGCTCCAAACACCAAATTAACTGGGACACAAATTCCTCCCAATTCCAGAATAAGGCAGAAACAACAGATCAGCACAACCAAGGCTCCCAAAAAGCCTGGCCAAGAGTGAGTCAGACTGACCAAGCAAGGAGCAGCGTTCTCCACATGACCCAGCCTGACCACAGCGGCTCCAAGCTCTGCTGGACCGAGCACAACTCCCAGACCCGCCGGGAGCCTGCGGAGAAGCCGGAGCTGCCTTGGAGAATGTGACCCAGGAGCAGCAGGGTGACCAAGGACAATGGCAGCACCTCATGGATTAACACCACAGCCACACATCTCCTGCTCTAACAGCAAACAGGACGGGCTGGAGTCCTGGAGAACATCTCAGGTAGACTGGAAGTACAGCACAGAGCAGCTTGGTCCATCACACTGGAATTTTGAGTGGACACACTCTGCTCCAAAAAGTGACAATGAGCTTGGCTGGCACATCCTGAGTAACATCTTCTTTCACTTCTCAATAACACCCACCCAACAGGTGAGGCCCCCACAATGAACTGCTTTTAATGTTCTCATAATAACCCCAACAACAGTGAATTGTCAAAGACAAGACAACATCCTCACCCCGGGACGTGGGAGGTTCGGGCTGGACAACGCCAACATCTCAGATTTTAATGCAGTACAAACAAGCTGCAAAATGAATCTCAATGCTCCCAGTTGGAACTGGCGTGTGTTTCTCCACATTTCCATTTGCTGTCCTGCCAGCTCTTCTGGCCAAGCAGCCTATAATTCCAAGAGCACCATTGTCATTCCGTCCTGTTTCCGTAACGTGCAATTTGAAATCAGGGCTGGGGGAGGGACCACAAGGCCAGAGAAGACTGAAACTCAAATCCAGATAGTTCAATCTGCTAACTTGATTTTAAATCCCTGTCTCATGGTGCCAATTACAGCCCCCCAAACATCTGCTTTAGCAGAGGCTTCCAAATTCAAACACATTTCCTCTGTCCTACAGATGTTCTTTGTCACTGACCTGTCATGGGACAATGAGGGGCACAACCTGGTGTCAAACTATGAGGGTGACACAAAGCGCTTTTCTCACTTCTCTGGGCAGGCAAGAAACCAAAAATTAACTCAGGGAAGTAGATTTAGATTATTAAGGAGTTTTAATAAACATTCTAGGCTGTAAAGACAGATTTCAGATCCAAGAAGGAAAAACATCTTCCTACCCGTGTCCTTGACACCTCCACCTCTGAGCTTCGCTGACAGGGAGAATCACACCCACCCCAACACTGGGCAAAGGCTGATTCCTTAGGGAATTCTTGGACCTTCAGTTGGCTACCCTCAGCTGGAGAACTGGTTTCCAGTGAAGAATTACAGCCTGTGCCTTGATGACCTTTAAGCTTTACTTACCTGTTGGCTTGACAGTCACGTTGCTCCACGTGCAACCCACACTTCCAGTCCTTTGGGAATCCCTGTGGCATTTCCAGCAGCTCCGGAGGAGCCCGGCCAAAACAAGAGGATTACACCCAGATAAGCCCAGCTGGTTTTTATGGGACCTTTCAGAGCACCTAAGAATTCCCTGAGTAGAGCAGAAGATGGATGTGGCAAAGCACAGTTACAAAGAACAAAAAGATAACCTTTACCCCCAAAGAAAAATCAGGGAGCCAAAGGAAGAATGGAGAGATAACCCCAGGGTAGCCTGACCCAAAGCAGGGGCACCCACCTTTAACAGCAGCACCTTAAAACACCACACAGAACAAATTGTTCCAAAAAGGAACCATTTTTCTGGCAGTGGCCAGGAAAAAGATGCTGGAAGCACGGCAACACTGAGCTAGAGGAGTTTTGTGCCCACCCTTCAGGCAGTGCTAAAGCAGAATGTATTGAAGAGGAATGTCTGGCAACTTGTGTTTGCCTAAACTGGCTCAGGATTCTCTCCTGCCTTGCAAATTGATCTCAGCAGATCCAAAAATTCAAATAAAGCTTAAAAAGTATCACTGAAAACTTAAAAAAAATGCAACACACCTCCTGTTCTGAATGAGACAGCTTTGGGCTTCCAGCCTCCAAGATATGGTATCATTAATACAAGTACTGCAGAAGGGAATTAAGTAAGAAATTAAGAGTTTAAAGGTGTAACAATGGTCATTTATCCACATGTACATATCCCTAGGACGTGTGCTGGGGCAAATACCTGAACCATGTGTAAAACTCCACTTGGTAGTACATGCTACAAGTATTCCCAGCCTAGTACCCTGCCAGACCATGAGTAAAATGTGTCACCTCACATTCCCAGCTTGGAAAGAAGGATACCAATCTGTTTCACACAGGTATGATGAAAAATGCCAAGGAAATGCCAAGCAGACACCCTGAGTCAGCTGGGGGGATCCAGATTCCAGCAGGAAGCAGCAAACCACAGGGGATTTTTAACTATTTAAAGTGAAAAGGGGGGTGAAAAAAGCCACTCCAGGAGGTAATTCCAGCCCTGAGCAGGTGCCTGAGCACTGAACCTTTCCTGATGACAATCTTCCCTATCAATCCATCATCTGCCCAGCATGGCCAGTTTGCCCAGTTCCCAAGGGACACGGTGCTTAGTAGGGATTGAATTTGTTGCTGCCTGCTAATCCCCGGAGCTGCTAATTACACCCATTATCAGTTTGTCCAGCATCCAGGTCTGGCACACTGTAGGATGCCAAGTCCCTGTCAGGTTTACAGACTGGTTTGGGTTAGCAGGGACCTTAAAGCTCATCCCATTCCACCTCCTGCCATGGGCAGGGACACCTTTCACTATCCCAGGTTTCTCCAAGCCCCATCCAACCTGACCTTGGACACTTCCAGGGATGGGGCAGCCACAGCTGCCCTGAGCACCCTGTGCCAGGGCCTTGCCACCCTCACAGGGAAGAAATCCGTCCTTAAACTCAAATTTTCCCTCTTTCAGTTTCAGTCCATTGCTCCTTGTCCTGTCAAAACAATTCTTGATGAAGGAATGCTCAGCAATGGGACACTGCAAAATGTGCTGCTTTAAAACTGCAGGTTTTTATGTTTATTTGGGAGAAACAATGGATTTTCAAGGACTCCGGAACACGGTCTCTATGGCAACTATATGCAGAACCAGGGGGGAGGGAGGGGAAGTTCCCATATTTCCAAATACTCAGAAATGAGTGATTTGAAGTCCATTTACCAGGAACTGCAGGTGTAATGCACTGCTCAGGTTCATACAGGGATGCAAACAAGGAGTAGTTTCAGGCACACCATTCCCATGGAGTTTAGGAAATCCTGCTCAGGCACATCTGCTAAAAATGCAGAAATGGCTGCCTTAATATTCAGCTCAGAAGAATTATTACCTAGGTGCTTGTTCCTACATAGATGGCAGCCAGAATCTGGAAAACCACAGGGAAACCCTGGTCCTTCCTAAAGGGAGCACTTGGCCTCAAGCACAGCTCAGCAACACTCCAAGGAGAGCTGGGAGCTCATCTCAGCATCAGGCTGAGCCTTAATCACTTTAAATCAGATCCCACCACTGGTTTATTTCCACTGCTCTTTCAAATTCAATTATTAAAAAAGGACAACAAGACAAACTTAATTATGCTGGGCTGAGAGGCCCAGCTCAATGTCAGAGTCACTGCAATGTCTCCCACCAAGAGCCAGACCTCCAACGTCATCACAGGCTCAGCAAAAAGCAGATTAGAGATCACTTATTGTTATCACCAACAAAACATGGACTGAAACAAAGCAAAGTGGTCATGCTGAAGAAATTGTCCTTTCCCTAGTGCAGGTGATTCTTCCCTGAGTCTCCCTCTAAGTCATCAGCACAGAGGAGAAATGGTCCAAAAGGCCACGTTTTGTCACTTCCAGACCAAGCAGATCTCCTCTGTCCACCACGGGCCCATCAGCAGCCTTCAAAAACCCCAGGTTTTCCCCTCTGGAGGCAGCAGCAGATGCCATTTTCAATACTTCTCTGACAAGTTCCTGACCCACAGAGCAGGATTTTAAAGTTTTCAGGATGTTCTGTCACAAAATCCTCTTCCATTTGAGGAGCACTTTGTGACCCCTTAGGAAGGTGTCTGCTCCAAGGGATCCCCCCCGTCTTATTGGCATCAGGAATTTCATGGGAGGGGGGGAAAAGTAAAATTATCCACTTGCCCAACAGCCACCTTCTACTTTCCAGCTACATCATTACCTCCAGCCATTAATCCTGATTGGATTTATATTCCCTACATAACCCCACAAACACAACTAATGGCTGGTGTAGAACTAATGGCTGGTATATTCCATTAGGATCCTCTCCAGACAATTTGTGCCTCCAAGGACAAGCTCTGCAAGGCTGCCAGTGGATCCTGGGAGCAGCTGAGCAGTTCTGTGTCACGCTGGTATTTCACATGCCTATGTGTGGTTTGAGATGAGAAAAGCCACAAAAAGTCATGTACTGAACAATTATAACCTCAAAAAGAAACAAATAATCCATTTTTTTGCACGATTACTCACAGGAGGAAAAGCAGAACAAAACAATCCTATTAACAGATAAAAAGAAAGGGCCCAGTAAACAATTCCCAACCATACTGGTGGAGCCAACACATCCAGAAAAATGGACTTTCACTGCTGCTTTTCTGAGTCACTCAGCTAAAGCCTAAAACCTTTTTCTGCTTCATTTTAACTTGGTGTTCAGCACCACCTGCAACTGTGCAGGACGTGACAAAAACTCAGCAGTTGCCATCCTGTCAGCCCCAAGCCACCAGCAGCCTGACTCTTCACACACAGCTCCAGGAGCTGCCTAAAACTGAAGCTCTAAACAGTTTCTAATCATGCCAGTTTCAGAGCTACCCACCAGAATACGGCAGCCCAAAAATATTAACTGGGGGAGACTACAGGGAGCGAGCTAGAAGAGAGCACAAACATTTAATTCTTGCTCCTATGCCCTGCAAAGGCTTAAACTGGGGCACTTCAAATCCTCAGTGAGTTTCTGTTCCAACACATCCTCGGAGAAGGGCTGAGATGATCACAAAAGCCTCAGTAAAACAAAATCAAAACAAACAAACCCAGACTTTAAAAGTCAAGTGAAAATGTGCCTGTGAGCTTGCCCAAGAGGACATTCCTGGCCCTGGGAGTGGTGCACTGATGACCTCACCGAGCTGCAAACTCAGGCCAGGAAGTGTTTTGCTCATGTCTTTCAGAATAGGAAGCTGGCATTCCGGGGATATTCCTCGGAATCGATCACCAAATGAAACCCAGGACCATAAATTCCCTCCCCATCACAACACAACGTTTTGGTTTAATGAGCCGTTTTACGAAGCCATCGGTAAAGTCGAATGTTGGACATGACCAGCACAGTGTCACCGAGGGCAGAGCTCGGCACCCTGTGCTGCATCACCCAGGGAAAAGCTGATGTTTCCCCCTTTTGCACATTCCTCCTCATTGCCATTAAACTGAATCCCTGCCTTTCGCTTGGAGTGAATCCCAGAAGTGACAGATGCAATAAGCATGAAGATTTCACTTGAAAAAATCCAATGATGTTTGAAAAGACAGCTCGGGAGAAGACAGAGCAATGCCAACAGAGAACACAAATGCTGATTAAAGCAATCTGGATAAAAGGCTACAAGTGACCATTGAAAAATTACTATTATGAAATGCTGTATTGAAACAAACACCGAGCAAATGCTGCCTGACGTGTCCCCGTGTCAGGTCTTACTGGGGCTACCAAAAACACAGAAAAACACATACATCCAAAATAAACAGGCACTGCCACAAAAGTATTTGATCTTCTACCTTTGTGTACACAGTCCTTAGCAAACACCACTATTAGCTGCAATAAAACCTTCCTGCAAGCACACAACCATCTGGATTTTCTCCCCCCCTTGAGCAGAAAAGATGATTCAATGCTCGTTATTCAAATGAAAATGGAATAAACCCTCTCCTGCCTCCCGCACACAACACCCGCTGCTTTCCCCACATCCAAACACGCTTCTCCCAGGACACGCTGTGCCAGTTCACACCATTTTCCCACACTCCAGAGCTTCCCTCGTGCGTGCCACGGAGGCACACAGAGGGAGAGGATGGTGCCAGGTAATTTGGGAACAGCCTGGCCTAAAATTAAAACAAAATTGGGAAATTTAGCAGCGAACTGAAAAATCAACCGCAGCCTGATGTGTTCAGAACATCCCTCTCTGATTCTGCCACCGTCCTTGGTCTTGCTCCCAGTAATCCCCACGCACATCTGCACGAACAGAAGTGCTCAGACCAACTCCAGCTGCTAAAAAAAACCCAACCCTAACGCATATCACTTATCTTCAACAATAAAACTGCTTCCATGGGGTTTACTTTTGTTTCCCGGAGCCTTTCACTGCCTTCTTTTATTTTCTTCTTTTTTCAGCCCTGTCTCCTGTGCAGTCGGTCAGTTACAGCATCACAGTGTCCTATAGCTGAACCTCTGTGTGGTGGTGTCAGACACCTGCCCATGTGTCCAAGACCTTCCCTTGTGCTGTTAATGGAATCGGTGGGAATTTCATAAAGCACAGGTATGGACTAACCTTTACATTTCAGCCTTTGGCATATCACTCTTAAGCAATGTGGCTTCCTGCATAGGAAAACAAAGCCCAGGGACATCTGCCCACAGCAAAGGGATGGCATGAGATGGTCCTTAAGATCCTTTCCAGCCTAAACCATTCTGGGATCCCCATACCATGTCACACAACCCAGCAATCCACACATCTCCTGCACAGCCTCGAAAGAGCCCCTAATAACGGCGTGACAAGGACCTGCTCTACAGGAGCCTCCGAAAAATCAACCCAAACTAAACCCCCATCAGGGCTCTCATCTTTTGTCCTCTGCCATGGTGCACAGCGGGGACGGGCGCTCCGGGGGCGGCACACGCCGGTGGCACCGAGCGGCTGCTGCATCGCCGGGTGGAAAAGAAGGAAGGAAAAAAAAAAAAAAAAAGAAACGAAAACGCGCCGAACAAAAGCCCCCCACACTGTCCCCGCCGCGGCATCAGGTGCGCGGCGGGAGCGCCCGGCGCCGCCGCCCCGCCCCGGGTTTGCCCTGCCCGGCGGCCCCGGCCGGATGCGGATGCGGCGGCGACCCCGCGCCGCTGCCTAATAAGGAGGGAGCGGGGAGCGGCCGGGAGCGAGGCGGTGCGGGGAGGGCGCTGCCGCCGCGGGCCCCGTGCTGACAGCGGCCGCCGCCTCACGGAGGGCTCGGCGGCCCCGCGCGGGAAGGGCCCGCCCGGCCGGACCCCCGCCCTGCCCGGCGCCCTCCGGTGGGCACCGCACCGCCCGCCCAGCCGCAGCCCCGCTCTGTGGTGCTACCCAGTTCTCCGCTCGCCCTCACCGCCCCCGAGCCGCACCGCGATCCCGAGCCGCCTCCCGCGTCCGCTCCTCAGCCCGGCGGAGCCGCCGCCTCCGCCTCCTCCTCCGCCCGCCGCCGCCGCCCGACTGAGCGCCGCGGGGCGGGGCGGGGCAGCGCGGCAGCGGGCCCCGCCCCCGGACAGACCACGCCCACGAGAGACAACGCCCCTCCGGCCAGGCCCCGCCCTCTCCCGCCTCCCTCGGTAGGGCGTGGCAGAGCGGTGAGTGACGGCTCTGTCAGCCAATGGCCGCGCGGCGCTCCCCACCACGCGCGGTCGCGCGCTCTCGGGCCCCGCCCCGCCGCCCCTCAGCGGCGGGTGGGGGGCGAGAGGTCATGAGGGTCCTGAGGGGTCGATCGTGTCCGCCCTGAGGGACCGGCCATGTCCGCCCTATGGACCAGTCCTGTCCGCTCTGTGGGACCGCTCATGTCATTCCTGGCGATCTGTCATCTCATGCCTGAAGGATCGGCCGTGTCTGTCCTAAGGGATCGATCATGGCATCCCTGAGGCACGGATCATCTCATCCCTAAGAGGGACCGGTCATGTCCTCCCTGAGGGACCGATTGTGTTTTCCCTGAGGGACCAGTTATGTCCTCCCTGAGGGACCGATTGTGTTTTCCCTGAGGGACCAGTTATGTCCTCCCTGAGGGACCGATTGTGTTTTCCCTGAGGGACCAGTTATATCCTCCCTGAGGGACCGGTCATGTCACCCCTGCGGGATTGGTCATATCCTCCCTGAGGGAGTGATCGTGTCCTCCCTGAGGGATCGGCCGTGTCTGCCCGGAGCCGTGAGATGACCCTGCTGTCCTCAGAGGCAACGCTGAGGAGAACCAGTAGCTCCACACAGAAACAACCGCGTCACCTCTCGCTGTCACACCAAATCACAGTGGCTATGGTGAAAAAAGGACTGTGACAAAAGCCCCTGTAAAAACTGCACAGCTCAACCCTTAAGAGACACACTTCAACGAGACACGCAGGGCAGAGGTTTGAAACCAGAGGTTCCCCCCATTGCACGGGCGGTAAAGACAATTCGGGGACGCTGCGCTTTGAGGTGTAAGGTTTGTTTGTATCTGTGCTGTTCTGACAGGTCAGGCGAGCACGCTGTACTTGGCTGCACACAGGTGGCACCGCCACACTCGGGGCCATTGCGGCCTCAGGGAGCCCGAGGGGCGGGTGAACAACACCCGAGCAGAGCCCACAGCCCTCAGTGTTACCATACATGGCCAAAACCAAAACTCCTCGAGCTTCCTCATCCGTTTGGGCCGACGTTTGCACGTTCATTTGCATGTGGTTTGATGCTTAAGAGGGGGGTGATCTTTCGGGGAGCATCACCCCGCTAATTCCTCTTGTAATCCTTCAGAATTTGGAGGAATATGTGCCGTGACGAGTTTAGCTGAGAGCCCTCCTCTTCCCCCACGGAGCTGTCACAGGACCACGAATTACCCCCTATGAGTGATAGCTGGTGTTAAAACATACGGAAAAACCTCAGGGAGATACATTTGTCCTGGTCGGACTGTCACAGCTGATGGAAACATCAGTAGCTACAGATTAAACAAATGTTATCCTGAATTTATTAACCTTTGACACTAAATGTAACCGCTGATCCAACAAGCAGGAAAGCCTCTCTTACCTACTGAGCAAACAACTTGATAAAAATATTATACACGCAGAGATTGGAGTGGCAAGGCTGCACCCCTCCTCATGACAACAATTACCCTGAAATTAATCAATAGCTTCTTTCTGAAAGCCAGCCCAGCATAATTACACCACCCCGCTCCCTCAAACAATCCCATTAAAGCTAAAAGAGAAGAAAACAAAAGCAGCCTTGGAACAGAGCTGCAGGTAACCCAGAGTTTAGGGAGTTTAAGTTGTGATTCACATTTTCCACGTATGTACGTGACGTGTTGAAGGTCACGGAATGAGTCAGTGATAGAGCTGAGAGTCCTGCCTGCCCATCCTTTATTTATTAGAAGTCTCAAACTTCTAGGGGGGTTAAATTTTATAAACTGATATTTTAATCATGTACCAAGCCATGCTTTAGCCTGGACTGGAAGACAAGAACCAAGGCAGCAGCACCCAGCACTGCCCAACAGCTCAGAAGGGGAACCAAGGAAGATTTTTGGCCTCCAGCCGAAAAGAAAGTGGCACACAGGGGACAGCAAGTGAAATTCGTCCTGAGAAATCTGATTGAAGCCTAATCCTCTCAAGAGCTGCCTTGGGAAGGGTGGATCCTGCAGAGATGGAAATTCCTTGCTTGAAGAGTCACGAAGGATGGACTCAGGTGGAAATAATACCTGTAGAATTTCTACCAGAGCTTCCTAAAACAGCTGGATGGAAACACTCCAAAGAACACCCAGATCCTGTCTAGGATTAACAAGCTGTTTAGATCACAAGGTGATGAAGAAATTACAGGAATTTTAGGCTGAATTCTCCAGCAAACAGAAGGAACAGCTCAGGTTTTATGTGTGCTCTTTGGTTCTGCTGTAACCACTAATTTTCATCACTTCAGATGAGTAAAACCACCCTAACAAACAATTTAAGTGTTATCCACAGTGCTGCCAGCCAAACAACTTGTCAAAATATGCCACAAATCCTAATTTTTCTAAAGGAAAACCACCAAATCCTTACAGCTACAAGGAGCAACACACCAAAGTTTGCCCCATTTTACTAGCACCTAGTTAGCACATTTTTGCAGAAACTCAGGATTTATTAAAAAAAAAAATCCACTTTTAGCCATCCCACATATTTTCCCCTCAGCTACATCACTGCAGGATTGCTGCAAACTATCTCACAGCCTTTATACGGAAACGGCACCGTGGCTACAGACTCCACCTCTGAAACTTATGTCAGCTGCTAAATTTAGCCTCCTGCAAATATGCATCAATTCCATCCCTGCAATAAATCCCCCTGCTTTGCTCCTGGGATGAGCCTGATGCGCATCACAAGGACCACATCGGCTGTGTCCCACAGCCTTCCCCACCCAGGCCATGTTTACAGTCGAGAGGAGGTAAAGAAACACCTGAGGCACCTTTTTTAAGGAGAAATTTTGATTAATTTATTCAGTTTGGTGTCTCTGAGCCATCCCAAAGGGGTGACAAAACCCCGTTTTTGGAACCAATGAGGTCACTGGAGGGATGAATTTGTCTCAAACACTTCATTTTGCTGAAATCCTCGTTGCTAAATTTATTCTGAATGGAGGGAAATGGCTTAGGGAGGGTTTAGAGAGATCAGCAATTTAAAGTTTAATGTTATTTTGCAGCTTAACTTCTAAATCAAGCAAAATATGCCAGTCAGGACAGTCTTGAACCCTGGGTTTGCAGGTATCCGAGTTATGCAGCTTTTCAAGCACTTTTATGTCCCTATTTATCTATTTATTTCCTGAAGCTTTTTGATTAATTATTATTATTATTATTACTATTATATTTAATTTATCATAATATTTATTTACCAGGTTCTCCCACATTAAATTTGAATATTTTTATATTTCTCCTTCTATGGCTTCCATAATTTAGGGATCCCACCAAGGCCAGGCCCAGCAGCATTGGGAAGAGCTGTTCCTGCTGAAATCAGGAATGTGATCTTACCTTTCACTTAACATTATTGGAATTTAGTGATTTTTAGTGCAGGGAAATGTTCCCTGCCCATAGCAGAGGGTTGGGATTAGATGGATTTTAAAGTCCCTTCCAACCCAAACCATTCTGGGATTCTGGGATTCTCTGAAATCTGAACTGATTGCAGTGACAAACCCTCCCTCCTCCACTTTCCCTGTGTGGAATTGGATTTACTCTCAGCATTAATTTACTTTTTTCTGCCTTGATTCCTCCATGTCCGTGGGCACGGGGCAGCTTTATGAAAGTGCACCCAGTCCTGGTTTGTGAGAGACATTTCCATGAGCATCAACAGTTGAGCAGCTGCCAAGATGAAATTGTTCTCAGAGCCACCACGTAAGGGCTCTGGATAATGGGAAATCGATTCTGTCTCTGGCTGGGAGGATGTGCTCTGCCCAGGGAAGCGTTCCCCAGAGCCTGCAAAGGGTTTGGACAGACAGGGAGAGCAAAATCCCTTTGGACTGGCCTTATTCAATCCTTGGCCAGAAAGGGGAGCTGTAGAATTAGGGAATGAAGATAAGGAGAGCAAAATGTTCCATCAAACACCAGCCAGGAAGGGAGAAGTGTCTGAGGATGGTGGCAAGGAAAGAGGAAAACATGGATTAAAGGAGAGGGTTGGGAGCCAGCACCTCGAGCTTTATTCCCAGCTCTGTGTGATGTGGAACCATCACTGTGCTACTTCCAGACCCCAGAACTGGGGTCATCCACAACCCCCCTCCCCAGAGGGCAATAAAATCCACTGTGGTGAGTGAATCCTGCGCTGACACCGCTCCTGTGCTGCTTGGAAGGGCTGGAGGATGCTGGAGATGGATAAGGAATGAGTGAACATTAGGCCAGGATGTGCATTAATAATTGATGCTATTGTTATTAATGATTTAAAATAGATTTCATCCAGCCCATCTATTACTGCATCTCCCCATTCTCACACCTTTTTGTGCAGTAATATCGGTGACAGACACATCCCTCCCAACTCAACTGGAAGAAAGACATCAAAAAATGAGCTTTTACAGCAAAAAGAAACCTCTAATTTCAAGCTAATCCATTTCCTCATGTATTTTTCTCCATCATTAGACAGGATTGTGAAATATATTTTCATTTCTTTTCTATTTCTGCAGTGAAGGGGAGGCAGGTCCCAATACCTAATTAAAATGTTGGGCCACCAAATAAACCCAAAGCAATTGCTTGCAACAGATGGGATTTCCTTTGTTGCTGTCTCTGGGTGATTAACGAGGAGGAGAGAGACAAGAAAGCAGAACTGAAAAACAAAAAAAAAAAAAGAAAAAAAAAAAAGAAAAAAAGCAAAAAACAAAAAAGCAAAAAGCAAAAAGCAAGCTGTATTTTATTTACAACATGAATATCCTGGGATTGACAATTCCTAGGATCCTGAACAGCAGGAAAAAATCAGGCAGGCAGGGAAGGAGCCAGGGCTGGGTGCTGAGGTTCCTGGGCACTGATCACAGAGCCTCACTATTCAAGCACTTTGGAATTCTTTTGCCATCTCCTTCTGTTTCTCTCCCTGCTGTCTAGGACCAGGTTGGACCAAAGGTGCTGGAAAATCAGAGGTATAATTAAGGAAACACATAAGGGTAAATCCAGGTGAGGTGTCCATGTTTGAGATTTGGGAAGATCAATGTTTGACCCAGCTTTTAAAACCCCAACAGAATGTCATGGATAGAGCAAAAGGGGAATCTGCTCCCGTGGAAGGTGTCCCTGCCCATGCAGGGGGTGGAACGAGATGGGCTTGGAGGTCCCTCCCAACCACAACCAATCCTTGAGTCTGTGATGTTTTTATTGCATTTCCACGGCTCAGCACTGGAATATTGTCCCTGTTATCCCTCCCTGTTTCTTCTGGGGAACAAGGAGGTGAAAATATGTCAGGAGGGATTGGGCTGCAGCTGCCATTGCCTTGGGGAGGGAGCTGATTCCTTGTATCCCTTCTTACCCCCTTCTTCAGCCAGACCTGTTCCACCCGGGGAAGGATGAGCTGATCAAACATCGCAGCGCCCCAGTGCCACCAGCCAGGCTCCCTCTCGAGGAGTGTGGAGATGCACACTCAGATCCCACCACCCCTCCCCGTGCTCTGAGCCTGGCAGCACTTGCAGTGACAAATATCTCCCACCTCTATTTCTCTACATGTGTCCTCAGCTGCCTCCCCAGCGCAGGAGAGCTGTTTGCCATCCCTGCTGGGATTTTGTCATCCCTGACACGCACAAACTGTGGCACGTTCACGCTCCGACTCCGTCGCGACAGTAACCGATCACACCTATTTTTTAAGCAAACTCAGTTCAAAGCCACCACAGATTTCCTGTGCCTTAAAACACTTATTTTCCCTTATAAGGAAATGCACAATTGCAGATTGTCACTGAACAGAAGATGGGAGTTAAGCAGCGTGGGTCGGGTGGCTCCTTGCAGGATCCAAACTCTCACACAAACACTCATTTCTATCTCTCCTATTTCTGCAGAGCTGCTGTTTCACCAGGAACATTTCAACAGAGTTCACTTCTCCATATATTTTTCACTGAAAGGGTTTCCAAGTTGATGTCATTCTCCTGAAAGGCTTATTCAGTGAAGTCACAGTGCAGGAGAAAAAGAATTCAGAGAAAATAATGCTGCTTTTTTATAGCTAAAATAAAATTACATTGGCTCACCGAGTGCCTGGAGTGGCCAATAATCCCACATGGCATTGGGAGGACGCATCCTATGGACATTGCTGCAGCATAGCTGCTGTGAGAAGCAGTAAATTGTATTTATTCCTACACAGGAGTCTGACAAAACAAATCTTTCTCCAAAAGAGTTTCACTGCACCAAGGGCTTTGAACCGACACCTGGTTCCCATCCTGCCTCCTCAGATTTTGTGTGCCCTGAGCACATCCCGTCTGTCACCTGGCTATTCCCGGCAGCTACTTCCCATCCACGGCCGTGTTCCCACCTGCCCCAGAGACCTCCACGACCCCCCAGCCCCACGGCAGAGCCGGGACCCCTCACTCCTCACCTTTTTTGGGCGCTGGTGCTGCTGCCGTCCCCTCCGACTCCTTGGGCTTTTCGAAAGTTTTCTTGGCATCGGCAACTTTAAGCACATTCTCATCCTCCTGACTCTGCCTCCCCTTCCGCTCCGGCTCCTCCGAGCCCCCTCCTCCCGCAGTCCTGCCTCCAGGGAGCAGCTCCGTGCCCGCCGCTGCCCACTGCTCCCTGCCAGCCTTGGCCTCATCGCCGAGGGGCTCCAGCAGCGCCTCCGTCAGCGCCACAGCCTTGCTCATACTCAGAGCCAGGCACTCCTTGCTGTGGGTCCTGACAGGGGGGACCGGGGGGGTTCTTTTCGGGATGTAGGAATCGAGTTCATCAGCTTCACCTCCGAGCTGCTCCCTGCTCTCCGGGAGCTGGCTGCTGCTCTGTCTCGAAAGCCTCCCGGTGTCTCTGGCTGATGAGGGATAATTTGTGACCACAGGGACCATTCTCTCCAGGCTCTTCACTACCTGCTGCTCCGGCTCGGGCTTCCTGGCCGGATCCTCCTCGCTGGCCTGGCCGTTCTGGTACAGGTCAAGTGTTCCATCGGGCTGGGGGCCGAAGCTCCGCGCCTGCCTCAGGCTCTCAGCTGCCTTGCTGCTGTCCCTGGGGCTGTAGGAGACAGGAGTGCCTGCCTCCTGCTTGCTTTGCAGGATGTAATCCATGAGGATGGCGTTGCGCTCGAAGCTGTCGGACCTGACGGGCACGGTCGGTTTGTTCCCCTCCGAGGGGCCCTTGGGGCTCAGTTTGGTCACTTGCCTGCTCTCCACGCTGCTTTCCGAGTCCGAGCGGCTCATCTGCCTCCTCAGGACTCTTTCCAAGGAGTTGAGCCTGCTGAGGCTCGGGCTTGCCACCTTCCCATCCCCTGCGTAGCCCTCCTCAATCAAGAGCAGTGTGTCCTCTGTGTCTTCCCATTCCTCCTCAGGTTCCGTTTCTGCCTCCTGGATGAGGCGCCGGTACTCGCTCTCCTCCAGCCTGTAGACCACCGGCCTCACCGTCCTGCCTGTGCCCACCCGCCTGGGCACCACCTCCAGCTCGTACACCTTCGGAGGAGCCTCTCCCTCCCGGCCTCTCCTGCACCCCTTGGACACGGGATGCTCCTCCAGGCACAGCTCCCCTGCCGGCCCCCGCTGCCCTCTCTGCCCGCTGCTGCTGCTCATCTCTGACCTCTTGGCAGGGCCTGCGGTGTCGCTCCGGAGGTTGGGGAGATCCCCCCGCTCCCGGCTGTGTCCCAGGCCCTCCTGGCTGAGCTGCAGCAGTGGATAATCCTCACACGTCCCTGCGGAGTCTCCCCTGGAAGCTGGGCAGTCTCTCCCCCTCGCCTTACTTGTGTCATCCCGTAAATATCCACGGTACTGCCAGGTGGAGGCTTCCATGGCCGGGAGCTCTGTCACCGTAATTCCTGCTTCCAAGTGCTTTGGGACTGGCCAGCCAAGATTTTTCCCACCTTGGGTCTCGGCAGGCTTTCAGCACCGCCTCCTCCTCCTCGCTCCGCTCTGGGAGACAGCGGCACTTGGAAGCATCAGAGCCTGGGTCATGTGAACCAGCGTTCCTTGGCCTCATGGCCAGAGGAGAGGAACATCCCGTTGGCACGACGGAGCCCGTGCTCTGTCACTCCTCACACCACACCCAGCTGATGCCATGCTGGTCCCTACCCAAACACATCCCACCTGGATGACTGGAAAAACCCCCTCCAGCAGCTAATTTGCTGATCCATGGCACTTCACAGTCAGGACTTGCTTCCCATCTGCATCCTTCTCCAGGGATTCTCCTCTTTCCCCGACCTGCTCCAGCAACAGCTCCCCACAGTCCTGTGCAGCAATCCTGGCTTCCCTGCGATTCTGCTGCTTCCAGAGGGATTTACTGCCAGGCTGTCTGGGCAGGATCACCTCTGCCAGCTCCCTGTGGCTTCCACAGAGAGATGGAAACCCCTGCCCCTGTTCCCTCCTCCCTGCCCTGCGCCTGTCGGATGCAGAGCGGCTCCCTCAGTGCTCCTTCCTCAGAAGCAGCGCTCAGCCTTGGGCTGCATCCCAGAGTTTAGGGGAGAGATGCCGGCTGCACAGAGGCACGGGGCAGAGCCGGAGAGGCTGGAATGATCTGTGGGAATACGTTATGGCAAAGGGAATTGCTGTGACAGAGAGCCCGACAGCAGCCTCACACACATCTTTCCCTGCTGAGACTCCAAAACACAACTTATCAAAAACCCCTATTAACGCTCTGGGCATTTCTCTAAATAACCCTCCCAGCAGAACGTTCCTCCCTTTGGATCACCCTCCGGAAGGCGGTGGAGCCGGAGAGCTGGAGGGCTCTAATCCGTTTGTACACAGCTGGGATGCCTGGCATTGCAGCGAGCCGCAGCTCCCAGCTCAGCTCCCGGCCCAGCCGCTGCCCCTGCGCTTTGCCTTTTATGGTTCTCCGAGCCGGGAAGCATCCCGAGGCAGGATGCAGGAAGACACCTAGATCATCCCAAAAGAGATGCCTGCACCGCCACCTCTGCGGTGTCGGGGCTGAGTTACCCCTGTGGCACCTAAGGAGTTGGCAAACAGGACCTGGCCCCAGCCCAAAGGCATCCCCTGATATTCCATGAGGCTGGAAAATCCCACAGGGCCTCATCCAGAGACCTCAAGGACCCCGGCAGCCTCTGAGCACCACAGACACACAGCAGCTGCCTGGGTGACACCTGGACCACGATGCCACCACCTCATCCCATGTCTGGAGTGAATCCCAGCCACTGCCGAGGGGAAGGAGCGAGGGATGAGGGTTATCCCGGCCCTCGTTGGCCTGGAGCCAGCCAGGCCCCTTGCTGGGACAGTTCTTTATCAGTGCACGGTGCAGAGCTGCTCTGCACAGACAAAACCCCGTTTGTTTCCACTGGAAGTCTTAAATCCCTGCCCAGAGCAAACACAACCAATTCCCAGTGGGATCAGGGCTGGTGGCCGGGCTCCTGCTGCTCCTGCCAACACCAGCAGCAGGAGAACCTGGCAGCAGCAGTCCTGACAGGTAAGGAAATCTTGCTGAGCAAGATGTGCTGGCAGGTGCAGGAGTGAGGAATTTCACAGCCAAGTCACCTCCCCTGGCATGAACTCATCATTGGCACTGTGACCCAATCAATAATTCCAGGTGTTCCCCTCGAGCCCTCATGGCAAAGCCAAATTCCTTCTGGGCTTCTCACAAACCCTCATGATCTGGGGATGTTGTGGTGGTTTGGGCTTGTCCTGTGTGGGGACTGCAGAGCTCAGGGTTGGTGTGGAAGGGGCACGACCGTGTCCTGGGACCTGCCCTGGGCCTTGTGCTCCGTGTTCCAGGTTCCTCAGAGCTCTGACATGGCACCAGTGTGGTTCTGCTCCTGAACCCTCTGCATAAAAGGAAATGGCAGCTGCTGCAGCGTTGCTGCAGCCCTGTCCTTCAAACAGAGGGAGGAAGAGACTTTTAGGGAATACTCAACGAGGCCGGAGCAAACCTGACCGGCAGCACAGCTTGGCCTGTGCCCGCTGCAGGAACCGGCTCCTCTGGCCTTGGCAGTGCCAACTCACAGCTTCTGCTAAGAAAAAATATTTACATTTCAACCTTTGCAGAGGCCAGAGTGGCTGTTCAGCCATGGCCCAGCAGGAATGGACACTGAGGCATCATCCTGGGGCTGCAGGCTGCTGGAGAACCATTGCCAGACAGCAGCTTCTCCTCTGCCAGTGTGGAAATGTAGCCACGGCCCCCGGAGTCCTTCCTGTGGCTTCTCTGTGTGCTACCATCAGCCTCATCCTCCTGCCAAACCTCATCTTTTCACCCAAAAACACATTAAAGTCGCCAACTCCACATGGAATAGGGAAATGCTGGCAGGGAACCATCCTCCCATCAGAGGGTCCTTGAGGAGATCAGCTTTGGAGCACCTGCAGCTCCTCCACGGGGAGAGGCGAGGGGCACAGCTGGACCCTGCGCCTTCCCCAGCTCCCAGCCAGGAGGGCACTCAGTGCCAGGCTGCCCCTGCCCACGGCAGCTCCAGGCTCAGGCATCTCCTTTGGTCGGAAGGCTATAAATAAACCCTCCCTGGTCGCCGGAGAGAATTTGTGTTGCTCCAGATGTTGCCTGGTTTTGCCATGGCAACATCACAACAGGATGTAACATTCGGCCGGGAGGAACCGCTCCGAGAAGGACCAATTTCCAATCCTAACAAGAACAAAAAACCAGCCAGGGATTCACCGGCAGCTTGGGCATGCTCCAGCCATTCCACAGTCCCATCTTGTGGTTCCCCATGTCCATTCTCCACACACAGCTCTGGAGCTGGGAATGGCTCCGTGGGGAAGCTCCATCTTTGGGAAGCTGAACTGAGCAGGGATGACTGATTTCCATCCTGTTCCTCTGGATCCAGCCTTCAGGAGCATCAGAAAACAGCCAGGACCCAAAAATGAGGGAAGCAGAGCCAGGATTGGTGGGGAATGATAACACAGGGCAGGCTCCTGGGATATGTCCCATTCCCTCCTTTTCCTCCCACCCCTTCAGCTCCTGTTCCTTCCCACTCCAACTTCGAACAAAGCTACAAAACTCATCTGTAAAAGGAAAAAAAAAAAAAAGTTTATTTTTTTTCCTCACAAGAAGCACATAAAATATCCAGGACATTTTTACAAACAAAAGTAAAAAAAAAAAAGTGCATGATGCATCCCTCCCGCGGACATACAGTACAAAAATCCTGCAGATTTCCATATAAAACTGGGATAAGAAATACCATGGAATAAAGGAATATTGTTATGGAGTACAGCAATGCACAGGAACAGCTACACATCACTCATCCCCCTCCTCAGTGACTGACCGGGACTGTCCCCAGCGGGACACGGTGACACGGCCGGGAATAAGGTGCCGGTTTGTGCATTCCAGGATTTCTGGCAGGGCGGGACAGGGTTTGGATCTGCCGAGCAAAGCGTGGTCGGTGACGGGATGTGTCCCTGCACATCCCGCCCGCATTTCGGCAGCGATGCATAGATAAATGGGATAAATGGGATAAACGGGATAAATGGGGACACCGGGAGCAGCCACCGGCACCCAGAGCAGAGGGAAGCGGCAGCAGATGAGCAGCGCCGAGCCCGGCGGGGACGGGAGGGCAGGACAGGAGGAGGGACGGCCTCACTGCCACCGGAAACACCGAAAGCACCAAAAACTCCCCAGAGAACAGCCAACAGCAGAGTCCAACAGCTCAGCAGATACACAGTGTTTGTAAACTATGAGTAAGGCACTCCATCGTAAGGACACGTACGACACGTGGGGAGGACGAGCACATCAACCTTGTCATGCAACAAAACCCGACGGGACGGGGGAGGTTTGGCTACAACCCCCCGGGAATGGCACAGCGGAGCTCCGGAGCAGCTCCCAGCAAGCCTTGTCTGGATCCCGAGCACGCAGGGAGGGAGCCCCGAACGTGGCCTGGGGCTGATCCAGGCGGGAGCAGCAGCGGGGGAAGGCGGAGGGTGCCGAGCTGAGCCCCGGAACGCGGCGGGTCGGACGCGGCAGAGCTCGGCAGGCACTCGAGAAACAGCAAGGAAATCAGGTGTTCGCTCGTATCAGTTCACGGAATTTTAGAAATTCATTCAAAACCGTCCCCAGCACCTCTTCCCTCAGGCAGGGTCGGCAGCACACAGAACAATAACCTGCGGGTGGCCCTGGAGAGCCGAGGGTGACGGTGGAATTGTCCCGGGAAGGGGACACGGAGGTTTCCCCGGTCCTGCTCCGACCCTGCGGCACCCAACAGCTCCGGGACCTCCCGTTTGCCCCTTCCCAAATCCCGATCTGGGTGCAGAAAGATGATCCAAACACAGGGAATGGATCCAGCCGTGGCTCCTGGGGTTTCATCCTGCCCTGAGCACGACCCAGCGCTGCTGCAGCCCAAACCAAGCAGAGGCTCCTGCAAAACTTCCCTCCAGGAGCAGCTTTTGCTCCACACCAGCTCTCCTGGGTGGAACAAGTGCAAATCAAATTCAGACTCTTTCGGGAGGGACAATTATTCACTGAATGCCTGCCCCTACAATTCCTCACACAAATGAAACATGCAGGATCTTAAGGGAGAAAGGGGAACTCCAGGCATTTAGGGCAGGAAAATGCACAGCTGCCTTCCTTGAGACATTGGATTTTCAATCAATGCAGTTCAGAGCAGCTGCTGCAGCCTGGCTCTGCCCCACCTCAAGAAAGCCTTTCCATGGAGATTTTAAAATGTGGGAATACTCACACTCACAACCAGGGTGAGCAAATCCACCTGTTTGACCCCCCAAATCTACTTCAAAACATCACCCAAAGGCACAAGGCCTCAGATGGGATCGGGGGGCAGCGAGGTTTGGAGCACATCCCCTGCTCACCTCCCCGGCTCTTCCCTCTGCACTCAGCGAGGGCTCGAGTGCAGCAGCTCTTGACCAGGTTGGTTGCCAAAAATACAGAAAGCATGCATTCCCCATGGAATGGGTGCACTGCTGTGATCCAAGCATCATCCCTGGCAGGAGGGGGTAACGCTGGGCTGAGAGAACGGACAGCCCCGGCACATCCCTCCCCTCAGAGCGTGTCCGCACTTCTGCCCGACTGCTCCCCCCAGCAGGATTCACACAGCCCTGTGGGGCCTGGGACAGGCCCAGCCTGGCTCTGGAGCTCCTGACACCCACCATGAACCAGGATTCCAGCCAGGATTCCTCCAGCAGCTCCCCAGGCACAGGGACCGTCCTACAAAACCGACAGCACAACCACAAAAGACTCTGGCACCTACTGGGGCTCCAGGAGAGCCACCCCTCCTCGGCCACCTCACGTCACAGCCCAGTGACAGAGGGTCCCCAGAGCATCCACGACACTGACACAGCTTCACATCACGAGGGATCCACAGGCTCTGTCAGCACTGGGACAACACCGACCACGACAACAGCGAAACACCCCAAGAGCACAACACCTGTGACAGCCACACAGCCAGGGTGACATCGGCGTCCCCACGGACACAGCTCAGCACTCTGCCACCCCAGCCTCTGTGCCCACACTCCTCCAGGCCTTTACAGCGAAGAGAATTCCTTCAAACAACAGCAAGAATTCTGGGAAAAGCCTTTGGGATAAAAGCCCCAAACAACAAACCAGGATGAAAAGCCAGCGAGAACAGAGGTAGTGTGCGTGTCACCATTTTAAGGATTTTCCACAAGTGCCCTGTTTAAATAGAGACTTGTGTTTGTTCTGTAAAAAAAAGTCATGAATAATTACTTTGAGTCTTTGAAACAGAATATTTCAGCATTTTAGATATAGATAGATAGAGATACAAATATCTATCCATAACCACACACAAATTCACGTTATTACACTTGGCAAACAGTACTAGGAAGAGCATCCTGCAGGACAACAGGCAAGTCACACACCAAGTCCTCCTCTAAGCCATGCAACACATTTTATTTCCCTTGTGCCCTTCACCGTGACCCATTGTGGTTCCTTCCTCCTCTCTCGGAGCACAAGGAGGGGACCAGGAGGTGGCACCAGATGAGCTGCTGCAAGTCAGATGATAAAACAGCACTGGTGCAATGAATAAATGCTGCAAACCCCCAAAATCCAGCCCCCTCCTCCCCCTGCAAGGCATCAACTTTTGCCCATCCAAAGCGTATTCTTCAAGTTCCCAGCCAGAGGCTTCACCCCTGGTTTGGAGGTGCCGTCCACGCTCCTCAGCGGGGGCTCACAGAGCACGGAGCACTCGCTGGACACGGCCTCCTTGGAGTCCGTGATGGTGGACACATCCACATCACTCGACAAGTCCTCAGAGGACAGGTTAAGACATCCCAGCTTGGCGAGGGAATTGGATCTTTTCAGGGGTGAGGACACGGTGAGGCCGGCCAGGCGCAGCCTGGTCTCGATCTCCTGCGTGCGCTGCTTCACCAGGCCGGGTTTGCCGCGCACGCTGTGGATGCTGTCGCTGCTGGAGCTCCGCGTCAGGTTGGAGCTGCGGGAGGAGGAGGGGGTGTAGCAGATGGTCTTCAGGAAGTCCTTGGTGAAGCTGCTCGTGTGCTCCAGGCGGCACCCGGCCGCCACGGGGCTTTTCTGGGAGATCCCCTCCAGGACACGCTTCACCCCCAGCTTCTCCACGTCGTTCTCGGCGTCTCCGGGCACCAGCGGGGCCGGTGCCAGGAGAGGCACGAGGCTGGGATGGGACATCAAGTCCTCGCTTTCCTCCACGATGCTGGAGTCCACCCTGCCCAGGGGGCTGTCCCTGAGCAGCGCCGAGGCGTCCGAGGGCAGGCTCTTGAGGCGCTCCAGCTCTTTGGTGTGCTTCCTGACCAATCCCGCTTTCTGCAGCTGGAGCAGCGACTCCTGGTGCTGCATCAAGTAACTATTGGCGCTTGGCTTTTCCAAGTCTTTGCTGAACAACAGGTGCTTCAGGTCCTTGGTAGGTCTGGGGTCCTTTCTGGCCAGAGACTCTTCCCTCACCACCTCTGCGTGAAGGAGGCTCCTGTCACAGTGGGAGTTTCTCCTGGGCAGCAGAGTTTTTTCGGGGGTTTTTGGCGCATCTTTCCCTCTCTCCAAAAGGCCGCAGTGCTGATCGAGGGACCTGCACGTGCCAACCTCCACAGACCCGGCTCCTGGTGCCAGGGGGAGCGGAGCCTCGTTGTGTTTAGTTCTGCCTGGCTCCTCGGGGGGTACCCTGCTGGGCAGGTGTTCCATCAGGTGGGAGTGCAGGTGGGACAGGAGCGGGGGCTGGGTGCAGATGGTGCTGCTGCGCCGCGCGGCGCCGGCGCCGAGCCTCTCGCACTGCTCCCCGAAGGATTCGGGGGCCAATCCCGCTGAGGAATACATGCAGTCAGTGCAGGACTGGTAGGAAGGCTTCACCTTGCTGAGGATCCCAAACACGGCATCGTGCTGCAGGAGAGAAAACAGGGGCAGATCAACGGGCACGGAACAGACACCAGCACAGCCCACACGGTGCGGGACAGCCAAAGAGATCCGGAACAAAACCCATTTCCACCTCAGGCCCTGCAGCAGGAACTAAAGCCACGTGCTTTCCCAGCAGACAGTGTCTCCAAGGAATACCTACCGTGCCAAGCGAGGGTCATGCAAGCGAGCTGCCCACAGCACTTTACAGGGCACTCACTGGGCACTCTCTGGCATCTACATCCACAGCTCGGGCAAGCAAAGCCCTGGTCAGAAGCGCCTCGAAAAGGGAGAAGCTCATCATGGAATGAAAGGCTTTATCCAAGTCAAATGAAACTGGGCTATGAGGATGAGAAGAGCAGTTTCACTTGCAGTAGAGTCAGCCATGCCAATCACCTCCATCTCACCTCCATACGCACCTCAAAATCCTCTGGGCAACTCCTTTTGCTGTTGTTGTTATTCAAGTTCTCCCTATTGAGCCTGCTCTCCTCCTTGTGCATGGACAAACGCCGCTTCCACTTTTCCATGGGATTTTCCTCCCTGACACCGTCCTCCCCTGGCTCCCCAAGGACCATCCTTCCCTTCCTGGGGCTGAAGTCCAGTTTCTTCTTTGCCTCTTTCTCACAGAAGCCCCGCAGCTCTGCCAGTGGCTCTGCTCTCTCTGGGACCTTTCCCGTCTCCAGCAGCCTCCCCTGGGTTGTTGCAGACGGAGGCTGTCCCACCAGGGCATCCCGCTGCAGCTGCTCCATGTGGAAGAAGCCCTCCCTGTCCCCAGGAATCTTGTTCTCCAGCAGCGTGTCCGAGAGGCGGCGGAAGCAGTAATCGAAGCCCACGGACCCGTCGGAGCCGGCACGGTTGTCCAGGTAGGCTGACTGGGAAGGCATGTCCAGGTCAGCCAGGCGGTTCTCCAGGTCGATGTCCAAGCTCTCCAGTAAGAAGTCTCCTGACCCCGTGGTGCCGTCGGTGTTCTGGGGCAGGTTGCTCTCTGCCTGCTGCTTCCACAGTTTATTGTGGCGCTGCTTGCTGGGGAAAGGACAAGGACACGAGTGACTGCCCTGCAGGATGCCCAGTGCCAGGAGCTTCCTTCCATCCTCACAGCCCAGAACCCAAGGGCTGGGCCCAGACCTGAGATCCCACTTGGACAAACCATCTTCAGCACTGGGATTTTTTCCCACCATGTGCCCATTCCAGAGCAGTGCCCTGAGTGCAGACCTTGGGAGACCCCTCAGGACACAGAAGCCCCTTCAGAGCACAACAGCCCGAACTGACCCCTCTGCACGTCCCCTGGCACAGCTCCTGCTGAACCAGGGGACAGAATTCTCTCCCTGTCCTTAGGAGATAAATGCTACAGCAGTGACAGAGCCCAAGGGTTGGCACAGAACCATGAACACTTTGCCTCCAGAGCGGCCCGAGCTCAGTTCTGCCTCATAAAACAAGAACAATGCTGTGCTGAGCAGCACTGGCTGCTGAGAAATCCAAACGTGCTTCCCAAGCACGGAGAAACCCTCACTGAATTACCCCAGAGCAGCTCTCCCAGCTAATTTCCATGCAGGGAGCCTGGCACAGGGACAGCTCAGGAAAAGCACGATTGGCCCAAGATTCTGCCTGTGCCATTCTAAGGGGACCTTTCAGGCTACACCCCTCACACATCTGTGGGTGTGACACTGACAGAGCCCCAGCAATCCTTTGTGATGTTATCCACAATCAGCTCCTTTCCTTCCCACCCATCCCGAGCCTTACCTGGCATCCAAAATGCCCTCGTACTCCAGCAGCTGCCGCATGAAACCGGCGTTGGGCCGGGTGATGCTGCGCTTCTGCTTCACGTAATTGTAGGCCTTTTCCAGGGACCAGCCGAATTCCTTCATGGCATAGGCGATGACGGTGGACGCAGAGCGGCTCACGCCCATCTTGCAGTGCACCAGGCACTTGGAGTGGTTCTTCCTGCAGGAGGACAAACAGGAGAATAAATCCCATGTCATGGTTATGGATCCGTTATGGCTTCACAGGAGGAGGGACAGCGCTCCCTGCTCTGCCCACCCCACATTGTGGCTCTGGAGGGGAGGAACGCTTGGGATTATGAGGGCCAGGAGAAGAATCACTCTCCAGAAAAGCTGGGAGTTAGAGATGGGCAGCCTCATTCATTCCAGAGACCACCATGAAGCCTCCTGCCTCCATCCAGGTCTTTGGATAGTGGGATCACTGGGAAAAGGCTGAGTGCAGAGGCTCAGCAGGGTTTGATGGGCTCTGTCTGCAGACACAGCTGGGGCAGGTCCAACACAGACACGGCTGGAGCAGCTCCAGGAGAGGAAACATCCTCATTTCCTTTTGGAATCAAAACAAAGTAGTAATAAAAATACTGGGCCAGGAACAGGTTAATGCCAGTCCAGGAAGGGACAGGGCATGAGGGAGCTCCGGGAACACGGAACGATGATGCCAAAGCCCTGCAGTTCGTGTGGCTTTGTGAGGGCCCAGGATGAGACACAGAGAGCTGGGATGTGCCCTCCCCCGGGGCCAGGTGTCCCAGCACTCACTTGGCCTTGTTGATGAAGTGATAAGCCTCGTTCCAGTGTGCCAGCAGGTCCGTGGTCTCCTCGTCGTACACCCGGATGTTGTGATACGCGAACAGGCCTGGGAAGAAGTTGTCGATCTCCCGGGTGACGTTCAGGATGTAGTCAATGCTGTGGGCACCAGGAGAGACACCCTGAGCTGCCATGGTCATCAAACAGGCACTGAGGGACACTGTCAATCCATGGAATCCAACCCAACACGAGCTGCAAGGTTTGACCTACAGCCCTAATCCTAAACCCCCGTTACAGCTGGTGACACGGGACACTCAGGAGGCCGTTCTGCCACCTCCCACTGCCAGCATATCCCAACTGTCCAAACACCCTGGGCACAGGAGGAAAAAGTTGATTTTATCCCATTTATAGTCTCTGGGTCTGTGTAACCCAAGCAGGAACTCCACGTTGTGCCAGAACGTAGGGACACAGAAAGAAGCGAATCATTTGGGAACATAACCCAGGAATCATCATCTCCAGCCACAGGTTTTAGCTGCAATCCCATCCCTTCTCCTTTCTGACTAAAACCATGAGAGTCACATGTTACCTCTTGATTCCTGCCAAAATCACAGCAGGGATAACAATGTACCCAAAAATGAACGTCCAGATTGATTTATCACCTCCTATTGCTGAGAAGAATCAAGGACACAGGATATTTGTCCCAGAATTTGTCCAGCTTTGCCTTTGGACTCTGCATATCCCAATGCAAGACATAATCATTAACGCCCTGCTTGATTTCCTTGTCCCAAGATGTGCAGACATCTGTTCCCAAGGACTCCAAATGAAACATTTTCAGCTGTGCTGAAATTGTGAAGAATTTCAGTTCCTCACATCAAGGTTGGTGCAGGCCTTGAGTGAGCAGCAAATATTTACAGGTAGAATTCTCCCTGATCCAAAAAGTGTGACAGGGAATGGAGCCAAGCAGCACTGCAGGGATGGGAGAAACACCTGGAGCTGCCTGTCCAGGCAGGTGATGAGGAGTTTGCTCATCCACAGGCAGCTCTGCTCCATCTGAATGGAGATTTTTTCCTCAGTGCTGCAACCTTTGCTCCTCTGCAGCCTGCAGGAATTCACACCTGGCACAGCACTGGGAACACTGGGGGATGGAGATCCTGATGGACCTCACCACTGACAAGTTTTGTTATTTTCACTCTGTGCTGGTGATAAAAGTGAGGTTGGAGGGATTTCTTCACAGAGCTGCTGGTGGGAAGTTACCCCATGGTTGAGAATCACCCCTAGAGCCTATAAATGTCCTCTCCAAAGTCCTGGGGGGGTTGCAGGCACACAGTGGAGGGTTTGGAGTCTGGGAGGAGCAGTACTCACCCCGAGCCCTGCAGCTCCTCCAGGTTGGAAGCGTTCCACTCGGAGCCCTGGAACAGCCACAAACACATTTCCAAAGGGCCCCAAAACAGCCCTTTTCCCTCAGGTTCTGCAATCCCCCAACCCCAGCCATCCCCCTGAGCTGACTGGAATGTTGGGAACAGCCTCTGAGACAGGAATAGGGCATTGAAGTCCTGTCCTGAGCAGGCAGGGACCTGCTGAAGGAGGGACCAGGACACAACTCACCCACAGCTCTAGGCCAGGGTGTGACTGAGCTCATCCCAAATCACTGTCCCTGGCCACTCTGGATTTTTAAACACAGGGAGAAGTAGTTCAGGGAAACAAAGTGAATACACCTGTGATCCTAGACATGCCACATGTGAGAAGTGAGGCAAATCCTGAAAGCTCTGGAGGTGGTTACACTTTGGATTCCCCCCAAAACTTCACAAGAAAAAGTTTTAAACTGTTAAAAAGCAGGCTGTGCCCTGAAACACGAGCATCTCCTCTGACTCTCTCCAGAACAACAAAAAGCCCCAACAGGCACAAACTGTTCATCTCTGGGAAGTCTTTGTTCCAGAAGCAGAGCCTGGTTTTGCCTGGAGTACCATCTAGTGGCAAAAGATTGGACACAGCACAGCAGAGCTCTCCTGGAGCTCCTGACACTCACCAGGTACAAATGATCAAAAATCAGGGATGGTTTGTCCATCTGACCCAGGATCAGCAGCATTTCATTGTCTATAAATTCCTTGAATTCCTTCAAGTTGCAGTTCATGTGTTTCTCCAGCTCATTTCGGATCTGCAGAGCAAACACAAAGGACGGCACTGGAATCCTGGTGTCCAACAGAAACATTTGTGGGCACTTCCCTGCAGAACACTTTTCACTTTTTCATTAAAAACAGCAACAGGGCTCAGCCCTCTGGAGACCAGGAATTTCAGTATGTGGCATCTCTCCAGTTATCCCAGAATGGTTTGTGTGGGAAGGCACCTTAAACTCATCTTGTTCCACACCTTCCACTATCCCAGGTTGCTCCAAGCCTCATCCAACCTGGCCTCAGACACTTCCAGGGATTCCAGCTTCTCTGGGAATTCCATCTCTACCCCTCACCAAGAAGGATTCCTTCTTCCAATATCCCATATGCCCTCTGGCAGTTTAAAACCACTTTCCCTTGCCCTGGCATCCTGGTATCCTAAATCCCCAAACTAAGAAGCTGTAAATAAAGCTTCAGATAACTGAGGGAAAAAAAAAAAAGTGTTCTGGGGTACCTGCTCCTTAAAAATAATAATTTGAGAGATAAAAATCAAGAGCTTGTCTGCGACAGGAGTGAGGAACACATTCACAGACAGACACGTTCTCAGCTTCCTCCTACCACTTGCATGTTAATAACCTCCCTTAAAAACCAAACTCACCCCAAAAAAAACCCATTCCCACTCTGATCACGTCTGCACTGTGGGTGGATGGATTACAACAGCCTGGGGGATGGATCCAAACGAGCTCTAGTCCTGATTTGTGATTTTCCATCCATAAACTCACCAGCAAAATGCTGTCTGCAAGGTCCTCTGACATTTGTCCAAGGTAAAAAAAAAAAAGGACATAAAACCTTAAAATTTAACTTGAAAGTCACACAGCTGTTACTGAGGTCCTGAAAGACTGTTCTGATACTGGGATTATCCTGATTTCTCAGGAGGGAGGTGCAGCAAAGCCAGAGCAGAGCCTTTATAGAACGGTTGAAATGCACATTCCAAAGCCAGGGACACCCAGGCATATGGTGCCTGCTCACCACTCTCCAGACAGGGAGTCTGGCAGGAAGAATAAGAGTGAGAATTTTTTATATTTACCTCCTTGGAAGTCACATTTTCCAGATCTTTGCTGGTCATGATGCTCCGAAGCTTGGCTTTGATGAGCCGCTCGGTTCGTTCCCTTTCCGTCGGCCTGGGAAGGAACAGGAATAGGAGAAGATGATTCCAGGCTGGCAGCAATGAGGAGTGAGGGGAAAGGCTTGTGTTAAAGGGAATTTTTATGAGAATAATGAGGCAGGGGGGAAAAAAATCCCCCCAAAAAGCAGCTTGTTGGTGCTCATAGACTATATCACAAGCTACAGTTTCAGGTCTGACCATTTCACACAAATTCTCTTTTGTTGCTTTTGCAACCCCAAAAATGAACCAGGCCAGGAAGAACAGAGAGAAAGGGAGATTTCCTTCACTAGCCAAGCAAACTTTTCCAAATAAAATGCTGCACTGACTTGTCCACAAAGAGGGCTGGGGAGTCGGGGCGGGTGGACTCCAGGTCCTGCATGGCGTTCCACTCATTGATGCAGCTCTGGTCCGAGCTGATGCAGCTCTCGTAGTAGGTGGCCCACACCAAGGCCACCCCTCCTGGGAAGTAGTTGTACCTCCTGGCAACTTCACAGGCTTTGTGGAGGATCTGTAAAGCAGACCTGCAGAGTGGGAGAAGAGATTTGGGCAGCTGTGAGCAGACAAAGCAAGAGCTGAGAGAAATTCACAGAGGAAAAGTGATTTTCGGCATTAGTTGTTGCAGTTCGCTCTTTGAGAGCAGGAAATTTATGGTGTCAGAGCTCAAAGAGGTACAAACTGCACCTTGGGGGCTTCTCACAGCAGGGCTGAGGCAGGGGCTGAAATCTTCTCCTAATTAACAGGGAAGAAGGAGGCACAAGTCGCTCTGGGGTCCAATCATTAACCAACTTGTACAGCCAAAGGAAGATAAAGAACAGGGACAATTTTCCAGCCACCTCCAGCAAGGAGCCTGATGCGTATTTACCAGCATTCCTGGCCCCTGACAGGCTCCAGGGACAAGGCCCAGATTGGGTCATTTGTTTTTGCAAATCCTAACATTACTTTTTCCTTCCTTTCCTCCTCAATTTTTCCTTTCTTTAAGGCTCTACTCCAAAGTTGTTGCACCGAACACACCAACCACATCCAAGGCTTGCAACAGGAGGGGCCAAATTAAAAAATGTCAGGAACAGTTTTATTTGTTTCTGTACCAAACCATCCCTAGCACAACTTCCTTCTCCACATCTCTATCTCTTCCCTAGGAGATGCTGCAGGGACAGGGATCTCTCCAGGCTCCAAGGGGAGACAGCATTGCCCAGGCAGAGGGAGATGCAGTTCCATGTGGAGCAGCCTCTTCAGGGAGGAATTTGCTGGCTCAGCCACCTCCGCTTGAGGGGTTTGGAATCCTGCACAGGGGAGGGGTGGCAGGAGCTGGAAGGTGAATGGGCACCTGGGGCTGCAGGAACCCCAGGAATGGGGCAGGACACAGGGAATGCCACAGGCTGGCAATGGGCCCTGAACCTCCTCTGTCAGCCAGTGAGAGAAACATGCAGAGAGAGGAAATTCTTGGTTGGCAGCTCCAGGAATTCAAGCTCATCTTTCATATTTATTCATCTCCCTGGTGACACTTCCCCCATGCTGAAGGACACAGAGCTGCTCTCAGCTGAAGCAGGAGCTCCTGGTTTGGGATCAGCATTCCCACAGGCCCTCTGCTGACAGAGCAGCAGATCTCTGCTGCAGCTCACTAAATACCCATCGTGGAGAAGGCTAAAATGCAGATAATTTTTTTTTTTAATTTCCTGACAGAAACAAGAGTCTCTCCTTGAGCCCAGCCCCTCACGTACCACATGGCCTGCACCGACACAGGTTTGAAGATGTGCATCCTCCCTGCAGTGCTCACGCTGAAGCCACTGATGGAGAGAGGGAAAATCGAGTCAAAAACTTCTTTTCTTTGCACCCCAACCTGCTCTCTACACACAGCCACTGCACTGGGGCACTCGTAGGCCTAAAGAATCAGGATGAGAATTTCTCTCACTGATTTTCCAGCCTCCCAAGTAAGGATGGCAAGAGGCTGCCAGGAATGGGAGCTCCAGTCCTCAGCAGGGTTTCAGAGCATTCCTTGGAACCACGGGAGCAGGGTGAGGGCAGCAAGACAAGAACTCACTGAGTGAGAGGACTCTGCAGCCATGAATCCAAAATGGGCACTTCATTTGCAAGGTGATGGAGAATCTCTCCTAGAGCAACCCCCAGGTAGGGAAGGACATTCACATTTATGCTTTTAATGTGGTTTCTTACCCATCCCCATCCAGATGGATTTTAGTATCACTCCACAGGCGAAGAACCATTCCTATAGTGCAGCTTTTACTGGAAGAGAGATGGCGAGACAGGAAGTTAAATATAGGCCACTATGTGGTCATGCCAATAGCCTAAATTATTAATACTCTTTAATTTTTAAAATCCACAAGCCTTGCTCTAGTAATCCCTGGTAATATTTTAGGCCATCAAATAAAACTGGAAGCTGGAGTCTGAAGGTCTGACAAGGTGATAACTCGTGGTGATTGCTTCATGGGATCACTCAAACAAGTGGAACAGATGAAAATGGATTTTAGGGGTTTATCTGACCCAAAAGAACACTTTCAGTTCAGACAGGCAATCTGGCAAGAAAACCCTGCTATAATGAAGGCCAGGAACTCCCAGCTGTAAATAATTAAGCTACTGAGATATTCAGGTTTTAAAGGAAATTGGGATGCAGACAGCATCAGAAATCCATCCTTCCTCTTGCCTCACATCAATAATCACCAGGAGCAAATTAATACCAGGTTGTTTCAGAGTAGAGGTGACATGGCAAACTTCCCCTGCTGTGGCACACCAAGGGAATGCCACCCCCAACAGATCCCTCTGCTGCTCAAAGCTTCCCCTTCCCATTTTCCAGGGGAAACCACCACTAAGGTTTTACAGAATTAAACAAAACTCACAGAGGCTGCACCACAAGGACAGGGCAGCTTTTTAAATCCTGGGAGAACACACACAACACCCTGGCAGCTCCAGCCTCTGACTCCAGCTCTGCCAAACCAGCCCCTTCTCCCTGAGCCAAGAGCTTTTCTGCCTTGGTTTACTCACCAGAACTGCAATAATCTCAGAGGGGCTGCGATAACAAAATATTTCACTTGCTTTTCCAAATACTGTGTGCTCTTATCAGTCAGACAAAAGGAACAGCTCATTGCTGACACAGTTGTTTGTTGGTTTTGGAGCTACTTCTGCAGTATTGTTTTTTGAGGTTATTTGGCAACAAAGCTACTCCCCAAAAGCAGCTCCATTGCATCATTCTATCAACACACTGGAGTCTGGGGGAGAGAATGAGTTCCAGTTTTGGAAATGTGTCTGCAAGAGCATTTTGCAGGGAGTGGGCAAGCAAACTCCCACAGGTGAGGTAGATGCCACGGCCTTTAATTCCATAGAGACTGAAAACCTCCTTGAATAAAAATGTCAGAGAACTCAGCCCCGTGTCCTTCCTCTTGCTGGAATCTGCAGATGCAGGTAACCCAACTGCTTGAGGACAGTTTGGTGCTGCCAGAGAGCCCATCCTGCCTGGCTGCCAGCTCAGACCTACCTCTCCTTGCTGGAGAAGTCCACTCCCAGCAGGATGTTCTCCTCGGTGTCCTGCCGCCCGCTGCTGTACACCACCACCATGTAGCGCACGCGGTCGGTCCACACGCTCTCCAAACGCACGGCCTGCAAACCACCTCTGCCTCATTAGTGCTGCCACTGCTGCACAAGGCTTTCAAAGCTCTGATTATGCCCAAAACCTTTATTTAGCGCAGTGTGGAAGATACAGCAAGGCTTGTTGCCATTTTGGTGAGGGGAAGATTAGCTGAAATTACCCGAAATTCCAGTCTGGGGAAACACTACAAGATGTAACCCAAGGTTTGTTCTGGAGTTTCAAGCAGGAAGTGTAAAAACATTGGTCATGCACTGAACTGGAAACAGGCAGGCTCAGAGGATTCTCCCACTCCCAGATCTTCACTGAAATAGCTCAGTCCTGCAGGAGGCACAACTGGCATCGACTTCTCTGCAGAGAAGTGACTTTTACAGCAGATTTTTATCTGCAGATTTCTTCAAAAGAAAGCCCAGCCCAGCTGATGCAATTTCAAGGCTGATTTAAAAGTGTCCAAGAGAATCAGCAGGGACCTGTCTCTCCTCCTGTATTAGTGTTTGTCAGCTGGATGGAAAATGAAATCTAACAAAACAACACATTCCAGGCAGAGCAGTTCCCTGACCCAACTCACACCTGGACACAAGGACCAGGGCAAAAGGAGTGGTCATGAAAATGCGGTAGGGCTGGAAACCAGCACGGAGTTAAGGCAGCTGTGAAATCTAGGATTTACCAGTGCTTTTCCTGCTCCTCTACAGGTCTGTTGCAAACACTTCCAACAGAAATGAGAGCAGGAAAATGCACCTGTCCTTACCAGTTTGATCCTGTCCTCGCAGCGCAGGAGGTTGATCATCACCTGGAGGTGCTGGGGCAAGTCACCTGCACAGAAAACAGAGCAACCATCAGAAACAGGCTCTTGCTGCACTAGGAATCAGCAGAGTCTTGACCTTTAAAGAAACTGGATGTTTCTAAATCAAAAAACACTAATTAAGGGAGGTCAATTAACTTTGCTGTCCTAGAGAGCACCAAGAGCAATGAGATTCTTGGATTGGTATTCCCTGGATGGGTGAGCACCCAACCTAACAGTACTTGGAAGCCACCAAATCAATTGAAACCACCTGTGCCTGGCACAAGTGAGGATTCTCTCCCTGCCACAGCACCCTAGAGAGGACAGAAAGGTTTGGCCATGAGAACAGGTGAGGAAGAAGAGAAGGAAAAATTCTGATTAAAAAAACAAACAGGAACAACGGAGAAAAGAACAACTTTGAGCTGTGAATCACTCCCAGCACGGTGGGATCAGCCCCACCAGGTCTACAGAGGGTGTGACTTAACATGAGTAACCTCCAGAGGGAAGATCTGCAGGAGTGGCTTGGTTTGGGTGATGGAGATGGAGGGGCTCCAAGTTCTGCTCATGCACTAAGTCCCTTCAGCTCTAGACCTGTGGGTACATTTCTGTTTGGGGAAAGCAGACGAAAGGAGCAAGGAATCTACAGGAAAACAAACCAAGTTCCCATCTAATAACTCAGTAATGCACTCATAAGTTTCCATGTGAGATAAAATTCCTTCCGTAGGCTGTTTGCTGGGTATATGGAATTGCTGACAGTTAAAGAAACCCAAAGCCAAGCTTGGCATTCAAAAACCCCCTTTGTCCTGGAGTGTTTGCTAAGCAGCACCACACAGTACCACACTGTGCCTTTCCCACAGGCTCCTGCTCTCAAAATGCTCCAAAATCCCAGTTCTTCTTGCCCAGTACCCACCTATTCCCAAACTCCTAAAGGCAGAGGATAAAAACACTGGGGAAGCAGAATCAGCTTCCCTGGATGCCCTTATCTGCATCCAAATCTGTATGTACACTCACTCCCTGCCATTTCTTCCCACCAGTTGGCAACTGGAAGGGACTGGGGGAAGCAGGACAGTCTGTTCTTAAACCATGATAAACTCCAACAGATTGTGGTGAGCTGACAGGAAAGGGGGTTTTCCTGAAACCAGGATATGAGGAGCTAACAAATGCACATCTATCCAGATACCCACATCCTGATCAAACATCCCTTACTCTGACCAGCAACATCCAAACAAAACCAGCAACAGGAAGTTTCAATGGAGAAGGTCCCAAGTTTCAGATTTATGGAGGCTGGGAGAGCCCCTGGAGAAAAGTCCAGGACATCCACAAGTGGCCAAGGGGTGCTGAGCTCTGTGACTCAGCCCTGCCACTTTTCCTCTCCACAGGCCAAAGGGGAGGCAAAGATTAACTCACTGAAGCACAAGTGACACTTCCTCCTCTGTGGCTGGGGAAAACAGGCAGAGATATTCCACACAGCCCTTCTGGCTGCACAGGCTTCCCTGCCTAAAGGGAGCCATGCAAATGCCATGATTTTCATGGAGAATAAGTTTCTACTCCAGTCACAGTTCCAAGAGAATGATAAAAGTTTAAACCAAAACTCAGTGATCCAAATAAAAAACTCAGTAATTTGAATGTGGGCTGAAACCCAGGGTTTGCTCAGCAGGTTGTACAAGGCTCACCAGGACAATCTGGGGAATCGCCCACCTGTCCCTTTGGATGAGAGGGGAAAAGGATCTCCAGAGGGGATTGAATCCATTACCTGCATGTTTGTGGGGATGCTGGAGGCTTCGCTGGCCCTGGGAGCTGTTTCCTTGCTGTAAGAAAAGGGCTGCACCTTTCACCATGAAAAAGCTCTCGCTGAGGCTGGAAAAAAAACCACACAGGAGTCAGCTGAGAGGAAAGAGCAGCAAAATGTGCACATCTGGGAAAGGAAGGGCTTTCCTCACTAAAATAGTAGGATTTTGCCACAGCCACTTGCACAGCATGACTCTGGGATTATTCATGGATTATTCATCTGTCATTTTCCACCACTGTTTTATTACTTGGCCCCTGCAGGAGATACTTGCCTGAGCTGTCATGGGCTGGAAATGACTTTATCACTTGATTATGGAATTCTGCAACTTAAAAGAAGCAAAGGGTTGGACTTTTTACAGGCTGAGACCTGCAGCAGACTGGAGAGCAGGTTCCGAGCCCAACACTTCCGGCTGATTGCAGTTCTTGACATTTCTTTGGAATGCAAGAACAAGAACCTGCAACTGTGTAGACGTAAAGAGGAAGGGAGATGGAACCTGCACATCCCAAGGGAAAGGACACAGCTCTGGATCCTCAGGGAAAAGCAGCTGGCACAAGAGCAGAGGTTTGGCTCTGCTGTGGCTGGATCAGCATCCTGGGATACAGAGTCTGGGCAAACACAGTGACATTTCCAGAGGGAAATGACTCCCAGGGCTGGAACATAAGGGAGGAGAAGGCAGAACAGCACCGGCACAGCCAGAATTTGCCACTCCCAGACACTCATGAGAATCTCAGAAATTGTTCAGCAGCAGCTTTGGCCAGAAGCAGTAAAGCTGCATTTCCCACGTGGCTGGAAATCCCTGAGCTACCTTTCAGCTGCTCAGGAATTGCTTGGGATGTGTTTCCTCCACTCCCCAAACAGCACAAGAGCCATTTGTTGTTCCAAAGCCCAATTTTCCACCGCCCCACACTCAGCAGCCATAGATCACCATTAATTACTGTTTGTATCTACTAAACAGAAATGTTCCATTATGAGACTCTGCTACACAGGAGTTACTTATGCTCCACCAAATGATCCCACTGGAGTTACTACTCCCAGCACTCATCTACTCCATATTTTATCCATGGTCTTTGCCTTGGGGCAGGAGTGAGCGTTAATGCTCCCAATGCTCTGTTCTACCTCAGCATTTTTGTGAGGACAGACATGAAATTCATGTCATTTCATATTTTCTAATATCTTAAGAACACAGCCCAAGTTCCCAGCCAAAGCTTCTTTCTCTTTCAACTGAATTTCAGGAATTCTCCAGAAAAATCTGGAACAGATTTAAATTTGAGATTTCAGTGGCTTTTAAAAAGTGAACTAAAATCTTTGCCTGAATTCCAGACTCCACAAGATCAGTAAAACACAGCAGGAGAAGCGCACCCTAATTCCAACAATTCTCCACTTCCATTCCCACAGGATTCCAGCACTCCCCCCTCACCTCACTGGCTGTGTCTGAGCAGGATCCGAGCGCAGCCTGGACCGGGATAACGGCACGGCTGCAAACGGGAATGCGGCTCCTTCCAGGAGCCAGCCAGGAAGAGCCTCGTTTCCTTCTCACCCCAGACCTCACAGGAAAGCGTTAAAAAAGGCCAGAAGTGACACAAAGGCAGCGACCCCCACACAATGTATGGGATATTCAGCACTCACAAGAGGCAGGGAATGCTTAGATAATGAACAAGGAGATAATTCACAGCACTCCCATCCTGAGAATTTAGGGGAAAAAAAATCTTTGGGAAAGCAAAAATAAATAAAAAGCCTGGAATAGGATATTTTACTCCAGCGTTTTACCCCAAAGGATCTTTGATCTCAAGGTACTGACTAGGATTTCTACAGCAGGAAAAACCTTGAAAAAAACAGAGCTCCTTCCCAAAGTTGTCAGGGTCTCCTGCTCTGATGGTACATCTTGACAGATGTTCTCCTCTCCTGCAGTCAGGAAATCTGTGACAATAAAGCAGAATATTCCCAGTTGCAGGCAAAAGGGAAAGCTGTGCTGCTGGAGCAGCAAATGGTCCAGGAAAAGGACAACTCACATAGCAAAATTTTTGTTCTCGTGTATCCATGTGCATGGAAATGAACCGGAAAACAAAGCCAGGAGCCTGCTGAGAGCAAGGTTTCCATTTCCACCGAAAAACCCTCCTGTGCCCCCAGCATTCCCCATCTCCACACCAGCTCGGGTTTCCATGTGCCCGGCACGGTGCAGGGAACACACCCAAACGCCTCATTGCTCATAGTTTACACCACATTGTAACAACAACGTTACCCCAGCCCTTATCTCCACTCTGGGAACTCTGTGCGCTCTGCCACTTCACACAACTGCTCTGGACACGGCTCAGTGAGAAAGGCAAGGTACAACTCTCTTGTAAATCCTGCAATTCCAGTAAACAATTAAAACTCCGAGCTTTTTTTTTTTTTTTTTTTCTTTTTTTAAAAACTACCCAAAACCTCTCTTAAAGAACACCCAAATCCTGGCATTTAAGAACGTCCCCAACCTCTGTCCCTCGGCAGGGGTGACATGCCCCAAAGCACAACCCCGTGGCTCATACATACTAATTCGGGCTGCTTTTCTTTGCACAGCGGCAGCATCGTGGTGGCCCCAGCGTCAGACAGAAGTCAGGGAATTCGAAAAGATTCATAACCAGCTGGAAAACTCACATCCTTTTGCTTCTAAACCCATAAAAAAAAAAACCACCAGAAGGCAAAGAAAAGGTCAAGCGTATTTTCTGTGCGGAGCAGAGGAATCGCGGCTGCTGATGCTCCCCGGGAACTGGATGGCTTTTAGGGAACACTGTGTCTTCCACTGATATCCTGCCTTGAAAAAGCACTTGTCCCAACACATCCTGATGAAAGAGGGCCATTCAAGAGGGGAAACAACCAGCTGAGGCTCGGCTAATCGTTTCCCTCCTCCAGACTTGTTTGTTTGTTTGCTTCCCCCCTCGTGCTCCAGAGGCTGCTGTATCAGCACCCACACAGCCCCTGGCTGCGGGATATTCCCTGGGAGGGACAGGACAAGAGGAAAAGCATCCTATGGACTGATGCCTGTTCATTCCTTTTACAGTTAAAGCAATGCTTTCATATAGATACAGGAAATTCAATTGGTCCTTCCCTCACTGTACCCTGGTTGGATTTTCAGAGGCATTCGCGAGCTGCTGAGCTCCTGCTGGACAAGGAGTCTCTCAGGTGGTCGGTGTTTGTGTGTTAGGGGCTGGCTGGCACTGAATTCCCTCAAGATTTGTTCCTTACAAACCCCAGTTCTTTCTGCAGGCACACACCACAAGGCCACGCTGGTCCCACCAGCCTGACCGAGGGGTGAAGGAGCTCTCTGTGCAGTTCTCAGCCAGTTTTCACCCAGTTTGACTGGCACACACCACAGAAACCACCCAATCCCTGCGTGCCCTTCCAGGAATCCTGACCAGCACAACTTCTCTACAAGGAGCCACTTCAGGCTCTCGAATAAACACAGAGCCCACGTTTTGTCACAGCCCCAGGGCCCTGATGCTCCTATACAACTGCAGACCAGTTCTCCTCCCACTCCCTGACCTCAGCTTACCAAACACAGGAAATTATCACCCTAAGAGAGGGAAAAAACAACACTTCCAGCACCTGGGAAATGCCAGGAGGGTCAGGAGGAGGGTACAGACAGTGACAGTCCCTTCTGCCCCCGGAGGCTGGCAAGGAGAGGGTGCTCATGGCCACAGCCCTGCTGAGAGCCGGCTCCAGAGGCTGTTGCTCCATCCGTTGGCTCCATCCGTTGGCTCCGTGCTGCTCAACTTGAAAAGGAAATATTTCTTCCCCCTTGGGAAAGCTCCAGAGGAGCGTGGCTGCAACACACATCAACCCCATTTCGAGTCGCTGAAGAACACAATAGGCAGCGCCTTCTCTGCGGTACAAACTGCCACCCCTGGGGGCCGGGAATGCCAGTAAGCAATCCCTTAAAAACACTGGATTTTGGGAAAAGAGAGAGCTGCTCATGCTCCTGGACAGCCAGATGCCAGCCCCACAACAGTTTTCCCCAGGAGGTTTGCAATACCATCGTGGCTCCAGCTGTGAGGTGTCCCAGGAGGAATCCTTGCGTGCCTCGGGAGCTTGAGTTTCATGTTTTAAATGGGGAATCTCACATAAGCCATAATTATCTTGCAGGACACAAGAAAACACTCTATTAACACATCTTATAGCTACAGAACTCCTCTCAAAATAAAGATCCACAGACAGAGCCAGGAGAGAGAAAACCACTTTTCCTGGGAAGACCCAGGCAAGCCTGAGGTGGGTGAGCAGCCTCCTGCAACCAGGTCTGTCTTTAAGGAAGGAAAAAAACCCAAACCCCCACAAGAAAAGGAGTATTCACTTCTCTCAAAATTGGTCATGATTGTATAAAGGCAAACATGGCAATGCCTCCCAGTTCCTTGAGTTTCATGGCATCTTCTACTCAAAACATTTCCAAGCTGATAAGGTGAGGCCTCCTGAGCACCACAGAATGGAACACACTTCCCTTTTCTATAGCCCTGTTGATAAGGATGAAGAGAACTGATTTTTTTCCCCCTTTTTCTTCCCCCCTTTGCTGTTTGGTCTGGAACAAGCTCAGCCACCTCAAGGCAACTGAGAAACAACACAAAACAGCCCTGCAGAGGGGCAGAGTCAGCCCTGCTGATGCTCCCATAGCCCAGCCAGACCCTCAATATTCCAGAGGGTGGATTTTAGGTGAGCAGAGGGGACTGGCATTGTCCCACAGCCACACCATAACAGAAACACAACCCAAGCTGGGAAGGAGCACATCAAACAGAAAGGAAGATACAAGGAGAGAAGCAGGAAGAGCTGAGAACAGCTGTGTGGCTCCTGCTCCCCAAAAAAGCCAAAGGTTAATGCAGAGGCACTGCTTGCTTTGGCCTGACAGAGGCACATCTGATAACACTTCCTGACCACCAGAGGGGCCTTCGAAAGGGGCAACACAAACCAGCACCGGGAAAAAGGAACTTCAAAGCTGCTCCTTCCCATGGCACTGCACAGCCCCAGGAGCAGCCCCAGGGACTCCAGCAGCAGCAGCAAGTCCTTTCTCCTGCTCTTAATGAAGTGTGTCCAACACTTTGCTCTGTGTCACACAACGGTTAGAGGGCATCACCTGGACAAACACAGGTGGGAATATCAGCACAGCCATCCCAGCTCAGCCCCACACAGAGCAGGGCTGCCATCGGAGCAGTGTGCTCCCCATGGAGCAGCACCTGGAAAAGCCCAGTTCCAACACGTGCAATGATGGTTTAGAAAAAAGTGCTATGGCATATGTGTAGGATTTGGGACATGCTGAAAAACTGAGCTGTGGTCAGGACTGCAGGAGCCCCAAACACCTGGCAAGGTCAGAGAGATCTGCTCAGGACCACTTGGACTGAGGTGTTTTCACTACCAGAAATACAAGGCAGGAAAGCTCTTCCCATACCTGTGACTTCCACACCCAAAATCATCATTCCCAGACCTCCTGAGCTGAAGACAAGTCATCCCCAGAAGAAAAGCAAAACGTGGGCTGGAGGTTCACAAGGAGAATATCTTCCCTTCTTCGGACACAACCAGGGCATCTTTGTGCTGGGAAGGGGCCAGGCAGCAGCTCCAGCTGTGAGAGGGGTTTGTAAAGCCTCCCTGCAGGAGCTACCATCCCTCCCATCTATTTTTAAGGAAGTGAGATGTTGGGGAGACAGAGAAACTCAACAAGCTTTGCTGTTCTCAGCAGAGCAGGGACCAAGGGGAGTGTGAATGTGCATTGTTGGGCTCGGAGGCGTGGGGATCGTGGGCCACATCCCAGCAGGAATGCTGAGAGGGCTGCAGACACTGCAGGCCATTCAACACAAACGCTCCTCTGGAACAAAGGGCAAAAAGAGAAAAATGAAATCAATCATGAAGCCCACAAAAGCCAATTTCCCAACAGAAATAGACTGCTGATGATGTCCCTCCAGCCGCTCCTGGGATGCACCGGCCTGAAGCAGAGATCAGCACGGATCCACACGGAGCTGAATCGGCTCAGCTCTGAGTATCCCACCCTGGGGGCAACCCCAGGATCCAGGCTGTGCCTGCAGACAACCCATGAGCAGCTGGAATAAACCTTCCAAGAGAAGGGGCAGGAAGAGGGAAACAAACAAATTATCAGGATCATTCTCCATTCCAGCAGACTTACGCAAAGTAAATTGACAGAACTGCTCCCAAACAGCCAGGATTGAGAAAATTCTAGGAATCCCTAGTACTTGGATGGTGAAAAGCCAAATAAAATAAGAGATTGTTTCACAAGGAAAAATAAATCCTTTCTGCTCATCCCATTAATTGCAGGGTTCAAAAAGGCACGAGGCTGATTCTGGCATCACCCAGCTACGCCATGGGCTTGGAACTCAGTCTGAATCCTGAGGAGCATTTCTGAGATTCCCACTGAAACACGATGTCACTTCGGTGACAGTTGCTGTCTCAGGAGGCCAGGCCAGATCCTCTCCAAACCTCAGCCTGCACGAGCTGCTAGGAAAAGGAGTATTAACCCTACACAACCTCTCAGTACTGGTGTTCCCAGTGCATGCCCTGGACTGTCCCCAGCCCACTGTGGCAACCCCAGGGCCACCCACCCTGCCGTGGGGGCTGGGCAGAGCTGCTCCACACAGCAGCTCACGCTCACCTGGACTCATGGACTTGGGGGACAAGGTTTGGGAAAGCAGCAGCTGGCCCAAGGGAAGAGCAGAGGGACACACAGAGCATCAGCAAAAGCACGGATTTCCCTGGTGGTCTGAGGAAAGCCAGCTATTCCCAAAACACTGGCTCCCTGTGTTTTCCTACAAGTCACTGTTCTGGATGTTGCCATGTTCCTGCCATCCCTGTTCCATGACCACAGGTAAGGGGCGAGCCAGGCCACAGCCCCTGGAGTTGTCCCAGGGCAGTGCCCAGGCTGAAGGAGAGTGGGAAGATGCCCACCATGGAGGGGGCACACCAGAGACAGAGCCTCCACCCGCGCTCCTGGCAGGAGCTGATCCTGCTCCTGTCCTCCTCCCCAGCCGAGCTGTCAGCACATGGGCCCATCCTTCTGCATTCCTCCTGTCAGCCCATTGTTTTAATCCTTGGAACTATTTTATTAAGTCACCCCACTTCACCCACTCAGCAGTGTCTCCCAGAGAAACAAGTGGAAACTCTCCAACGGCACCACTGGAAAAGAAAAGGAAGGTGAATAACAGTTTGAGGGATTAAGGGAGCAGCTTCCAAGCGGTGTGAGCGAAGGTCAGCCAGGACACAGACAATGGCATCGGAAGCATGGCTGGGAATCTTGGTGGCACAGCAACCCTAAAACCAGCTGAGCTGCTGGGTTTCAGAACGGCTCCAAAAAAGGCAGTGGAGACCAGGGAGTACTTGACACATTGGTAATGTGGAAAAACAAAATAAAATAAATCCAGGCAGATCACGCGGGCTACGAGGAGAGCGAGAAAAGTTCTGGCTCAGCCCTGACACCTTGAGTGTTTAACTAAACTGCAGCCTGCCTTCCCAGCCCCTTGAGGGTACACAGCCAGCATTCCCAAAATCAGGAGAGTGCCAGGCAGGGGCAAAGCTCACTCACAATGGAGAAGTGGTGGTAAAAACCTCAGGTTCATCCTTCTTTCCCCCCTCCACTCCAAAGCCACCTTTTCCAAGCAGGATGGTGCTGCAGAGGGAAGCAGACAGCTGGAGTTCAGGATGTTTTGCAGGGCTGGGAGGGAGATGCCAAGCCATGGGCAGCAGTCTCCACTGGGATGCAAGTGTTGGACACGGTTGGATGTGACCATTTGGATGGCAGACAGAACAAACAAGGAACCTGGCAGCTTTTTGGGAGATCTGAACAGGACATTTTGTCCCATTCCCTGTATTTCTGGCTTACTTGGTTCCTGATATGAAGGTTTCCTTCACCAGAAGTTCTTGCAGCAAGGATTTCTTCAAGCAACTAAAATCTTCAGAGAAGGAAGACAAGTCCTGCAGAGGAGAGTCCTGATCCCAGATAAACATAAGCAAATGGTGGATGTGCTGTGTACCCTAATCTGTTTGAATCTGGGCTTATTTTTGGCTTATTTTTGTGCAGTGGTGAAGGGATTCTGCATCAAGGATTTAAATGCTGCAAAAGGGATGTGTAAATGTTTGGAAAAAGACTCAGTGCTCTTGGGAAATAATTTCACAAGAATTAAGCAGGCCTAGGAAGGTGTTCTGCCCATTCCCCATTCCAAAAACATCTTAGGAGCACTTGCCAGGCAGATCACAGCTCTGATTTGTATGAGAAATCCCTGACTCACAGATCTTGGCAGACAATTATCAAAGATTAAGATATTTCAAATCAAGAGGCATTTGAAACCAAAATATTGTTCTGACCCAGCTCTAACACCTAAATAAACAGTGACCACACTGGCCTTTTACAGGAACAAGTGCTCGGTGCACAGCCAGTACCTCTGATAATAGGGCCTCGTGGTTGGGGTTCTGCCAAACTGCTGAGGTTTCATGGAAGAAAAAAATATCCAAAAAGATTTAGATACAATTCCAAAAGAGTCTGATCATCACATCTTCAAATTGGCAGCTCTCCTGCTGTTGCTCTACCTACATCCAAGTAAACTCCTCATGTTGCTCAACTTCAAGTCAGCAACAGTTTCCTGGAAAGGCCAGATCTTAAATAAGTGTCAAATAAGTGAACGCTTCCTTAGCTCTGTGGCCTTTGAACATCCACACACAGCCCACCACAAAATGTAAAGGCCTAATTATACCTTCCTGAACTTCCAGGGCCACACCTCCGGGCTGAGAGCTCCCGAGGCCCGGGGGCTGGGCCGGTGCCTCCCCATTGTACGGAGCACGCTAAGGCAGGATGCTGCCACCGGCCAGGATGTGATTCAACGTCCTGTTTTGAACACTTTGTGAAGTCAGCAACTTCTGCCCTGAGATCTCCCACCAGCTCCCTGAGACACAATCAATCTGCAGCCAGCAGGACCTGTCAAGGCTGTAATGAGTTGCTGTCCCCACAAATAAATCCTCAAGGCAGCTGCCCCCGTGTTCCCCCCGCCCTGAGCGCCTGCCCGGCACCGTGAACGTGGCCATGGGTACAAGGCGTTCATTCAGTGCTGCTCCAGCAAAACATCTCCTAAATCCCTAAAGAAATTGAGGATCAAGGTGTTAAAAAATAATTTTGGTGCACTAAAATATAAAACACATTAAATATACACTAAGTGTATAAGATATATACATATGTGATATAAGATATAATGGTGTCCTGTGGTGTGTGCCAGATGGATGATCATGGAATTATTTAGGTTGGAAAAGACTTCCAAGATCAAGTCCTGCTGCTCCTGTGGTTCTGCCAAGGCCACCACTAAAGCAAGTGCCACATCCACACAGCTTTTCAATTCCTCCAGGGATGAGGACTCCACCACTGCCCTGGGAAGCCTGTTCCAACTCTTGACAACTCTTTCCATGAAGGAATTTTCCCTGATATCGTATCTAAACCTGCTGTTCCTCTGTTAAGAGTTTGTCTGCTCCAACGACTCCTACTGTTGATCACTGATCTGCAAATGTACATGAGCCCAACCCTGAAAACCTCTACCTCCCACAGCTGCTTTTGCCAGCTCTTAAAATTTGGTTTAGAGGTGCCAAACAAGACCAATTCTTTCCATAGGCATCTTCAGGCTTGATCAGAGCCTGGAGATAACCAACTTCCAGGCCCTTTCACAGTGGTTCAACATCTATCTCTTTGCAGAAGGTGCCTGAAAACATTCACCCGGCCCTGCATTTAGGCTGTGATTGGAAAGCCAATAATGGCAAAGATTACAGAACAACTGGCTAAACAACCCTATTTATATTTGTAATTAAAACCAGTGATTATCTTGCTGTTTTTGCCAACCACATCTGAGAAACATCCCACTCTCACAGAGCGATTTGGGTTGTACAACATCTCCTCTGCCTCGGTGTGGCAGAGCCAGCACATGGCCAAGAGCGAGAATCAACTGGATCACACCAAAACCAGAGAACTGCACATCCAGCCCTGTGCCAGAGCAGGCAGCTGGGAATGAGCTGGGCTTTGCTCTGCCTCCTCCTTGATAGCATCTCCTGGGAGTTTGCTCAGAGCCGGAGCAGCAGGATCTGGGGCTGAGATAAGGCCACAGGCACCGCACGCATGAGGCTCGCGCGGAACTTGATCTCAGAGAACTTAAGGCTGTGCTTAAGTCTAGGCTAACACATCTTCCCATGGGCTTGGCCTAGCCCTGACAGCGGTTTTACAAAGATTTGGGTGAGCTGTGGGTGTGCTGCACCATTAAGGGAAAAAGGGATCAAGCCACAGCATCTCCCTGATGGTTATCCAGGAGGGAAGGTTTGAGCAGACACCGATAACACAGCTCAGACGTGCAGCTTCTGGCTGCACTGAGCCCTACAGGGCTCAGATCTCTTATTTTTCCTTCTGCTCTGAGTCTTTACCCTCAGGGAGCAACACAGACTCCTGGCTGCCTGCTGGTAGCAGTATGGATGTTACATTGTTGAAGCTTCCAGGTTTGGTAACAGAGAAAAAGATGACTTAAAGCAGATTAATGTCCAAGAAAATGCAGATAGCAGCATTATCTTTGAAAGCAAAGATGAACCTAGAGCATGTCCCCTTGGCCTGTGCTGGGGTAGAAGCTGTTCCAGGAATAAAGAAAAGTATTTTGGAATGATAGAAACCATAAGGAAGGATGACCAGGGAGCAACAAGATGTGGCTGGGTGCAAAAGCACGATACAGACCTGCTCCTCCAAGAAAACAATCAGATGGCTCATGAAACCAGATCCAACTATGCAACCTCAAATGAAAATCCTGGAATGTTTTGGAATGAACAAAAAGAATTTGACACCAGGCAGATGAATACATTATGTCATAAATGTGTACTAGCTCAGCCATCCTGTATTGATGAAACACAGCTTGAGCTGGCAGCATGCTGGGGACAAGTTTCCAACAATCCTTCCTTTTCCTTCACCCTTAGATCTCCGAGGTCTGCAGAACCAGGAGCTGGACTGCTGACCCCTGTGCTCGGGGCATGTGTGACAAAGCCCAGCTGTCACCAAGCCTAGACCAGGACTGAACAGGCACAAACACCAGCACTGGCCATCCTGCAGGGATTTTTCAAAGAAGCAGCACAATGAAGTTGAACAATTCTGCCACCCCCTGGGCACCGGGCAGAGTCTCAGCAGATTAATCCAGAGCAGGGAAGGGGACAGCAGTCAGTGGGAAGGGGACAGGATCGACCCACCAAAAGAACAGGAGCTCCATTTATCATCTGGGTTGTGTCTGCACATTTCCTCCAGCTCTTGGCAGTGTTTCCCCCTGAGGACAGCACAGGCTGTGCGTGAGAGCCATCTGATTCTCGAGGTCCGTCTGGCTATTTAATTACCAGATTCTTATCCTGACAATTGTATACAGAAGAGCAGCCCCAGGAGGCTGAGGGACAGAGGAAGCTCATGGGATCTCAGTGTCCAACGTCAGTGCTGCAGCATTTTTCGACAGCCAGGAGAAAAGCATCAGCCTTTAAGCCTGGTCTAAGCCACTGCTGGTGGCTCTGGTCAGTGGTGGATCCACATGCCTGGCTTGCAAAGAGGCCAGACAGACCAAAGGGGGCCACAAATCCAAGGATCTCACCAGGATTTATTTGTACAGTGAGAACATTTGCACTGAAGAGGATAAAGCTATATTTTCTCTTTCAGCACTGAACTGTGTATCTAAAAGAGGAGGCTGCCATCCTGCTTGGTTACATGTTACTGTTTAATACCACATGGGGAAAAGTAAAAGAATTAGGGTTCTGTGGCTTTTCATGGCTTCAGCAGGTTCCTGCTGGGGTCTTGGATTGTACAAGAAGCAGAACAAGGAATTCTGAATTTTGATTTGATCAACATAAAATCCATTCCCCACAGAGTCATCAGCTCTCCAATGGCATTACAGACAGCCATGAAATGCCCACACACAGGAGAGCACACAGAGCAGACACACAGCACTTCTGTCTGCAACCCATGTGTGTGCAGACAGGACAGCCATGGAATTCCAGGCCTCCCAGGCAGGCTGAAGCCAAGAGACACCACCCCAGATCACAGAAGCAAAAAAGTCCAACAATTTCCTTCTCTGTCCACAAGCAGCCCTGCTTTCTGGTCTCTGACTTCACTTGCAGGGCAAACACAGTTCAAGCAGCAGCATGAACGGCTTTGCTTTTCCTGAACCCAAGACAACGAAAGCAGGAAGGAGGGACAAGGAGAAGAAACCGAGAGCTGAACCACTGCTGTGCCTTTACCCTTTTCCCCTGGGCTGTGGTTTACAGGTTAGAGGGTAAGAGCTGCCTGCAAGAGCCAGGCTTAGAGTGAGCCATCCACAGCATTACTCAGAGCCCCATTAGCCAGGGCCATGGCACATGAGCTTGTGTCACCACTTTGGATCAGCAAGAGGAGCCTCTCTCTTCTCTGGCAGTCCTTTCTTCCCTTTACATGAACACAGCGCCTCTGCACAACCCCAGGGAGGCAAATTCCTGGTAGTTAATATCCAGGAATAAGCAGGGCTCTCCCCTCCCCACCCTGGGAGCAGATCCCCCTTCCTGACTGGAGCCCCAGCCTCAGGGAGCAGCAGCAGAGTCAGAGATGCTGTGATAACATTAAAGTGCTGTGGCCAGAGCTGACCAGTAATTTTCCAGTGTCTTCCCACCAGGGGAAAAAGGATCACAAACTCTCTTTGATTCTTTTAGCTCATTAAATGCTGATCTCAAAACTGATGAGGAAGAGAGCATCCCCAGGTTCAGCTCTCTGCAGACCAGGCCATCCCCTCCAGCAAGGCACAGGCTCGGGGTTCTCTTCGGGATCAGGACTGGGATGCTTGGCAGACAATCAGCAACAGTGGAAACGTTGTTTAGAGCCCAAAAGCTCTGCTTACCTCACATTTAGTCTGCGCTCTTCATCACTGCCGACCTCTGCCTGAGGGGAGAGAAGGATACAAGGGAGTTACATGCTGGTTGTTTCCACATTCCACCTTTAAATAAAATCCCTGCGCCAACAGGGTGTGAGGGGCTGTTTTCCAAGGGGTTTTTCTTCCTGGGACCAGGGATAAATGAGACTCCCTAGTCCTGTATGCCACCAGCACCCGGCGCCGGGTGACAAAGGGGCTCACGGGGATTTTAAAGCTATTAGGTTCTAATCCTGCAAGCTGGTCCTGGAGCGCAGAGCGCTTTGAAGAGCGGCAACCCCGACGTCACCGGCGCGCACACCTCGCTCCCACTGCGCACACACGTGAGGGCAGCAGCTGGCAGCCACGGCTGGGCACAAATCACTGGGATTCGGGGTGTCCCAAGCACAGGGACACAGCCAAAAGTGCTCCCTGGAATGTCCCAGCTCCAGCACCTGACTTGCAGCTCCAGGGCTTGCACTGGCAGGACAAGGAGGCCACCTCCACCTGGATGCTGGCACACGTGTCCCCAGGTTAGGACAATGCACGTCCTCTGCCTGCTGCCTTTCTGGGGAACACGCTGCTTTGGTGGCAGGCGTGGATTAAAATGGACACTTCTGCACCAGGCACTGGTGGAAAGTCCCCCTGGAAGCAAATCTGGCTGCTCAGGTGACACTACACTTTATTGACTCTCCTCAAAAGAGAAGTGTGACCTCAGCCTGCTTCCAAAACCAAGCATTTTCACAGAGTTGTGCTTTCCAGTCATCCCCTTCAACTCCCCTAGTAGCCAGTAGACAAAATTCCTTATTAAAGAAAAGCAGAGTTGGGGCTAATTGCATCCAAAGCCGACAAAAAAAAAAAAAAAAGAAACCAAAACAACAGGCTCTAAGATACTTCTGCTTTGGTCCTGTGTGAGTACAGAGGAAAAAGGGCTGGGAGCATCCCTTGGAGGGCAAGGCTGTGCTGGGGAGCAGATTTGGGCCCAAAAAGCAAAGCAGGGACCTTACAGGAAATCCTCCACAGTCACAGCACACCAGATCCTGACAAAGCTGAAAGGACACAAGCCTTGAAGGAATCGGGCTCCATCAGTGCTCACACTTGGGGAACATCCCTTTATTTCCAACAGCATAGCTCCAAACCCACATCAAATGAGGGTCCCAGTAAGAGTTACTTGTTTCCAGGTGGTTTTGTACAAGTTAAAAACAAGTAAATTGTATCATTTCAAATGTTCAAGATGGGAGCTTTGGAGGGGTGAGAGGACCTGGATTGCTCCCCATCCTCTCAAGCTAGGACTTGAGAGGCTGGATGGCACAGGAGCTGCTCTGCGGACAATCTGTGAAAAACAAGTAAAGCAAGGGGGGAAAAAAAAATCCCGCAAATGTAACAGCAGAGGCCGGATATTGGAACTGTGGCCATTTGGATGCAGGGAGATGCACAAGGCTGTCCCGACTGACCCAGCAGAGGGTGAGGAGCATACCATGGCTATTTTTAGTCTGTTTACAGTGCAGAGCTGGGCTGCAGGCAGGGCCCCAGAGCACCCCGAGTCCCAGTGCCCCCACTGGCAGATCCCCCAGCCCTGGGAAGCTCTGGCAGGTTTGGGACCTTTGCAGGGTCACCCTCTTATTTGTTTGGGGCTGTCACGTAGCAACAAATGGAGAAAAACTTTCTTCCTTTTTAAACAAACGTGACTGTGAGGATGACAACTCTTGGATGTCATCAGCTGGGGCCCAGAGCAGGGCTGGGCCTGGAGCTGCTGTGGGCTCCTCTCCTGCAGGAGCTGAGCTGTTCCCAAAGCTGACTTTCCCTGTATTTTCTACTAAAAACTGCAGGGAAACCAAAGCAAGGCCATGCTGAGCCCTCCTGCCCTGTCCTGCTCAGAGCTTCCCTTACTGCTGGCAGGGTTTGGGGTGCACCACACACTGTGGGGTGTGGAGCTGGATTTGGGGTGCACCACACACTGTGGGGTGTGGAGCTGTAGCTGCTCATCCCACCATGGCCAGACCCAGCAGCCACTGCCACATCCCTCCCTGGGGACTGTCCTGAGCGTGGCCGCTCTGAAGGACCACGGGAATGGGAGGTGTGTGGAAGGGAGATGCACAAGCAGTGCAAGTCTGCAAGTGTGTGTGAACCATTCTCTCCTAAGAATTTATGGCAGCATCCGTTTAATAAATTCCTTTGGGTTTGTGAGTTAGGAGAGGCCACAGCAGCACAGACACAATTAGCAAGAGCATGTGGTCATAGTTTCCCATTAAAATATCTCCTAGTAATTATTCAGCTAAAAGCCCCAATGAACCCTGATTTTCCTAGCAAGAAAGATCCTAAAAGAACAGGAACAGGCTGGCACTTTTTGATGTTTTTTTTCTTTAAATTAACTTTGCAAAAACAACATGCTGAATCTGGAAATCATAATTTTATGGTATTTCATGCCAGAAGAGACCATTCTAACAGGACTCAATGTCTTCCTCTGGGAGCCACCTCATCACACCTGAGCTGTGGGCGCTGGTAGCAGAAGTGCCCTGCCAGGCAACACCTGGCAGCAAATTTGGGGCAGCATTTTTGGGAGGAAAAAGGAGAATTGTATGGTCACCCCACAGAAAATACAATGACTAGCAGCAGCTCTGACACAAAGCAATGCCTAAGACAGATGTACATGCAAGGCCTGCTTTGACTCCTCTCCCACCTGCACCAGTTAAATCCAGTCTAATTCCACTGCCTGCTCCAGGGTTACAGCTCATTTCCATCTCTCTAGATTGGGTGGCAACTGGGTCTTGTTTAACACTCTGTCTAAACCAGATCCCACAAAATTCCTTCTGAAAACTCCCTCAAAAAGTGCAACTCACATCTCCAAGCTGCTCAATTGGCCCAAACCTGGGTCCCTGCAGCCAGGGACCCCCTGCAGCCCCTGGGGCCAGGGAGAACCTGGGAGCTTTGTGGCTCCCCCCTCCTGCTTCCCCCTCAGACCAGCTAATCGGGGGAGTCACAGGGACCTGACAGGTGACAAATAGGATTGTTTACCTGGCAGGAGTGGGGACAGAGCGAAGCCAAGGACGGTGAACATCAAAGGAAAGAAGTGTGGGGGGAGAGGGATGCACCGGGAGGATGTGCAGAGAAACACCAGGCCTGTCTTTGAGGGTCACAAAAGAGATGAGATAGGAGGGAAAAAGGCAAGAAGAAAGAGAAACTGCAGGTGCAGCTGTGTTTGGATGGCATGTGGGAGTGGTGTGGAGAAAGAATCAGAAGCCCAAGGCTGGGCAGAGGCAGGAGAGGGCATTTCTGGGGCACAGGAGTGGAGGGAATGTGCAGCAGAGCTGGGACATGCAGAGTGCCAGGCCAGCAGGGCACGGATGGCACCATGGGGCAGATGAAGCAGCAGGTACAGGTCCTGGAGCAGCAGTGCTGGGTGAAGGGGAGGGCAGCAGCACGGGGGAGGCTGTGTCACAGTGAGGAGTGGCACAGGTATGGGGTGGAGCAGGATGGGAGCTGCTCCTGGAGAACTGACAATGGTCACCTTGGGGAAGGGCTGGCGTGAGCTCCCTGAGGGGCAGGAGCTGCAGCAGACGTGGGGAAAGGCGGTGCCATGGCAGCGACAGAGGGATAACATGGGACAAAGCAGAGCATCCCTGGGGGAGGAGGTGGTGGCAGCTCTGGGATGCCAAGCTGGGACAAGGTCTAGGGCCAGCACAGCTGCTGCATGAAGACAGACCCAGTACTCTACCTAAAGATTTACCTGGCAAGAGAGAGGTGAAGTAGGCTGCCCTAGGGTTTAGGGAGCTCAGGCTCCCTGCCAGCTGACGGTAGGAATGGGGGACAGCCATAAGGGAATGGGGCTGTGTGTGGGGGGATGGCAGGACAGACCCAGGCCTGGCTCAGCCTGGCAGCATCAAAAGGCTGGGGCTGGGCAGCATCAGGGGCTATGAGAAGAAGGGACTGGGATAACTGGGGGCTGTGGGGGGCTAAGCTGGGCCGGGGAGTGGTGGGGGTTGTGAGGCTCAGGGCCATGGGGGCTGCAATGGGACGAAGGCTGAGGGTAAGTGGCTATGGGGGACCAGGGGAGTGCAGAGCTGAGAGCCAGGAGAGACCAGCGGCAGTGAAGGGCACGAAACCAGGGGCTGGGGGAGACTGAGAGAGGCTGAGCTGGTGCCAGGGGGCTGTCAGAAGTCAGGCCATGGGGACTGCGAGGGGATGAAGACAAGGGACAAATGACTGAGGAGGGCTAAGGGGCTGTGTGGGGGTGGAATCAGGGGCTGGAGGGGGAAAGCTGTGAAGGGCCAGAGCCGTGAGACCGGGACCATGGGGGACCTTGGTCTATGGGGGTGATAGAGCCAGAAGCTTTGGGTTACGGAATGCTGAGGGGGAGCTTTAGGGGCCTGTCCCCGAGCGGGGCCTCACCCCGCCCTTCCCCGCTCCCCATCCACCGCCGCCACCCCCGGGGCTCACTCTCCCCTTCCCTCTCGGTCCCTGCCCATCCCGTCACCGCTCACCTCGCTCGTGCTGGCCGAGGAGGCGGCGCTGGGGGTCGGCGAGCGCTGCAGGGTGACCAGCGCCATGGCTGCAGCTGCGGGGCCGCGGCCGCCTCCCCCTCACGCCGGGAAGGGGCGGGACCGGGGCGGGGCCTGCGAGGGAAAGGGCGGGGACTGAGGGGGCGTGGTCCCGGTGTGTGGGCGTGGTTTGCGGTGGTGGGCGGGGCCTCGCTGCCCATCCCACCCCAAAATCCCGCCCCGTTTCACTCATTATCCCATTCCATACTCGGGGATACCTTCCACTGGCTTGTGTGGCTCCAAGCCCCATCCAACCTGGCCTGGGACACTTCCAGGGATGGGGCAGGCACAGCTTCTCTGGGAAACCTGTGCCAGGGCCTCCACAAGGAAGAATTTCTTCCCAATATCCATTATCCCTGCTGTCAGTGTGAAGCCATTCCCCCTTGTCCTGTCACTCTAGGCCCTTGTAAATAGTCACTTTCCATTTTTCCATCAGGCTGCCTTCAGGTGCTGGGAGGCCACAGTTAGGTCCCTCCGAAGCCTTCTCTTTTCCAGGCTGAACAATCCTGATTGCTTCAGCCTCTCTTCCTTCTCAAAAACTGAGCCAGAAACACTCAATTTTTCCAGATCCCAAATTAATCTTGTGTTTAAGGAACAACTGGACAACCTTAGTACTTAGTACTTCAGTCTATAGTACTACCAAGTAATACCCAGTACTACTTTGCCCTGGCAAGATGGTGATCAAAAGTCAAAGGTTGACCCCAGTGGTCTTTTCTAATCTAAGTGATTCTGCAAATCCAGGTGCCAGGAAGCCATAGAATCACTGCAGTTGGAAAAGACCTCCAAGACCATGCCCACTAAACACACCGCTGTGTCCTGGTCCACCAGTGGTCACCATGGAGACAAGTGGCAGGGATGGCGTTCTGCCACTGATGGTGGTGACCCTGTTTCCCATGACTCCGGGGCCGCCTGCCAGTGGCATCACGTGGCAACTCCACCTCTCTCCCTAGAGCCAGAGCAGACTTTGGCCCTGCTGTCCTGAACACTCAGACCTTGCCCTGCTAGGCAGTAACAACCACTCTGACTCTGAAGCCTCTGGACACGGCAGTGACTGCTCCGGGGACCCCACACTCTGCAGGTAAACTGGTGGAAAATGGGTATTCCCATTATTTTTTGGCAGATCCTCCTCAGGTGGTGCTGCAGGGGCAGCTGGGGCGAGTCCCTGTCCCTGGCGGAGGAGGTGACCCTGGTTCCCGCGGGTTATAAAACCACGGCAGATGGGAAGCAGCTCCCGCTGCGCCATTCCGGTGACTCATCCCTCCATCCCGGCAAATGTCAGTCCCTCTGTTATCGCAGCAGAGATGCTGGACTTCACTTTGTCCAAAAAAACCTGGGCTGGAATTTATTCCTGCTCCCACAATCAGCCAAGGATCTGCACCCCCAGCCCTTCCCCAAACCGGTCTTTGTCCATTCCCTGCACAGGCAGTGACCACAGAGCTTTTCCAAGGCAGGAAAGTGCTGTCAACAGGGAACCAGAGGATGGAGAGGGGCTGCAGCCCCTCTTTGCAGCCAGAATTTACCCACAGCCACTCTCTCAGCTGGGAGGGTTTGGGGCAGTGGCACAGCCACCCTCACGTGCAGCCCCGAGGGTGACAATGATGTGAGGATCCAGCCTTGCTCTCATCACACCCACCATTGCTCCCTGGAGAACGCCTGCTGCTTCCCATCTTTTCTATCCGTGCCCACCTCTTGCCTTCAGCCCGTGCCAGTGGCTGGGAAGGATTGTGAGCTGCTCAGGGCAGGGTTGGGCAGCTGGGAATGGAGGGTTCACAGTGTCCCTCGGGAGATGGGAGCTGTTGATGGGTGCTCCAGCATCTCCCTGGCTGCTCAGCCTGTGGCTGGTGGGACACAGAGGAGGATCCTGAGGCTGTGCCCCTGTCCCGGGGCAGGACACACCTGGAGCTCCCTGTGCCAGGTGAGGAGTGCAGCCATATGGCAGCTGAGCTGCAGCTTTTCTGCTGGCACAGCCAGGGGTGGAGACACATTCCCCAGGCACTGAGGAGCCACAACCCCACATCCATGATTCCAGCCCCTGGTCAGAGCTTGAGGAGGACCTGGGAGGCTTTACAAGAAAAGCACACAGATGCACCATGAGAACTTCAGCCCTTCCCTGCTGCTCTGGGAGTGGAGCTGATGTTCTCCCATGGTGTTCCCAGCTTGCCCAGCAGCCCCAGCACTGCCCTTGGAGCCCTTATCCCTTGCAGGAGCCGGAGCCATGCGCGTAGCCGTCATCGGGGCCGGGGTGATCGGGCTCTCCAGCGCCCTGTGCATCCATGAGCAGTTCCACAGCCTGGTGCCTTCCCTGGAGCTGGAGGTCTACGCTGACCGCTTCACCCCCCACACCACCAGCGACGGGGCGGCCGGGCTGTGGCAGCCCTACGTGAGTGACCACGGCAACCTGCAGGAGACGTAAGGCAGCAGGAGGAGGAGGAGGAGGAGGAGGAGGAGGGTGCTGTGTCCCTTTCCCTGTGTGCCATGAACTGCCCTGGCACGGCTCCATGGGCCTGGCAGAGCCACCACTCTTCCATTCTCATCACAGGCTCTGGAATAAAGAGACATTCGATTACTTCCTTGGGCACCTGCACTCCCCAGCAGCCAAGGAAATGGGACTTTTCCTCATTTCTGGCTACAACCTGTTCACGGAGCCGGTGCCGGTAAGGAGCAGGTCACAGCCAGGGCTGGGAAAGGCTCCAGCTCAGTGGCTGCCTGCGGTGGGCAGGGCTGTGCTTCTTCCCAGCCAATGCTTCCCGATATTTCCAAGTTTGCCTTGTGACAGTGCCTGGGACATGGCATTTTCCATGCTCCCGAGGCAATATTGCTGTGAGGAAGGGCTGAGCCCTAGGAGAGCAGGAGTGACAGAGCCTCTCCAGCTGTGCTGGCAGCTGCACAGTCACCTGTGTCCCTCTGGGATGGGCTGTGTCCCATGATCTCCCCATAACTTATGTCCCACGGTGATCCCGGTTCATTAATGATCTCAGACCCCTTTCTCTGCTGTAGGACCCATCTTGGAAGAACATTGTCCTGGGATTCAGGAACTTGACACCAAAAGAACTTGAACTCTTCCCTGGTTACAGGTATTTTTCAGTCTGGTTGTTTTGGAGACTCATGTAGGACAGTCCTGGATACCTCCTGAATACAGCCCTGGCATGGGGCAGTGGGAGAAGGAACTGCAGGCATAGAAGTGTCCTCACTTCTTTAAAATTGCTTCCCTTAAAATAAGTAGGAAAAAATTCAAATGGCCAAAAAAGCAGCAACCCAGCACAGAAACTGTCCCAGCTCCTCTCTTACCTCACCAGTGTCAAAATGGGGGAGGAAAAGCAGAAGGTATTTTATGCTGTAAAAAGGGAGGAAAAATCATGCAGTCATGTGAGAAGGGTCCCAGGGGGAATTGGGGTCCCAGATCCACAGTGGCTGTCAGGAATGCTGGGGCAGGAGGCTCCTGTAGGTCCTCACAGCCTCTTCTCCCCCTGTTTCAGCTATGGCTGGTTCAACACGGCGCTGATGCTGGAGGGCAGGAGTTACCTGCCCTGGCTCACCAACAGGTGAGTGCAGCTGCTCCTGTTTCCCCTGGCTGCAGGCGTGGATTTTCATCCTGCACATCAGGATAGGGTATCCAGAGATGCATCCCTGGGAAGCAGGGAAGAGGGTCTGGACTTCCTCTTCATTGCCCCATTGGAGTAACACTTTAAGAGTGAGCCCAGGAGTGGATCTTTTGCATGACAAAAATTAAAGTAATGGGATAACTGGAGCTGCATCCAAGAGCTTTCGGCTTTGGGAGAATTTGGGGCTTGATTTTTTCCTGTAATTTTTAATGCTGAGCAGGTGTCCTGGTATTGAACACTTGTTTTTAATTTGCCAGTAACAAATGAACTTGTGCTTCCCAGGCTGACGCAGAGGGGAGTGAAGTTTTTCCATAAGAAGGTTGAGTCTTTCCAGGAGGTGAGTGGGGATGTGGAGCCAGGGCAGAGGGCACAGCCCCATCCCAGAGTGGAGAAGCAGCATCCAGCAGGCAGGTGCTGCTCCCAGATATTCCCTGGCACGAGTGATGGGCCAGGGGACAGCAGCAAGACTATGCCAAGATCCAGGAAAAAAATTCTACCAGGAAAGATAAAGGGTCTTGGGTATTGAGGGATAGTTGATGGAGGACGGGGTAGAGCATTTATCCAGCATGGATTGGCAGCTTTCCCTGGAATGGCTTGGTGGCACACATGGGGTGTCAGCAGGAGCTGGCTGGGGAAGCTGTGCCCTGGATCTGGCCCTTATGGTTTATCCATTTCCTGGCTGTTGGAAAGAGCACTTGGCTCATTTGGAAGCAGGAATGTTGTGCCTCTGTGTGCTACTCCCAGCCGTGTCCCTCTCTCCTCAGCTGTTTTCCCAGGGTGTGGATGTGGTCCTGAACTGCAGTGGGATGCGAGCTGGGGACCTGCAGCCCGACCCGGAGCTGCAGCCTGGCCGGGGCCAGATCATCAAGGTGAGCTGAGCCAGGCCTGGGGGCTTCCCAAAACCCATCTGTTACCACGAGGAGTGTCTGTACCCTCTGGGGAAAACCATGGGCTTGTGGCTGCATCCACACTGGCATCAGCTCCTGATTCCCAGCAAACACTCCTCAGGTGAAACCAACCAGGATCCCATTCCTGGGTCAGCTCTGGGAATGCCCTCAGTCTCCAGCCTGTTTCTCCGTAGGGTGAGGGCTGGGGGAGGTCAGAGGCACAGTGGTGACAATAAAAACACATAAAATCTTTGGGAAAAGATGGTGATTATTTGGAGAAACACAGGAAAGAAGGAAACTCCTCCCTACCTGCACTGCTGTTTCCCCATCTTCCCAGGGAAGGCAGCACAGGGGGCACAGAGCTAAGGGAGGGTCCCATATCTGGATCCTCGTGTCCCTCCCACTGCCCCCTAAGCCTGGCATCGACTCTCCAGCTCTGACTTCCTCTCCTTCATCTCCCAGGTCCTGGCCCCGTGGGTGAAGCATTTCATCATCACTCACGACGTGAAATCCGGGATCTACAGCTCGCCCTACGTCATCCCAGGGTAGGTGATGATGGCAGAGGCAGGGCTGGCTGGCACTGGTGACATTCCACTGTCAGTGTCCCCAAAGCCCTGTCTGGGACATGGTGTCTGCCAGGCCTGGCTTCATCCCTGGTGCTTTTCTTGGCTGTGTGGGAGAAGAGCAGAAGGACGTGGGCAGCAAAGCCAGGGAGCTGTACAGAGAACACCATGGTGCTTCCATGTCCTGTCCTTTTCCAAGGACCAAATCCCACCAAAGCAAACTCAGTCCTGGTCAAATCCCCAAAACAGCCAAACACTGACAGTGGAGTGAATATTTTGGAGGACATATTTTGTTTTCACATCTATAGACATCTTTATTATTAATGGTGTGGACCAAACTGTGGTGCAGCAGCTCAGGGTGGGGAATGGCACTGCTGATCCATGCTCCCATAAAAACAGGGCAGGAATTCTTTTAGTTCAACAAAACCTCCCTGGGAAAGCTCAGCCTTCTCCTCACTGTCCCCTGAGCTGCTGGTGAGCCTGGGGGCATCTCATTGGGTTTGTCATAGAATCATGGAATATCCTGGGCTGGAAGGGACCACAAGGATCAAGTCCAACTCCTGGCCCTGCCCAGGGAGCTACACCATGGGATAAATAAATCCATCTGCTGTTCATCCCAGCTCTGCTTCCTCCCAAGGGCCTGCAGCGACCCTGCTGTGGCAATGGAGAGGGGTCTTTGAGCAGGAATTTGAATGCTGCATCTCTGGCACTTCCTATTGTCCTAATACTTGAGGCTTAGGCAGTAAGCCAGGATGTAAACAGGAGCTTTGCAGGCTCACAGCCCCCATGCAGCGTATCCCGAGTGATTCCTGGTCACAGTCCCAGCCACAGATGAATTCCTCTGCCTGTGCTTGTTTTAGCTCGAGCTGTCAGAGCTGGCCACCAGGCTGATCCCAAAGGGAGAGCTGGACCCAGTGCTCATGTGGAGCGCTCAGCACTGGAGGGTCCCTCCTTTTGTTTTTGTGCTTCCCGATGATCAAGCAAGGTTTTGGAAGGGTCCAGCCCATACAGACCCCTCCAGGCCCCCCTCAGCCTTAACCTGCCTCCTGGCCTTTGTTAATCCACAGGAGTTTTGGGCAGCAGCAGCACCAATCTGTTCTCTGTGTTCCCCTCCAGAGCCATCCTGTTCCTTCCAGCTCTTCCTGAGCCAGGCAGGAGCAGACCTGTTTGATAAGGATGGAATTATCTGTCTGCTTTGCCCAGACAAGGAAGGGCTGACAGGATTTAATGAGCGACTTGCTCACGAGCAGATGTGCAGGCACCGCTCTCCGCCTGCTCCGTGTGGGATTTTCTCCCACTGGAATATTTTGCAGGCTCAGGGTGTAGCAGGATCCAACATCACACTCACACAGTGTCCCTCCATGTGGTGGCCCCACAGGGGACAGCTGGGAACAAGCCACCACCGTGTGTCTCCTTTGGCTCCCGGTGCAGGAGCGAGTTGACGGTCCTGGGAGGGATTTACCAGCGCGGAAACTGGAGTGAGGAGAACAGTGCCAAGGATCACAAATCCATCTGGGACAACTGCTGCCGGCTGCTCCCGACTCTCCAGGTGGGTGATCTGACTGCCAGCATGGGGCACGGGGAGCTGGCCACCTCCAGGATGGGAGGAATGGCCACCAGGGATGCAGGAATGGCTGCTGGGCCAAACCATAGGACCTCGATGTTTCCATGAGTTTCTGTGTGCCCATCACGGGCACCCGGGGCTCTTCCACCTGGCTGAGGCAGAGCTGGGGCGGAGACAAGGTTTGGAGGGATAATAATTACTCATGTAGCTGGTAAAAAATAGAAGCAGAGCTTTGGGAGGTTCCAGCCCTTTGGTTGAGGTGTCCCCACACCTTTAGAGAAGGGTTGTGTGCTGGGTTGTGTCCACTCCCAGTGCTGCTGTTATCCCCTGGATCAGCAGGAAAGGTAGCGGGATTTGGCACAGGGATTTGCCTCAGCTCCAGGCTGGCACTGCCATCCCAAATTGTTCTCCCTGAAGCTGCTGCAGGATGGGGAGCCCCCTGTCCCAGCTCATCTCAGGGCTCAGCTGGTGCTGTGAGGTTTTGCTGGTGGGATTCCAAGGAATGCTGTGCGGTGCTGATGTGTTTTTGCTTCCAGAAAGCGAAGATTGTCGAGGAGTGGAGCGGCCTGAGACCAGCACGGCCCTCGGTCCGCCTGGAGCGGGAGAGCATCCGCCTCGGGAATCTCCAGGCAGAGGTACCCACACAGCCCCAGGGGCTGAGTGTAATTAATGACTGTGTTAATTGTGCCCCGGTCATGATTGTCCTTCTCTCCATCTCCCCACCAACATCGAGGGAGTCTTTGAGCCCAGGGACAAATGTCAGAGAAACTGAAACAAATTATTGATGTGGCTGCCCCATCCCTGGAAGTGCTCAGGGATCGGTTGGAGCAACCTGGATTTAGTAAGAGTTGTCCCTGCCCACAGCAGGGGATGGAACAAGACAGGCTTTGAGATTCCCCCCAACCTATCCTGGGATTCTGTGTTTCTCCCCCAGGTGATTCACAACTACGGCCACGGCGGGTTTGGGATCACCATCCACTGGGGCTGTGCCATGGCAGCGGCGCGGCTCTTTGGGAACATCCTGCAGGAGAAGAAGCAGCTGGCCACCCCCCCAGGGCCCCGCTTGTGAGCACCTGCTCCCCTGGAATATGTGACAACAGTAGCTTAGGAATCACAGCAGAGGGATGGGAACAACACAGGGATACACACACGGGCTGCTCCACCCTGCTCCACCTCTGGCTCTCAGCATCTCATTTCCAGGTCCCTGCCGTTTTCCAGATGGCTCCACTTCTCCCACAGCCTGCCTAGAGGAAGGGCTTTCAGATATGGACTAATCATCCATGACAAAGTGCAGTCTAGGGTCAGGCTGCAGAGGGCAAGCTGGGTTCAGCTGAACCCTGGACAGTCCTGCAGTTCATCTGCACCAGGGGACAGGATCTGAAACAGATTTGGGGACACCTGAGGTCTGTGCTGGCTGCTCCAACACCCAGTGTGTAATTAGATTTACAGGCTCCCCCCCAGGAGGTGAAAGCTCCTTAGTAGGAAGAAGCTCTGAGGCTCCCAGGGAAGTAACAGCAGCTCTGGGAGCACGTGCCTGGCTTACACCAGTTTTCCTCACATTCCTGCCAGGACAAAGCTCGGCCCGCAGCACCTGCTTAGTGTAGCTGGCACCAGACAGCAGCACTTGCCTAAAATGGCCTTTTCAAATGATGTTTTAGCAACAAAAGCAACTTGTTCCAGCCCTGTGGTCTTGCCAGACTCTATATATAGCAGAGAGCATAAGAAAATAGCTTTTCTTGTCCCTAAAACTCCCACAGGCCCCTCAGCTTCCCATTTCTCCCAGCTGTGGGACACAGCTCAGAGAGAGGGCCTGGCTTGGGAAAGGTTGTGCCTCTAAGAAGAGGAGCAGGACTTTTTGGCATGTTCAGGGACACTGTTGGGGACCCAACACACTGCTCTGAAGAAACAGCCTGTCTGATTTTCCCATGGCATGTGTCTTTCCTGCTTTACAAACCATCCCAGACAGGGCACTGGATGGTGAGGAAGCCTCAAATCCAGAAGCTGTTCTGAGCCCAGCACAGTGAGTGGCTCACTCTCCTGTGTGGATAAGCCAAGAGTTCCTTACTCATCCATGATGCAGCTCCTCTCTGCAGATGACTCCGTGTGCCAGGAATAGCTCGGCAGCGTGGGCCGTGCTGCGGCCGCACCTCGGCAATTCGGGAATGCCCGAGTGCATCTCTGTGCCATGGGCTCAGCAAACAGCTGGGCAGGGGAAACTGGGAGCCAGTTTGTCCAAAAGAATTTCCAGCTTCCCTGGAAATGTTGCTGTCACTGTGTAAAGTCGGGAAAAGGGTAGGAAAAGGAAAACAAAAGCTGGAGAAAATTCCCTGCTGGTTAATGCTGAACTCAATAGTCTGTGATCCCCACCTCTGGAAAAGCCATGCGGGGGAACTGGATCCCCTTGGTTTCACTTATTCCAAATATGAGACATTCAGGAGCACGTTCTGTGCTGTAAATCCAGCCCCACTTTGGTGATTTTGGGAAAATTCTGCTGGGTGTAGGTAATTATTGTACACCTGGCAATAAGATTCTTGGGATCTCAGAGCCTGCAGGAGCCACTGCCCTGTGATCTCACATGGCCTCTTGGCAAACAGGAATGGGCTGATCTGTAATTTTATTTGCAGGTTAATTCTGTTTGTTTTCTAAAGGCCTCAATTTAATCTGTGTGACCAATAAAAGGAATGTTCAAATCTCCTGTGTGTGATGCTTGTTCCTCTTAGTGATGGCACGGGCAGGGCCTCAAATGATGATTTCATAGAAATGTCCCAGGAGATCATCATTCCATGTCTCCACACACATTTGTCCTAAACATTTCATCCTGGAGGAGTAGGAGATTTCAAGCAGACCAGAGAACCTGGAATATCACTTTGTGAAGACATGTGGTTGCTGACAGTCCCCAGGGCATTAAGAACTCACAGAAATCACAGAATCATGGATCTGGATGGGAAGGGACCTTCAAGATCATCCTGTCCCACCACCCTGTCAGGGCACCTTTCACTATCCCAGGTTTCTCCAAGCCCCATCCAACCTGACCCTGGACACTTCCAGGGATGGGGCAGCCACAGCTTCCCTGGGCAAATTCCCCACTGAGGGATTGAAGCTCTCTCCTGAGGCCGGGGAGAGGTCGGGGAGTCAGGGAATGGGATCTGGACAATTCCTACATGTCCTCTGACACGCACAAAACTCCACCTCCCATGTCCAGTGTCAGCCCATTTTAGAAGCTCCCAGTTCTCCACAAGGATCTCCTGTGACCCAGAACAAAGCTGGAAGCACATCAAGTATCAGGGAGGCTGGCAAACAGCAGCTCTGGCATTTGGGAAAACTCCTGCCAGAGCTCAAGGAGCATTTGGACAATGCCCTCAGGCACAGGGTGGGTTTGTTGGGGAGTTTGTGCAGGGCCAGGAGTTGGACTGGATGATCCTTGTGGGTCCCTTCCAGCTCAGGATATTCCATGATGCTGAGAATGAGCTTTAGAAATGCCCCAGGATGCCAAAAAAGTAACCACAGAAGAAAGAATATTGCCCCCCAGCGTTGCTTCAGCCACACAAACCCTTCCAGTTCCCAACTATTTCCATTCCCAGGAATGAGGCTCTTCATCCCAGGCTGGGAGAAGGAAGATGGATGCATTCTGGGATGAGAACACCCTGCATTAGCATGAGGAGGATTTGCAGCTCGTTAGTCATTTTGACTCATCCTTGAACCATCTCCTGCCTACAAATTATTTGGCATCAAAATAAGAATATCAGTGACAGGGCAGAGGAAAATAGGGTCGGGCACTTAATTACGGTTTAGAAAAATGATAGGGAAATGAAGGGTTTACATTAAAATGTAAATTAGTAGAAGGAACCCTCCCTGTCCCAAACATGTGGAGCCACATGATGCCAAAAAAACCATCCAGGGAAGAGGCCAAACTGCCTGGGGTTTAATGTCCAAACTGAATGAAATATGAAAAACAATTAAAGATTTAAGAGAATTTAAAAAATCATAGAATCCCAGAATGGTTTGGGTGGGAAGGGACCTTGAAGTTCATCCAGTTCCACTCCCTGCCATGGGCAAGGACAACTTCCAATATCCCAGGTTGTTCCAAGCCCTGCCCAACCTTGCCTGGAACACTTCCAGAGATGGAGCATCCACAAGATTTTGCTGTAGTGAGGTTACTTACAATGGGAACAGGAATCCTGTGACTTTTCTTTACATCTAAATACACAAAACAGACAGAAAATGAGTCAGAGCTGCAGAGTGCTGATCCCTGTAGCTTAAACTTCTGAACACCAAGACAAAAAAAAAAAAAGAAAAAGCAAAGTTTTGACCCCTCCTAAACATCCCCCAGAAAAGCCAAAAACTTCTTTCCTGAAAAAACTATTTATTTGTTTAACATAAAATATCTAATGTGGACTTCAACTCTCCAATGCCGTGTCGGGAACAGGAACCAGAGGAGTATTTTACAACAAGCTTGAGATACACCAAGTTTTTCAACATTAAAACGTAAATCCAGCTTAGAAACTGTACATTCAGACATGGAAACATTCACTGCTCTTTTGGCAAATATTTGGGAATAACAAATCATTCCATCCAAGCATACTTGGGGAATTACATTCCCACGCCAGCTTGGCACGTTGATATCTTGGACACTCGGCAAAACTGAATCCCACAATTCTGTTTGAATTCCAAAGGATCTCACTTTCTGGTTTGAAACAAAGTGGTTGCAGTAATTCCCTTACCAGTGAAAAATAATCAGTGTGGAAAAGGATTCTTTGGAAGTTTATTTTGTACCTAAACGGTGCTGGCCTACGGATAAAATCTACTGGTGGTGATTTGTAACTGGTGGGTGTCAACCCCAGTGTTCTCAGTGAACAAGCTAAAATGGCCTTCTCTTATTAATTATATGCAAATTCCTGCAAATCCTGAATTCCAGCTCCTTTTCTCCAGTGCCCAATGGGCTCCTGCTGAATTCAGCCAGGTGGGATCAGCTGTGGTGGGCTCCTATCTCTCCCTTTCATTCAGCTGATCCAAAGCCCATGGATACCCAGAGGAGATTTTCCCAGATTTCAGTGAGCTTTGGATCAAGCTTTAACAAAATCAAAGACCCAGCAACACCAATCCTGGTATTTCTATCATTAAATAGTTTTTTTTAGTGCAGAATTCATAAAAAGTGAAAAGCCAAAATGCCTTCCATTTTTTGGTTAATACTGTAAATGTCACAGGTTAAAACTGATATACTCAACAGCATGGAAATGTTGCATTCCCTATAAGTCTTTACCTGGGAAGTAGCTTATCTGTAGGATCCAGGTGTGCACGAACAGATAAACTTCACCTAAAACTCTCTAAAGGCTGTTGAATGCAATTCTTTAAAACTGCTGAATATTCCCCTAAAAAAAAAATGAAGTGAGATGTGAACATTAACCCCGTGAAAGCAGAATTTTAACCCAAGGCATTGAGTAACAAACTGGACCACAGGGGGGTGGTTCCTTCAGGCCAGGCCTGTCCTGCACTTTGGATTCTCTGCCACCTCTATCCAGGCTCAATTCCAGAGTTTTGGGATGCAAACACAGCTCATGGCAAGCCCAAGGAAGGAAACATGGAAGCATTTGGGGGACTGGAATGGCCTCGAGGGCCTCCAGCAGCAGGAGGACAGGATGGAATGTCAGAGCTGTCACTAAGGGGTGAACAGCCGCCCTGTGCAGAGGCAAACCCAGCTCCAGTAGATCCCAGCTCCAGTAGATCCCAGCCCAGCAGGTTTTCCAGCTCACTGGCCACACATGTAGGGCAATATCTGATTAAACCCATCCAGGATTTGCTCCCTCGCTGCTGTGTCCCATATCCAGCACATCAGAGACCAGCCCAAGTGAAAGCAGAGAGGCTCCTCATCCTTGGAAGTGTTCAAGGTCAGGTTTGGAGCAACCTGGTCTAGTGGAAAGCTTCTCTGCCCATGGCAGGGGGTGGGACTGGATGAGCTTTAAGGTCCATCCCAACTAAAATCACTTTGGAATTCTGGCATTCCATGGGACAGGTCCCTCTGGCTCTGCTCCAGGCTCCCCCAGGCACACAGGGAGAATGAGCCAACTCCAGCCTGCCAGAAAGGTGAACAAATGAGTTGTGGTTGCTGTCAGTGCCACCAGAGCCCTCCCTGGGATCAGCTGGAGCTTGATCTTGGTGGAGCATGAGGACACAGGGACAGGGGCACAAAGGGAACCAAACCAGCTGGGTTCTGTGCCATCACCCACAGCTGAGCCCAGGGAACCACAGGGATCCCAGGGATCCCCTGGGAGCTGAATTCATTTTCGTCTCGCTGGGAAAAGCCAAGTTTGCCTGTTTCCACCAGCCATTCCTGGAATCCTTCACTGAGTCACCATCCTCCAGTGGGACTGGATGGACACTCAGTGCCTTGGCGAACCCTGTTCTCAGCAGAACATCCCCCCACACAGAATTTCAACAACCTCTTTGACCTTTTCCATCAGCCTGACTTTCCTGGCTTTTTTAAAGGAACTACCCACTCCTGTTTTCCCCTCAGTCTCCAAATGAGCAGCCTGGCACGTGGTGGAGCATTGTAGTGACCTCAGAGCTGTGACCCTCAGTGACAGCCGTGCCCCGCAGTGCTCACTTGTACTGCACCAAACATGGACTTGGAGACCTATTCCTGACCCCAGGGATGGGACCTTCTTCCCAGGATACTTAAAATGTTCAACTGTAAACATGAGTTGCACATTTATGTGTGTTCAGGTGAGACACCTGCTCAGACAGGCCATAAAACCCTGCTGCTTCCACAGCCTCACCAAGTCCATCTCACCCACATTTGGTTGTGTGCCCCAAGGTCTGGAATCCTGTAAATCCACTGAGACCTGGATGAGGCACATCTCAGATCACATTTCCACAGACTCTGCCACCTGACTTGTGCCTAGGGACAGGTTTGTGACAAACCAGACGAGCTTGTCCTCACCTGAGCTCTGCTACATTCCCTGACAAGAGCAGGATCATCCCTTGAGGAGCCACACCTGGAGGAAGGATGTTCCTCTTCCAAGGTCACTGGAGATGGGCTCCTCCCATGGTTTTGATCATTTATTCCAGCTACATTCCTTTGTCACCAATCAATGTACAATCAGCAGGAAAGGTCCTGCCCAGCTGCCAGGGAGTGTCTCCATCCCAAGAGCAGCGCTCCTGACTCCGCTTGGGGATACCCCACTGTGAGGATGTGCCCAGGTAACGGAGCAGGGACACACCTGGATCCACACAGAGAACCCCAGGAGTCAGAACCTCCCCACTCCAAGCAACAGAGAGAGAGAGCTCAATGTCCCTGGCAATGCCAGAGAAGTCCAATTCTGCTCCAAAACATGAGGATTTACACATTGGACTTGATGAGCTTGGAGGTCTTTTCCAACCTGAACAATTCTGAGTTACATTTCTGCTACAACGTCCCGGCTCTGCAGCAAACACCACCCTCCCTGCTCCAGCTACCCATCTGGGATGGGAGAAACAGTCAGGAATCAGTTTCTAAGCAATCCAGGAACAGAACCCAACTGGAAAGCCCGGGTTGGTTTGCCAGAACCACATTTTGGTGGTGGTTTTGATGGCTAAAAGTGCAAGGCAGGCATTTAATCCATAGTGTAGGGGATGGAATCCACCCTGTGCCAGGCCAGGGCCACACTAAACATGAACCTCTTGGTTTTAGGCATCAAGAGCTCAGTGTTTTAATGACAGCTTATGCTGGGCTGCAGTCACTTGGCATTTGCTTGGCACGGGACACTTTAAGCTGAAGAGCTGACCATGCAAGCACGACAGACTGAAGAGAAACCCCTCCTGCTAAACTTCCAGTGATATCTGGATCAAAGGCCTCTCCATCCAGAAAGTTTTTATGAGGGTGAGCAAAGAGCAGCAGCAACACAATTTGCTGAGGTTCAACCCCAGACTCCTGCAGTTTGACACGTGACGTTGGCAGTGATGGTGGTCAGCTTCCCATGCTTCGGACTCAGAGGTTTTGTGAGACATCTCGCTCCTATCCTTCATTCTTCCCGCAGGTTTCCATGTCCTGTCATTCCTGCGATTCCCCTGGGGAATGAGATCCTCTGCCCACCATCTCCTGGCCCCATTCCTTGTGGCTGGACTCCTGGAGGCCACGGCCCTTGGTCTCGATGGGCAGGAAGCAGGAGGCCAGGGCAGCCAGCAGGCAGCAGCCACTGTAAACCAGCAGAGTCAGATAGACTGAAGATTCCAACATCACCTGCAGGAAAAAGGCAGGGAATGCAAAACATGGAAATACACACACTGATGGAGCAATAGAAATTTTCTTCATAGTATTGGGAATAAAGTTTGACTTTATTCTGGAAAGGAGGGAGATGGACATTTTACAGATCATGCCAGGACAGGGGACAGTGGTTTTAAGCTCTCAGAGGACAGGATTAGACTGGATTTTAGGAAGGAATTCTTCCCTGTGAAGGTGGGAGGTCCTGGCAGAGGTTTCCCAGACAAGCTGTGGCTGCCTCATCCCTGGAAATGTCCAAGGAAGGAGACTGGAGCAACTTGGGACAGTGGAAGAAAAGCAGGTTCTACATCACTTTCATAGAATCACGGAATTGCTAAAGCTGGAAAAGACCTCCAAGATCACCAATCCAAGCTTCCTGTGCCTCCAGTCTCCCAGGAGAAGGGATTTACCTGTGCAATGAACGGGGTTATGAGGGCTCCCACTCTGGCCATTCCACTGCACGTTCCCAGGCCCAAAGCACGTGTGGCTGTGGGATAAACCTGTGGAAAAAAACATCAAATCAATCCCAGCGGGAAGTTTTCCTCCTTTCACTCCTAAATCAAAGAGAACTAATAAGTGGTGCCACAGCACATGCTGTCAGACAATGACAGTGGGACCTACAGCTCCTGTCTGGGGTGAGGTCCACTGGGAACAGGTCATGAAAATGACTTTCCCACCCTGTTCTCACTCCCCTTGAATATTCCCACAACAGCCCCCTTACCTCAGGGGTGTAAACATAGGCAGCCTGAAATCCTCCTGAAATAAAAGCTCTTGCAATGAAGAGCAGCACAGTAAGAACATTTCTGTGAGAAGAAAGAGGAGAGCAGAGTTTGGGAATGTTAAGTACAATCTGCTGGGTTCACTTGGAATTCATTTTTACTTCCCTCCCAAACTCTGGTAAGAAAACCCAACCCCAGCCTTAAATCCATCTCCAGCTGAGCATGACCATCTCACAGCACCACTCCCAGTTCTCCCACCATAACCAAGAGAGGACATGGATAAATCCTTTACTCCAGTTATCCCCTGTGCTGGACTCACCTTCCAACACAGAGAAAGAGCAGGAGGCTGCAAAAGGAGAAGACAAGGAAGGACAAGGCCATGGTTTTCTTGCGGCCGATGCGGTCGATGATCCACAGGGTCACCAACACACCTGTGGGAAGAGAGCAGGAGACCCTTGGGAATCGATTTAACACAGCTGGGTGGTTTGGAATGGAAATTTTGGCCTCTCTTTCCAATCCTTTGCTGGCCCCAGGTAGGGCTGTGGGATGGGTGTCATGTGAAAACAGGAATTCTGTGTCCCAGCTGCTGAGTCCTGCTACATGCTCCCAGATCCACAAATCCACACTTCCAGCCAGGGATTGCTGATGTGAAAACACCAGCTCGTGGCTCACTGGAAGAACTTCTGTTCAACTTCTGGCCATTGTTCCCTGCTGGATTTAAGGGCTCTTTAGAATGTGGTATTTTCTTTCTGTTCTGTTATTTAGATGTTTCACCAAGCCATTTCTCCCCTGCTTTTTGATAGGAAATAGATCAGGCTCAGTAAATCTCACTCTCCAACGCAATTTTTCCCAGATCCTTTAGAAAGCTGATGCACAGCAGGAGTGGGGATTATTCCAGCATCAGTGTCACATCCAGAGGTGCCCTGTCAATATTTCTCACTCCCACCTCAGTGTGTGTGAGGATCAAACCAGATCCTTGACCCGCAGCACCACTCCAAGGTACCCACCCTTTTTTTTCTGGGAATCCTTCCCAAAATGACTGTTTGGCAGCACACTCCTCTTAGGAATGACTGTGCATATTTCTCAGTCACATTTGCAAATTATCATTCATTAAATGGCTTCTCCTTGAGCTTTTAGCCCTGAAGTTATGATCCAAAAGAGTGAAAATATCCTGATCCCTGTCTCTGGTGTTTCAATCAGATTAACACTGGGAGATCCCTTCCATCTGAAGGATCAATGACTGTTTCCCATTATTTTGCTTGTCCTATGCCAGCCTGTCCATTGAAATTTGCTGGAATTGCCTGAAAATCACAGGATCAGGACTGAGGCTGGACACAGAGATTTAGGGAGCAAGTTCTCCATGGATTCACTATACCCATCACCCTTTGAAAATACTTCTGGAAAGTCACTTATGGATAGAAATTCCAGTGTTTCTGCCCCTTTGATTGAGTTGGTTTTCCTCCTCCTGAAGTGTTGCTGGGCTGGAACAGAGGGGCCATTCCAGAGCAATGACTGATTTTTTCTGGAGCAATTCCAGTGCAGGGAGAATCCACAGCTACAGCAAGGAGCTCAGAGTGCTGTGGGGAGCATCAGGCCAGACATCCCCATTCCTCTGCTGCTGCCAGAGCCCATTCCCACCCCCTGAGCCATTCCAAGGAAAAAACTGGTGCTTCTCATTGCTCCTTACCAGGGAATTCTGACAGGGTTGTCCAGAGCAGGTCAGTGTAATCTTCCTCTGTCAGGTACTCACAGGTCAGGCTGCACTTGGCTTTCACTTCCTGCCTTCTGCTGGATACTGCAGGGAAAAAAAACCCACCAATATTTCATATATTTTAAGCATTCCTGTTCATCTTCCTGCTGTGTCTCTCATTTTTACTGCTCAAATTTAGGAAGAGATGGACTGGAAGGACTGGTATGGATTCACTGCGCCCACCATCCTTTAAAATACTTCTGGAAAGTTGTTTAGGGACAGAAATTCAAGTGATTCTGCCCCTTTGATTTAATTGTTATTCCTCTTCTGAATGCCTGATGTGCTGCTGGGATGGAATTCAGAGTCAGAGGGGCATTGAAGAGCAATGCTTGGTGATTTTGCCTGGAAACACTGAACATTTATCATGTTTTCCGTGACAGGATGTCTCAGCTCAGTGAAAATTCCACCTCCTTATCAGCTGTACAGCCCGAATTATTTTCCAGTCCAGGGCTCAGGACAGAATTAACTCAAATAATTCAGTTTCTCCCAACACAAATTTGGATCCCAACACTTCCTACACTCTGAGAATACTGAATAACCCCGTGTCCTTATAAAAACAAGGGTTTTTATGGGCTGTGTCCTCCTCTGGGGAAGCAAACCTGAGTCAGAGCTCTCAGAGCTCATCACTGCTGTTCAACCCTGGGGCTGCTCCAGCACTCCCCATTCACCTTTTATAATTTCCCAACTTCCAGGCAGTTTTCCCTAATTACAAGTGTTCTGAATGCAATCATTACTCTCCTTGGAAATCAAACTGTTCAAGCCTCTTCTTAACTCAGTCGAAGCACCTTTCTTTTCCCCCCCAAAAAAAAATCTGCAACACAAAGGATCTGATTTCCCACCATTATCTTTTTTCTCAGCATGTTTCCCCATCTTGAGAACCCAGGAGCTCCAGAGCAGCAGTTTCTCTCCCTCAGAACTAATTAGACCTGTCAAATCTGCAAATTTGTATTTATTCAATCACTTGTATTTATTCAATCATTTATTTTTTATCAAGAAGAACAGGTCTGCCTTGAAGGTTGTCTTGCTGTTTGACATTTTGGGCTCAAAAACACTGCAGGACCTCTCTGCACTGGGCAGAGATGAGGAAATATTTAAAATAAATTAAACCTAAAGCCACATCCTCTTTCCAAGCCACCAGCAGAAGGTGAACTAATAAAAGATATTCCAGCAGTTTTAACAGGGCATATTTAAAAATAAAAGATGGAGCAATACTCACTGCTGCAAACATCTCCTGCTTGGAAGAGCTCTGTAGTTAATAAAACTAAGCCATAATATGAAAAAGCATTGGAAAACCTGCAAGAAAGCAAATGAGAGAGGAAGTTTCAGCTGGTCCAACTTAAAAGAAACACCACTAATCAAAAGTTCCACCTCAAAGCTATTTCAGCATTCAGAAAATTAAAGGGCAATTTGACTGGGAATGATTGGGTGGTTGAAGAAATTGCAAATCAATACAGGTTGGGATTATTTTTGTTTGTTGTTGTTTTTTTTTTTCCTGAGGAGGAAGTTGCTGTATTTGAGTAAAATCCATTTAGAGCTGTGCTGGCACTGAACCTTTAGGTTTTCTCTTACCAAATAAACCAGAGCAGCAACGTGGTCCACCGGAAATGGGGAGTGAAAAGATCCCTCATTTTGCCTCGGTCCTCCTATTGGGAACAAGCAGAAGTTGGATGATGAGGGACAGCTAAAATGTCAAATTTCATTTTATCTCATGAATTCAGATCCAGGAATTCTGACCTGAGCTCTTCAATAACCTCAAGGTCTGGTTTTCTTTAATAACAATGAGGTTAAATAATATTAATGCCCATTTTAAAGCTGCTTTTCACTTCCAAATGAGAAATTAACTCTTCCTCGGTGGGGAAGAGGCCTAAGTGATCAAACCTCATTTTTTCTGCCTAGCTGAGACATTAAAATTGAACAGAACATTGATGATTTGCTTACAAAACCCCTCAGTTCCATTGCTCTGGAGGTGCCTGTGACCTGCACGTACCTGCCTGGAAACCACCAGTTTTCCCAAGGGCATTGGAGCTCCATTTTCCGTGGCAATCCTCTTCAAGGTGGCCAGAGCTTTCTCCTGGTTCCCAGATAACACATCGTACCTGGCACTTTCTGGCAGCCACTAAGGGAGCAGAGCAGGTCACACACACACACAGGAGGGTGTCACAACCAGCAATCAACTCTGGGATTTTCCTTTGGGGGAATCTCAGTGACTTCAGCAGATTCTCACATAACAGAGGATTACAGCGCTAAGCTCGAAGAATTCCGAGGAAGAATCCCAAGAATCATCTCATCAGGGTTTAAAAACTGCAAATCCCCAAGTTCCCCCTGAGTTCAGAACTCTTTCCCTTCCACTCCTTTGGGTTTATCCTTGAAAACTGTTGGGAATTTTTGCAGGTTTTTTTACATTATCCCTTCCGTGTAGGAGTGGTAAAGCATCCAGGGCAGTTAACAAGATGCTCCTTGCATTCCAAAATTTATGGGTTTAAGTTCCTTTTCATTTAGAACCACCTTGTGAGCACCTGGATAACTGGAGGCATTCCTGGAAAAACTAAGGAATAAAAAGGGCTGCTGAATCACCTGGCAAGGACATTTATCTATGAGGAGACTGAATGCTTGGCAAAGATATCACCTAATATATAATAAAAGATATCACTGAAGCTCAGGTTTAACTTGTTTTGGAATCTGACCTGCACTCTGTAGATTCTATCCCTGCTTTGGGAGGATTTTTAAGTGGAAATTGATTCTAAAAGTGACAAAATCGAAAGGTAATTTAGGGAAATAGCAACAGCTTTTGATAAAATGTTGATTCCACTGAGCTTAGTTGAAACAAATTAAATTGGAGAGGGTTCCAGGCCTGATTTCACCAAATTCCAGCCCTCCATTGTCCTCCAGCAATTACAGTCACATCAACACAACTCTCCCTGGAATGTTTTTCCCAGCACCCTGTTGGAACTACATTTTTTGGTCATTATTTCAGTTATTTCACAGAAGACACCACCAGAGAGCCCAAAACTGTCCTGATTTCCTTCAGCTGGGTCACAGAACAGGGTGGAGGAGTGGGAATTGCAGGAATTTACAGGAATCCTTGAGGAATACCTACAAAACACAAGGCAGCAAAGAGCAGGAGTGGGAGGGCAGAGAGGATGAGGAGCCAGCGCCAGCCAAGTGTGGGCATCACCACCACTGCCAGGAGCACTTCAAACACAGTCCCAAGGGCCCAGAACACCTGGAAGAGAGAAAACCAACAGAAAAAAAATGAGGAATGGAGTGATCCCAAGCTCTTTGGAACATTCCAGGCAGTGCTCACCAGGGATGGCTGGAGAGAGAAATTCCAGGGGTGTAAATTTTGCCTTAAAATATTCCAAGGACAAAATTCTGCCCTCTGTGACTTTTACATGTTTGGATGAAGATGTGGAGCTGAATTTACCACTGAATTTGTGGAGCTATCAGCTCTCCAAACCCATCACAAAATCATGGACACCCAATGCCCCTCTTCTGCTCACTCTGCAGCCCTGGGTGCAAAATAATTTGAAAAAAGGCAAATTCAACATAAAGAATGGATTGTGACAGGAAAACTTTCTGCTGATTTTGGAGCTGGGCTGGTACCAGAGCTCAGGAGGGACTCAGCTCCACACCAGGCTGCAGCTCTGAGCGGATTTCCAGGCAGGAGGATGGAAGGGATGTGACCACCAGAGGATTTGTCCTTCAAGGATCAGAATGCACCCACTCACCTCTATCAATAAAATGCATTTTGCTCTGGCTTTCATTGGAAGGAACTCAGCATATAAAGTTACCCTGAAAGAGGGAACAGAGAGGAAAATGTCAGCACAGAGATGGAACTGGCATAGCAGACAGAGGTTCAAACATCCCTTTTGCCTTTTAATAAAAATTCCAAACCCAGAGCAGCAACTCAAAGCTCTCCCTATCCCCAGAGCCAGCCAGGCTGTGACACTGGGTCACACTCCCCTTCCACCACAGAACAAAGCCTTCAACATTGCAAGAGAGGACAATTTACTTTTTTTGTGTGGTTTTGCGACCTCACAGTCAGTTCAATGCAGATGTTGATGCTCATGTTTTTATAGCCCTGCTCTGAGCCAGAGCACCATTGAAAATACCATTTTATCTGGTATTTTCAGTGAGGTCCATCAGAATTCAACACCAACTCTTGCTGGATAAAGAATTTCTTCAGGGCTTTCCAACTGGCTCAGAGAATTCCCACCCGTGTCCTGTGCCAGGATTCAATTCCCCAAGAGGGGAATAGTTTCATGTCTCTGGTATAAAATAATTTGCATTCTTTTATTGTGGGATTCAAAGAGCAACCACTGAGGCTTTGTTTCATGCCTGTGCCAAGCAGTGATGGCAAAGCTTCTCCAGGAGGAATTCCTGAGGAAGAATTCAGGCAGCAGCCAGTCCAGGCTCTGTCATCTCCTTCAAACTGGTAAGGTTTGGCTTTGTTCTGTTTGCATTCCATGGACTCAGTCTGTCCCTGCCTCCAGGCTCCTCAGGCTTCCTTTGAGGTTTGGGACACAATTCCTACTAACTAAAAGAGTGGATTGATCTCTGAGGAGCTGCCCAGTTCATGGAAAGTATAAAGTTTCACACAATATTTAATTCAAGAAGAGGTTTAGGGAACTCAAATCATATGTTAAAGTGTAGCTCAGGTTCCTCTGTAGTGCAGAGAAAACAGGAGCTGGTGAATGACCCCAACAAAAGAAGGACATGGAATTGTTGGAGCCAATCCAGAGGAGAAAATTACACTCATTCCATGGAGATCCAGGCACTCACCTCCAAAATCACACAGCTAAAGGATATTAGAAAGGAACTACTTTTCCTGCTTCATCCATGTTTACCCCTCTGTCAAATAAATCCCTGTTACAGTTAGAAGAGGAAACAGACTCAGGGAGGAGATCCACTTGGAGATCTGCAACTGACTCTGGTTTTTCTCTCATGAAGCCACAGAACCCCAGTGAGCCAAGCCCAGTGGCCCTGGCTGGGCTGCACCTGCAGTTCTGGATTTTTTATCTGGGAGTGGCCATGGAAAAGCCACTGCCTTGCCTTGGGAAGGAATCTGTGAGCCATCAATCCAAGGCAGGCTCCTGCTCCAAAGCAGCACCTCCAGAAGGCAAAAATATCAATGATTGGTAAGGATAAAAGACTACAGAGAGAGAGAAAATGGCTGTACCCTTCCCTTTACATTTATAATGAAAAGCCTAGAGCAAGGTTATTCATTGCAGGTGGAAAATTGATGGATCCCTTTCTCCAGTGAAAGGAAGCACACAATGATAGAGAAATATCCTGTCACTTCCTTTTCCTTCCGAGCCACCCCAGCATCCCCAGTGCTCCAGCTCTGGGCTGTGTGGGTTTGAAATTCCAGCTCAGGGGGAGATGGGGGAGTTCAGGCTCTGGCTGAACAATAATCTGGGCTTTTACAGAGTCACGGCTCAGCTCTGCCTCTAAATGCTGATGTTTAGGGCATGGCCTGCTTTACAACAAGACAAAGGTTTGGAGTGGCTGAACAGAAACAAGACTTCAGTCTGACACGAGAATTTTGTAAGAAAGAAAGAGAAATGAGGAAGTTTGGACTTGTGAATATTTACTTACGACTGAGGCACTCCTCCAATCCCAAAGCCCACCAGGCCCCTCAACACCAGGATCCAGCTGTAAATGGGAGCAAATCCACTGAGGATCCCATAGTAGAGTGTCCACAACACGCTGATCTTTAGGCCCTGTGTTCAGCAGGAGTTAAAAAAAATCACAGTGACACAAATTAAAGTGCAAAACACAGCTTCAAATGCTTTCTACTTCATCAGAGCTCAATTCTGGATGTGTTTAATGCTGCTTTGTACATGTGGACATTTGGGAACCTGAAATCCTGGAATGGTTTGGGTTGGAGGGGACCTTAAAGCTCATCCCATTCCACCCCTTGCCATGGGCAGGGACACCTTCCACTATCCCAGATTGCTCCAACCCCTGTCCAGCCTGGCCTTGGACACTTCCAGGGATCCAGGGGCAGCCACAGCTTCTCTGGGCACCCTGTGCCAGTTGCACTGAAATGTTCAGGCTGCAGAAATGTTGGGATATATCCCAGCAGGAGCTGCAGACTTACTGTTTTCCTCCCATACTGATCTGAAATGTTTCCCCAGAGCGTGGAGCTGGACATCATTCCCACAAACACCACCTGTGGAACAACAGGAAAAAAATCTTGCCCTTAACAAATGAAAATCCCAGTGTGACAGACACAACACAAACTTCCAGCGAAACCAGAACATTTCAACCCAAAACAGAGTGAGATGTGCAGGAGGTCAGAGAATTCTTTGGGTTGGAAAGGACCTTAAAGATCATCCAGTTCTCTCTGGATTGGAGCAGGGAAGCAACAAGGACCCTCCTCAAGTCAGTTTTGCATGTAAAAAATCCACCAGTGACAACCCAGACAATCCCAATCTGCCCTGGACTGGGCACACTGGTATTGTCCCATTCTGAGTCCAGCCCTGGAAGACACACAGCTCTTCATTTCCAAGGAAAATATTCCTGAATAAAAGCTGAGGAGCTGTTGGTTGAGATCTGCAGGACAGAGCTCTCCCCCAGCCTCAGCAGCTCTCAGGTTTGAATGGAGATAAAATTACACCCTAAAAGTTTAGAAAAGTCTGAAGTGTGAAAGAAAACAGCCTGAAACCTTTTCAGAGATGACTTCTGCATTCATGGGACATTCATGGGATTCAAGGACACCAGTTCAATCTGCTGAGCATCTTAACCATTAAAGGGCATTAAAAACTAAAGGAGAGAGGAGTTCAGGGAATAAAGTCCCTGCATTCAGCAGTGGCCTGTGCTGAGAAAAGGGTTCCCAAACTTGTTTTCTTATCCCCAAAGGCATTGCAGGATTCCAACGCCACAGCACCATCCTTGGAGGTGATGTTGTAAGATCTCTGCTTCCAAAGATCACTGGATAAGCCCAGAATTTGTGGAATCTTTGTGGAAAAGATCTCTGATATCATTGAGTCCAACCTCAAAAATCAACTGCTCTCTCTCAGTCTGTCAGAGAGCTTAAATGTGGGGAGAGAGAAAGATTTGCAAGCAAGATAATCAAAATTTACCTTTTTTTTTTTTAATTTATCAAATGGTTTGAATTTTAGGATGAATCTGAGTGAATTCATAGGTTTTCCTGGAAATTACATGAAACTTCAAGCCTGAAACCTACAAAATGTCCTCAGTTCTCATTGAATTTCATTATTTAAATCTTAAAAAATACTCCTATAAATATTTCTTTAAATAAAACACCTATAAACTTCCAAGCTGAAGACAATCTGCAAAGGCCACGAGGAGATTTAATTTCAGGGATAGAAAGCAAAATGTCTGGATAACAATGATGACAAAACCTCAGGGAAGACAGGAGCTGTCAGGTATTTTTCCTACCGAGGTGAGCAATGCAACCTGCCAGCTGGGTAAGCGCCACTCACAGTGCAGCTGAGGAGCAAGGATACTTAAAATCATCATTTCCATGGCATCTGCCATCTGCAGGGGGAAGAGAAAGCAAAATCAACAACTGCCTGCGATTTAGGTGGATTTAGGAGTCAATGATAGGCCTTGGTGACATTTCCCTGCTGTTCCCACCTTGTGGTGGAGCAAAATATTTAACATTTAACATTTAAACTCGTTTCTGATTGTCAGCACATTTAGTAACTCTGGCAGAGGGGATTCAAAGAGCTAAATCCAAACATTTTGAGGAGGTTTGGCTGGTCAGTGCCACAGGTTCAGTCACTTCCACAGTGTAAATTCCAGCTTTCAGCCCCTTCACACAAGGATTCAGTCAGGACTGTTTAATATCTTGCAACTTATTCCCTTAAACACCCCTGGGTTTGCATAGATCACCTGGAAACCAGGTGGATTTAGAAACCAGCTGGTTTAGGATATAAACCATGGCAGATTCCAGCTTTTTATATGGATAAAAGCCAGTAAATACAGCTCCAGGTATCAGGATTCTAAAATACACCACAGGAGGTGGGATACAGAGCTTCAGAAAGAGCAGGAAAAATGGAAAACCAAGACTTTTTTGCTATTGATATCAAGGTTAAAAGTGGAAGTGCTGGTTTGCTGTTCCTCTGAAACTGAGATTACAGCTATCCTGACTATTGAGATGGCAGCTGATGGGAGGAATGTGGCAAAATCACAGCAGGAAACATCAGGTTCTGCAGGAGCAGCCTGGAAACTCTTTCATTGAAACCAAATTGAAGTGGAGAATCAAAATTTTCCAGACCCTGATTTATAAGAACTTCAGAAACAAAGAAATCCATCATTACCCCTCACGACAAGGCCAAGTGCTGCTGTTATTTTAGAATTTCTAGTGAAATTCCTGCTTTATTGTACATTTATCTGCTTGGAGACTCTGTGCCCCCATTATTTGAAATCCCTGAGATTCTCTAAGTGATGATCATGAACTGATCCTGATCCCAATTACTTGCCCAGGCCAATCCAGTAATGACAGAGAGCTTCCACTGGAACTTCCCAAATCCAATGGCTTCCACCGCATCTTCCACCATGAAAGTATCTGCAAAGAAAACAATTCCAGTGGATTCCTTCCTCGAGAGAGAATTTTCTGCTTTAATTACTAATTAATTGGTTAATCTGCTGAAATCTCAAATATTAACAGAGCTTAGTTATTACACAATTCCTACTCGGGAAAATCTCGGTGTTCCTCCAAAGCCAAAATAATTCTAATTATTCCTGGAATGTTTTAATCATGTGGAGGTAAATCAGCGTGGCACCCACAAATCCAGCCCATGTTCAGCCTCTTCCTCCTGGCAGGGGCTCCTCCAGCCACTGAAATGCAGCTTTCTGTGGGGAGAAACAGCTCTGCCCCAGCCCACAGCAGTGCTGGGAGCTGCAGGGAATATTTCAGTGCAACCTCTCATTATTTAAATCAATAATTTCTCCAAAACACACAAATCTTAAGTCCTGCCTCTGTTAAAAATGCTGCTGGTTGTTTCCCACCCACTGCCATGACCTCTTTATTTTGTTCCAGCTGAAGGTGCTGAGAGGTCTCAAATTCCTCAAATGCAAAATGAAACGACCAAGAAAAGCACATTTTGATATTTGAGTTGTTTAAATCAATTTAAGTCTCACAGTTCTAACATTTGCATCAGTTTGAGAAGGACATTCCTCAGAAAAAGCTTTGGCTCAGAGCTGTGAGATCCCCACAACAACACAAACCAGGAGGAAATCAAACAAAATCCAAGGGGTAAAGCACAGCAGAGATGTTCAGAAACAAGATTAATAACAAATTTCCACACTGTGCTAAGACCAGCCCAACATTTCTCATCCCTCCTAAAGCAGTGATGTCTCCAGGCAGGAACTGAGGCTGAGATGGACATTCCTGTTGTCCTCTAGGAAAAGAGGAGCCAGGAACTCTGCAGATTCATCTCAGCCTTGAAGGAGAGCCAGGTGTAGCTGCTCCAGGAGCTCTGAGCAGCTCCAGAGGGAAATTCCAGTGTGGAACAGGTGGCAGCTGGATCCACAACTCCCCAACAGGAGTATCCAGCACTGGGGACACAACAGGGAACACAGAGAGCATCCCACAGGGAATGGCCTGATCAAACCACGATTTTCAGGTCTAACAGAGTTTCCCTGAGTTATTCTTGTTACCTGTACCCAAACCCCCTGTACCCAGCCCCACAGGGATGAAGAGATCCCACCTTTCTCCACAACCTTCTCCTCTCAGGAAAACAAGAGTCCTGCTCACCATCCGTGGGGTTGGCAAATTCCTTGGGCACTGCAGCTCCATCCCCCAGCTCCACGGGCTCCAGCTCCGTCCTCACCCCCTCGATCTGCACCTCGTGCTCTCCCGAAATCCCATCCTCCTCCGACCTCGAGCTCTCCCCTGTGCGGCGGAACTTCACCACCCTGGAACCAGAGAAAACGGGATGGATCCCTCCAGGAGCTGGGAGCTGAGTCTTGAAGCGCTGTTTCATCAAGGTTTCTCCTCATTCTCTGTCTCCATTCCCCACTGGGAATGCTGAGATTTGTGTTTGGATGTGGTTTCAGGTATCCAACACTGGGATGGGATTTGGACACAGGGGCTGTTGTTGTGCTATCCACAAAGTTATAAAACCACAGAGGTCATAAAAATATGATGGAATGATGCATATTTAATGAGATCCATGTTTTGCCTGGATTTCATTGGAATTAGGCAGTGCTCTGTCATTGAATTTCGGGGGTTTTTTCCTGGCAGGAAGAGCTCAAATTCCATTTTCTGAGTTGTTTTTGTGATTAGAAGCAAAGCTCCTGAAATGTACCAGAACTGGAAATATTATTTATATTTTATATATTTAATATACATAATATATTTATATTAATTAATTAATATATTATAACTATATAGTCATATAATTATATAATATATATTTAATATATTAATAGATTCATATAATTATATAATATATATTTAATATATTAATATGTTAATATATTTAATATTTTATATTATTTAGTGAAATACAATTACTGAGCTCATTCAGGGAATGGATGGATTTTTTTCCATCAGGATGATGATTCTGTGACTCTGCTTTCACCTGAAACAGAATTATTTAATATCTTGTCATTAATGGAATATCTGTGGATATTACAATGGGAAATCAGAATTTGCTAAATTGACACAGCTTTGATGTTTTGGTCAGAGGGATTTGCTCCCTTCCCACAGAGAAGATTCTTTTCCCATCTATGAAGTTTTCTGTGGCCAAAGATTTGTGAACAGATCCCCCAAACTTTATCTGCAGCACAGTGGAGCTTTTCCCCCTTGGAAAGTGAAAATCCCTTGGATTTAAGCTAAATAGTTTGAGAAATAGATTAAATAATCACAGAATCACAGGGAGGGGCCTTAAAGATCATTCCAGCTTTGGAGGTGATGGTTCCTACAAAATCTGAGAATCACAAGTCCAGGCAGGGATTGCCACATTCCTCAGCACAGAAAATAAAAATATAGGTGTATAATTTAGGGATATGTGAAACAAACTGATACAAACAGAGGAAAAAAACTCCACAGGGATAATTTCTGTTCCATACTTGCCAAATCTTTCACATCTGGGACATCTCAGGGAGCTGCTGCATTTATTTGCAAAAGCTCACAGCACCAAAACACCTGCACTGGAAGGGACTTTAGAACGTATTCCCAGGTTTTGTTCTTAAAAATGGGGGGAAAATTATTGATAAAATAATCCCTGATTCTTTTCCCTGACAAGCTGAAGGCATCCTAACTGAGGGCTGGAAAAAAGCTGGAGTTCATGTCTGTTTTCCCAACTTATCGGGAATGTTATGGGACAGGGTGCTCTGTCATTGACACGAGCTCATGAATATTTAACACCAACTTGAAACATTCCTTCCCTGCCTTGCAGAGCCCATGATTTATAAATAGGAATACGTTGCAAAACACCTGAGAATGGAGCATTAGGAAAAACGAGGTTGGTTTTAAGGCAAGCATTTGGAATTGAGGGAAAAAAAAAGAAGGAATTCCTGGGGTTAAAGGCACCAAAGATTTTATCAGGTTTGGGGCTGGTTTGGTTTTTTTTTTTTTTTCCGCACAGATCCAGCAACCACATCTCAAAGGCAGAGCGTTCCCGGCAAAAATCAGCATTTTCCTTGAGCAGCAGCGTTTGGCTTTCCAGAAACGCTGGGAATGCCGATGGTCCCCCCCAAACCCACCTCGGCAGGGCAGGTTCTGCTCTGCGATTCCTCCCTGGCAGGGAGGAGGATGGCGAGGAAAAACCTTCCCAGCACAACGTTATTTACAGATAAACCCCCCCGCAAAGGCGATCCCAAAACCTCCTGGGGCTCCCAGGATTTTATCCCAACCCCTGCTGATTTTTTAGCACCACCAAATCCACGCCGAGAAGGGGGGAAAATAAATAAATAAATAAATAAAAACCAAGGAAAAAAAAACAAAAAACAAACGAGATGAATTTATGTAACAAACGGCTCCTGCATCCCTCGGGATGCTGAACCCGGGAAGCTCCAGCGGGAAAATGGCCTTGCTTCCCGGGGCCTGAGCCGCTTCCCGGCAGAATTCCCCGGTCCCCGGCGGGATTCCCGCGGCCGGAGGGGCTGGAGCCCCCCCGGAGCTACTCACGGCAGCTGCTTCAGCTGGAACAAATCCTCCTCCATGGCCGGGCGGCGGCTGCGCTCATCGCTCCCGCATGGCGGGCTCGGGATGCGGGCTCGGGATGCGGGATGGAGCGGCTGGAAGGGCTGGAGAGGCTGGAAGGGCTGGAAGGGCTGGAGAGGCTGGAAGGGCTGGACAGCTCCGCAGGAACCGCCGGCCCGTGCGCACCCGCTCGGCTCAGCTGGGCTCAGCCTGGCTCGGCTCGGCTGCTTTGGCACAGCTCAGCTCAGCATGGTTTGGTTCAGCCAGGCTCAGCTCAGCACGGTTTGGTTCAGCCAGGCTCAGCTCAGCATGGTTTGGCTCAGCCGGGCTCAGCTGGGCTCGGATCAGCCCACCCGGACTGGTTTAGTTCAGCTCAGCGGGGTTTGGCTCGGCTGAGCTCGGCTCAGCTGGGCCCGGCTCAGCCGCGCTTCCCCCATTGCCCCGAGCGGGGCCGCCCTGAGGGGCCGCAGCCGCTCCTGCCCCGCGGGCTCGGCTCGGGCTGGGGGGTGGCTGAGCCGGGAAAATCCCCCGAGCACCGGTGGCCGAGTCCAGCAGGGACCGTGCCCCCGAGCGTCAGAGCCACCGGGACCGGGACAGGCCGGGCCGGGACCCGCCCCTGCCCCGGGCAGCGCTGTCAGGGCTGGACAACTTTTACAGGAGGATTTGCCCTCAGTATCCTCAATATCCTCAATATCCCAGCTAAACCGCCACTGCAGCGGCCGGGACTGGAATGTGCCACTGGTTTTCAGCGCCACGGCCGCGGGCGGGCTGTGAGGGGCGGGCTGTGAGGGGCGGGCAGCGCGGGAATTCGGCCCGGCACACCGGGACCGACCCGTGACCCCCAGGGATTCCCACCCAGCCAGTGTCACTGCGGGTTATCCCCGCTACAGGCCGCTCACACCGCTACGGGCCCGCCCCCCGTTCCGCCCCGGTTCCGCCTCGGGCCCGCCCCGGTACCGCCCCCGGTACCGCCCGCCGCCAGGGCCGGTCCCCGCCATAACCGGCCCCCCCCGCACCACTTCCGGCGCCGCCGTCCTGCCGGTCCGCCGCTCCTGCCTCCCCCCGGCGCCTCCCGCCCGCGGGCCCGCGTTCCGGCGCGGCCATGCTGGCGGACGGGCCGGTGCGGCGGCTGCTGCGGGCGGGGGAGGGGGCCAGGTCCGAGGGGAGGGCTCGGCTGTCACGGGAAAGGGTCGGGGTGGAGCGGGAAGAGGCTCGGGATGAGCCGGGAGGGGGCCGGCTCTGAGGGGAGGGCGGGCGGGGGGCTCGCGTTGGTCGGGGGCGAACCCTCGGCCGAGCGCTTCCTTTCCTCCTTTCCCTTGTCCCCTCACTTTCTTCATTTCCCTTTCCCATCTTCCCTTCCTTTCTCCCTTTCCCTTCTCCCTTTCCCTTTCCTTCTTCCCTTCTTCCCTGCCTTTTTTCCCGCTCCGTTGCCCACATCCCCACTCCCTTTTCCCCCTTCCCTGTGCGCTCCCGTTCCCTGGGGCAGGCCGGGCACCCGCAGCTCCTGACCCCGTTCCCGCAGCTCCTGACCCTGTTCCCGCAGCTCCTGACCCCGTTCCCGCAGCTCCTGACCCTGTTCCCGCAGCTCCTGACCCTGTTCCCGCAGCTCCTGACCCTGTTCCCGCTTCTCCCGTCGCAGGCACCGAGCCATGCGGAGCTGGGGGGTGCTGGGGGGAGCGGCGGCGGCGCTGGCGGCCGGGATTTACGTCCTGTGGGGCCCCATCACCGGCAGGAAACGGCGCCGGAGAGGTACCGGAGGGCTTGGGGCTGCCAGCACCGGGAACAACGCCGGCGTGTGCTTTATCCCGTTTTTCCAACCCCGGCATGTGCTTTATCCCGTTTTTCCAACCCCGGCGTGTGCTTTATCCCGTTTTTCCAACCCCGGCGTGTGCTTTATCCCGTTTTTCCAACCCCGGCATGTGCTTTATCCCGTTTTTCCAACCCCGGCGTGTGCTTTATCCCGTTTTTCCAACCCCGGCGTGTGCTTTATCCCGTTTTTCCAGCTGGCCTCAACGCTGCCAGAGCAGCTATTGGTATTTCCCGCTGCCAGCGGGCAGGGTGGGGTGGGATTTTGGGAAGGAATTCTTCGCTGGGAGGGTGGGAGGCTCTGGCACAGCTTCTCGGGGGCTGCCCCATGCCTGGAAGTGTCCAAGGCCAGGTTGGACGGGGCTTGGAGCAGCCTGGGATAGTGGAAGGTGTTCCCTGCTCATGGCAGGGATGATCTCCAAGATCCCTTCCAAACCATTCTGGGATTCTGTGAAAGACCAAAAATCAACTGAAATACCAAAAACTGCAAACTGATCCCCACTTAAACTAAAGAACTATTTTTATTTTTTTTTTTTTTTTGTAATTACACTGCATTCCTATTGAGAACAGGATGTTTTCCCTGGATTTCGTGGTGTAAACTCTTGCAATTCTCTTTGCAGGGCTTGTCCCAGGCCTCCTGAACCTGGGCAACACTTGTTTCATGAATTCCCTGCTCCAGGGCTTGTCCTCCTGCCCCTCCTTCATCAGGTGGCTGGAGGAGTTCACAGCACAGTACAGGACAGAGCAGGAGAAATCCCAGGAACATCATCAGCACCTGTCAGTGACTTTGCTGCAGCTCCTGAGAGGTACTGAGACATTTTCCTGTTGTGGCAAACCAGGGATAAAATATTGGAGGAGAAATGTTGTCATTTTCAGCCTTTTTTCCCAAAGAAATAAGCTCATGTTGTTTCTATTCCCTATTTTATTTCCCTCTGTAATTTCCAGCCCCTTGGCCAAAGCTCAGCCACTTTTCACAGAAGGGTTGAATTCCATCAAATTCAAGAAATTTAGAATTCTATAAAAAATTATTAGCAAATAATTTCAGCTTTTGTTTGTTTTTGTTTTTTGTTTTGTTTGTTTTCCCAAGCTTACTATTTTCCCAAAAATCTAGGACTATTCAACCACACTTTGCAAGGTTTTAGGTAAAATTATTAAAGATTTTAAGCTCAAGGTGATTCATTTCTGCGCTAAATTAATCTCTGACCCCCTCAAGTGATCCCCTAGCTTCCCTCACAGGGTTGTTTTTAGAGGAAATCCCTTGGAAGTTCTGCCTTGGGATGTTCCTGTGGTGTGAGGCTGGTGGTGCTTTAGCCCTGTTGGATTTTTACCCATTTTTGGCTCCTCCTGACAATCCTGCATTCCCTTCTCCAGCTTTATCCTGCCAGGAGGTGACAGAGGACGATGTCCTGGATGCCAGCTGCCTGCTGGAGGTGCTGAGGATGAACAGGTGGCAGATCTCCTCCTTTGAGGAGCAGGTGAGAGCGCAGGAATTTGGGAAAATCCCCGCTGTTCCCCCTTGGGCTGGGATCCCCCAGAGCTGGAGCTGTCAGATCTGAATCCTGCTTCCAAAAAGTGGTGGAAAACATCCACAGGTTGGGAATGGGGCTTTCAGTGTGCTGGGATATTCCTCAGGGAATTCCTGGCTGCTTCCAAACCTTGTCATCACCGACAGGGCCAGGAATATTAAACCTGAGCAGATCCAGCCCTGATTTCCCTATGGATAATGGATCTGTGCTCTGCTCCCAGGGATGGACTCCAGATTTCCAATCTTTTCAGTAATCCTAATTATTTGCAATTCTTTTTAGTATTTCCAATGCACTCCATTAATTATCCCACTCCTAAACTATATTCCTGATTTCCAAGGATAGATTTCAATTATGCTTCCCTCGAAATTGCGGAAAACAGGGATTTGGGAGTATTTTTTTCTCCCAAGTGTTTTAGTTCCTTGTGAGTTTATATGGCCCAGGATGTCTTTAGTGCCTTGTGCTGTTAGGAGGCTTTTGGGCACAACAAAATATATTCAATACTAACACAAATATAATTATAATAAATATATTTAATAGAGTGATTGATATGTTTTATTGTATATTATATTTATGTTTATAAATATAAATTATATTATATTATTATAAATTATAAAGGCTCTGAGCTGTAATTTTTCCTTAATTTCCTGTGAAATTCCAGCCCTCCTGGAATGTTTTTTTGATGTCTCTTGGTTCTGACTCCATTTTTAGGATGCCCATGAGCTGTTCCATGTCCTGACCTCTTCCCTGGAGGACGAACGGGATCGGCAGCCCCGTGTGACCCATCTGTTTGATGTGCATTCCCTGGAGGTGATCCCTCTTCATTTCCTTAGCAGAAATTCCTGGAATCTGCCCAAGCAGAAAGTGTCTGTTTAGGATATTTTGATTCTGTTCCCAAAGCTGTTCTTTAATCCTTTGATAGGAACTCATCAATAAGTCGAATTTAAAGAATTCTTGGGTTTTACAAAGAAAATATCTTGGAATTTTCAGTGTTCCTGCTTTCCTGAGGGGTTTTGCACCCTAAATCCATGGCATGTAGGGATTTAAATCAGTCCCTCCAGGCAGTTACTCTGATCTCTAGTTCCACCTGAAAAAGGGTTGAAAACTGCAAAAAGGGCATTTCTGGAAGAGTTTGATGGAGGTAAAATTGATTTTATCTGATACACTGATGCAGATTTAAAATATCTAGTTTTGCCTAAAATACAGACCAAAAAAAAGGACAAAATCTCCTATTTTAGTGTTCTGAAGCAGAGAGTTCTGCAGGTTAATGATTCCTTTTATGAGTAACTGTCAATTACAAATTTATTTTGTACCAGGTTTTTTTTTTGTTCTTCAAATATAAAGAGCCACTGAGATTCCCACAATTTTTCTAATGCCAGAAAAGCCAATTAGGGATGAAATAGGAACACATTTAATACTTCATGTATTAAATTTCTAAATCTTTTCTATGTTGCTGAGGCAGGGTTAATGAAATGTTTTTATCTCCCTCTGTAGCAACCAGAAATAACCCAAAAGCAAATAAGCTGCAGGACAAGAGGTAGGATTTTATCCCTTCTGGATATTCTGAATATTCATAGGATAGTTTTGTTTATTATAATTTTAATTGTAATAAACTGAATTAGAAGTCAAAACTATAAATAATCCTCCATTAATTATTAATCACTGGGACAAAAATGTGCTTTGGAGGCATTAATTTTGTTACTGCAGGGCAAAAGCTTGGGATTGGAGTGATGAAAGTGGATGGATGGGAAAATCCAAGGACAATTTTTGTGTTGCAGGATCTCTTCCTCCTGTGTCCAGCAACTGGAAATCTCAGCACCCTTTCCATGGAAGGCTGACCAGCAACATGGTCTGCAAACACTGTGAGCACCAGGTGTGGAAACAGTTAATATTTTATATTATTATTGTTAATATCTGTGTCATGTGAGAAGGGATTTCCAGCACTCAGAGTGCATCCTGGAACCATCATCCCTTGGTCATGAGCAAGGATTTATCCCTAAATGGGCAAAAAAAAATTCATGTGATGCACATTTTGGGGGGTAACAACTGCCTCACCAAGCAGAATAATTGATGTTTTACTCTCTTACAGAATTAACAATTAATTAGTTAATAATATTACCTGAAAATCCACTCACATGGGTGAGTTTAGAACTCGCTGCTCATTCCACACATTTTGCAGAGGCACTTTAAAGTCCAGTTATCCCAAGTAAAGAGATGAAGATAACCTGGATAAAGGATAAAAAAGAAACACAGAAAATAAACCTAATTTATAGCCCAAAGCAAGAGAACATTTGTATTTTATTTCCCAAAACCTTGCAGACAAATTGGAGTGAGCAGGAGGAGGCCGAGCAGAACATTCCTGGTGTTCCCTGTCACAACTGGGAAACTTGGGGGATTTGAATCCTGTTCCACCAGAGAATTATGGACAGCATGGGGAACAGGCTCATTTTGGGAGAGTTGGATTTTTTGGGCACTGACATAAATCCTGGCTCTGGAATGTTCTCTTGCAGAGCCCTGTGAGGTTCGACACCTTTGACAGCCTCTCCCTGAGCATTCCAGCGGCGGTGTGGGTACGTATCCCACTGCTCCCTCATCCATCCTGCCCTTCCCAGGCCCTTTCCCAGCTGCACAGGGCATTCAGAACTATTTTAGGACTTGATTTTCCTGCTCTTTAATAATCCTGTGCTGCTGCAGGACCTTCTCCCTAACGGGTGGTGCCAGGTTCTGATGAGTCCAACAAACGGAACTTGGTGATGCCACCAGAGCTTTCTGTTTCTCCTGGTGGAGGATTTGGTCTTTTCTTTGGAATTTGAAGAGCCCAGGTCACTTCCCAAGGGCTGCTTCCCATCCTGGGAAGGTGATTTTTCAATTGGGGTTCCCCTGGCAGGTCACACCTTAACCCATCCAGGCTTTTCCAGCTGGTGATTTCAACTGGGAATTGTTTCCATTTCCTTCTGCCTCTGAAAAACTTCAAATGACAAAACATTGTGGATTTTTTTGGGGGCAACATCTGCAGGATATTTTTGGACTGTAAGAGTTTGTTATTTCATGTCTGGTAGTGATTTCTTTCCACTGCTGCTTGTCCTCATGAAAATTGTGATTCCTACTTGCAGAGTGCCCTCCTGGAGAGCCAGGATTGGGATTCAGACACATCTTCTGCTCTTTGTGTTTTGTTTTATCCAATCTTTGACAGGGCAGGAAGGAGGCCTAAATTCCATTAAAAGCTTTATTTCTCCTATGGAGAGGGCCAGAGAGCGTAAAGTGAGCCCTGAAGTGCTGGAATGAGAGATAAACAGGAACAGGACAGGAATCTGTGCTTTAAAACCCCACTGAAGGGCTCACACATGGAATCACTGCTGTTGTTATCAAAAGGCTGTAAAGTTTTCCATGTTTACTCCAGGCTAAGGGTGGATCCCCACAGTTCCATCATCACCCAAAGCCATTCAGTCAGTTCTTTCATGAAATAAATCTGCAGTTCTGTAGTTTTTCTATGGAAGAAATCATCCAAAATCCATTCCCAAAATCCAGCGGAATGCACCCTAAAATTCCTGCAAATAATTCTGGCTTTTCTTTTGCACTCAGGGTCGTCCCATGACACTGGACCACTGCCTCCATCACTTCATCTCCTCTGAGTCTGTCAAGGATGTTGTGTGTGACAACTGCACCAAAGTAGGTCCCTTTGATTCCTGTCACTTTGATTCCTGTCACCTCCCTGCTCAGTTTTGAGCCTGCTGACACAATCCTGGCTTCACTTTCCACCTCCCTTTTCTTCAGGACTTGGGGAAAGCCTCTGGGATTTCAGATATTTAACAAGGAGCTGTTACCTCACAGAATACTTGAGGCTTTACTTACTACTGCTGTTACAAAATCTACAAATATTTTATTCTGTAGTTGCCAGGTATCTCCAGGGATATTT